>NC_090021.1:274208553-274849178 GCF_037176765.1 Anolis sagrei
TCGCTTTCCTGGCTCCAATATTATCAACTAAGAGGTCACTTTAATAGAGATCAAAAAGTAAGTCTCATGGAACGAGATCCGTTCTGGGAAAAAGTCTTAAGAAAAGATAAGAAGACCATCACATCCATTTATAACCTACTGCTAGAATGGGCGATGGAACAAGAAAAGGTCAAAGACTGTATGGTTAAATGGGCCAGAAATCTTGGTAGGACGATAAATCTCTCAATGGGAACAACTCTGGACGAAAAAGACCAAATACACATATGCCATTGTACTAAAAGAGAATTGGTACAAAATGTTCCATCGCTGGTATATGACACCCCAAAAATTAGGCCAGATGTTTAAGACAATGAACAACAAATGCTGGAAATGCGAAGAACAAGTTGGTATCTTTTTCCATCAATGGTGGTCATGTCCGGTAGCGCAGAAATTCTGGAAGAAAATTAATGTAAACTGTGAAAAAATCCTTAATATCAAGATCAAGGATAAAGCTGAATGCTATCTTCTAGGCCTATTCAAGGAAGAATGGAATCTGGGGGTCAATGAAGATATCTTATTTACCTTCCTTACAGCTGCGGCAAGAATAGTTTATGCCAGGAAGTGGAAATCAAAGGAGATCCCAACAGAACAGGAATGGTGGGAAAAAGTCCTAGAGATAAGAGAAATGGACAGACTAACATATGCCCTGAAAGACGCAAACGGCCGCCCTCTAAAGAGGACGGACTGGATCCCACTTAACAGATACTTAGGAATTGATTAGAACTCCAGGAATGATGAGAGAGTAAAAGAAACTAGGAAAACGACAGAGTTAAAAGGGATAGACCCAAGACAACAGTCTACAAAGAAGAAGATAAACCGAAAACGCGGTGTAAATGGAGTCGGAAGTCATGTCTCCCCTCCCCTTTTCTATCTCTTCTACCCCTTTCAGCCCCCCTTACCTTACCCCATATACTCACACACACCCCTTCCCATCCCCGTTTCTCTTTTTTTCCCCCATTAGGAGTTTTTATGATACTGTATGATACTGTATTGTACTGGGTATTTAACTCTACAGCCCTCTTCACCTCTTTTCTACTTACCCTTTTTTATCTACTAGTGATACTTTGTAATAAATTGAAAATTTAATAAAAAAAAACACTTATACCAGAAAAATGTTTTAAGGTACCTTGTGGCTTTTTGTTGCTTTTGTTGCAACACTGAAATGATTATTTATTATTTTTTAAGTTATATTCCTTCTAGGTTTTTCCCCAAAACCAATCCACATTTGATATTAAACTTTGTATGTTTTCTGTCAGTATATGAAATATAGCACCTACATTCTAAAAAAAACCCCTCTGGGTTATATAAACATAATTACTATGCTTTGAGACCCACGTACTTAGGAAAATCACTGACTGTGTCCTCAGCTAATAATCCCCTGTGTCTAGTGGGAAGTGATGTTTTTAATAGGGTGGTGAATCCAGTTTGGCTTTAACTTTACAAGAGCTATCCAAGGTGCTAAACATATATTGAGGATGCCAAAGTTGAAGACTCAAACTGGATGTGTGTGGGCCTCCTCACTTGCTTGGCTTCAATTGAACAGTTGAACTCACATGAAGAAACAAAATCAAACATTGTAAGGCGTGGAGCAATAGCCAGTCAAGGGCAGGTGATGCTACAATTAATTTAGAATTCACTTTGTCACACAATTTATTTACCATATATATTCATGTACAAGTTGACATCTTGTACAAGTCAAGGGCAGGCAAAATTACGGATCTTGATATGACCCATGGATTAATAGAGGCTCGTCATAGGGAGAGGAAGGCACCAATGCCACCTCAAGTGGGCAATCACCCACATCTAACATTACTATTTCTTTTAAAAGGCTAGAAACAATGCCATAGCAGTGAAATAGTGAAAGTCAAGTGCCTCTGTTTGGTTTTCTTGGGATTAATTTTTTTTCCTTTTGCCACTCTAGTCAAAGAAATGTATAGTTTCTTTCTTGATAAGACTTAATTGCAGTACTCACAATGACCTATGGCGCTGATTTTTTGACTATTTTTTATTTATACACTAGCTGTCCCCTGTCACGCGTTGCTGTGGCCCAGTCTGGTGATCTGGAAAATAAAATAATGAGAAAGTGTTGGTTTCTAATATATGTAATTCCTTTATGCTTGTGAGGAAACAATGCTCTTTAATTGTAGTGAACTATAAATTCCAGTAACTACAAATCCCGGCCACATGACCTTGGACGTGTCTATGGACAACGCCGGCTCTTCGGCTTAGAAATGGAGATGAGCACCACACCCCAGAGTCAGACATGACTGGACTTAATGTCAGGGGACAACCTTTTTTTACAAATCCCAAATGTCAAGGTGTATTTCCTCCAAACTCCATCTGTGTTCATATTTGGCCATATGGAATTTTTGTGTCAAGTTTGGTCCACATCCATCATTGTTTGAGTCCACAGTGCTCTCTGGATGTAGGTGAACTACAACTCCCAAACTCAAGGTCAATGCCCACCAAACCCTTCCAGTGTGTTCTGTTGGTCATGGAAGACCTGTATGCCATGTTTGGTTCAATTCCATCATTGGTGGAGTTCAGAATGCTCTTTGATTGTAGGTGAACTATAAATCCCAGCAACTACAACTCCCAAATGTCAAGGTTATTTCCCTTAAACTCCATCTGTGTTCATATTTGGGCATATTGAATATTCATGCCAAGTTTGGTCCAGATCCATCATTGTTTGAGTCCACAGTGTTCTCTGGATGGAGGAGAACTACAATTCCAAAACTGAAGGTCAATGCCCACCAAATACTTTCAGTATTTTCTGTTGGTCATGGGAGTTCTGTGTACCAAGTTTGGTTCAATTCCATTGTTGGTGGAGTTCAGAATGCTCTCTGATTGTAGGTGAACTATAAATCCCAGCAACTTCAACTCCCAAATGAAAAAAATCATAATTTTTTGAGTGATGGTCACTCCTTGTGTTGTGAGATGTTTTGTTGCCAAATTTGGTGTGATTTTGTTCACGGGTTCTTTTGTTTTTAAGGTACTCATTATGATCAGAGCATTTATATATATATAGATGGGTATACAGGGTATATATTTCTCCACAACAGAGAGTTGGGCAGGATGGGACTTATCGCTTCTAACTCTAAGATTCTATGATTCTTTTATTCTTTCTAGAAAAACCCAAGATATCAAAGAAAGCATCAATGACTTTCTAAGAAAGTGTTGCTTTCATTTGTTATTGTATGCTATTGTATGCACTAACTTTCAGTTACCCTACGCCAAACTCACTACTGAACTTTCTGGACAGAATTTGTTCAGAGTGGGGATTGCCATGAGACTAGAAGAATAAGGTTTGCTCAAGGTCATCCAGTTACATAGGTAAGGGGGATTCAAACTCTGGTCTCCTAGTGTTCTAGTTCAACACTCAAACCACTATTCCCCACTGGCTCCCTTAATTAGGAACAGAAATAAGCAATTTAATTTCCAAAACATGACTTAATTTGTAATGTTGTTAGCAGGTAGAGTAGAATTTAGTTATTTCAGTGCAAAAGTCAGTACAAAAGCTCATAATGTTTTCCACTTAATTAGGTTTAACAGTATAAATTCAAGTATGTAAGAGTCTGAAAACCAAAAGAAAGAATTGGTGTGAATGGTACAGTGTCTATTAGGGCTGTGCAATCGATGAAAAAAATGTTTGAAAACCCATTACAAAATTATGGGGTGCTGGTGTTTTGTTTCTAAAGTATCGGTAGTGAAATTTTTGTTACTGTAACAAGGACAATGAAATTGTGTTATTTTTTCATTATAGTAATTGTGGAAGTAGGGAAACTTCAGAGGCTACAATGGTAGAACACATTTAGCACTGTTAGACCATCAAGTTTCAGAAGTTTTCATTTATCCATGGATATTTGGGAAATTTTCAAAATTTTTATAAATATTTTTAAAAATATAACTACAAGAGCTAGCTCCTTGATTTTTTCTATAGAAGGACACAAGATAACAAGATATAATTCCCCTCAACTGTCAGAATTTTTCATAATTCTACTGTTTTTAGGGAATTTTTAAATTTTTGACAAAACATTTTTTAAGACATGACGGTTATCTCATTGAATGTCTCTCATATTAACCAGTAGAACTTCCATTTAGGGAGTTCTTCCCAGCCCAGAATATATATTTACTTACTAGAAGTATCAGTCAGTCTTCCTCTTTGCAGATTCAACAATTTATTGAAACCCTAGCTGGCTGCAGAGGGACACATCTCTCCCCTATTCTGATTGGGGCTTTCTGACGCTGAGCAGAATTCTGGGAAATGTAGTTTAGGGCACGACCTTTTGAATTCTCTGGCATAGGGCTCCCCCCACCTTCCTAAACTACATTTCCCAGAATTATGTGCTATCTCGGTCCCTTTCTCTACACTATTGGACAGGGGGAACTGTAGCAAAGGAGGAGATGGCAAAACCAAGACATTACACTCCCTGCTCAACTTTCAACCAAATTTGCTCAGACTTTACTAACCAAATTACTTTTATACAATGAAATGTAAATAAGTTTCTAAACTTTCAATAAAACTATCAAGTCTGTTAGGAGTCTTTGAAAGATACCAGTTTTTCCTTCAGTGGCAGTTCTGACTGAAGCCTTTCAAATGTGACCATCCGCTCTAGGATATTATTATTTTTATTATTATTACTAGCTTGGGGACCCGGCGCTGCCCAGGTTATTAGAGAAAGTGGGTAATGACGGTTCTGTATGCCAAGTTTGGTCTTTATTGGTCATTGGATGACGGTTGCATTGTTTTCAGGAAGTGAGTGAAGGTACTTGAAGTCCCATCATCCATGTTCAACCCTCCTCCAAAGAGCAGCAATATATAGAGTGGGTCATGGGGGCTCTGTGTGCCAAGTTTGGTGTTTATCAGTCATTGGATGAGGGTGGCAGTGGTTTCAGTAATTGAGTGAAGGTACTGCAAGTCCCATCATCCAAAGTCCATCCTCCTTCAAACTGCAGCAGGATGCAGAGTGGGTCATGGGGGCTCTGTGTGCTAGGTTTGGTCTTGATTGGTCATTGGATGACTGTTGCAGAAATCTTGGGATGTGAGTGGAGGTACTTGAAGTCCCATCATCCATAGTCTGTTCTCCCCCAACCCTCACCAGAATGTTGAGTTGGCCAAGGGGGCTCTCTGTGCCAAGTTTGGTCTTTCTTGGTATTTGGATAAGTGTCACTGTGGTTTCAGGAAGTGAGTGAAGGTACTGGAAGTCCCATCATCCATCGTCCATCCTCCTCCAAACAGCATCGGGATGTAGAGTTGTTCAAGGGGGCTCTGTGTACCAAGTTTGGTCTTGATTGGACATTAGATGAGGGTTGCAGCAGTCTTTGGAAGGGAGTGGAGGTACTTGAAGTCCCATCATCCATGGTCTGTCCTCCTCAAAAGTGCACCAGGATGTAGAGTGGGTCATGGGGACTCTGTGTGCCAAGTTTGGCCTTGATCAGTCATTGGTGAGGGTCTCAGTGGTCTTAGGAAGTGAGTGAAGTGACTGCAAGTCCCATCATCCATTTCCAAATTTTTCCAAACTGCACCAGGATGTAGAGTGGGTCATGTGGGCTCTCTGTGCAAATTGTGATCCTGACCCATCACTGTTGGCAGTTGTAATGGTCTCAGCAAGGGAGTGCAGGTATTGCAAGTCCCATTGTCCATGGTGCATCCTCCCCCAAACCTCACCAGGATGTAGAGTGCATCATAGAGACTCAAGTGTGTCAAGTTTGGTCTTTATCGATAATTGGATGAGGGTTGCAGTGGTCTCAGGAATTGAGCAAAGATACTGCAAGTCCCATAATCCATGGTCCATCCCCGGCCAAAACACACCAGGACATAAAGTGGGTCATGAGATGTCTATGTGCCAAGTTTGGTCCCGATCAGTCATTGGTTGAGGTTAACAGCAGTCTCAGAATGTGACTGATGGCACTGCAAGTCCCATCATCCATGGTTGCAGTAGGATGTCGAGTGGGTCATGGGGACTCTGTGTGCCAAGTGTGGTCTGTATTGGTAATTTTCTGCCGCAGCCCCCTCTGGTCTTTTCCTTTCCTCTTTGCCATCTCGGAATCTTGAAATTGAGGCTGGCCAATCAGAGACCATATGCAAATTTCCTTCTGTCATGTCCCCGTTTCTGTCATGAACCCTTTTCTCCACCAGGGGCTCCTGTTGAAGCAGGCCAATCAGGGACCATATGCAAATAGCACCACAGTGGCAGCCAATCAGAATCTTGGAACTTTCAGACTGGCCAATCCGAAAGCCGGCACATACACCGCCACACATCCGCCGCATACAAGTTTTGACTTTTATTATATATATAGATTATTATATTATTATTAAACTTTATTTGTACGCCGCTAGCATCTCCCGAAGGACTCAATGTGGTTTACAAAGGCCAAGGCCTCAACACACAATACAACAATAGAAAACCTAAGGCAAATTAAAAACAATTAAAGCAATATAAACAACAGGCAATAACAATACACTAAGACACAATAAAACTGGGCCGGGCCAGAGTAATGGGTACAGTATTAAAAGTGCTGATGTGACGGGAGGTATATAAGGCATTATAGGGCAAGTGCAATGTGCGGTGTGCAGCAATCTTAATTCTAGTAAAATGTTTGTGGGACTTGGTATTGGAGTTTTCCTAATCCAGGAAGGCATATCGGAACAGCCAGGTCTTCAGGTTCTTTCTGAAGACTGCCAATGTAGGGGCCTGTCTAAGATCTTTGGGGAGGGTGTTCCAGAGTCGGGGGCCACCACGGAAAAGGCCCTGTCTTGTGTCCCCACCAAACGCACTTGCGACGCAGGCGGGATCACGAGCAGAGCCTCTCCAGATGACCGAAGTGAATGCGTGGGTTCGTAGATGGAGATGCGGTCACACAGGTAGGATGGTCCCAAACCGTTTGTAGGTAAGCACCTGCACCTTAAATTGGGCTCGGAAAATAAATGGCAGCCAGTGGAGCTCCTTGAACAGGAGGGTTGACCTCTCTCTGTAAGGGGCCCCAGTTAACATCCTGACTGCTGCTCGTTGGACCAGTTGGAACTTCCGAGCCGTTTTCAAGGGCAGCCCCACGTAGAGCGCATTGCAGTAATCCAATCTGGAGGTGACCAAGGCATGGACACCCCGGTCAGATCAGCCTTCGCGAGGTACGGTCGCAGTTGACGCACGAGTCTCAATTGTGCGAAAGCCCTCCCGGACACCGCCGACGCCTGAGCCTCAAGCGCAAGCGATGAATCCAAGAGGACTCCCAAACTGCAGACCTGTGGCTTCAGGGGGAGTGTAACCCCGTCCAGCACAGGTTGCCACCCTATACCCCGGTCAGGTTTACGATCGACTAGGAGGACCTCTGTCTTGTCGGGATTGATCTTCAGCTTGTTCCTCCTCATCCAGATAGAAACAGCGGCCAGGCACTCGTCCAGCACCCGAGAGGCCTCCTTGGAATTGGGTGGAAAAGAGTAGTAGAGTTGTGTGTCATCTGCATAGAGGTGGCACCTAACTCCAAAACTCCGGATGACCTCTCCCAGTGGTTTCATGTAGATGTTAAAAAGCATGGGGGACAGAATGGAGCCTTGCGGGACCCCACAGGTCAAAGGCCAGGGATCCGAGCAGGCGTCTCCCAGCTTCAACATCTGGGATCGACCCTCCAGGAAGGATCAGAGCCATGACAAAACCGTGCCCCCAAGACCCATCCCAGAGAGTCGTCCCAGAAGGATACCATGATCGATGGTATCGAAAGCCGCTGAGATGTCCAAGAGAACCAACAGAGTCACATTCCCCCTGTCCAGCTCTCTACGGAGGTCATCCACCAAGGCGACCAAGGCTGTCTCGGTACCATGACCAGGCCTGAAACCAGACTGTGACTGATCTAGGTAGTTGATGTCATCTAAAAAGCCCTGGAGCTGGGAGGCAACCACCCGCTCCAGCACCTTACCCAAGAAAGGGAGGTTGGAGATTGGTCTGAAATTGTTCAGCACCGTGGAGTCAAGGGAGACCTTTTTAAGGAGTGGACGAACCACAGCTTGTTTCAGGTGTGATGGAAAAAACCCTGCTCCAATGATGCATTAATGATAAACACAAACCAATCAACCAACCCCTCCCTGGCCGATTTAATTAGCCAAGACGGGCAAGGGTCCAGAGCCGACGTGGTTGCCCTCACAGCCCCAAGGACCTCCTCCACGGTCTCAGGAAGAACAAGCCTAAAAGAATCCCACAAAATTGGACAAGCAGATGCCTCAATCACCTCCTCTGGCACTGTGGTGAAATTGGAGTCGAGCTCAAGGCATATCTGAGCGACTTTGTCTGCAAAATGGTGTGCGAAATCGCCACACCGAGTTGCTGGGTAGTCAAAAATCTCCTCCACCGCAGGTGGCTGAAGGAGTTCCCCAACGACCCGGAATAACTCCGATGATCTATTTGCTGCAGACGCTATGCGGGTAGTCGTATAGGACTCCTTGGCTACCTGTATAGCCACGGTATACGCCCTAAGAGAGGCTGTATATTTCTTGGATAATGCCTATAGGCCACAAGTTCCTGGGGGCATTTTTGTCTTTTATGAGAACAATATCTCCCACTTTAACATCTTCGTGGGGGCACTGCAAAACTTTTCTGCGCTGGAGTTGGCTCAGGTATTCACCTTCCAAAGTTTCCATTGGATGTCTTCATTATTGACAAAGTCCATGACTGAACTATCATTGACAAATTTGGTGATGCAATTGAATTCTTTAACTGCCCCAATAAAGTTTGTACCGCAGTCTGATTTAATATTGTATATTATGTTTTTTATGGTTTTAATTGTATATTGTGCACTGTATATTTTGTTGTAAACCGCATTGAGTCGCCAATTAGGCTGAGAAACGGCAGTATACAAGGACAGTAAATAAATAAATAAATAATAAATTAATGGATTTAACAGGGCCTCTAATGGCTATAAATCTTCTCAAAGTGTTGATGAAGAACGAAGAGTCCATGCTTTTTATTACCTCTATGTGGACAGCTCTAATCACAAGGCAGGTGAATAGAACAGACCATCTTTTGTTGTTGACAATTCCGCCTCTTGTTTTGAGGGTGTGGACTTTCTGATGACCAAAAACATCACGGCCAATATGAGTGAATGGAGGTGCAATACTTGTTCTATCTTCAGGTAATCTGCCATAAGCTGACTTTCACACCTTTTGCACAGCCTTCTGCAGGTCTCACAAAATTCTATGACTTTGTTTACAAGTCTTTTGCAGTTTATAATCCAAATGCGTGCATTCCTATTGGTGGCTTCAGTCAAAGTGCAGCCTTGGTGGTAGACTTCACAAGCCTTTTTGGCTTGGCTTTGCTTGCTTGCACTGAAAATGAAACTGACTTTGGGAGACTTCCAAGGTTTACAAAATTCAAATTAAAAATATTGGGTTAGTTTGGATTCTTAAGTTTTTGGCGCAGGCCATGCCCACGCGTTGGATATCGTGTCGTAAATATGAATTTAACAAATTTAATCCAACTTACAAGGATGAACAATAATTTGCACAGCGCTAGTGCCTATTATTCTGCTTGGATTTTCAAGGTTAAAAGGCTACTCTCCACATGTAAGTCTTGTGGGAATTGACTTCCTATTATAACCCCCTCTCCCTCCATATATTTTATAACTTTCCATCAAGTTAAACCTAGCTTGGAGATATCCTCCAACTATGCAAAATGGAATGAATGAAAATGCAGAGTTTTGACTTTCTGTGGGCATAACCGATTTGCTGATTTCTTTGTTTTGGCAAATTAGCAAGGTGACATTTTAACTCTTCACCAATATATTTCAATCCAGCACTGTGTGCCCATAAACTGAGCTGTTCCTTTGACACTTGCTCAGATTGCTGCACCCAAGTGAGACAATGATGTCGGAGATCTATAACTTCCTAATATCTGTTATTTTATTTGCAGTTGCCACAGAGGGAGATAAAAACCATAATGCAAGAAGATTAAGCCTTACTTTATGATGCTCTTTCAATTTTAAGTCTCTCATCTTTCAATTCTGCTATTATTTCAGAAGGGGGGAAATGCATGACTACCTGATATCTCCAGGTATTGTGTTTAGGTCTTAAGATTCTTATATCCCTGACATAATGTTCAGTTAGAAAGTCTGGTAAATTTCTGGTGGTTGTATTGGAGGTACCAAATTGTAGTGATGTACTCAATACATTGATTTGGAATTTGCTTTTTCTTTCCATTAGAGATCTGGTGGAGTTGGAGTATGTAGGAGTGAAGTTGCAGTACTTCTGTCAAAGTAGGAGGATTCACCCTTCTGTTATGGAATATGTTATTTCTCTTCAGGGTTGAAAGAATAGAACTGGGCCGGCAAACATTATCTCAGGTTAGGCTTATTTATTTATCATGTCAGAAGCGAATTGAGGTACAGTTGTAATGTATTTAAAGCCACAAAAAAATTAAAAACTTGGCAATATACTCAATGTCCTTTGACCAGTATCTGGCCACTTGGAGTGCCTCTGGTGTTGCTGTAAGAAGATCCTCCATTGCGCATGTGGCAGGGCTCAGATTGCATTGTAGTAGGTGGTCTGTGGTTTGCTCTACTCCACTCTCGCATGTCGTCCCATTTCTCAAGGTTGGCTCTGTATCTCGTGGTGCTAGCACACCATTTGTTCAGCACCTTTCAAGTTGCCCAGTCTTTTGTGTGCCCAGGAAGGAGTCTCTCATTTGGTATCAGCCATGGATTGAGGTTCTGGGATTTATCCTGCAACTTTTGGACTCTCACTTGCTGAGGTGTTCCTTTGAGTTTCTCTACAGATCTTAGAAAGCAATTTCTTGATTTAGGGCATTGGTGTGCTGGCTGATATCCAAACAGAGGATGGGCTGGAGATGTCAGGTTAGACCGAGATGTGTAGACAGATCACTTGAAGATCAATAAAAATGGGGAGAAAGGAAGGAGCAAATGATAGATCTAGGTTATTTAAAAAGTACTGTCCCTTTTTGTATTTTTTGTAGTGGCATGTCTGGCAACCAAGTTAATAATGAAAACTTTTGAACTTCAACATTTGCCAATATTATTTTGATGGTGTACTCCTTCCATCTGTCTTCCTTTATTTAATTCCAGGGAGTTAGAACTGCATAGGAATCAGGGGCTAATTTTCCACCACATCTCTCCCACCCTGATTCCTTCAAGCAAGCTCAGATACTTACATATTGCTATTACTTAGGTGATCCCTATTTGTCCAAGGATGATCGGTGTCCTGGCAGTGGGTCCGTAGGTGACTGTGGAGCCCTATTCTTGATCTGCATCTTCTCCCACAGTGAGGGCATGGGTTTCCAGATGGAAGGCAGTCCTGGTCAGGGTTGGCTTGATGCACCATCTAGGCACATTTCTCTCTTTTGCCCTCCATTCGTGCCTCTTTAAATTATATAGCATTGCTGGTCACAGCTGACTTCCAACTGGAGCACTCAAGGGCCAGGGCTTCCCAGTTCTCAGTGTCTATGCCAGAGTTTTTAAGGTTGGCTTTGAGCCCATCTTTAAATCTCTTTTCCTATCCTCCAACATTCCATTTTCCATTCTTGAGTTCAGAATAGAACAGCTGCTTTGGGAGAGAGTGGTCAGTCATCCGGACAACATGGCCAGTCCAGCGGAGTTGCTGGCGGAGGAAGCAAAGACCACCAGTATTGAAGCGGCATATTGCTATTAAATTACTCTCAAACTGGAGTTTCTACTGATACTTTGAGAGAAAAGGTGAGGCGAAATTGAAGTATTTAGTGGTAGAATAGTGTTCTAAGAGAGCCAGCATTGTTTAGTGGTTTTAATGTTTGACTACAATTCTAGAGACCAGTGTTTGAATCCCTTCTCAGTCCTGAAACTCATTGGATAACCTTGTGCAAGTCACATCCTCTCAGCCTCAGAGAAAGGCAATGGCAAACACCTTCTGAATTAATCTTGCAAAAAGAAAAATCCCCTCATGGTAGGGTTAGCCTGAGGGTCACCATAAGTCTGAAAGTACCCAAAGACACACAACATCAACAACCAAATTTGAAGTTAGCATAATTTCACACATTTTCATTTGTTTGGGAAATTTTCTGTGTGGGTTTTTTTTGGGAGGGGGCAGAATTTTCCCAAAATTAAACCAAATTTATTCTTATGAGGGAAATTGGTGACTTTGATGTGGGTTTCAGTGGGGATACAAAAATGGAGTCCAGGTGTTCACTTATTTGTACTAAATCTACAGTCACTTCCTATTATTCCTGCAATACCTTGGGAAAGTGGCCTCTCTTCTTATCCAAGTATTTGCCGTATATAATATAAATTACAGTCATCTTTTTGCATTCTCACCTTGTTAGCAAGTGGAATTGAGTGGTTCATTTCAGACTTTGTTGAAAAAGCAGTTATGGTTTTCTTGTCCTTTTTTACTTTTTCCTTTGTGCTGATTGTTCTGTACATCGTAATAAGATTGTAAGTCTTCTTTGCATTTGCCAAGGGAGCCATGTGTCACCTTTTTGTTGTTGTTGAGATTTTGGTTTTGTTAGAACAGCACATAGCCATCATCTAATTAAAGCTAAATGTGCATACACCTGGGTATATCAGCAATACTTTGTATACCTCAGCCTTGTTTTGTGCAACTCTCTTCTAGTCTTTGTTAAATTGAGAGTATATTTTGTTTTTCAATTTAAATGTCATGTGCTAATTGTGCTCATGACTGGACCAGAATAATCTGATTGTTTCCCTCTCTTTTCCTAGACTTTTTTTTGTCAGTAATGCTGACAAAACATTTTTAGTAGGCAGCAGGAGAAGCACATAAAAGCATATCATTTTTACCAGTGGGAGCAAAGCTGGAAGCTTCAGATTAGGGGTTCACACTAAGAGGGTGAACCTAATTTTCTTTTTTCATATATTAATAAAGATAGTTTAAACTAAGGTGGAATTCATATGGTGTTTTTAAACATTTGGTCCCAGCATGTCATGCCAGAAAAACCAAAGATGTAGAATTTTTAGAGTTGTAATCCAATAACATGTGGAGAAATATGTGAAAAAAATTGTGGGGAAAATCCTAGGGCCAAAATTCAGAGAAGGCTAAAACAATATGAGCCTAGGAAACAATGGATCATATCACAGGTGGAGATGGTTTTAACACTATGGAAATGAGATTGTCATCTGAAACTCTAGGTGCCTGGGTTCACCTACTTCAGTGGTTCTCAATCTGTTGGTCTCCAGATGTTTTGGCCTTCAACTCCCAGAAATCCTAACAGCTGGTAAACTGGCTGGAATTTCTGGGAGTTGTAGGTCAAAGCACCTGGGAACCCACAGGTTGAGAACCACTGACCTACTTCCTCCTCTGCTCTCTTTGTCTCTCACTGGTTTGGAAAGAGTTCTGTATGTTAAACAACTTGTTCTGGGCCCCCCAAATTAGTTTGCTTTGTTAGGTGAGATGGATACCATCCAGCTGCCAGCAATGAAAGAAATCCTAACATAGTAATCCCAGTGTATGGCTGAGAAGGGACATTAACTGTTTACTATATCATTTTTGATGTTATATTTTGATTTCTAATCTCCATCTGTACACCAGCTTTTCATTAAGGCAATAAACTATTGCTGGATGAAACATTAACAACCTTAGATATGCAGAGGATACTACTTTGATAATACTTTGATAGTACTGAAAGTAAGGAGGAGCTGAGGAGCCTTTTAAACAAGGTGAAAGAAGAAAGTGCAAAGGCTGGGTTGCAGTTAAACATTAAAAAAAACCCCAAGATTATGGCAACCAGACTGACTGATAACTGGCAAATAGAGGGAGAAAACATGGAAGCAGTGCCAGACTTTGTATTTCTAGGCACAAAGATTACTGCAAACGCAGACTGCAGCCAGGAAATTAGAAGTCTTTACATCTAGGGAGGACAGCAATGACCAATCTCAATAAAATAGTGAAAAGTAGAGACATCACATCAACAAAGATCAGCATAGTTAAAGCAATGGTATTCCCCTTACTAACCTATGGATCTGAGAGCTAGACCATAAGGAAGGCTGAGCAAAGGAAGATAGTCACTTTTGAACTGTGGTGTTGGAAGAAAATTCTGAGAGTGCTTTGCACCGCAAGAAAGAGATGCTGACCAAGGACAAGATGGATGGATGGTATCCTTGAAGTGACTGGCTTGACCTTGAAGGAGCTGACTGAAGTGAACAGACCACTCCCATTGTATCTGTCTGCCAGATGTTGAAGAGCTATTCCTATTCCTGCTGCCGTTGTAGAGGTAGTGTTGAAATCACTGTGATGATTTATTTATTTATTTATTTAAAACATTTATATTCCGCCCTTCTCACCCTGCAGGGGACTCAGGGTGGAGCACAACATATATACGGCAAACATTCAATGCCAGGACATGAAACCATAAAGATATACAAACATTAAAATAATTTATATTCACATTAAAAGTTGCTTAAAAACCATCCCAGGACACCATTTTGCCTCATTGCACTGCCCCAAAGGCTTGATCCCACAGCCAGGTCTTCACCATCCTTCTGAAGGACAGGAGGGAGGGGGCTGATATAATTTTGCCAGGAAGGGAATTCCATAGCTGGGGGGCAATTACTGAGAAGGCCCTGTCTCTCGTCTCCGCCAAACATGCCTGTGATGGTGGCAGGACCGAGAGCAGGGCCTCCCCAGAAGATCTTAGTTTCTGCAGTGGTTCATAAAGGGAGATGGGTTCAGACAGGTAAACTGTGTTGGGGCCATTTAAGACTTTATAGGCCAAAGCCAGCACTTTGAATTGTGTCCGGTAGCAAACAGGCCACCAGTGGAGCTGACGTAACATGGGAGTTGTGTGCTCCCTGTATGCTGCCCCAGTTATTAACCTGGCTGCCTCTCATTGAACTATTTAAAGCTTCCGAACCATCTTCTAAGGCAACCCCAGGTAGAGTGCATTGCAGTAGTCTATCCTTGATATAACAAGAGTGTGGACCACCATGGCCAAGTCTGACTTCCTAAGGTACAAGTGTGATGAACACAAGAAAATGAAATGCTGTTCACATATTATACTGTGTATACATACAAGCCATTTGTGTAAAAAAAAAAATGAAGAATTTAGCACTTCAATTCCTACCTGTGCCATTTAATTGTCAAGTGGTTGGCCTTTTAGTGGGATCAGATAGGCAGCAGTGGGATTCATTCCAGCAGCCAGTCACAGGATGGAAGACCATCCTGCTGGATCTTCTGGGTGTTTTTCTGAAGCTGAAAATAAGATCATATGTGATTGCTGCCTGTGTGCTCTGCATATGCCCTAGACATGAAATATTGTACCCAGTCATTAGACAGGTAGGTTGAGCATGTGGAGAGGACACTTAGCGGAACTTGATTTTCTGTCAGGACAGTGGAGGATCATAGCCAAAATATATTTGTTCCCAACTGAAAATACTGATTCTTCCACAGGTAAATCTGCCTTTTGCCTGCATTGAAGCATTTTATTCTGAATACACATTTTCAGGACCAAAAGCAAGTCCAATCCTTTTAACAATACTGGCCAACTAGATGCCACAGGGCAGCCTGTAAACAGGAGACTATAGCCTTCTGTTTTGATTTCATTCAACTGATATTCAAAGTATATCATTTTTAGAAAATTATCTATCCTCCATTAATTTGTGTAATCCACTCTTGGACTCATCTAAGACATTGAGAATTAAACTCATGGTGTGATATAAAACTAAGGCATCATTTACATTGCCATATAATGCAGTTTAACTGCATTGAACTGCTTTATATGATTTAACACTTACCATGTAATTCAGTTTCTATAAGGAGGAAGGAGTGATGGTGGGTATTACTGTTACTGGAGGTATTTGCTGGAATCCTATATAACCTATTATATTACATAGCAGAGGTACCAAGAAACGTCTTTACTGAATTGTGAAGATGTGTAAAAGGACATCAATATGAGTGGCTGATGACCATTGGTGCCAATGTGTCTCAGCTACTCTTACTGGTGTCCTGATAGGCATCTTCTAAATGAGCATCAGGACTCTTGTGATTTGTAATGAAATAAACACAATATACATCTTATTGTGTATCCATCTTGCGCATTGATCCCATTGTGCATTACTCACTTTTCCTGCTTTGCTATATCGTAACATAATAGCAGTCTTCTACTGAATAAAGACATTACAAAACCAGTCAAACCCAATCCTTGCAAGCATAAAACCGTTTACAAAAACACAAGACTCCAACAGGATTCCATTCATGAGATATAGCATTTTGTTCTGGGTTTGAAATTTCAAAAGATCACTCTGAGATTGAATTTTGTGTCTGAATGCCAAGAGTGAGAGACAACAGGAAATGAAAGGTAGGTAAGAATAAAACATGATATACTGGTAGCAAAATATTGCAGCCACTGTTGCCACTAATCTTGAAGTAAGCAGACTAACATTATGGGAATTTGGGAAAAACAGGTCATCCATATTTCATCTCTGCTGAATAGTCTGCTGTTATTGGTACAATTTGTGACTTAGGTTTTTTGTCTTGATGCCAGAAGGAGAATAAAATTTAGTTGTAGGGGGAAAATGAATCAATTCACTTAATCTGACTTTAATTATTTCTGTAATGAGGGTATAATTTCATCCTTCTTCAGTGCAGAACATGGTGTTAATTATGAGAACAAAAACAATGGAATCAAAGCAATATTATTCTAACTGTAATTTCCTTCCGCCTTTTCTCCATTAGATATCTCCCTTCTGCATTAAATGTTTATTTCTTTTTATTATAAAGACAAAATAAGGTAACAGCTGCTACTTTGTCTATATAAGAGAGGGAAAACAAGTTTCCCCAAAATCAAACAAGACAATTAATAAGAAGAGCATAGGGTACATTAATTTTTGTAATTTAAACCTATATTTATTACTTTAAATTGTCAGAGATTGTTTCTTTTGGCAGTAAGTATTTTTGTTATATCTTTCTTGTATTTTGTCCTTGTAAAAATGTCAGGTTTGCCTCTGGAGAAGGAAAATAATGAGACACCACTAAAAACCTGAGAATGCATGGAATTAGAAGAGGTGCAGGGAAATACAATAATGTGTACAAAAATCAAAGACAAAGAAAGAGCTGGTCTTTCATTTTTTGCAGAGGTGGCAAATCTCACAGCAGTTGAATGTGTGTGTGTGTGTGTATTTATACTCTCATTACACAACAGTAGATTATATGTATGACTGAGGACATTTGCTATATCTTTTGTTTCCCTACCCTAGGATTGGAAGAGGGGCACTGAAGTCAGAATTCTCATTGCCTCTTACATTGGAGTGACTTAACATTATGTCAACATAAGGAATTTTTTATAGTGGTGTATGGAGGACTTCAATTCTGTAATCAAAGAATTCTGCTTTCTTGACTCTCAAGTAGCTCAAGGGTTGACAAGGTAAGTCTCTGTTGACAGAGAAAGCCTTTCATGCTATCTCCCCAGTTGTCATTTTACCCCTGCCAATGCATTTTCACCCACCCACCCTGCTGCTATTTATTTACTTATTATCCCAACTTTCACCCAAAATGGGACTCAAAGTGACTCATATTTTGAGTTCAAACAAAATAAAGTTTAAATAACAACCCAAAAGCTTTTAAAAATAAAATAAAATAAAGAATCAAATTAAGCAATTGAAATGAAAACATTAATTTAATTAAAAGGTACCTTGATGGTGATGATGATGATGATGATGATGATGATGATGATGATGATGATACAAACCTCAATTAAAAGATATTCTACAACAGATAGTTCACACTAAAAGACCAGGCTGTGTTCACACCACAGAATTATTATAGATATATTATTCCACTTTACATGCCATGGCTCTGTTCTATGAAATTATGGAACTGGCAAGTTGTTGTTGTTGTTGCCTTCAAGTCATTTCTGACACATGGTGAATGTGACAACATTTCCTGGGATTTTGTGAGTCTGGCAGTGTGTGATTTGTCCAAGATGACACAGTAATTTGACTAATTGGGGATTCGAACCCTGATCTCCTGAGTCCTAGTTCGATGCTCAAACCACTACACCACACTGGTTCCTACTGGCAGTTTAGGGAGACATAATTGGTATTTTCACCCAAAGAATCCAAACTATAACCCATACAATTCCATAAATGTGGAATAACAGTGTTAAAATTGCCTAGTGTTGCAAAAGTATTCAAACTGCACACCCACCTTTGCTGTGGCATGCCTAAATGAACTCTAGTGTGATCAATTCTTTCTAATATTTAGTACAATTTTCAAATTACAGCAATAAAAAATAAAAAGATCAGAAAAAATTATTGGAGGTTAAAAAAAAGCAGACAGTTTAGGAATAGTGAGCAGGGAAAAGGAGAGAGGGAGAGGAGAAGAATCCTGTTCATTACCACCATGTGTTTGCCGGCATATTAGCACAGGAGTGGAACTATCAGACTAAGATAATGGGAAGGTAGTCACTCAGGAAGCATTGACAGGTTTTTGCTCATCATTTAAAAGGGGTGCTATAGTCATGGAGTGAAGGTAAACCAGCAAATAGATGCACATTCCATTTTATGATAGCTGCAGGCAACTGTTGAGCTTATCCTGCTGCAATTCCTGTTTGCCAGTCTCATGTAATTAAATCCTTAGTTATGCATTTCTGCGTGGTAGGGGATTGAAATAGATGACTCGTGTGGGCTCTTACAATGCTATGGTTTTATGATTTAATCCTATGGTAGAATAGATATTACCAGCAGGGAATTAGTGCTAAACTGCCAGGAAATTGAATGAAGGAGATCGGGTAGCATAATTGGAATAAAAGGCATCAATGGTTGGTACCTGGTCAGAATTATAGTATATACACTTCTCACTTCATGGCAAGTAATATCATCAAAGTAGAAACAACCAGTCAACATTTTGATAGGGAAATTATTGAATGAACCAGAAGAAGTACAGTTACTACACATCCTTTGGAGTGTACCTGCCATTTATCTCAACAGCAATATCAGAAAACTTTCTGATACTATTCTCATTCCATTATATTTTGTACAACTTTTTCATACCAGTTAACTCTTTTGCTCTGTCTTACCATCCCTTCATCAGTCTTGAAATGCTGTTTTTGGTAGTACCAGAGCTGACAAAAACAACAACAAATGATGTGATAAATTCAGGCTAGAGTTATGTAATCACTCGTGAAGTTTTGCTTACTGAAGGTGACAAATCTCTTCTGCACCATTGTCTGTGACATTTGGAAAATGTGTGGGGGATGGAATAAAAGCCACCCAACAGTATGAAGATAGGTTTGCCTATGACCTCAAAGGGAGTAAGTTGTCAGGAATTATTGATGATATGATTGAATTCTGCTTTTTCTGTATCCAAGAGAGAGAGAGAGAGAAGAAACAAGAACCTAAAAGTAGACAAAAAGACAACTGCCTCGGAAGAAAGCAAAACCCAAAAATCTGGGGATAAACAAGACAAACAGATTAATGTACCTGCTGGATATACCTACTCATGTGGCAAGGATCTTGATTCTTTTTTGTGGTGAAGGTAAAGGGGTGAACTACATCTTTTTTAGGATAGTCACCCACATAATAGCAGATACTGCTGTCATCTTGAACCAGAATATATTGAATCCAAGTGACAAAGCTGACAAAAAGACTTATGTGGTTTCGTGTTCTTGTGTAGTTTATTGCTCACATTAGTTCTTGGGAAAAGGGGAAAACAGGGAGCTCAATAGCTCATAAATCTTCACTGACAGTCTTCACAATATTGTCTCCTTGTGTTCAAGAAACTGAAGGTGACATACTGTACCCACCTGCCTTGAATTATTTAGCTCTCCTCTACACAGAGAAGCTATTGTATATACACCACAAAATCTCAGGTACCCACCCACCCCTACCCCTGGCAGCATTTTTTAATTATGTATAGTCTTTGAAATTTGCTATATTTGTAATTATTGTAAAATAATTTTGCAAGATTTTTTTTCATTTACAATCAGAAATCTTCCTTTGGATAAAGCCAACATGAAATGTTCAACAGACATTTTCTGCCTCTTCAAACTTTCAACAACAACTGAATAAGGCTTCTCATTTGGCACATAAATTAAAAATGGCTGTGTAAGCAAGTACAAAATCTAAACACATTTTATCTTGCAAATTTTATTTATTAGATTTACAAAATCTAAACACATTTTATCATATTTTGCAAATTATATTTTCCATTTTTAATGATATTTAGAATACTCTGTGCTTCCAATAGTGGAGCCAACATTAAACTAGCAAGTATCATTAGTCAGTGATGGAAATTAATATAATGCTAAATATTCTTATGGACCTATCCCAATAGGCCCAAAAACCAGGAACCGTCTTGGTTTTATCGAAGGTGTCCAAACTATGAAGTTTTATTTTATTTTAGGGGGAAATTTGGGGGGCTTCTAGGTGGCTGCATGACATTCTACTTGTAATCAGGATGACATACAGACCCCCCCCCCCCCCAGAAGCCTGGGATTTGGGGAGAGTGTCGATGGGAATACACATCAAAGCAGGTTTTTAAAACTGGCATTAGTGTGCATTATGGGCCTACCTGGAAATACCCTATAGCACTTCTCATGTTTTGAAAAACTCACACACTTCATAACATTTACTTTTTTAATAGTGCTATAAATGTTTCATAATACAGTATGGCCCCCATACCTGTGATGTTACCTACCCATATCCAATAAAATATGTTATTTCTATGAATTTTCTAGATTCTCCAGGTGATTCTATAGTATGCTTCTGATGGAAGTTACCATAGGGTCTCAGGATTTCCTGTTTCAATTGTATTGTATTGCAGATAGAAGAGCTAGCCTCAGCTTGCTACCTAGAAAATAAGGTGGGGTCTGAAGCTGGGGTTTCAGGATTTTCATTCTTGAACACTGTATTTCTTGTATTTGCTGACACTTACAAATAAATACAAAGTATATACTACCATACATGTACTATGGTTAAGTCCCAAGTTAAACAGCTTTATGGAATCAACTGCTGAATCGTGGCTCAGTATGCAAGTGAAGTATACTGATTCAATGGGTCTTTTTGTGGTAAAACCAACAATAGAATTTTGGCTAATTCAAATTTGCTAGGTTACCAAAATGATTTGGAAATGGACATTTTTAATGTGGAGAAGTGGGTAAGAAATAAATATCATCATCATCATCATCATCATCATCACCCCATTGCTTCCCACAACTAAAATCTCTTTATTCCAGTTGTATTTAAATACCCTCAGAACAACAATGAGATAGAAAAGAAACAATGTAGCATTTATCAAAATAATTTACATGTTTCAAGCTCTTTGTTGGCAAGTGGAAATACTGCTTGCTTTATCAAGTGAGCAACCTTTAAAGTATATTTTTAATGAAGTTGATGATGACTTCTACATGAACACTGCAAGAAAGTTAATATTGCTTTAATGAGGCATTTGTTTTCTGGAATGCTCTCTCAGGATAGGGGCAGATGGTCCTTTCAGATATATACAACTGGAAGAACAGCTGTAACTACTGAACATTATTTCTCCATCTGGACCACAATTGTCCAGTTTGTAACAGCATGTTACCGTAACTTCTGAATGTGTATTTGGAAATCTCTTTGGAACTGAAAAGACATAAATACTATAAAAGAACATAGGAGATAGTACAATGACTTAGTAGCACTATAAAACTGAGAATTGTTTTAAAGACAGGAAAATGTCCTAGGTTGCACTTTCATTTTCTCTTACATATAAATTTTTGAAAATTCAGGCTAAAACCAATCAGAAATTAAATTGTCACTCATTTTTGAAAGGATGGCCAAATCTACCAATTTTGCATTCTCCCACATTCCAATTTTGAGAAATTTTAAAATGGGATCAATGACTAAAAGGATGATAGCATAGAAATTCAGATCACTGCATTATGGCATCCATCCTGTTGCAGAATCTATTGCTGAAGTAAACATATAATAAATATCCTGGATAAGGGATGGTGGGATGAAATCTGCATCTTTTTCATGGAGAAGTGATGACATGATTAATTCACCACATAGGCAAATTCAGATTGGAAGATCTTACAATTTAGCATGTCTCTTAGTATAGCCTACAGTACCCCCTGTTCTCCAGTCTGACCTTGCTTAACTTCCAATATCAGCCATGGTCTGGTATCTTCAGAGAATTCAGGCTGGCTATTCAAAAGTTGTCTGAAAATATTTCAAACTACATCTTTTAAGAAAGGAAGAAAAAAAATCATTTTTAGAGTTGTTTTGTTGTTGCTTTTGTTGTATGCCTCCAAGTCTTTTCTAACTTTATGTAACCCTAAAGTGAACTTATCATGGAGCTAAGGGTTTGTTATTTGCCCAAAATCTCCAGTGGGTTTTCATGTCTGAGTGGGGATTTGAACCCTGGTCTCCAGAGTTGTATTTCAGCACTCAAACCATTGCTCTGTGCTGGCATGGTGTAAATCCACAAACAAACAAATAAATGCACAAACAAACAAACCTTGACTGTCACATGATCCTGCCTCTGGGTCTCAACAATCCCTAATTCTTTAAAATGAGCAGTAAGCCCCGGATCAGCCTAAAAATTGTGCTGTAAAAGCTACTATTATTTTTCAATATTTCTATATTTCTATCTACATATATTATTCTATAGATTTTTTTACCTCTAAAGTCTCATCTCCTCACAGTGTTAAAAAGATAACCCCACATGCATCAGAGATTTGAGTGAGGATTCGCATGCATAACGATTGCCATTTTCAATATCTGATTACTTATTGGAGGTCACATTGACTCTTCCTTCTGAGGTCAGTTAACTCCTTTGCCAGAATAAAGATGAGGGTGAGAGACCAAGAACCAGATCCTGGCTGAAGTGTTGGGTGAAAAACTGTCACATGACACTTTGGTTGAGAGCCCTATGATATCAGGAAGCATTATCTGGTGCCTAGGAATCCGTGCCTTTCTATTTCATCCCAACCCATATCTGTTTTCCACAAATGGAATGATCCTTGTGGCAAACAATCCAATATGTTTGTGCTTTATTCATGAATGATACCATCCCTTTGCTGAGCAGGATGAATAAAAAAGACAATAAAAACAAAACGGCTGGTGTAAATCCACAAATGTGTCAGAGGCCAAACTGAGAATACAGTTATAATGTATTAAAAACCACAAACAAAGTTAAAAGCTTGGCATTATGCTAGATTTCCTTTGACTAGAAGCTGGCCACTTCAAGTGCCTCTGATGTCACTGGTGTCGACACCAGAACACAGTCAAAAGAAGGTGACTGTCTGAATGTATAAATCAAACATTCATGGTTATTTTGAGAAATGCATTAGAAAATAATCACAACAGATGCTTTTAAAATGTAGGGAATTTGAGATACGTGATGAATATTAATATCAAAAATATCCTTTAGGGATTTAGAACTGTGTTAATCGTGGTCCCCAATTGAGAACCTGCCCTTCACATAATCAGAGTTGTATCTCTGTTCCCTAAGAAACAACACCAAAGAAGAAAGGTTCCCATGCAAAGTGCTGGTTAAAAGCCAAAAAATAAAAGGGCATGTGAGGGAATTCAGAAAAAATAATTTGCAAGCAAAAGTAACCTGGCGCACAAAGAATAGCAGCAGTGCGTAGTTTTGTTGTTGCTGACCATATGTCTTCTGAGACACCTTGGGTACTAGTTCAAGCTAAAGTTAATGCTACAGAATTCTTTAGCACACTTTATATGAAAAGCCTCTTCTGCAGCAATTTAATTTTGCTTTCCTTCACAAGTACAATTTGGCTCAATTCAATCAGGTTCAGCATTCAGGGAAATTTCCACTTCAAGGCATATAGAGACAAATTTATTTTATGTTTAGTCTGAGCTTTGGGATACTACAAAACATATTCCAGACATGCTTTCATAGACTCACCCAGGCAAGGCTTAGTAGAGTCATCACATGTATATTTTATGCATATAGATATACAGTGGTGAATAATTCAAGGAACTGGATAAGCTTACTACAACAGGATGTGATGTTTTCATTTGATCTGCTTTGGTTACAAAAATGTCAGGAAATGTACAGCAGTGATGTGCTATTTAAATATTTAATAGTATTGGAAGCATCAGAGTCTGTTTTCCTTTGAAGAGTGCTTAATTATGTCAGTTTTCAAGTGATGCAATGCTAAAGCCAGAATTATTGAAATTAGGTTTAACTTAGACTAGGAAGTTACTGTGGAATGTAATGCTTTCAAGTATTTTATGTACTGAATACTCTGTGTACTTCAAAGGTGTGCTGTAGTCAAAGGAAAGTCAGTTAATAAAACAATATCCCAGTATTTTTCTGGGTATTTTCTCCCCTGAGGAACAATGCTCAGACTTTAAATAAAAAGGATATGCTCAAAAAGTGTCCTTCAGTCCTGCACCTTCTCTGCCACTTATACTAGTTTCTTACATTATAGTTTCCATAAACCTATGTATTCTCATAAATATAAAAAAATTAAAATACAACACAGGCAGAATACGCATGTCCACTCCCGGCTCTTGGTTGCATCCATGTAAAGGTAGTCATATATCTGTACATCAACTGCCACTTGAGCAGCTTCTTTGCATGATAGATTAATACAGTATATGCATGTTTAATGCGTTGTCGAAGGCTTTCATGGCTGGAATCACTGATTTGTTGTAAGTTTTTTGGGCTGTATGGCCATGTTCTAGAAGAAACAACCAGGGACAGTTAATCACTCCTCAACAAAGGATTTCC
Source organism: Anolis sagrei (assembly GCF_037176765.1). NCBI lineage: Eukaryota > Metazoa > Chordata > Lepidosauria > Squamata > Anolidae > Anolis > Anolis sagrei. The sequence goes on from NC_090021.1 coordinate 274,233,257, forward strand.
CCAGTCAGTAACAAGCCACACCTAAAAACTCCCAGGCCATCAAATGCTAATCAAGGTGGTCAGCTGAAACATTCACACCTAGCTCCAACAGACAAGACTTCTTTCTCCAACCCTGAACTTTCCACAGATATATAAACCCAATTTTTCTAGTTTCCAACAGACCTCAGTACCTCTGAGGATGCCTGCCATAGATGCAAGTGAAACATCAGGAGATAATACTTCTAGAACATGGCCATACAGACCGAAAAACCTACAGCAACCCATGTTTAATGTATCAATAATTCATGGTAAATATTCATTCAGGTATATAAATGAATTCCACAGAACAACACTGACCTGCCTTTTATACAAGTTAATCTTATTTTGCTGTAAGCCACTTTAAGTTTCAAACTGGTAAGAATTTGGTTTACCCTTCAGACTGCTGGATGGAGAGGGCTATTTGTCCACCTCAATGAATAGAGACCAGTTAAAATAGTCCCAGCCTGCAGTAATCTCTGGGGGTGGAACACAACATTTAAGGCATTCATCCCACTGAGCTAAAGCATTAGAGCGGCAAACGTTGGTCCACCCTCCCACCCTACAGCAGTGTACCAAGAGGTCACTTATGGGCAAGGTAGGAATCCCTCTTTTTAACAGGGGTGTTTTTGCCTACCCTACACTGTTGAGGTTAATGTGTAATTGGCATGAGGCGAAGTCATTAAATAGGTGGTCATGCGAAAAACAGGGATACAATTTACATCTTGGGGTGCACCTAAGCCTTTTGATGAAGGCCAGGAACGGGAACCCTCACCAGCTTGTTCGCTCATCCGAGGTGGGGGCAAACAGAAATGGTCTTGGAGCTGTGGGGGAATTCTAATCCCTGAAGCCGCTTGACCTAGGGTTTGAATACTCTGCAGTTTTCTTAAGCAGTTGCCCTGGTTATGACTCATGTGAGTTATGCAGTGAACTCAGTTGTCTTGCCCAAGTTAGCTGAGGAGTGTGCCTGGAATGGCCACTGCCTCAGTTTGCACAACACAAAGTTCAAATCTCCACTTTTAGCTGGTTGCAGTTCATAGAGAAAGTTTAAATAGGTAACAATTTAATAAAAGTTGCCCATATTTATCCCAACACTGTTGTCTGGTCTCATTATTTCATTGATGGGTGGGCAAAGGTAGGACATACAAAAATAAATGAGAGAGCGATTTTGCAAATTATCAGAGAATGCAACATCCACCAGCCACAGCCAACATAAGCAATAGGCAAGAAATGTGAGGAGTTGTTATATAGCACTGCAAGTTTTTGACACCTGTGACAGTACAGTTTAACCATACATTAGGAAGAATATCCTGATAGTAAGCTCTTTTCAGCCGTGGACTAGTGAAAAATAATCCTTTTTTTGTGGTTTTAAGCAGAAGCTTAAAATCTCTGTCACTTAAAAGGGATGCTGCATCAGTAGGGAATTGTACAAAGTGTTCTTCTAACTCTGAAATCTTTTGTAATATTCATGCAACATGATATTTGTTATTATTGTGCATAGATACATATGTATATATATGTAGAGAGAGAGAGCAATTTTAAAATAATGTGTCAGTAACTAAAAAACGCTACAATTTTATGATTCACCTTCCAAAGAATCAAACATGCCAAATTTCAAAAATATTAGACCAATTGTCTCCATATTTTACAATATAAACTCCAACCATCACCCAAGTAAAAAAAGAAGCACAATTAAAACCCTATGAAAGAAAGTTTCATAGACAATATCAGCATGTCTTAATGGAAATGCAAGAATATTTCAGAGAACACTGAATAGGCAACTCTGAATGGAATAATCCCACCGTTTACCTGCCATGACTGTAAGATGTGATTTTTGAAGGGAACTAGACCAGTCCCCCTATTTATTGTTGGATACTACTTGGACCCTTTAAAACTACATAATAATGCTATTATGATTTTATTTGGCATCATCTTGTAAAATCTTGGGTTTTGTATTTTGGTTTGATATTAGAACATTCTAACTGTGAATTTGAACACATCCCTTCAATCTGCTAATCCCCTTTCTCAGAATGGAACCATGATGGTTTAAGTACCTGAATTACCTGAATCTGAAATTCTCTGTTGAGTATTTTAAAATACATTGTGAGAATCAGAAATGAATATTTGGCCAATTTCTCTTGGGGATGAAGTTTCTTGTGGTCTCTGCAAATCAAAACTGGCCTCCAGCACATTTGAACCAAGAGAAATGCCATGCCTGACTTACCAGGCAGAGAGGTTGCGGCAACTGGTGCACCTCACCTGTCATCCCCTCTTCAGGGTTCTCCTTCTCAGGAGTCCCTGTGCCCTGTGCTTTTTGGCATGCTGGTCCGGGCAGCCTGTTTGCTCTGGCCTGTGCCCGGATGAGCTGCACATGGGCCCTGCTTTGTGCCAGTGCAGACAAAGCAGGGGCAGACCAGCGCTGGGGGCCAGTCACCTCTCAGCAAGTCAAAACTGGCCTTCAGCATATTTGAAGCAAGAGAATGAAGAATTAAAAGAAGATGGAGAAGGCAAAGATGAAGTAGTAGTTGAAACAGTAATAGTAATAGTATTATTATTGTTGTAGTTGCTCTTGTTGCTTACCGGCTTCTCCCCATGGATTGATGAGGAGAGCAACATCAGTCAACCAGGGGCCTTGGGAGACTGTATGTGACTCATAGACCAGACAATTCTCATCCTTATTTTAATCTATGTTGCCTCTCTCATTTCATCATCCATTCTCTGTTGTCTAATTTCTTCATTTTCCTCCTTATTTCCTTTGGGTGCATGTCTATGTCTGAGGGATAATGATATGACAAATTGAAAGTCTGTCAGTTCTAAGCCAAACAAAACAGTGGAAATACTTTACCTTACTGCCAGTTCGGGATTCTTCAAAACCCTCTCAGTCAATAAAAAGAAAGTGAGAGAAATAAGAAAAGGTAAAGGAAGAACAGTATTTCAGATCAGGTCAGGAACATTATGACCCCTTGCTAAAAAATGTACTCAAAAATCACTGGTATACATTGCAAGGCTAAATCATTTTTCTTTAGTTTAGTTTATAGGACTGATACATTTTAGTAGCTTAAAGCTCTCTGTTCTTCCCTTTTCTTGAATTTTGTACAGAGTGTTCCAACAATTTATGCCTCTTTATTGACACTAATTGCATGCCCCTATCTGTAAGTTTTGTGAAGGTGTTCACATTAGTTTCCCACATTAGAGTCAATGTTCACAATAGTTCTATACTTAAACTAATGTTGGTATCTTTTCTTAATTTTGCAGTCCTTTCTCCAGCTGAGCTCTGGAGAGTGAAATGAACAAAAGGGTGGCATTGGCTGCCTAGTTATGGTCTCATGTTGTTCATTGATATTTCCAGACATTGCTGCCTTTGTTTGCACAATGGCGTTTGATGACTATAAGAGGGGTTGTTGTAGGTTTTTTGGGGGCTATATGGCCATGTTCTAGAGGCATTCTCTCCTGACATTTCGCCTGCATCTATGGCAAGCATCCTCAGAGATAGTGAGGTCTGTTGGAACTAGGAAAGTGGGTTTATATATCTGGAGAATGACCAGGGTGGGACAAAGAAATCTTGTCTGTTGGAGCTAGATGTGAATGTTTCAACTGACCACCTTGATTAGCATTTGATGGCCTGGCAGTGCCTGGGGCAATCTTTTGTTGAGAGGTTATTAGATGTCCCTGATTGTTTCCCCTCTGCTGTTCTGCTGTTGTAATTTTAGAGTTTTTTAATACTGGTAGCCAGATATTGTTCATTTTCATGGTTTCCTCCTTTCTGTTGAAATTGTCCGCATGCTAATGGATTTCAATGGCTTCCCTGTGTAGCCTGACAAGGTGGTTGTTAGAGTGGTCCAGCATTTCTGTGTTCTCAAATAATATGCTGTGTCTAGGTTGGTTCATCAACCTGAACAAAATCTGCCTCTAGGACATGGCCATATAGCCCGAAAAAATCTACAACAACCCAGTGATTCCAGCCATGAAAGCCTTCGACAATATATTGACTATAAGATGTTCTTTTAAGTAGTGTGAAAACACAAGATGAAGAACGAATACGAACTGAGAAGAAAGGGGAGACTTTTATTACCTCTCTGTTTCCTTCTCTGTTAAGTTTTTCATCTCTTCTAGCTGTATGGTTCCTACAGAAATTTGTATGGATTATGAAAATTAGAGATAAAATATAGTTAAAAATAAAAATGGAATATTTAGGAGGAGGATGCAGTGGAGGTAATTATTATCTGCTTTAGAACAAGTAATATTGCTTTACATCAAGGTAGGGAATACTGAATCCATCCAGATGGAACTGGATGGATTTCATAAATTCTGAATAGCATTGGCAATGCTAAAGATAGTTGAGAATTGTGGTCCAGAAGTTTTACCACTCCAGTGTGATTAGTAAATAGATATTAGAAAATTCCCATCAGGTGCACTGTAATGACCCTTGTGATTCTCAGTCTTGAACAAACTGCGGAATGTTGGCTGAATCATGTCATATGTTTTTCTTTTCTTTTATGGAGAGCTTTAAAATCACTGGCAGTTTTCTCCTCTAAGAAAAATGGAAGGGGTTCATTGAGGAGGATACTGTGAAGATTGTGTTGTTACAACTTCTGGGTCTTCTTTATTTATCTCACCACTTCATCAGATGAGCATCCACCATTTGTCTATTTTATGTCTCAAGCAAACACATTTACACTTCCGTTTGGCCTTGACTCCTCTTTGAGGGGGATTGCAGTGTGTATGTATATATGTATGTGTGAATATCTTGAAAGAAAGGTATAGCAAATTGAGCATTTAACTTTACACCTTGTTGAAATGGGCTTTAACCAGGGAGACCACTAAATAGTAGTCAGGCTTCACATCTTGTAAATTATTATAGCCGAGAAAGCCTTTTTATTTATTTATTTTTAAAAGAAGGTCAAAGCTCAGAGCAAAGTGGTAATGGATTTCCCCCCCTTAAGATTACATGTTGTCATAAATTTTTCACTATAGTTGAACAATCTGACACCCCCTTCACCCTGTGTCTGAAACTTGAGGACAGGACACTAGCCATAAAAATAAGCAAAGCTGGAATACTGTAGTAAATGGAGTAAGCTGCTCTGCCTATAAAGCCATCCTCCATTTGCAATGGAGCTTGTCTGCCAGTTGCAGACTTGTTATACTAGATGAGAATTGCAAAGGATTATACCAAAGCAAATAGATTTTAATGAGCCTGAACGGTTTTGTCAGGCCAGCACACATTTTGATTCATCAAAATGAAAAGAATCCATAAAGTCATAACAACCCTGGTGGTCCTCAGAACCTTTTACTGCTCTGATATGATACTGCCACATAAAAGTTGCATTCTGACATACCCAATAGGCCATAATACATAGATACGTTCAGATACAGAGGTAATGCTAAAATTATCTTTAAAGTGTGACAACTGCTCTGAGTGCCAAGGTTAAGGGCGTGCTATTCCCTTGGTGGCTTGATCGATGTATACAGACAACTAGGGCAAAACAAAACAAAACATGTGTATGAAGTACAAAATGGCACCTCACCAAAAATTAGCTTCCATCAAACACTTCATAAGATTTTCTATTCCCGTTGCTATTTTAATGTTTTGATTAGAAGTTAGAAAGATGGGAGTTCATTTAGAGGCAACCTTATCAAGCACACCAAGTAGTGTTTTCAATGTAACAAAGGTGCACAACCTATTTAGTCTGAACAAATATTCACTGCATTCACTGTTAGACAGTGGGGTGTTACGTAGGAGCTAGGATATGTGTGAATTTAGAGCTATATGTGCAAATGTATATATTCCTTTGTATGTATACATCCATACATAGGAGCCCCCGGTGGCACAGTGGGTTAAAACCCTTTGCCGGCAGGACTGAAGACCAACAGGTCGCAGGTTCGAATCTGGGGAGAGGTGGATGAGCTCCCTCTATCAGCTCCAGCTCCTCATGCGGGGACATGAGAGAAGCCTCCCACAAGGATGATAAAATGTCAAAATCATCCGGGCGTCCCCTGGGCAACGTCCTTGCAGACGGCCAATTCTCTCACAACAGGATTCTCCTGACATGACAAAAAAATCCATACATTTTCTCATTGTTAGAAACCACACATTACTGTACATCCCCAACTAATTTAGCCGTGAGTCATTTTAAAATTTGTGTTTAACATCTTTTTGAGATATCCATAAATCTGTTTCCAGTAGTTTTTTACTTTGTTGCATGTCCGCCACATGTGGTGCAATATGTGTTTTTTCTTTTCTACATTCCCAATGTTTGTTGGTGCAATAGTATATCTTCATTAGTGTCCCTGGAGGGAAATACAAACATAGATGCATTTGTACACAAATGTACCTTTTAAACATGCCAAATGCAGAACTAGAAAGGAAATTTGGTAAAATTTTGTTTTATATGACAGTGACAGCCTGAATAGTATATGCTAGATATTGGAGAACCTCAGAGGTACCTCCCTTAGAAGAATGAGGAAAATACATTACAGATTTGCTAATAATGGACAATAACTGTACTCTTGAGAGGAGAACTATTAGAGAACTTTGTTAATGAATGACAACTAGTGATTCAGCATCTCAATGTAAAATTAAACTAAAAATGTACATAGGGGATCCTATAAGACTGTAGACAAGCCCTCCAAACAAACTTTGCCAAGAAAGCACTGTGATAAGTATACTATAGAATTGTCATAAGTCAACAATGACTTTAAGGCACACAGAAGCAACCAAGTAAAATAGTTTCCATTTTGTGCAGAGACCATTCAGAAGATGCCTTTCCTAAATATTCAACATTAGCTGTGTATCACCACACATATTTACCCAAGGTAGTTGTAACGGATTGGCCTACCTTAAAGGGTTGTTGTGAATGGTAGAACATAGGCCCAGCTTGCAAAAGTTAAGGAGAAAGGTGGGTGGAGCAAACAAGCAGCCTCATAGCCAGGAGTGCAGTCTGATTGGCTAATGAAATTTGAGGAAAAAGCTCAGTAACTGGAGATGGGCAGAGCTAGAGGCAAAGAGAAGAACCTGAGGCAGCCATTTTAAGATCAGCTAGGAGTTTGGTGTGGAAGAAGGTTTAGATTTTGAAGGAAGGAAGAGATTTGGGGTCTGTTTTATGAAAAATCCTTCTTTGAGGACAATAGTTAATAGGCCTCTATAGTGATTAGAGTGCTGTGGAAGGAAGGGATGTTTTAAAAGACTTAAAAGATCCTGTTTGGGGGGCAGAGTTTGGTCATGGCTGGCTAAGGAGGTCAGCCTCTGAGCTCCTCGTGGGAGAAAAAAGCTATTTGCAATAAAATGAATTGCTAAGAACTATTTGCTCCATACTCCATGACTGGAATGCAGAAATAAAAATTCTATCTCCTGGAAGATAAGAAATTCCATATAAAAGTGTAAGAGACCCTGTATTTCCTATGCTATTTCACGATGAGACAGACTGGCTGAAGGCTACCAGAAGGGATCAGGTAGAGCTCGGCTCCCTCCTCACAGAGAGAGGACAGTGAAGCCCAAGGGCACCAGCTGAGATCCAAAAGGGTATTTCCCTCAAGGAGAGATCCCAGACGGATCCGGCAGCGGAGTCCAGGGGGCAAGGCGGTTTGCAGTGGGGCTATTTGGATGCCCAGGAAATTATCAGCCATGTGTATCTCAGAATAAAGAATAAAAAGAAAGGAAAACTACAAGAAGTGTTACAGGAAGTAAGTAAGTAAGAAAGACCCTAACCCTAACTCTAATTGTCGAGGGTGGTTCCTCCCCCTTTAAATCGGGGGAGGGGGGAAGAGAGAGAGAGACTTTCAACTAATGGATGAAAGCATGAGTATGTAACTTTGCAACTCTCTTTAACTCCCTTGAACTGCTGGGATAAACTGGAAAACTTCCCCCCTTCCCTGATTTACTGACACTGCGAAGTTTGAGTAATGGTGCAGAGGAGGCTGAATTAAGAATAGGGAGACTGACCTTGAGAGGAAGATTGTTGTGTCTGTGGGTCAGCTTCTTTAAACAAAGAGAAACAAACCGGAACTAAAGAGAACAGCCTGCCTGGAACATAATTGACGAACTTGAAGCGAGCCAAGCCTCTCCAGAAGACTAAAGATATAACACAGCCAGGAACTGGAAATGAGGTATCGAACATAGACTTAATATAGACTTAATACAGATTTAGGATTGACTTAACAAGGAAGAACCAGGAAAGTCAAGTGGAACAAACTGAGGGACAGATACCAGAATAATAACAACGAAGGAAGCAGAAGAAAGGAAACAACTCCAGCAAAAGTGTCAAAAGTGAAAGGGGAGAGAAGGAGCGAGTGAATGCAGAGTCAAAAATCATGGTTTCGGCATCGTGAAAGACTATCAGATAAAACGCTTGGGAGATTACAAAGAGCTGAGAAAATTGAAAAAGCCCAGCATAATACTGAAATGCAGAGAACTCCACCTCAAAAAAAGTCAGAAATAAAGAGTAAACAAACCTTCCCTATTGCTTCCACTTCAAAATCGTTGTCTACTCTCTCACAAACAGAAAGCATAAAGGAAAAGGAAGATAGGAACTTTGACAAAATGATAAAACAAATGTCAACGATTTTGAGAGAAGAAAATAATAAAAAAATTATGGAACTGGATAATAGATTTGAGAAAGAGAGGAAAGGAAGGCAGAGAAAGAGGAGGAGTCCAGAAGAAGGAAAGGAGAAATGGAAGAAATAAAAAGCGCTTTCAAATCAGACTTACAAAATATCATAAAGGAAATGAAAGATGTAGAGGCACAATTAGCCCAGATGGCTCTGGATCGGGAAAAAACAGATGAGAAATTCCAAAGCATACAAAAAAATATACAAGATGTATATGGGGATATACAAACAATAAAAACAGAGGTTGAGAAAAATAGATACCAGAATATATAGAAGGCACAATAAATAAGAATATAAGAATATATAGGCACAGACCAGGAACTAAACAAAAAACAAATACAAAAACTCAGTACTAAAGGTTCAGAGATGGAGAAGAAGATGGTGTACATGCAGGATGCTTAAAGAATAAATAACATAATTTTGAGAAAGTGGCCAGAGGGACAAAAAGGAGAGAAGAAGGAAGATTTGAAATCAGAAATATTAAGGTGGCTACAGAATATTTCCCCATCGCTGAATTGGGAAGAGATAGATACAGAACGTGTACACAGGTTACCAACAGGAAAGAATGATGCCAAGAGATGTAATAATTAGAATAGTACATTTTTCAAAGAAAGAAGCATTAATGAAAATAATGAGGAAAAACCCAGAAAGATTAAAAATTGGAGGAACAAAACTAGAAATGTATAATGACTATTGCCCAGAGACTAAGAATTTGAGATTTGGAATGAAGTTAGTTACGAGCAAATTGATGGAAGCGGGTATACCCTACATATGGGGATACTCATTACTCTTGAAGTTCCAATGGGCAAGGAAAAGATACAGTGTGAACTCGGTGGAAGAAGGACTAAAACTACTGAAGGAATTGAATATACATAAGAAGTAGAATGAAGGAGGTACCAATGGATCTATTGAGAACGGCGAGAAAGTAAAATGATAGAGAAGCAGGAGAACCGGTTGGAGCAGAGAAGGAAGAAAGACAACTGGAGAAATTGAGTGGAGCAGTTTGAGAAATGGAGCAACAGGAAGACTACTAGTGAACTAAGTTTTGCAAGAAAAAGAAAGAAAAAAAATATGAGCACTTGGGGGGAGGTTGACCTTGGGTCATGATCATATTTCATCTCCACCCATTCGGAAGGCCAGGAGGCCATGGTTGGGTTGAGACCCAACAAATGGGAATGGGGAAAAGGGGGAAGAAGGGGAAAGGGAGGGGGACAAAGGGAGAAGAAGGGGAAAGGGAGGGGGACAAAGGGAGAAGAGGGAGGGATAGAGGAGAAAGTGGAAGGGTTCACACTAATCCGAACCACAAAAAAAGGTGAAGGCAAACAATATTAGGGTTGTCCACTAAATTAAGAATTTCAACATTGAATGCCAAAGGCTTAGAAACTGTAATGAAACGAAGGAGAATTGAAGCTTTATTGAAGAAAGATGCAGCAGACCTGATCTTTGCGCAGGAGACCCACCAAGCCAGAGAAAACACAAATGAGCTGAAATGAAATTGGTTTAAACATTATGAAAAATCATTTGGGACATCTATATCCAGAGGAGTAGCAATAATAATTGCCAAGAAATGTAATATGGTTGTAAATAAAGTTTTGAAAGATGAGGAAGGAAGATTTATAATAATGTATGGTGAAATAGAGGAAGAAAAGTTAGTATTAATAAATGTATATGCTCCATAAATGTGACTATGAAAAAATAAAAAGGTGGAGGTTAAACACTAGGATACTGAACTTAAGGAGATTGTGGAAAAATAAGAGTCAAGTGGCAAGAAATATGGGGACATGTCAAAAGGAATACTGTGGGATACAATGAAGGTGGTGATAAGAGGCTTATGCATAAAAGAGGCAAGCAAATTAAAGAGGAAACGAGAGAAAGGAAAAAGAGTTTGAATAAAGATATAGAAGTACTGGAGAAGGATTATATTAGAAAGGTAGATACACAAACATATATAAAACTAAGGGCCAAAAAAAAAAGAATTGGATAAAATTGAGATTGATGAGGTTCAAGAAAATTTAATATACTTAAAAAGAGAATTTTTTGAATATAGCAATAGAAATTCAAAAATGCTAGCTAGATCAACGCAAAAAAGAAAATGGAAAATATGATAAACACGATAAGAAATAAAAAAGGAGACCTATGTAGATCAATGAAAGAAAAAATAGAGATTTTTGAAGAATTCTATAAAGAATTATACAAAACAAAGGCCTGCTCCTCAGAAGAAATTAGGAAATATGTAGAGGAAAATTGGGAGGGTGAATTAGGAGAAGAGGATAAAGAATTACTAGAGAAGCCAATTGAGAGATATGAAATAGAAGAAACTATTAAAAAATTAAAGATTGGAAAGGCCCCAGGTTTGGATGGACTAGGTCCAGAATTTTATAAAACCTTTAAAGAAATGCTGATCCCTAAACTATTGGAGGTATATAATGGAATATTGTGTGGGGAGAAAATACCGGATTCATGAGGAAAATCCCTGATAATTCTGATACTGAAACCAGATAAGGACTTGACAGATACAGGTTCATTTAGACCTATATTGCTAATAAATCAAGACGCAAAAATATTATCAGCAATAATGGCCAACAGAATGAATAATTGTATGTATAAATATATAAAGAATGATCAGTGTGGTTTCGTGAAAGGGAGACAAATGCCAAATTTAATAGGGAGAGTAATAAATAAATGTTGGGTAACTCAACAAGGAAAAACAAAGGTGGGGATATTGGCCCTGGATATATTTAAGGCGTTTGATTGCGTGGAATGGAGGACACTAAAAATAATTATGAGTAAGTTTGGAATGGGGAATAAAATGAAAGGATTGATAGAACAATATTATTCAAACAACACAGCAATAGTAACAATAAACGATGGAGTGACAGGAAATATAAAGGTAATAAGGGGAACAAGACAAGGTTGCCTTTTGTTGCCAATATTGTTTGCCACAGTGATAGAATTACTTGCTAATGCAATAAGAAAGGATGAGAAATTAGAAGGGGTATTAACTAGGGCTGGGCGGTTTCGTTCGTTAATTTTGTATATCGTTAATTATTCGTTATTTTTTTCATTTACAAAATGATATTGAAATATATTTTCAAACCCGGAAGTGTTTTTCAATACCGAAACGACATCCTCCATCTTTTTTACGAGCTTCCGCCCGTTTCGGAAATGACGTTTAAGGATGGAGGATGCTGGGTGCGCCGGGAGCCAATCTGGCGCTCCCAAGCACCGTGTCTCATTCTGATTGGGCGGGCTGCCCTTTAAAAGCGGCTCCACGTGGCCGTATTGCTCAGTTTGGGCTGGGAAGGCGAGGAGACGGGAGGTGCGGGAGGCTTGCTTGCTTGCTTGCATTCATTCATTCATTGCTGTGTGTTGGGAGAGTGAGGGCGGTTTAAGGAGCTGGGAGCAGCGGGGAGGCATTGCTTGCTGCTCTGCCTGTGTGTGTGTTTGTCCCTGTTTCACCCAGTTGTTGTGGCTGTTTTTGCCCCACTACAGGGCAATCATTTTGTTAATTTTCTAGTTTTAAACTTTTTCTGCTAAATATTTCTTTTATTCTTAAAAAATATTCAAAAATATTCAAAAAAAAGAAGAAAAAAACCCCTTTGGCTTTGGTGAAACAAAAGCTGTTTCACCCAGTTGTTGTGGCTGTTTTTGCCCCACTACAGGGCAAGCATTTTGTTAATTTTCTATTTTTAAACTTTTTCTGCTAAATATTTCTTTTATTCTTAAAAAAAATTAAAAAAATATTCAAAAAAAAGAAAAAAAACCCTTTGGCTTTGGTGAAACAAAAGCTGTTTCACCCAGTTGTTGTGGCTGTTTTTGCCCCACTACAGGGCAAGCATTTTGTTAATTTTCTATTTTTAAACTTTTTCTGCTAAATATTTCTTTATTCTTAAAAAAAATTAAAAAATATTCAAAAAAAGAGAGAGAAAAACTCCTTTGGCTTTGGTGATTCGGAAGTGATTTGCACATGCACGGGGGGCCCACCATCTTAAAGAATCGATTCGTTAATAATAACGAAATTTCGTAAATATCGAACTTTTTAAAAGGAAAATTTCGGAATTCTTTTAAATAACGAAATGCAAAAAACCCCAAAAAACGAATCGATTTTAGAAACAAATTTTTCCGTTGTTACCCAGGCCTAGTATTAACAACAACAAAACAAAAAATCAGTTTATTTGCTGATGACACGTTATTGACAATTAAAAATATGTGTGGCAATATGGACAGAATAAAGTCACACTTAGAAATATTTGGCAAAATAACAGGTTTACAAATCAATTGGAAAAAATTAGAAATGATGTTACTTAATTACATAAAAAAGGAAGAAGAAGACTTTATGAAACAGGTTAACACAGGAATAAAGATCAAGAATAAAACAAAATATTTAGGAATAATTAGAACTAAGGAATTACATGAAATGCAAGAGGCAAATGTAACAATATTAAGGAAAGCAACTCAAAAAGAATTACGAGAATATGAAAATATAAAACTATCATGGTTTGGAAAGATAGCGCTAGTTAAAATGAAAATTCTTCCAAAGATAAATTTTATATTTAAAATGGTACCACTACAGATATCAGAGGAGTAATTAAACAAATGGCAACAATTAATTCATAAATATTGCAATGGCAATAAGAAAAATAGGTTAAATAAACAATTTGGGATAAATCACAAAAGATTGGAGGTTTAGCACTCCCCAACATTAAAAAATACCATGAAGCAAACAGGATGAGACTAGTCATAGAAGGGATGATAAATAAGGAGGATTTTGAATGGTTGGAGGAAGATTTGGAAGAAGTAGAGGGAAAAAATGGAATATATATTTTAAGGATATAAAAAGGAAAGAAATTAAGAGAATAAAAAACCCAATGTTGAGAAATGTGCTAAGAATTTGGAATAAATACAAGGAAATATTATTATCAGAAAGTTCAACACTAACACCAATAATAATGGATTGAAAATTCCCATTTTTTTAAAAAAAACATATTAGATAAAAAATAAGAGAGAAGAATATAGATAAAATTAAAGATTGGATAAAAGCAAACATGAGGAAAGAAACTATATTGAGAGAATTTAGAGATATTAAATTCTCATGGTTCCATTGCTTAAAGTTAGAGCAATGGTTTAAGAATTGGATAAAAAATAATGGGGAAGGAGGCAAACTCACACAAGTTGAACAAATGATACAAAAAGAAAGAGCTACAGGAGGATACCACAAGTTGAAAGGAATAACCAGCAAATTGTATAAGATAATAATTGATATGGGGGGGGGGGGGATGCAACATTAAAAGAGATATGGGAGGAAGACCTAGGGATTATAATAAAAGAAGCGGTTTGGGTACAATTATGGGATCAAAGGTACTTAAACAATTTATCAATACATGTTAAAGAAAATTATTATAAACTAGCTTGGGGACCCGGCGCTGCCCGGGTTATTAGAGGAAGTGGGTAATGGCGGTTCTGTATGCCAAGTTTGGTCTTTATTGGTCATTAGCTTTACCCGCCATAGCTTTGCTGTGGCCAACCTTCTCTCCCTTTTTCTTTCCTTCTTTTACTCCTTCCTTCATTTCCTTTTCTTCTTTCCTTTCTTCCTTCTCTACCTGTTTACTTCCTTCCTTAGCTTTTTGCTCCCATCCTTCCTTCTCTTTATTTCTTTCCTTCCCTCCCTCTTTCTCTCCTTCTTTCTCTTCTTCCTTTGCTCCGTCTTTCCTCCCCTTTTTTCTTTCCTTCTCTCCTCCTTCCTTCTCTTCCTCTTTCTTTCCTCCTCCCTTTTCCCTTTCCTCTTTCTCTCCTTTCTTCCCTCTCTATCTCTTTCCTTCCTTCCTTCGCTCCTGACTTCCAGACTTCCTTTTGTTTCTTTCTTTTCTTCCCTTCCTTTCTCTTCTTCCTTCTCTTTTTTCCTGTCTTCCCCTTCCCAATTGCCCTTCCTTCCTTCCTTCCTTCCTTTTGACACCTTCCCTTCCCCTTCCCTTTCTTCTTTTTTTCTATCTTTCTTTCCTTTCCTCCTTCCTTCCTTTTTCCCTTCTTTCCCATCCTTCTTCTCTCTCTTTATTCTTTCTTTCCTACCTTTCTTCTTTCATATACCTTCTCAACTTCTCCTTCCTTCCTTCATACACCTTCCCTCCCTCCCTCCCTCCCTCCCTCCCTTCCTTCCTTCCTTCCTTCCTTCCTTTCCCATCCTCCTTCTCTCCCTTTCTTCTTTCTTTCCTTCCTTTCTTCTTTCATATACCTTCTCAACTTCTCCTTCCTTACTTTCTTCATACAACTTCCCTTCCCTCCTTTCTTCTTCCTTCCTTCCTTCCTTCCTTCCTTCCTTCCTTTCTCCCTTCTTTCCCATCCTCCTTCTCTCCCATTCTTCTTTCTTTTCTTGTTTCATATACCTTCTCAACTTCTCCTTCCTTCCTTCCTACACTTTCCCTTCCCCTTCCCACTTTTCTTCTTTCTTTCCTTCTTTCCTTCCTTCCTTCCTTGCTATTTACACCCCTTCCCCTCATTTCCGTCCTTCCTTCCCTCTCCCGCTTCCTTCTCTCCTTCCCTTTCCTCACCGATGGCAGAGCCAGACGGTGGTGTGCAGGGGTGGCCTGGGCTGGACGTTGCGGTGGCCGATGGGCTGTCCTCGGCAGAGCTGGGCCGCAGCCTTTCCTGGCCGGGCCAGGAAGGCACACAGCGGGGGCCTCTCGGGCAGCCTCCGCAGGTCGCGCAGCATCCTGGCCCCCAGCGAGCATAGCCGGCCGAGCATCCAACTCCCAGGCCAGGGCTTCAGCGTCAGTAGGTAGGCCGCGTTCTAGAACTACAGTTTCCAGTGTGCATCGCGTGTGTACTTCCTCCCCTGGGCACTGCGCATGCTCAGTTGGTTTTTGTAATGTGAGTTTGTTGAAATGTTGTTTGGAATTTTGATTCATGTTGTGCATACCTTGTGGGTTGAGGTATGTGCACGGCAAATTTGGTGAGTTTTCATCAGGGGGTTTTCGCGTTTTGCTGTCCCGTTGAACACCCTTTCCATTTTTATATATATAGATTGGGTAATGGCTGCATTGTTTTCAGGAAGTGAGTGAAGGAACTTGAAGTCCCATCATCCATGGTCCACCCTCCTCCAAACAGCAGCAGGATATAGAGTGGGTCATGGGGGCTCTGTGTGCCAAATTTGGTCTTTATCAGTCATTGGATGAGACTGGCAGTGGTACTGCAAGTCCCATCATCCAAAATCCACCCTCCTCCAAACTGAAACAGGATGTAGATAGGGTCATGGGGGCTCTGTGTGCCAAGTTTGGTATTGATCAGTCATTGGTTCGGGGTCACAGTGGTTTCAGTAAGTGAGTGAAGGTACTGCAAGTCCCATCATCTATGGTCAACCCTCCTCCAAGCTGCAGCAGGATGTAGAGTGGGTCATGGGGGCTCTGTGAAGCAAGTTTGGTCTTGATTGGTCATTAGATGAGGGTTGCAGCAATCTTGGGAAGGGAGTGGAGGTACTTGAAGTCTTATCATCCATGGTCTGTCCTCCTCCAATCTGCACCAGGATGTAGAGTGGGTCATTGGGGCTCCGTGTGCCAAGTTTGGTCTTGATCAGTCATTGGCGAGGGTCTCGATGGTCTCAGAAAGTGAGTGAAGTTACTGTAAGTCCTATCATCCATCTCCAAATTTTTCCAAAGCACACCAGGACGTTAAGTGGGTCATGAGAGGTTTATGTGCCAAGTTTGGTCTTGATCAGTCATTGGATGAGGTTAACAGCAGTCTCAGAATGTGAGTGAAGGTACTGAAAGTCCCATCATCCATGGTCTGTCCTCCTCGAAAGTGCACCAGGATGTAGAGTGGGTTATGGAGGCTCTGTGTGCCAATTTGGCCTTGATTGGTCATTGATGAAGGTCGCAGTCGTTTCAGTAAGTGAGTAAAGATACTACAAGTCCCATCATCCATGGTCCATCCCCCTTAGAACTGCATCAGGATGTACTCTGTGTGTCAAGTTTGGGCCTGGTCTGTGATTTGTAGGGGCTACAATGTTCTGTGGGAAGTGAATCAGATGAAGGTACAGCAAATCCCATTATTAGTGGCCCATCCTGCCCTGAACCGCACTGGAAGTCCCATCATCCATTGTCCCTCCTTCTCCAAACAGCATTGGGATGTAGAGTGGGTCAAGGGGGCTCTGTGTGCCAAGTTTGGTCTTGATCGGATATTAGATGAGGGTTGCAGCAGTCTTGGGAAGGGAGTGGAGGTACTTGAAGTCCCATCATCCATGGTCTGTCCTCCTCAAAAGTGCACCAGGATGTAGAGTGGGTCATCGGGGCTCTGTGTGCCATGTTTGGTCTTGATCAGTCATTGGCGAGGGTCTCAGTGGTCTCAGAAAGTGAGTGAAGTGATTGCAAGTCCCATCATCCATTGTCAAATTCTTCCAAACCGCACCAGGATGTAGAGTGGGTCATGCGGGCTCTCTGTGTAAATTGTGGTCCTGATCCATCATTGTTGACATTTGTAATGGTCTTAGGAAGGGAGTGCAGGTATTGCAAGTCCCATCGTCCATGGTGCATCCTCCTCCAAACTGCACCAGGATGTAGAGTGCGTCATGGAGACTCAGTGTGCCAAGTTTGGTCTTTATCGGTAATTGAATGAGGGTTGCAGTGGTCTCAAGAATTGAGCAAAGGTACTGCAAGTCCCATAATCCATGGTCCATTCCCGGCCAAACCACACCAGGACTTAAAGTGGGTCATGAGAGGTCTATGTGCCAAGTTTGGTCCTGATCAGTCATTGGATGAGGTTAACAGCGGTCTCAGAATGTCAGTGTCCCATCATCCATGGTTCATCCTCCTCCAAACTGCAGTAGGATGTCGAGTGAGTGATGGGGGCTTTGTGTGCTAAGTTTGGTCTGTATTGGTAATTTTCTGACACAGCCCCTGGCCTTTTCCTTTCCTCTCTTTGTCATCTCGGAATCTTAGAATTGAGGCTGGCCAATCAGAGACCATATGCAAATTTCCTTCTCATGTCCCCATTTCTGTCATGAACTCTTTTCTCCACCAGGGGCTCCTCTTGAAGCTGGCCAATCAGAGACCATATGCAAATAGCACCACAGTAGCAGCCAATCAGAACGTTGGCACATACTCCTCCCGCCACACCGCCACACTTTTGTCCTCTGCATATTTTAACTTTTATTATATGCATAGATATAGATATAGATATAGATATAGATGATATAGATATAGATATAGATATAAATATAGATTGATTTGGAAATGGTACTTAACACCAGTAAAGGTTGCAAATATTAACAGGAATGCCACAAAAATTTGTTGGAGAGGTTGCCAGGAGGTGGGTACTTGTACATATATGGTGGCAATGTAAATATGTAAATGAATTTTGGAGGAAGGTATTTGGAGAGATAGATGCTATAATGGATAGGAAGATAGGGAAAAGTGCAAGCATTGCACTGTTGTCACTATATAATGTTAAGAAATTGAAAAAAACAGAGAAAGATGCAATAGATAACATGTTAACTGCAGCAATATTACTGATAGTGAAGAACTGAAAAGGTAAAATAAATGTATCAATTGAAGAATGGTATAAAGAACTATGGAAAAGAGCAATAAATGATAAATTGGCATGTAGGTTAAGAGTCAGGAAAGGGGTATGGAAAGAAAACGACTTTGATGAAGTTTGGGGAAAATTTATTGAGAATGGCTTAAAAGAAGTAGATGCAAAATTATCTTCACAAGAAGAAAGGGTATTTTGGAAAGAGAATGTAAATTGAAGTGGCTCGGAAGGGGGGGGGGTCACAGTGGTGAAAAAAAGTATACAAGATATATATACACTTATAGTTGATGTAATGAATTGAGGATGGAATATAAGAGTATTGAAGGTATTGATGTATTGATGTATTCTAAGAAAACCAATAAAAATATATTTACAATTTTTAAAAGAGATCTTGTTTGGATTTCTCTGTGTGTAACCTTGTTTTAAAGAAACTCAAGATATAAGTACCATCCTCTCTAGGAAGAGAAGCCTGAAAAGTTATTTGAAACCACCACGCAGATTGACTGTTCAAAATAAACAACATTTTTCCAATTTTTTCCAACTGAAGTCTTTGCGTGCCTCTTTAAGCATTCCAGTGAAAGAGGTGGCCTATCAAAATAAGAAATTGGTGCCAGCAAAAGAAATGTTAATAAATATTAGGAGGCAACAAAGGCAAAATATAAAAATACAGTGATAGCTTCCCACTGACTGGTCTTCTGTGTGTGAGGATGTGTATGCTCTGATTCCCCTCATGGCCTTGCCTTCGGCCAGACCTTGTCATATGTCCATTGTCCCCCATCTTGTGTGTGATGTTCATGAGGCAGATTCTGCCTGTCCTCACTCCATTGTTTGTGATAATTGGTGGCAATATTAACATATTGCAATATTAACACACACACATATTGCAATATTAACACACACAAGATGGGGGACAAGTAGCCATCCTATATGGCTGTTTTTTGAAGCTATGCTTCTCAGACGGTGGTTTTTAGGATTCTGTTATTCCACCCAATTGGAAAAAATAATGCAGGACATTTTATGGTGGTGGGATTCTAGTTGGACATAGGTGAGTTTTTGTCTTGTTTCAGATCTTCACGAAGCCTTATTCTTGTTGGCAGGACAAACTATTTTTCTAAAGAAAAATAACAATGTATTTTGATGACCAACAGATGTCATTTTCTGCCAACAGAATGGCAAGTTACATCCATGATCCAATAAAGTTCATGGTAGCATCTGTTTTATGCCAAAGTATTAAATGAGTTACATGCCAACTGTTGTCTCTCCTAGGATGTAGGCAGAAACTTTTAACAATGGTAAGTCTCTTCTAAAAGCAATATAATTGTTCCATTTTCACTTTTAAGTGAATACATGATAACACAAGAGAGAAAGAATGGCAAGAAAAAGAAGAGAAGAGACAGGAATACTTTACCAACAATGATAGATCTCTGCCAAAAAATAAAAAGAGCATCCCAAATAGAACTCTAAGTTAGAATAACACTGCAAAATACTACCTTTTTTCTTTGCTGGCAAGAGGTAATATAGAAGGATAATTAAATCTCAGAGGCCCCTTTTCATTATACAGTTTTTTTCTGAGTGGAAAACAAGCATTGAAGCTGCCCCCAAAGACACCTTCAAACTTACCATTGCCCTGAATGCAAAGACAAGAAATGAAGGCACTGCATTGATTTGTTCTTGTTTTTATGACACTTAATGTTCATTGAAGACGAAAAAAGAGAAGAAGGGATGTCATTGCTCTATTTTTGAAGAAATACATCTCAGTGCCATGTCTTAAGATGAATTTTTTTTTTTTTAAAAAAAGACTCAAAAGAATTTCACTGTTTGCAGTTACAGATGCAACTTTTAAACTGGTCAAATGTTCCTTTAGAAGAAACTTGATGTGCAAGTAATCTCAAGAGCTAAGGTACTTGTAAATGTTCAAAAATATGATATGTTATTATTTAAATGATTTTTAAATTGATTTTAATGTATAAGGCATATTGTGTTTGGATGTTTATGCTTATTGTGGCATTGAATTATTGCCAATTTAGAAGGTACTCTGAGTCCCCTTCAGGATTGAGAAAGAATAGGGTAAAATACAATAAATAGATAGATAGATAGATAGATAGATAGATAGAGTAAAAACATTTCCGTAGAATTATGATGTCATATATTCATGAATCCACTATGAAATTGAAAAAAAAAAATCTGGGTTAATTTATTATTATTACTATTATTATTATTTTACTGACACAAAAACACAGTATATTACAGCAAATGAGATATATATGCTGGATTTCGTATCACAAAATCACAAGTCGAACACTTCCCAAGCATCTTGGACTGTGTGATGTATTTTCGAATGATGTGTGCAGATCTAAGTAAGGTGGCCTTTTGAAGTTGACAGTTCATGATTTTGTCAATGTTTCCAAGTGCCGGCTGAGATCTTTTGGCATGGACCACTGGGACCACCTGTACTGGTTTATGCCAGAGTCATTGCAGTTCAATTTTGAGATCCTGATAACGGCTGAATTTTTCTTGTTGTTTTTTCTCAATGCAACTGTCACCTGGTATGACAGTCACTTATTATTATTATTATTATTATTATTATTGTTGTTGTTGTTGTTGTTGTACCTCCCCCCCCCCCCCCCGCATCTCACCAAAGGGACTCAGAGTGGTTCACATGGGGACAAACCTGAACAACATAGTTGACATATAACATAGTAAAATACATTAAACAACATCATAAAACAATATACAGCAGACAGCAACATAACACAGTATAAAACAACCATCAAGCAAACAGCCAATGTCCTGAGCAATAAACAGTTTCTGGGCTCGAGTGGACAGACTGGAGCAAATCAGTTGTGAGGACAGGGCTGACGGATAAAGTACAAAGCCAGATGACAAAATTAGGAATGGGGGACATATGAAATAGAGTACTATGTCTGTAGGTAGGGAA
Organism: Anolis sagrei; assembly: GCF_037176765.1. NCBI lineage: Eukaryota > Metazoa > Chordata > Lepidosauria > Squamata > Anolidae > Anolis > Anolis sagrei. The sequence goes on from NC_090021.1 coordinate 274,254,333, forward strand.
CATTAGTAAAGTGCAAGGACTACATTTTGGGTGATAGCTGGGGACCAAAATTATCTGGAGAACTGTCTAGTCAAAAAGCACAGTGGAGCATCCACATTTTTAAATCTTTATGGAAGGTGGACAGAGTGGGTGCCAGCCTAATCTCTCTGGGGAGAGAGTTCCAGAGCTGGGGGGCTCTCTCTCATCCCCATCAACCATGCTTCTGACAGGGATGGGAGCAAGAGGAAATGTCTAAGATCCAGAAGATCTTAGACATTGTGCAGGTTCATAGGGGAAGGCGGTCATGAAGATTGGCAGGTCTCAAACTGTTTAGGGCTTTATCCATGGATCAGTGTGGAAGGTGAGAGATCAGTACAGTGCCTCCCAAACATTTTTGGTCATGGAACCTTTCAGAAGACTCCCACCACTCCCCACAGAGCCCTAACTCTGCCTGTGATTTTCCTGCAGAATCTTAACTCTGTCCCTAAGCACTTGAGTCCACAAAGTTCTTCTTTCTTTCATCTACTCCTATTGCCTGACTGTGTTGTATAATATAGTTGGTTTTAAAGTAAAGTGAAAACATTTTAAATATAACCACAAACCATTATTTTGGTTAAAAAGAAAATATTGACTATAACCACAGACATTTATTTTCATACAGGAAAATGTTGGATTTATACCAGTGTCGAATGGAATTGTTTCCTTTCTGTCTTCAAAATACTTTAGAAATTAGGCTTCAACAACTGAATATGTAAATCTGGGGCAGCATCCAACTCACTCCTTAATTTGTTTTTGCTGTAAGCATAAAAAGCCCGATTTGCATTGGTAGGTGAAGAAGAAGAGGAGCATTTCTTGAGTACCTTTTCCAAATACCGCCAGCTATACACCTATCAGTCCTATCAAATAATCATTAAGTAGTACAGATTCAATTTTTGTTTTTAAAGCAGAGATATACCGAATTTCCGTAAGATCTTCATAGGCTGACATGGCCTTATTTTTTATTTTTTTAAAAAAAGACTTTAAAGATTTTTTTTTTTGGTGGAATCCCTACAATGCTTTTACAGAATGATAGGGTTCCGCAGAACAGTTTGTGAACTATTGGCTTAGTCCATCCTGGGAAAACCTAAAAGAAGCACTGATCCTTTCTACTTTCTCTACTGCAGTGCTGCTTCTGCCTGGGTGGGAAAATGATGGGGGCGGCAGAGGTTTGCCACTTCCCTCAAAGGAGTACTGAAAGAATAGAGGAGATTGATGCTTCTTTTATCTTCTCCCAGGACAGACTAAGTTCTTTCTTTTTGCTACTCTACTTAGAGAAGGAAATTGTTACTTTAAAAGATATAAGTCAAGCTACATTATTAACTATTAAAAAATTCCATCCTCTGAGTAAAATGGTGAAAGGTGGAAGTTTAGCAACAGGAATTGATTCAAACAAGTGTGACCAAGATAATCTATGGTCTAGAAACCATTATAAGGAATAAGTTAGATGCTGAATGTGTTTAGCCTGTTGAAGAGAAGACACCATAGATATAAGAAAAATATTTAAACATTTGTCAAATTATATAGTTAGTTGGTTAGTGTCAAGAAATCTTGACAAGAGGATTCCTGAAATTATTAGAATCCTCACCGTTTAGGACTTATTTTTAGAAAAATTATGATGTGGTTCTGTTACACATAAAATAGCATTGTCTATGCAAGAAACAATATTTTTTATTCCTTGTATGGAAAATCTGTTTGGTTTACAGAAAATGCTGTAATTGGAGGAGAGGGGGATGTATTTGGGAAATTATTCTGTCAAAACATTGCTCACGAATAATTTCAAGAAACAGATTTTCTGTGTGGAAAATAGTTTTTGGCATAGAATTATTACTCAGAAAATACTGTTTGCTGCCAGTTATGAAATTTACACAGAAAAGTCCAAAATTGAAAACAGGCTTCATAGTTTCGAAGTAGGAGGGAAATTGATAAAATTGCTTATTGTTTCTTTTGAACAAAACTTTATGATGAATTATACCTCTAAGTCTTAGAGTGGCATGATAACTATATCTTGAAATAGCCATGGCAGTTTCAACACATGCTCAGATAGACAGGAAGGGTATGGCTGTAATGTATACTCCTGATTTGAATGCTTGGAGCGCCTTTTAAAAATGTATGGAACATGTTGTTCTAATTATATATTGACTGAAATAAATAATGTGAATGTGACGATTACAGGAATGGAAATATGGACGACGAATTTGGATCACGACTCGAGTTATGAGATGCATTGTGTTGTTATTGTTGTGTCAATATTGTATATTGTGCTCTAATGGTTTTAAATTGTATATCATTGATTGATCTTATCCTTGTTGTAAACCGCGTTGAGTCGCCTGTTAGGCTGAGAAACTGCGATATACAAGTAAAGTAAAGTAAATAAATAAATAAATAAATAATGTATTATACAAAATGGGTCAGAGACAAACTGCAGGGTTTTGCTTTAGGGACATACCACAGATTAAAAAAATGTGGATCATCATGCCACATATTATTAAATGGCAACAGCATGAACAAACATGCATGCTTTAGCATGTCCATATTCCCATCACCTCTATTTATGGTTGTTGGAAGTTCTGGCTCTGGATCTGTGGATACTATACTCTGGGCCAGAGCGAAGAGAGGGGAGGCCAGGGGACAGCACCATCTTGTCTCCTGCATTTGCCATCCGTTGGGGACCCCTCCCCCCAGCACCAACTGCCACTCTGGGCCAGAGCGAAGAGAGGGGAGGCCAGGGGACAGCACCATCTTGTCTCCTGCATTTGCCATCCGTTGGGGACCCCTCCCCACAGCACCAACTGCCGCTCTGGGCCAGAGCAAAGAAAGAGGGGCCAGGGGACAGTTCCACCTTGTCTCCTGTGCTATTCTAATAATATGTTATAATATAATATATTGTATATACATATAATATTTATAATATTGTAATGTAATGCAATATAATACTAGTAATTGTTTTTAAATGCATAATGATTTTGTATTCTGTATATCTAAACTGTTGTAAACCGCTCTGAATCGCCTAAGGGCTGAGAAGAGCGGTATACAAATAAAGTAAATAAATAAATAATAAATACTATTCTCTCATTCTTTCTTTTTCTCTCTCTCTCTCTCTCTCGCTCATATATATGAGACATCTGTTGAGGGTACATTGATTGTGCTTTTCCTGCATGACGGGGTTGGACTGGATGACCCATGTGGTCTCTTCCAACTATGATGACATAGAAGTTTGCCATGTGGGATTATGCAACATCTTCTCATCTGTCAACCTATCATTCAGATGATGCATCCTCCAACAACAAATCTATTTAATAGTTACTGGAGAATGGGAATATTTTCATTCTAGCTCTTCCTGTAACTGGAACACAGCCTAGAATAATTTTACCTTACATGTTCCTTTTTCCAAGCTACATTAATTATTTGAATGTACTGGGGCCATATCCAGTATTAAACTTGGCAACTCTGTGCTCAGGATTACAATCAGTCCAATGAACTTCCACGTTCATGAGTTGATTACAAATGAGACACTTGGGCATTCCTTTTGGTTTAATGTGAGTTAGAAATTATATTGCTTTCTTGTGCCATCTGAGTGTTGACTTCTATATTCTTATGAATATGTTTTGTATGTCATAATATCTAAGAGGCTCTGTATGTAAACAACCAAGGCTAATATCTATGGATCATCATCTTCTTTTAAGTTTTTACTCCTATAGCCTTAAAACTAGCCATTCCTGCCTTTGTTGAAGCAAAATAAATTCCATAACTGAATACAATTATTCTTACTTTATATTTGGGATTTGGTGCGTATTTTTCCCTCTTCTTTTTAACTGCATGGGGAAGGGGGTATCAAAGCTGGAGATAGTCTGGAGGTCTCTGACAGTTGGGCACAGCCTAAACATCAAAGAACATTATCATTGTGTGAAACTGCCAGAAGGCAAATACTATTTGCAGACCCTCTGGCCTCTGTTAGGCTGAAATGATAACAAAAATGTCAGTGTGGTATCCTGAGCTGAATAATAAACATTCTAGCCTACTAGCTTATATAGTAGATAGCGCTGAAGACAGAGCATGATTCAAAGAAAAGGAAATTCTTGCCCTTTCTTGTTAAGAATTTAATGGAAGCTCTCATGTTAATTACATCTATGATGTGGCAAAAAAGAAAAGGGAAAAATGGGGGAAAGTTCAAGAAAGAACTGTACTTTGTCTGTGAAATATGGCTTATCCATTTTTAATTAAATAAGGTCTAAATGTAACCCATTTTAATTCCAGAGCTAATTAAAAATGAAATGACTTCAATGTTTCTGGGTGACATCATTAACCAAACTCTTCATCTCAAAATGCACAATAGAAAGGTCTACAAAAGGCATAGCCAATGATTTTCTGGGTCCACTATCATGTTTATAACTCTGGATGCATCAACAGACTGAAAGAGGGAATGATCTTTGAATCTGATTCTCGGAAGCATGGAAATGTGGTATACTGTGGTTTGTCAAGTAAGTTTTTATATAGAAACAAAGAGGTAACAATAATCTCAAATAGTTAATGCTATGAGAGTAGCAGTGATAGCTCTGTCTTTACTTTTGTGATCTCTAAAGCCCTCACCAGTCGCCCAAAATTCCTATAATTTTAAAGTTTTCAGTTTGTTTTTTGGGGGGATGCTTGCCCCCCAAGCCATACAGAAAGGTTCCAAACATGCAAAAACACTTTAAAATATCCCAGTGCTCCTATCTTGACCATGATTTTTTGCCTTCTTATTGCAAAATATATTAGGAAAGAGCAAATGTGGATTATTACATCCTTCTTCGGCTGATACACTAGCTGTGCCCCTTCCTAGATTTTGAGGATGTAAAGATGGTAGTGCATGCACTGGGAACCTCAAGGTTGTTGTTGTTCTTTCATTCAGTCATTTCCAACTCTTTGTGACCTCATGGACCAGCCCACGCCAGAGCTCCCTGTTGGCCGTCACCACCCCCAGCTCCTTCAAGGTCAAGCCAGTCATTTTTTATTTATTTATTTGGAGTGCTTCTACCCCACCCTTCTCAACCCCCTAGGGGGGACTCAGGGCGGCTTACAAAAGGCACAATTCAATGCCCAACAATTCACAAAATACAATATACAATTTACAATTTAACATCAACAGTTATTACTAGTTAAAACAATCAAATCAATACAATAACAGCAATAAAATCATTTTGTGGTCAATGTTCGCCGATTTATAAATCCATAATCCATCCAGCATTGTCATTGTCCTTTCCTACTCTGGTCGTCATTGTCTTTTGTCCATCTGCCAGCTTACCCGAAGGCCTGGTCCCAAATCCAGGTTTTTAACTTCCTCCTGAAGGAGAGGAGGGATGTTGATGACCTAATTTCCCCAGGGAACGCATTCCACAGGTGAGGGGCCACCACCAAGAAGGCCCTGTCCCCCGTCCCCACCAGTCTCACTTGTGATAAAGGTGGGCCCGAGAGCAGGGCCTCCCCGAAAGATCTTAAACTCAGAGGTGGGACGTAGAAGGAGATACGTTCGGACAGGTACGCTGAGCCGGAGCCGTAAAGGGTTTTGTAAGTCAAAACCATCACTTTGAATTGTGCTCGGAACTGGATCGGCAGCCAGTGGAGCTGACATAACGGGGGTGGTGTGCTCCCTGTATGACGCTCCGGTGAGTAATCTAGCCGCCGCCCGTTGAACTAATTGAAGTGTCCGAATAGTCTTCAAAGGCAACCCCATGTAGAGCGCGTTGCAGTAATCTATTCGGGATGTAACAAGAGCGTGGACCACCGTGGCCAGATCCGACTTCCCAAGGTACGGGTGCAGCTGATGCACAAGTTTTAATTGTGCAAAAGCTCTCCCAGCCACTGCCGAGACCTGGGGTTCCAGGCTCAGCGATGAGTCCAGGATCACTCCCAAGCTGCGAACCTGCGTCTTCAGGGGGAGTGTAACCCTATCTAACACACGCTGTAACCCTATGCCCTGTTCAGTCTTACGACTGACCAGTAGGACCTCTGTTTTGTCTGGATTCAGTTTCAATTTGTTAGCTCTCATCCAGTCCGACACAACGGCCAAGCACCAGTTCAAGGTCTGGACAGCCTCCTTGGTAACAGGTGAGAAGGAGTGACAGATTTGGACATCATCTGCGTAGAGATAACACCTCAATCCGAAACTCTGGATGATCTCTCCCAGCGGCTTCATGTAGATGTTAAACAACATCGGGGACAGAATTGAACCCTGAGGGACACAGGGTTCACACAACAACGGTTGTGGGGCCGAACAGGTGTCACCCAGTAACACCTTCTGGGACCGTTCCTCAAGTCACTTCAAGGATCCCATCCATCCAACTTGCTCTTGGTCGACCCCTCTTCCTTTTTCCTTCCATTTCCCCTAGCATCATTGTCTTCTCTAAGCTTTCCTTTCTTCTCATAATGTGGCCAAAGTACTTCATCTTTGCCTCTACTATCCTTCCCTCCAATGAGCAATCAGGCTTTATTTCCTGAAGTATGGACTGGTTGGATCTTCTTGCAGTCCAAGGCACACTCAGAACTTTCCTCCAGCACCACAGTTCAAAAGCATCTATCTTCCTTTGCTCAGCCTTCCCTATGGTCCAGCTCTCACATCCGTAGGTGACTATGGGGAATACCATTGCTTTAACTATGCAGATCTTCATTGCCAGTGTGATGTCTCTACTCTTCACCTCAAGGTTAGACTTCTGCAATGTGCTTTACATTGGGCTACCTCTGTACCAAATTCGGAAACTCCAGCTTGTTCAAAATACAGCATCCAGATTGGTTATGGGAACATCCAAGAGTGAGCATATCATCCCTATCCTAAAGTCACTCCACTGGCTGCCAATTAGTTTCTGGGGAAAGTACAAGGTGCTGGTTTGGACCTTTAAAACCCTACATGGTTTGGTTCCAGGTTACCTACAGGATTGCCTTCTCCTGTACAATCCACCCTTCACACTTAGATCCTCTGGGGAGTGTCTACTCCAGCCTGCAAGGACCCGACAAGCAACCCAGAGGACCTTTTCATCAGCTGTCCCAAGACTGTAGAATGATCTGCCAAAAGAGCTCCAACAGCAAAATTAGCAAAATTAGCTAACGGAATTGAAAACCCATCTAAAGACCTATCTCTCCCAGCAGGCCTATCCAGCCAGTTTTAGGCTTGAATTTTAAATTTCTGTCACTAAAGCACAGTTTTTGCATGTGATCAGGAAATCAGCATGCATCCTATCAGCTATAGGATAGGATACGATGACTTGTCATCAGGGGGCATGTCTAGTGAGTGAAGTCTTGTAACCCCAGAATTTTATTGATGGGAGCAGTCAATATTTCTGTTTGGGACATCAAAGAAGAAAGATTCCAGAGATCGTGTAAGGCAGTGGTTCTCAACCTGTGAGTCCCAGGTGTTTTGGCCTACAACTCCCAGAAATCCCAGACAGTTTACCAGCTGTTAGTATTTATGGGAGTTGAAGGCCAAAACATCTGGGGACCCACAGGTTGAGAACCACTGGTCTAAGGTCTTTCCATGATCAATTGCACATAAATCCACATTAAGATTACTGCACTGTCTTATTTTTTAAAAGCCTGCTCCCAGAGCCAGGTTTTTACTCTTCTTCTGAAACCTAGGAGGGAGGGAGCTAATCTGGTGCCACTAGGGAAAGAGTTCTACAACAGAGGGACCACCACTGAGAAGGTCCTGTCTCTCATCCCCACCAGCCACACTTGCAAGGCAGGTGGGATCGACAGCAGGGCCTCCCCAGAAAATCTTAGTCTTTGAGCTGGTTTGTAGGGGAAGATACGTTCGGACAGGTAGATTGGGCCGGAACCGTTTAGGGCTTTATAGGCTAAAGCTAACAGATTGAATTGTGCTCGGTAGCAGACTGGCAGCCAGTGGATCTGACATAACAGGGGGATTGTGTGCTCCCTGAACACTCCCTGTAGATGTTGAACAGCATGGGGAACAAAATTGATTCATGAGGGACCTAACAGGCCACAGGCCAGGAGATTGAAAAGGAGTCTATACAGGAGTATCAATTTATACTATTTTCCTGTTAAGAAAATAGCTCTTATGGAAGATGCTGAAGTTAATGTTATACTTGTTAAAACTTCAAAACGTAAGACATGCACTTTCCCCAATGATATAATATTAAACAATGTATGTAGGTGAGTTTGGTGTTGTTATTTTCTCCTCTTGAAATTTTGTAGTTTTCTCCTTGTGGTAAAAAGATTGTGAGCGCAGGTTTTGACTGGAAAACTACAGTTTCTCATTAAAAGTTCTCAGAAATTGTCCAATTTATGTTATCCTAGTGTAAGGGAACACAGGTTTAGGATGCGGGGTCCCTTTTCGAAGAATTCAACAAAAGTTCAGGTAAGACACCATTTATTCAAGCTGATCAGCATGAGGCAAACAGACAGCACTTCAGCAAGTGCTCCCACAAACTGCTGCAACCTCCTTTGTTTTTGCAAACTTTTATATACCCTCAGGTAAACAAGAATATTTTTGTCATATAAAGCATTTTGACCTTTACTCTTCCTGTCCCATCAACCTCTTGATGGAAAGTACCTTTTCGCATCTACAGACTTTGCGCTTAACCACAAACCAACTTCCTATGTAAGCTCACTACTATAGCGACTTTTCAAAAAGCCAAAACCTTGAACTTTGTATGACCTCTATACTAACATTTGGTTAAAGCTTTTAATTTTTTAAATATTTCTTAGCTTACGCCTCCTTCACTAGGAATAACAAAAATTCTGTTTATGGGAACTTTTGACATACCATTTTTTTTCTACCTAACTTTCTCAAAGGTTCAGGAATTCCAAACCCGATTCCATTCAGGGAACTGACAAATTTCTGTTTCATCCCTATTTGTAGAAACAATACTTTTGTTTTATTCCTGCAAATTATTTTTATACAACATTTCAGAACATCCCATTGAGTCAGTATGTTAATTTATTTAAGCCTTGAATCTCATCCTCAGTCTTTTACAGAGTCTATGCAAAATGATAACTTCTAGTTCCTTTCAGCTGTGCGTTTCCAATGTAGATGGTTGGGCAAAATTCAATGCACTATTATTCACATTGTTTCATGTGGGCAATTGAACAGTATAATGAAGTCTTTCCTAGAGACATCAAGCTTTTTATAAACAATATCCAAAATAAGTTGTCTTTATTTTTTGCTACTTATTTCTTTGAGAATAATTTATTGTTTATTTATTTATTTGCTTTACTTCTATACCGCCTTTCTCAGCCAAAAAAGGCGACTCAAGGTGCTTTACCTAGTAAAGGTTAACACAGCAACATCAAAAAGCAGTTAAAACACATTATATAAAACATATCAAATCAAGCAATCATTAACATAAACGTGCGCCTCAACAAACAGATCAAAATCAGAATCCGCAATCGTAATCCTTATACCAATTCCTATGTTCGATTGTACCATCTTACTGTGTTTCATTGCACAATTAGCCAAATGCTTGTTCATAAAGCCAGGTCTTGACCTTCCTCCGGAATGCCAGCAGTGAGGGGGCCTGTCTGATGTCCACAGGTAGGGCGTTCCACAGCCGGGGGGCCACCACCGAGAAGGCCCTGTCTCTCGTCCCCGCCAACCGCGCCTGCGATGCGGGCGGGACCAAGAGCAGGGCCTCCCCAGATGATCTTAATGTCCTAGTCGGTTCATAGGAAGAGATGCATTCGGAGAGGTAAGTAGGGCCAGAACCGTTTAGGGCTTTATAGGCTAAAGCCAGCACCTTGAATTGTGCCCGGTAGCAGATTGGCAGCCAGTGGAGCTGGTGCAACAGAGGAGTGGTGTGCTCCCTGAGTGCCGCTCCTGTTAGCAACCTGGCTGCCGAACGTTGGACCATTTGAAGCTTCCGAGCAGTCTTCAAGGGCAACCCCACGTAGAGAGCGTTGCAGTAGTCTAAGCGGGATGTAACCAGAGCGTGGACTACCGTGGCCAAGTCAGACTTCCCATGGTACGGTCGCTGCTGGCGCACGAGTTTTAACTGTGCGAATGCTCCCCTGGTCACCGCCGAAACCTGGGGTTCCAGGCTCAGCGATGAGTCCAGGGTCACACCCAGACTGCGAACCTGTGTCTTCAAGGGGAGTGTGACCCCATCCAACACAGGTTATAACCCTATACCCTGTTCGGCCTTGCGACTGACCAGGAGTGCCTCTGTCTTGTCTGTATTCAATTTCAATTTGTTCGCCCTCATCCAGACCGTCACAGCGGCCAAGCACCGGTTCAGGACCTCGACAGCCTCCTTAGTAGCAGGTGGGAAGGAGTGACAGAGTTGGACATCATCTGCGTACAGATGACACCGTACCCCGAAACTCCGGATGATCTCACCCAGCGGCTTCATGTAGATGTTGAACAACATAACCCCAAATAGTGACATTATTAAATGGAATCAAGCAATACACTCCCTGACAATGTGAGCATCCAAATCATTGTTTATGTCAAAAGTTTAAGTAAAATTAGTTTCTTCATTTTTTAAGAGATAAGGGAAAAATTTTGTTCTCTTTATTAAATCTTTTCCAAAATTCAAAATACTCTATTCATCTAAATAATCCCAAACATCAGAATATGGCCCATTTAATTTAAAAAAGAAAAAAAAGGTGGGATGGGGAGAAGGTTACAACAAGTTACCAACTGGGGACACAGACCTGTTAAGAAGAAAGCTGATATGGGTTTTTTGGGTATTACAGTAATTAGGCAGCAAAGTAATCAAGGTCTGGTAAATCAGCCCAGAGAAAAGTAGCTACATGGGAGCAATATTCAAATGTCATTAGCAACAATAAAAGAAAAAACAATATTTTAAGAAAAACTACAATCGAAACTCCTGATTCTGATCAAGTAAAGTTTTTTCTGATAGATACAAAGCTGTCTTCGCCCAAGGTCAGTTTAAGTTTCAGTATAAGCACTAAGCAGCATTAAGCAACCTTGGCAAAGCCAAGAGAACATAAAGTACTTAAAAAAAACAATCCTTTTTTTCTGGCTCCATCATCGCCATAAGCAAAGGCTGGGGGCGGGACTAAACTTAACTGAGAACAAAGCCATCTTAAATGTAGTTTGGAAAGGTGAGGCCCCCATTGGCAAAAAAATGCAAAAGGGGTTGCCCTAAACTACATTTCCCAGAATGCAGTGCTGCTCAACACTTGAAAGACCCAATGAGAGCTGGCTGCAGCAGCTGCCATTTAGAATCGGTCTAATAATCTATCTATCTATCTATCTATCTATCTATCTATCTATCTATCTAAAAAGGCTCTGTGCATAATGAGTACCTTAAAAACAAAAGAACCAATGAACATAACACACCAACAAATGTTGTGAGACATTTTGGCAACAAAATGTCTCACAACACAAGGAGTGACCATCACTCAAAAATTATGATTTAGTCATTTGGGAGTTGTAGTTGCTGGGATTTATAGTTCATCTACAATCAAGGAGCATTCTGAACTCCATCCAAACTTGGCACACAGAACTCCCCTGACCAACAGAAAATACTGGAAGGATTTGGCAGGACGAGCGAAGACAAGGAAGGGATGAATGGACTAATATCCCAATTGTTCTTGGATCTGGATTTTTCCTGCGACTGGCCTTGGAAAAAATAAGCGTGATCTGTGTGGCAGTTTCGGTGTGGAAGTAAACAAAGGATGAAGCAACTGGGGACTTGTTTGTCATGCTCGACTTCACTAGTTCACCTTCATCCAGAGAGCACTGTGAACTCAAACAATGATGGATCTGAACCAAACTTGGTACAAGCACTCAATTTGCCGAAATATGAACACAGATGGAGTTTGGGGGAAATTGACTTTGACATTTGGGAGTTGTAGTCACTGGGATTCACAGTTCACCTACAATCAAAGAGCATTCTAAACCCCACGAATGACAGAATCGGGGCAAACTTCCCACACAGAATCCCCATGATCAACAGAAAATATTTAAGGCCATCCAATCCAACTCCCTTCATCAGGGCAAGAAAACGTAATCAATGTCCTCCTGACAAAGAGCCATCCAGCCATAGATAGATAGATAGAGATAGGGAGTTATAGTTGCTGGGATTTATAGTTCACCTACAATCAAATAGCATGATAGAATTGAACCAAACGGGCATACAGGACTTCCATGACCAACAGAAAACACTAGAAGGGTTTGGTGAGCATTGAACTTGAGTTTGGGAGTTGTAGTTCACCTACATCCAGAGACTACCATGGACTCAAACAATGATGGATCTGGACCAAACTTGGCACGAATATTCCATATTCCCAAATATGAACATAGATGGAGTTTGGGAGAAATAGACCTTGACATTTGGGAGTTGTAGTTACTGGGATTTATAGTTCACCTATAATCAAAGAGTGTTCTGAACCCAACCAACGACAGAATGTGGCCAAACCTCCCACACAGAACCCCCATGACCAATGGAAAATACTCAAGTCCATCTAATCCAACTCCCTTCACAAGGGCAAGAAAATGTAATCAAATTCCTCCTGACAAAGAGCCATCCAGCCATAGATATAGATAGATATGATTCACACACACACATAGTATCATAGATTTGAAGGGGACCCCTGAAGAAGGACAATTATATGTTGCATGTTCCAGAGTAGGCAAATCAGACACTCTCCACATCAACACTGACAGAAACAGCAAGAAATACTGTTTACTCACAAGCATAAAGAAATTACATCTATTAGAAACCAACACTTTCTCATTACTTTATTTTCCATATCAACAGACTGGGCCACACAATGCATGGCAGGGGACAGCTAGTAATAAATAAAATTCTTGAATCTGAAAAGATGACTAAAGTATAAGCATTAAGCAAATTTTGCAAAGCCAAAAGAAAATAAAGTGCTTTTCCTTTTCCTTTTACCCGATAGCCATAAGGAAGGCACTGTGGAGGTAGGGACTACAGTTAATGGAGACTGAGAACATAGCAAGCTTAAAAATGTAGTTTGGGAATGTGAGGCCCCCAGTGTGAACTGGTGCATTGTTTGCAGAAGGCAGATACCTTTGTTGAGCATGCTATGTCCCTGTGAGTGTGGCCTTGCCTGCCAAGAAGGCACATGTTTTCTTCAGAGGCGATGAGTCATGATGCTTCCATTGCATCGGCTGGACTTTAGTCTCAGGAACATAGTGATGGACCCAGCTTTCATTCTGTGTGATCAGTCTGTTTAAAAAGTCCTCCTGGTTTCCATGGCATATTGTCAATAGAGCCGGAAAGCATTCAATTCATTCCTGTTTCTGGAAAGGTGTGAGCAGCCACGGGACCCAGCAAGCAGATATCTTTTGCATGTGAATATGGTCTTGGATGATTTTTTTATTGATCCCGGAACCGAATCTTTACAGTTTGTGCTAGGTGGTGAATGGTTACGAAGCAATTTTCCAAAAGGGTGAACTTCACTTGCTGGATGGTATATTCATCAGTAGCAGAGTGGAGTCACCCAGGAATTGGAGCTGTTTCCACCAAAGTCTGATCACATTTGAATTGATGATGCAAGTTCTTGACTACATCAAATGATGGGGAATCATCATCAAAAACCTCTTTCACCTTATTGAATGTCTCCTTTGGTGTGCAGCCTTTCAAGTAAAGGAACTTGATAACTGCTCTGGATTCCACTGAGTCCATTATCAAACCTCACACCACTTCAGCACCTGTAAAATCAAGACTGTTATCAGTTCTGAGTTGTAAATTAGCACATAATCTAAAGAGACTTACATCATTAAAAATGTGCAGTTTCAGCATCCTGTGAGAAATATAAGCAGGTCAGGGGAAATCTTTAATGAACAACCCTCATATCTTGATATGCAGGATGTATTTTCATTCACTGGACCAAATTTGGCACAAATATTCCCCTGGGTCCATTATCAAACCTCAGACCACTTCAGCACCTGCAAAATCTAGACAGTTATCCATTCTGAATTGGCACATAAGCTATAGAGACGTACCTTGTTACACATGTACGGTTTCAGCATCCAGTGATAATTAGAAGTGGTTTAGGTGGGAAATCTTTAATGAACACCCCTTGTATAAGGCTATCATTTTTTATAAGAAATAAATGAAATTTTGAAAAAAAAATACATAAATGGAAAATAGTGCAATTAAAATTAGTATCGAAATAGTAATAAAATGTACATTTTAGTTACATACAGTAATAATACTGGAAGGTAGATAATAGGGCTGGGCGGTTTCGTTTCGTTAATTCGTAATTCGTTAATAATTCGTTAATTTTTTCAATTACAAAACGATAACGAACCATTCTGGAGCAATTTTTTAAAAAAACGAATTTTTAAACACGTTTTGTAAATGCTTCGTATTTCGTTATTGTATTCGTTTCGTTATTGTTATGAGGTCGTTTCGTTATTATTTCCACATGTCTGGGGCAAGTTTTTTGTTTAATTAGTGAAAAAAAATTATAATATCACACCAACAGTCAACAACAGAGGGAGAGGGAAGCTTCAGAAGTTTTTGGAGGTTTTTTAGCGTATTTCGCGGTCGCGTCCGCCATTAACGAATCGATTCGTTATTGTTTCGGAAATCGATTCGTTAATGTTTTGTAATTTTTTTCACATTTACGAAATTTCGTAAATATCGAACTTTTTAAAGGGAAAATTTTGTAATTATTTTAAATATTGAAACAAAAAAAACCCACAAATATAAATCGATTTTAGAAACAAATTTTTCCGTTGTTACCCAGGCCTAGTAGATAATATTTGCAAGCTACTAAAAGGTCAGTAACATTTCTAACATATTGTCTAATGTTTAAGGGTGTCCTCTCACCATTGGACAAGGGGGATCCTGGCCAGTCTGCCATTGGAGGGGAACATTCTGGAAGGGGAATTCCAGGTTATAGATTCTATAACTGAAAAAGGCATATCTCATGTCTCAACTAGCCATGTGTGTGATTATATGATTTTTTGGTTGTTGCTTTGAGAGTCCATAGATTTGTAGTCTAAAATGCCTTAACTCTTTTTTAAAAAAACTATATCTTTGAGGTTTTTGGAGGGATGGTTTGGTTGCTTTTGTTTTGTTTTATTTTTGTTTTTTTTTGTTGTTTTTGTTGTTTTTTGTTTTGTTTTTTGCTTCTGTATCTTATCATAGACATTTGGCCTCTAAGCCATGGAAAATGTTATTGGTGCTGTAAGGAGCAAGTGCTAATGCATTTCCCTGCCCATGAGCCATAAATGAAGATAAAGCTGTTCTTCTTTGTTATCATTCTCCAAAAATGTGTTGCTGGAATTGGTAGTTAAACAACTAAAAACATATCTTCTGTCACTGTCACATTTATTAATATTGTCTCTAAAGGGCTAAAGGCGACAACAGCACCAACCAGGGCCAGACTGAAAGCAATGCTGTATTATAATGAAAGCTGATTTCAAGAGTAGGGGAGGAGTGCTTGTGTGTGTATGTAATGAATGTAAACACAGGGGTAATTCGTCATTATAAAAAATGCACCAAGCCTTCCCAATAAGTCTCTTTTATTAAGGCAATCTTTGGTTTAATGCTGTTTTACCTTGGCTTCCACCTTCAGTGAATCTATCCATGTTTCTTACCTCCACAAATCTTGTCCCCCAAGGACAGCTCTGTAATGAGAGTGAAGTGTTTTTATTATTGCTTTTGTTAATCATGCTTCTTGCATCCCGTGAAATGTGGCTTATTCTTCTAGCCATAAACTATGCCAGAGTTATTGGGAGATTAATCAATATCTCTTACTAATCATAATCACAACTGGTAATCACTGCTGCAATTACCTGGTGATTCATTAGTATAGTCCTGTTCAAATGTCAGCAACCATTAAATTTTCAGAATATATAATTTTAGGTTCAGTCCGACAAACACACAGCCAGACAATTATGTTTTACCCTGTCATAATTTATTGCCCTCACTGCAATCAATATTAATTATTAGTTCTTTAAAACAAAAACAAAAATCACATTATTCATTTATTTGTAGATTTTTAAATATATGAATGTCCATGTATATGTGACAGAAAAAATGGGGAAAAAAGACATATACATGTACAAATGAACACATATGGGCCTGTATAGTCTTCAATCTATTAGAATTTATTGTCATAGTTAATGATAGGAGAAAGGTCAATGAAAAGTCCAATTTATGCATGTGTAGGGACCTCTTTTTATATGATTCTGTCAAGCTGATAAATGATTTGGCCAAAGGAGCAACAATTTGGGAACACTCCAAGCACTGGTAAACAGAGGTTATTTGCTCTCTTTTACTGCTGGACATAGTTTATATTAGCAATGCAACATTTCATTTTATTAACCATGGCACTACTGGACAGTGCACACTATCTGGTTAGCTGATCATCTAACTTTCTGCCATGAAGATCTAAGAGGGAGAATAAATTTGTAAGCAAATGGTAAGCAATTTTGATGGATGTTGTTGTTCATTCGTTCAGTCGTCTCCGACTCTTCGTGACCTCATGGACCAGCCCACGCCAGAGCTCCCTGTCGGCCGTCACCACCCCCAGCTCCTTCAAGGTCAGTCCAGTCACTTCAAGGATGCCATCCATCCATCTTGCCCTTGGTCGGCCCCTCTTCCTTTTGCCTTCCACTTTCCCCAGCATAATTGTCTTCTCTAGGCTTTGCTGTCTCCTCATGATGTGGCCAAAGTACTTCAACTTTGTCTCTAGTATCTTTCCCTCCAGTGAGCAGTCGGGCTTTATTTCCTGGAGGATGGACTGGTTGGATCTTCTCGCAGTCCAAGGCACTCTCAGAACTTTCCTCCAAAACCACAGTTCAAAAGCGTCGATCTTCCTTAGCTCAGCCTTCCCTAAAGTCCAGCTCTCACATCCGTAGGTGACTACAGGAATACCATGGCTTTGACTATGCGGATCTTTGTTGCCAGTCTGATGTCTCTGCTCTTTACTATTTTATTGAGACTGGACATTGCTCTCCTCCCAAGAAGTAAGCATCTTCTGATTTCCTGGCTACAGTCTGCATCTGCAGTAATCTTTGTGCCTAGAAATACAAAGTCTGTCACGGCCTCCACATTTTCTCCCTCTATTTTCCAGTTGCCAATCATTCTTGTTGCCATAATCTTGGTTTTTTTAATGTTTAGCTGCAACCCAGCTTTTGCGCTTTCTTCTTTCACCTTGATTAGAAGGCTCCTCAGCTCCTCCTCGCTTTCGGCCATCAGAGTGGTGTCATCTGCATATCTGAGGTTGTTAATGTTTCTTCCAGCAATTTTCACCCCAGCTTTGCATTCATCCAGCCCCGCACATCGCATGATGTGTTCTGCATACAAGTTAAAAAGGTTGGGTGAGAGTACAGCCTTGCCGTACGCCTTTCCCAATCTTGAACCAGTCTGTTGTTCCATGGTCAGTTCTTACTGTTGCGACTTGGTCCTTGTACAGATTCCTCAGGAGAGAGATAAGGTGGCTTGGTATGCCCATCCCACTAAGAACTTGCCACAATTTATTATGATCCACACAGTCAAAGGCTTTAGAGTAGTCAATGAAGCAGAAATAGATGTTTTTCTGAAACTCCCTGCCTTTCTCCATTATCCAGCGGATACTGGCAATCTGGTCTCTCGTTCCTCTGCCTTTTCTAAACCCAGCTTGAACATCTGGCAACTCTCGCTCCATGTATTGCTGGAGTCTTCCTTGCAGGATCTTGAGCATTACCTTACTGGCATGAGAAATAAGGGCCACTGTACGGAAGTTTGAGCAGTCTTTCGCATTTCCCTTTTTTGGTATGGGGATATAAGTTGATTTTTTCCAGTCTGATGGCCATTCTTGTGTTTTCCATATTTGCTGGCATATGGCATGCATCACCTTGACAGCATCATCTTTTAAGATTTTAAACAGTTCAGCTGGGATCCCGTTGTCTCCTGCTGCCTTGTTGTTAGCAATGCTTCTTAAGGCCCATTCAACTTCACTCCTCAGGATGTCTGGTTCTAATTCATTCACCACACCATCAAAACTATCCTCGATATTATTATCCTTCCTATACAGATCTTCTGTATAGTCTCGCCACCTTCTCTTGATCTCTTCAGCTTCTGTTAGGTCCCTGCCATCTTTGTTTCTTATCATACCAATTTTTGCCTGAAATTTACCTCCAATGTTTCTAATTTTCTGGAAGAGGTCTCATGTCCTTCCTATTCTGTTGTCTTCTTCCACTTCCATGCATTGCTTATTTAAAAATAGTTCCTTGTCTCTTCTGGCTAACCTCTGGAATTGCGCATTTAACTGGGCATATCTCCCCTTACTATCACTGTTTCCTTTTGCTTTCCTCCTTTCTTGGGCTACTTCCAGTGTCTCAGCAGACAACCATTTTGCCTTCTTGGTTTTCTTTTTCTTTGGGACGTACTTTGTTGCCACCTCCTGAACAATGTCTCGGACTTCTGTCCATAGTTCTTCTGGGACTCTGTTTACTAAATCTAGTCCTTCAAATCTGTTCTTCACTTCCACTGTATATTCGCTAGAAATGTTAGTGAGATCATATCTAACTGGTCTGTGTATTTTCCCTGATCTCTTTAGTTTTATTCTAAATTGAGCAATAAGAAGTTCGTGATCTGAGCTACAGTCAGCCCAGGTCTTGTTTTCACCGACTGGATGGATGTCCACCACCTTTGGCTGCAAAGGATGTAGTCAATCTGATTTCGGTGCTGACCATCTGGTGAGGTCCATGTATAAAGCCGTCTTTTAGGTTGTTGGAAGAGAGTATTCGTTATACACAGCGAGTTTTCCTGGCAACATTCTATCAGCCTGTGTCCCGCTTCATTTTGTTCTCCCAGACCATGCTTGCCTGTGATCCCAGTTGTCATTTGACTTCCCACCTTGGCATTCCAGTCTCCTGTAATGAAAATAATGTCTCTTTTTGGTGTATTATCCAGTAGGTCCTGCAGATCCTCATAGAACTGATCTACTTCTGCTTCTTCAGCAGCTGTGGTTGGGGCGTATATTTGGATCACTGTGATGTTGAAAGGCTTTCCTTGCACTCGAATTGAGATCATTCTGTCATTTTTTGGGTTGTATCCAAGCACTGCTTTAACGAATTTCTTATTAATTATGAAGGCTACTCCATTTCTTTGATGTTCCTCTTGTCCACAGTAGTAGATCTGGTGGTCATCTGATGTGAAGTGGCCCATTCCAGTCCATTTCAGTTCGCTGACCCCCAGAATGTCTATCTTTAGTCGTGACATCTCACCAATAACAACATCCAATTTTCCCTGGCTCATTTTGATGGATGTATATATATATATATATATATATATAGTCACCAGTTATTTAAAAATGTCTTCCCTTGATTTCCTTTATTTCTTGGTTTTCATAATACTGTTTGTGCTGTTTTCGTTGCTTGGATGCTTCCCTCACTAGCTTTACTTTGTTTAATCTAAAATCAAAATGCCTGTTTTCTTGCCTTTCAGGGACCATGCTTGATTATGCTGAAATTTATTTGCAGCTTTAATCAATATTTGGGTACCTCTAGTACTTACTTACTGACTTAGGAGATCCCACATAGCCTCATGGATGATGGTCCTCCAAGTGTGGTCTTTTGGTGGTGGGTACATAGGTTACTGCTCAGCCCTATTCTTAATCTACATGTTCTCCAGCAGTGAGGATATCCAGGTGAAAGGCAGTCCCGGTCAGGGTTGGCTTAATGTGCATTCCTCTTGGCACATTTCTCTCTTTCACCCCCTCCCCCTCCCCCCCCCCATTCATTCATCTTCAAATTTCACAGCACTGCTGGTCACACTGACCTCCAGCTAGAGCACTCAAGGGCCAGGTCTTCCCAGTTCTTGGTGTCCATGCAACAGTTTTTAAGGTTGGCTTTAAGCCCATCTTTCAATCTCTTTTTCTGTCCACTAACATTACATTTCCCATTCTTGAATTGGGAGTATAGTAACTGCTTTGGGAGACGGTGATCGAGCAATCAGATAACATGGCCAGTCCAGCGGAGTTTATGGTGTAGGAGTATCACTTCAATGCTGGTGGCCTTTGCATCTTCCAGCACAGTAACATTTGTCTTCCCAAGAGATTTGCAGGATTTTTGTGGTGAGGTAGCTGCCAAGGTAGTGGAAATAGTCAGCATTTTCTAATGTTACACCATTGAGCTGTATTTCTGGCATTGCAGAGGCTGGTGCCTGCTGATAGAGTACTTTTATTTTCCCGATGTTCAGTTAGAGGCCAAGCTTTTCATAGGCTTCTGCAAAGGCCCGTAGGTCTTTTTCTGAGTGAGCAGAGATGACATTATCATCAGCATACTATAACAGATATTTTAACCTTGGTTTTGGCTGTCAGTCTGCTGTGGTTAAATAGCTTGACATCTGTCCAATAGATGAGTGGGAAGCTTCCCATCAACAAGGTGCAGTATCATAGCAATGAAGATGGAGAATAAGGTTGGGGCAATAACACATCCCTTTTTGATACCTGATTCCGCCTTAAATGAGTCACTTTGGGAGCCATTGCTATCCAAGACTGTTGCCATCGTGTCATCATGGAGGAGCCGCAGGATGTTCACAAATTTGTCAGGGCATCCAATTTTTTGCAGGATGGTCCAGAGAACAGTGCAATTCACTGTGTCAAATGCCTTTGTAAGGTCAATGAATTCCATGTACAGGGGTTAATTTTGCTCCCTGCATTTTTCTTGGAGCTGTCGAGCAGTGAAGAACATATCCACTGTTCCTCTGGAAGGGTGGAAGCTGTCCTGGGAGGATATCTCCTGAGATAGGTAGAAGGCAGTTTGCAAGAATTCTTGCGAGGATTTTCCCAGAGGAGGTCAGAAGGGAAATACCTCTACAGTTTTCACAGTCTGTTCTTTCCCCCTTGTTGAAAAGGGTAATATGGCAAAATCCTTGAAGTCTGCTGGTATTTTCTTAGTCACCCACACTTTTTCAATGAGCTGGTGGAGTTGTTGTGTCAGCTCAGGTCCATCCTCTTTAAAGCTGGGATCTCATGAGGTCTATGGGAATTGGTACTTTTAGTTGACTGATGGCTTTGTTAACTTCCTGCAAAGTAGACAGAGCTGCAAGCGCATCCTTGGTTTGTTGTTGTAGGATTTTCAAGATAACCTCTTCAACCATGTTGCAGCTGCAGTTAAGGAGGTTTTGGTAGTGCTCTTTCCAATGTAGCATAATTCATTTTTTATCCTTCAGAAATTTGATTCTATCTGATCAATGTAAAACGTAGATGCCATGACTTGTTGGACCATAGATGACCTTTGTGACTTTTAAGATCCGTTAGTAGAAATCCCAAACAGCTCGAAAGAGAAATATTTGATGATGGAGATGTGAAAGAAGAAGGTAATTTGGCATCAGCAACCAAGATTGTACTGTTAAGCCCACTGTATTTACTAGAAAGTCAAACAGCAGAAATGACCAGAAGATATCAAAATAGTGCATGAGTGTCTTGAGCATGTTGCATGTTGCAACTCTATATCCTGATCAATATCCCTATATTGATTGCTGGGCTATTGCAATTGAGACCCAGCCCAAGTGGTTAGCAAAATGCTGTGCAAAAGCAGTCCCCTGCATGCCAGCGATAGAAAATCCACATCGCCCAAGCAATAAGATTCTAGTGAAGGGCAACCAGGGCCCTGTTTTCAACCACCTCTTTATGCCCCAGTCTACCCAGCTCTAAACCCAACACCAGTAGTTTCTCCAATAATAAGTCCAGGAGGCAGCTCTGCCACTACAAGCTCTAGCATTCTGACTGAGAGACCTTCCTCCTCTACTGTAACGAAAGAAGAGCCTTCCGCTTCAACTGTGACAGTGTCAGAAGGGACTTTGATAGACTTAATTGGCTTTGATGAATCTATAGTTGGGCCAGCAAAGCAAGTAAGAAGCCAGCCTGGTGCTTCATAGAGTGAAAAGAGTGCAGGCAAGCGGGCTCTCAAGCAATCTTTATTGCACAAGTAGCACCTGTTATTCGTAGGAAAATCCAGAAGTCCCCTGGTTTTGCTGAATTATCCCTGAATAGGCTAATGGGGATAGCCACCCAGGCCTATGTGAATAGGGAAGAGCAAGAAGAAAGAAAAGATGAAGAGAAGCAGAAGAGAAAGATGAAGAGAAGCAGAAGAGAAAGATATTTCTGACAGCAATGGCAGAAATTCAAACAGGCCAGAGAGGAAGAGGAAGAGGCTGAGGGTTCAGCAAAGGAAAGGGAAGGTTTTCTCTGTGGGGAAACTGGACACTGGACACTGGAAATCAGCATGTCCTTATGCAAAAGAGAATGGAAATCAAAATGATAGAGAGAACCGAGGGCCATGGAGAGGAGCCACAAGAGGGGGGCCAGGAAGAGTGAGAGTGGAAACTTCAGCATCAGGAGGACCAGCCTGTCAATACCAGCCAAATACAGAACAAGACATGGATGCCTATTATGGGATGGCACGTATGCAAGACTGGGACTAGGACAGACCAGGTTCCCCATCCAAAGTTGAGACCCCTACTATTGTTACATTTGGGGAACCAAAGATCTTAATGAATGTAGGGGGCCAACAAATACCTTTCCTAGTAGATACCGGAGCAAATCGCTCAGTTGTTCGTACCCCTATAGCCCCAACTACCAACCAGTGTGTGAAGGTTGTAACAGCTTCAGGTCATCGGAAAAGCCACCCTCTGCTGCAAGCAAGAAACTGCAACCTGGTTAAGCACCTTGTGACTCATCGTTTCTTGTACATGTCTGAGGGCTCTATTCCACTGCTAGGAAGAGACATACTGTGTAAATTGAGAGCTGTTTTGGCATTTGATGATGATGAGACCATGCAAATGTGGACCAGACCGAGGCAAGTGCAATTCATCTGCCCTCTACAGGAAGAATGGAGAATCTTCATGGTAGCTCAAATGGAATTTGAAGACTGGAGGAAGTACAATGTACCTGGGATATGGAGAGAAGATAACCCTCCGGGGTTGGCTCGAAATATCCCACCTATAGTAGTGCAAGTCAAACCAGGAGCAGGACCAGTTCGCATATCCCAGTATCCTGTAGCCAGGGAAGCGGTGGAAGGAATCAAGAAACATCTAGCAAGATTGCTTCATCATGGAATTCTAAGGAAGCTGCCAAACACACCTTGAATCAGCCACTTCAGCTTAAAACATCATATGCAGTTGTTACCTTGATGGAACACAAAGGTCATCATTGGTTCACAAATAGCCAAATGTTAAAATATGAAAGCCAGTTGACTGACAACCCAACGGTCACTCTGTCAGTTTGTTCAACTTTGAATCCTGCCTCTCTACTTCCAGTGGATGAAACAACTCTTAATCAACACGACTGTCTTGAGACCATGGATGAAGTATATTCCAGCAGACCAGACTTGAAAGATGTGCCATGGAAGAGTCCAGACGTCATCCTTTTCACAGATGGAAGCAGCTTCATGGAAGATGGACAGCGCAGAGCAGGTTATGCAGTTGTGACCTCTGGAGGAAAGATCTTAGAAGCAGAACCGTTACTTCCGGAGACTTCAGCCCAAAAAGCTGAACTCATAGCCTTGACCAGAGCTTTGAACCTGTCTGAAGGAAGAACTGTCAATGTCTACACTGATTCTAAATATGCCTTTACAACTTTACATGCACTGCAAAGGACATCAGTATGGAGAAGACCCTGTGGCTAGAGGGAACAGATTGGCTGATGAGACAGCCAAGGAAGCAGCTCTCCGGAAGATCACAACAGTGTGCACTTTGTCTACAGAATCAATGCTTCCTGCTACGGCTACCTACACAAAAAAAGAAGAAGCATGGGCCATAGAAGAAGGGGCTACTTGAAATAATGGATTCCTCATGCTACCAAACCAGAAGGTTTTTGTTCCATGTGCTGTTGCCTGGGAACTCATTCATCCGCGACACCATCAAACTCACATTGGAGCCACTGGACTAAGCAGCCTGATAGTAAGACAGATGTATGTTAATGGACTTGATTCTATGACTTGGGCTGTAGCATCCTGATGCCATATCTGTGCCAAGAACAATCCACGAGCAGGTCCTTTGCTGCCACCTGGGTACAAGTTTTGCCAATGGCACTTTTAAGAGTACGCTGCACACCAACTAGGTTTTTAGGACTGTCCCCATATGAGCTCATGTTTGAAAGACCACCCTTAGGGCTGAAACACTTGAAAGGAGATGCGTTGGAATTAGGGAGACAAGACCCAGTGAAAGAAGTTCAACTGTTAGGAACAACTTAAAATGCACTAGCAAAATACACTGCAGATTTGAGGCTGCCTTTTCCCGTTATTGCCATACATCCCTTTTCTCCAGGTGACTTGGTGTTATTGAAGGACTACTGGGTGGAGCCATTGGATCCTAAGTGGAAAGGTCCATTCCCAATCCTGTTGATGACACCAACTGCAGTGAAACTAGATGGTATTTGGGCCTGGATTCATTATACCAGGATCAAGCAAGCATCTCGAGATTGATCAGTGTCCCCTGTCAATAGTGATCCACTCCAACTGTGGTTCAAAAAGATCCAGAATCAAAGACAACGTGATCAAGAGTAAACCAAAGACAACGTGATCAAGAGTATCATCTCCTTGGGAGAGTTAAATATATGGCAGAAGAAACTTGTGTGACTCTAAATACTACAGTTGCCGTTAGTACACATATAGGACATTACCCCACCTGTGAGATGATTGTAACTTTCTATGATGATAAGGTTTTGTGCATTAATCAAACTGAAAATGCAAATCTCTCTTCACCTTTGCAATGTAATGATGTAAATGGAACAGGTGTAATTCGGTTATACAATAATTTGGTAGCTGAACAAGCCCTATGGAAGGTATATGAGTCAAGCACCTTACATAGTCCAACTGGTACGGGAGGATTGCCCCCGGGACTGTTTTGGATTTGTGGAAATTGGGCAGGAAAAATGTTACCTCCTGTATGGAATGGCATCTGTACATTGGGAAGCCTACTCCCAGCTGGGATAAGGGCATACCCCTTACACCAGCCAAAACATGCCTGGGAAAAGCAATGGGCATGGAACAGAAGGAAGAGAGAATACCAGGAGAAACTGGGGTATGATCCTGACAACACCTACCTGACCAAGGGAGAAAGATTTGGAGCAATATTTTTCCCATCGGTAGGAGTGGCTTTAAACATCAGGCAAATCAGAAGAATATCTGCTCAAATAGAACGCCTAGCCAACTCCTCAATCCACAGGGTTGGTAATGCTCCAAAAAGAAGTAGATTCCCTAGCAGGGATGCTAATGCAGCATAAACTGGCCTTAGATTACCTGTTGACCAAGCACACAAGTCTTTGTGTGTGACTCAATAAAACGTGTTGTCATTATATCAACAAAGTCAGGCCAGATTGAAGAAGATGTTGTCAAACTCCATAAGATTGTTGCTATGGTACGATCTACCTACTCCCCAGCAGGTGAAAGTTGGTGGAGTTGGCTAACCTCATGGTTACCAGATTTCGGATGGTTAAAAGGATTATTCTTGGGTATTGTCCTGTTGATTATTGTATTTTTTTATAATGGTGATGTGTTTTCCCATCATCCTGAAGATGTGTTATAAGTTCACCACAAGTGCAGTACCCACTTCGCGACAACTGTTGGTGATTACAGGTATGCCGGGGTATCGTAAAAATGTTATAATTAGATATTGATCTTGCTTCAGCTTCTGTATGATCAGCTTTCGCAAAAAGAAAAGGGAGGAGTGAAAGGGTTAACAGAACTTAGAAGTGTTTAAGTGCTGAAATGCAAACCTAAAGAGAGGCTTGTCCCTCTCCTCTGGCCTGCAGAAGACCAAAAGCTAAGAGGAGATAATGTATCTAGAAGACACAAGATGCTCTATTGCCAAGTACGCCCAGGGAATACCCAGGGTGGGTTAACACCCAAAATGCTTATCTGTAACAATAATGTGTGTGTTTACGTAGTTTGTAGAAGGTTAGCAGTTAGAGACACTGAAGTGGCAAAATATGAGAAAAACATGTTTTTGAATGGTTGATCCGATAAGAGGGGTGTGTGCCCATGACACAGTGAAAAGACATGTATATAAGGTGACTGAAAGATCCAAATGTCAGAGACAGCTTTTTTGAAGACACTGGTCTGTCTTGGCTGTTTCTCCCTGTGTGGCCACACTTGAAATAAAGAGATTTTTGCTTCACCTACGGAGACTGCTTGCTTTCTGTCACCAGCCTTGGGGTGCCTAACAAAAGGGGTTCCTTTCAGTTAGAGTCCCTTCTGCACTATCAGTTGTTTTATTAATGCATAAAACCTCTGACGAGTATCACCCATTCTGTATCTGAAACTGTTCCATTATCTGTGTGGACTCCAAATAAGGGCCTAGACAGAGAAGGGGTAGGGAAAATAACAGTAAAACCAAAAAATGGTTTAACTCTTTCAACCCCCTTCCCTCCATAAAATGGACTAGCCTTCTCTGTCTAGTGCTCCCTTGTGGCTTCCACCCAACTAATGGAACAGTACCCTATACTAGTGTATTTCATTTTTTTTTCCTTCCCAATTATAGTACCATACATTTTTCCCTGTTGAAGTTCAGTTTGTTTGTTTTGGCTCAGCTCTCTGGGCTATTAAAGTAATTTTGGATCCTGATCCTATCCTCTGGGATATTAACTAGCCCTCCCAATTTGGTGTCATCTGTACATTTGATAAGCATGTCCTCTATACAATCATCCAAGTCACTGATGAAGGTGAGGGATAGCACTAAACCCAGGACACCTTGTAAGTAGAGTAGCTTTTCCATCCACCATTGCAATTTGTGTTTTGTTGGAGAGAAGGAGGATCGGTGGGTGAGTCTAGCTATTTTCCTGCAACTAAACATGCAGAGACCTCCTACGGACCCCTGGAGAGGTGCCTACATGAGAGGAAATTGTAACATGGGAGGAAATAGCTAGACTCATCCTTGCTGGTTAATATGGGTGAGGGGAGCTGTGCTACTTACAACATGGTTTCAGTGAAGCTAACATTGGGAAACATAGCTATGGAGACACAGCTACGTGATATACTTACATTTTATAATGCAAGATCTTTGCCAAACATGTGCAATAATTAATTACATTGATTTTACTTAAATTGTTGTATGTATATAAAGTTTCATCACTGAGGTTATATTTTAGGATTCAAAGCAGTGTGCCTATTTGGGAGTCATTCATTGCTATGTGTCATTCATTGCTGTAGCATGCATCTGTAAAAACTGAGAGTTAGTTCTGTGAAGATCCCTCAAGCATCCCTACTCTAGAGAAGAAAAGGAGAATCCATATGCCTATAAAAATCAATAATAGTATTTCACTCTTGGATAGAAAGTTGCCTGTATACCTCATTCATGTAATCTGTAGTGTTCATGGCAACAATGACGCCCCCCTTATCTGCCCCCAATATTCTTGTCATTGGCTAATTCCTTGAGAATTTGCCAATCAGTGTTGGAAAAATTATTTTTGTATCTATCCTTATTGGGAATGCATTTCAAAAAGATTTAATCACAGACAGTTTTCTCAAAGGCCTTGATCCCAACTTGATCAGTAAATGGAACAAAGGTACTGCGGGTTTTAAATGTGGTCGCACTGGTATTTATTGTGTTGCCAAAATGATAACGCAATTTAATAGATCGGAACAATTTAGATAATTCAATGCGGGTACGAAAAGCAGATGGAAAGCACATACAAAGGAGGCATATTACATATGGTATGCACCAAGTAGCAGTCAACCAAGAGCTGACCTTCAATTATAGTATGCTTGTGGTCAAAATGTTTACTACTAACATTGAATCTTATAAACAATTCTGCCTATATACACACACCTCATTATAATATCCATCTTCCATTTAGTACAAAATCAAAAAGCAATAGCTAGTACTAAATCCTAATTACTATTTGTGACATAGTCTGCATCTATATGTCACCATAGAGTCAAAAGCATAGCATCAAAACATGCAGGATATTGTGATTAATAATGCCTTTCAACAAGTCAAGGCTTTGAAGTATTATCCAAAAGTTTTATGAAGAACATGGTAGGTATAGAGGCATTCTTTAGCCGGATTTCTGCTCTTGACTGAAATAGGTATTTGATACCAGTGTTATCTGCAAGTATAGAAATCTGGGTTTCTTAATCTCTATTCAGTATGCACAGTGGGGCAAATCCTATCACTGGAATTAAGTGTCCATGGACTTAGTTTTCCTCCAGTAGCTTTTTAAAAGAGTGTAGGGAAACACTTCAAGAGTTTCTATCACTTTTTGTATAAAAATATAAAATGAGGCTTAACTAAAAAGTGTTTGAAAACTTGGCTTGTGAACTATGAGCACAGTGTGAACGTATTATTGTTGACTATTGAAATACAACCACCAAGAAGTCTCAATGTACTCATTACATGCACTAAGATGTGAAAAATAAAATAATTATTTAAATAACTGATATGAAAGAATACATATGTGGTCTGTCCCAAAAATAATGACAATTATTAAAAGAAATATTGAACATACATGCAAGTTCAGCTTATTTCCTTTGTGATCAAATACAGTAATTCTAGCATTGCTGCCGCTCTTCATAGAAGTGGAGGCAGTCTTAATTTGAGATGTTGTTCAAAGCCCTCACAGTTTTCTAGATATCTACCTGTCCTAAATAAATGTCCTTTGAGGAGGGTTTTGTACTTGGTGAAAGAAATCACGTTGAGCAAAGTCAGGGTTATATTGTGGGTGGGGAAGCATTCAGAACAGCCTTCACATGAGCCACATTATTATCAGGTCTTGAAGTTGAAGGACACTGCTCTTTGCATTTTTTCCCATTATAAGACATATGCACTTTGCTAATATACCAAATACTACAAAGGCACAAACTCAACTGAGGAAGATCAAATTGTATGCCTGGGTTCCCCTTCCATCAACCCCCCACTTTCCTTTCCTAGCTCTTCTGCGCTATTAAAAAAAATCTAATTACATTTGGGACAGACAACATATATACTTGTCTCTGTGTGCATAATTGTGTGTGCATTCTATAAGCGTAGATGCTATCTACTTCAGGACATAAATGTTTGCCTAGAAAACTATGGGATATGTTTAGAACTTTAAAACTCTTTGTAGATTATGCTACATTGGACTGAGCAAAGAATTACACAAAAAGTCACATTACATTACGTCCCCTTCCTTGAAAGTGTACTTATTACAATAAGTCCTTTGATGCCATTAGTAATCAAGAATGTGGAAAAATAGTGTAAAGTATATGTGAAAAACAGAATAGGCATCATCAGTGTATATGGTGCTCTGTGAGTTATCCAAATGGCAAATGAAGAAGATCATTCTATATAAATACCTATATTTTATGTGATCCTGGGTATGTAGGTATTAGGGCTGTGCAAAGAGTTGTTTGTGTATTGTATGCCAGATCTATTTTGTAGGCCTGGGTAACAACGGAAAAATTTGTTTCTAAAATCGATTTGTATTTGGGGGGGGGGGGGTTTGTTTCGATATTTAAAATAATTACAAAATTTTCCTTTTAAAAAGTTCGATATTTACGAAATTTCGTAAATGTGAAAAAAATTACAAAACATTAACGAATCGATTTCCGAAACAATAACGAATCAATTCGTTAATGGCGGACGCAATCGCGAAATACGCTAAAAAACCTCCAAAAACTTCTGAAGCTTCCCTCTCCCTCTGTTGTTGACTGTTGGTGTGATATTATAATTTTTTTTCACTAATTAAACAAAAAACTTGCCCCAGACATGCGGAAATAATAACGAAACGACCTACGAACAATAACTAAACGAATAAAATAACGAAATATGAAGCATTTACAAAACGTGTTTAAAAATTCGTTTTTTAAAAAAATTGCTCCAGAATGGTTCGTTATCGTTTTGTAATTGGAAAAATTAACAAATTATTAACGAATTACGAATTAACGAAACGAAACCGCCCAGCCCTACTATTTTGTATTTTTATGTATTGTGTCAGAAGCAAAATGAGGATACAGTTATAATGTATTTAAAAAACAACACAAACAATGTTAAAAATGGCATTCTTCTAGATCTCCTTTTATCAGAAGCTGGCCACTTGGAATGCCTCTGGTGTTGCTGTGAGAAGGTCCTCTATGTGGCTGGGCTCAAACTGCATTGTAGTAAGTGGTCTGAAGTTTGCTCTTCTCCACACTTGCATGTCATTCACTCCACTTTGTAACCACATTTCATAAGATTACCTTTGCATCTCGTGGTGCCAGAGCACATTCTGTTCAGCAACTTCCAAGTTGTCCAGCCTTCTGTGTGCCCAGGATGGAATTTCTCATCTGATCTCAGCCACAGATTGAGGTTCTGGGTTTTAGTCTGCCACTTTTGGACTCTCACTTGCTGAGGTGTTCCTGTGAGTATCTCTGTATATCTTAGCAAGCTGTTTCTTGATTAAAGATATTGATGTGTTGGCTGATATCAAAACAGAGGATGGGCTGGAGATGTCACTGCCTTGGTCCTTTCATTATAGAATCATAGAATCATAGGATCAAAGAGTTGGAAGAGACCTCATGGGCCATCCAGTCCAACCCCCTGCCAAGAAGCAGGAATATTGCATTCAAATCACCCCTGACAGATGGCCATCCAGCCCCTGTTTAAAAGCTTCCAAAGAAGGAGCCTCCACCACACTCCGGGGCAGAGAGTTCCACTGCTGAACAGCTCTCACATTATTGGCTGCTACTTCCCAGTGGGACATGAGAGAAGCCTCCCTGCAGGATCGTAACATGTCCCCTGGGCAATGTCTTTGTAGATGACTGATTTATGTTATTGTTAAAAACATTTGTTTGTGGTACAGCATACAACTACTCCCACAAATACTCAACCGATTTCAGTCTTAAAACTCCTGTTCTTCTGGAAGTGACTCTATTAGTTCTGGTTAAGGAACAAAGTATCAAAAAAATACAATTGAGGTGGTCTTCTACTTGAACAGCGAAATGCAGAGACTTCTGTTCTTTCTCAAATAAGCAGGAAGGTTTTTCTTTTCTTCTTCCTCACACTCAAAGCAGCAATTCTCCAACACTCTCCAAACCACCATCCATCCCTCAACAACTCTCATCAAACTTACTCAGTATAACTACAACATATTTAGTACTACTCCCATTGCATTAACCACCACACCCTAATTACAGTGGCTTAACTCTTTTATCTCTGTTATCACTTAGAAAATGCCAGATAATTTCCAAATCCTGACAATTAACAATAATAGAATGTTATTGTTAAAAAGATTTGTTTGTAATACAACATACACATACTCCCACAAATACTCAACAAATTTCAAACATCTATTGCCATATGTACATTGCTTTCATTCACATTATTATGGAACTCGAGTGTTGCCCTGTTGTCATTACATGAAATATTGGCTCTGTGGAACCAAAGGGCAAATAAATGGGGGAGAAATGTTCAGTCTTGACATATTTTTATCCTGAGACAGTGTAAGCTCTTTGATGAAGAGTTGTGCAGGATTTCCCCTGACAAATTGTCATTTTGCACAAAGAAACCTGAAACACCTGATAACAAGTGGCAAACTATTATGACTGGCTTTGTTAGCCCCTGACACCACATTAATCATGAGGAAAATTTCTCTGACACAGCCTATATACTGTAACTATAATGTGTAATCCTATGGGAGGAAGCTTTTCAACACTTGTTATTAGAAGAAAGAGGTGATTTTTTTTAAAAAAAAAACCAATATCTGACAACAAACATGTTTTTTACACATCAATCACCATGGTGTAAGGACTAGAAATACAATAATGGTCAGAGTAGACAGACCTGAAGATAGGGTGCTTTTCTAGCTTTGTTGTTGTTTCATTAAAGTTAGAAATCAATTATAACGTAAGTGGTCAGAGGTTTAGATGCTATATCTTTTACAGTCTCGGCATTCTTTTCAAGATTCTTTTTAAAAAAGGACATTCCAAGCCCATTTCAGATGTCATCCATATATAAAAGGATCTCAATCCTACATCCTCCTGGAGTACAATAATTTCTAGGGCTTTTCGTAACTTGTCGTAAATCGGATTAGATTTGCTAGATTCGTACTTACAACGCGATATCCAACGCACAGGTATTATCTGCATCAAAAAATTAAGAATCGAAACTTTAGCATAGTATTTTTTCATAAATTACATAAAAGTCGCATATCTCTGTGACACAGTTTTAATTCACAGAGCAACCAAGCACTACCAGGGAGGCAAATCTGAACCTGTTGCTATGCCTCTCAGTCAATCAGGGCTGAGGGAGAGGGAGGGAGAGGAGGTGGAGCTGCGGCCATTTCTCTTTAAATTCCCCATTGCCTCATCACACCCTCCACTCATGCTTGGGAAGTGAAAAAGAGAGGAGCTCTGTGCCGGGTTAGATTCCCAGCCAGACAGGCATAGGGTACAAGGTTGCACCGAGGAAGAGAGAGAAAAAGACTCTATTAGCTTTTAGCTTACTGAAGCTGAGACTGACTCTTTGCACTGAGGAAAGAGAAGGTGAGAGAAGCTTGCATGTTGTAGAGACACTGAGACAGGCACTGGCAGGCAGGAACTTGCTTATTCTTTTTTTGGGGTGGGTGGGCACCTTTTGCTTTATGACTTATATTTTTTTTCTGTAATGTAGGGAACCTTTAAGGATTACTGCCTGGGTACGTTGTTCTGTATGAGCTGTGTATGCATTGAGCCAAAAAGCACATAACATTTTTTCACCCAGCGACAACTTGCCTTGGCAGCATTTTCTATTCCTAGTGTGATCTCTGTGTGCATAAACCATCAAAAAAAGAACACAACCACTTATTTAAGTAAGGGTTAGCTGCTTTTTCTAGAGCTAGTGTGATCTTTGAGTGCATGATCCAAAAATAATAATAACACAACCACTTGTTTAACTCTGGCACAAGTTGCCTTAGCTGTTTTTTCTAGTGCAAGTGTGATCTCTGTGTCCATAATCCAGCAAAAAATAAATAAATCCCACAACCACTTCATTAACTCAGGCACTAGTTGCCTTACCTTTTTTTTCTAGTGCTAGTGTGATCTCTGCATAATATAGCAAAAAAGAACACAACCACTTGATCAACTCTTGCACAAGCTGCATTAGTATTTTTTTCTAGTTCTAGTGTGGTGCGCATAATCCAGCAAAAAAGAACACAATAACTTGTTTATCTCAACCACAAGTGAAAGCACTGAATTCTAATCCCTTTGAAGGGAAAACAAACCATAAAGATTCCCTAGGTTTTGGGAGAGTTTGTTCTTGCTTAATATAGTGCTTAAGAAATATAATTTATGTACATAATCTGAGTCAATCAACTTGAAGTATTCCAGTGGTTGTGGGTTGGGTCATGCATCCTCTGGGTTTGCCTGTGGTTTCCAATGGGTGAAGAAAAGTAGGGGAGAATCCCACAAACTTCAATGTAAACTTTGGTTGGTGAAGGCAGTGATGCTAGTACCAGTAGTACTGCTGTGATGGAATCCTTTCAGTCTCAGTTGCCAGTTCCAAATTCTTTAGTGGAGGCAGGGCTAGATTTGCTTATAGAGTTAACACAGGAGGATAATATCTTGGAATATGAAGCGGGGGGGGGGGGGGGGAGAGAGAGACTAATAGAACAAAGTTGAATACATGATTTCCAAGAACATAGGATCCAAAAACCAAAAGCTGTTGACCTGAATACAATGTTGCTCTCACAAAAGATTTTACCAGCAGGAATCACATTTTGTCTCTGCAATTCCAAGTGCCTTGACTTAGACAAACATTTGTCTCACATTTCTCTCAGCCTGCACTTCTGACAGGTTCTCGTGAGAAGTGGTATTGCTTTTTCCAGTCTCGTGGGAACTGCCAGGAGATTCGAAAACAACTCTCTCTAGGCCACTGCTATCCTCCTCTGGACCCTCTGAGTCTATCCCAGCACCCCCTTCCTTATCTTCTGAGGACTTAGAATTGACCAGGCTACAGCATTTCCCTCCTCAAGTCTCCCTCTGATTCCCCAGCTGGCAGTGAGAATGATAAGGGGGCTGCAGAGGAGGCTGTACCTCAAATCTTCTGCCTCCTTGCCTGATTTCACACCTACACCCACCCCACCCACAATATTGTGATTAGAAAGTCAAGGTCAAACCTTTGGGATCATTTCCAGTTGCATTCTGAGTTTGCCACATGGGCATTTAAATGGGAAAGTCAGCAGGGGAAAAGACTTGAGGCATCTGTTTACAACCAGGGTGAGGATGCACATGGAGAGGTACCATCCAATGTGGAGTGTAGAGGGACAAACTGGAGGCAACAGCAGTAGCCAGAGTACTCTCACATCCCCTGCTGCCATAAAGGGGAAGATGAAGACCACCCTGGATCTTTGGGGTATGACCACTAGGCACAAGATCATATCAGGGGAAAAACTGTCCACTATAAAGCAGATCACCAAGCATGTAGGCAAGATGCTGATGACCATCAGCCCTACTAGACAGTGGAGCAGGAGCAGTTCCATTGTGTGTTGACACTGTTGGCTCCTCAATACAGGATCCCCTTTCACACTACCTTCTCCCAAATGGTGATACCAGCCCTGTATGAAGGCTTCAGAGAAGGCATGACGAAGTTGCTGGAGTGCACCCATGGACGGTACATCTATTTCACTTCAGACATTTGGTTCAGCTTAGGTGGAGCCCATTCATACCTCTCTCACACAGCACATTGGTGGGAGAGAAAAGGCTGTGTGGAGACAGGGCATCATTAGGCCCTGCTTCAGATAGAAGTGGTGGATGAGGATTAGGGCCCCGTCAGTTGATGGGCTATGGCATCTAGCTCCTCCTTTCGCAGGCGGGCCAGACACACCATCAAAGTGTCCTGGATTGTTCCCCTTTTATCAAACAAGGGCTTTTGCTTGGGCTGAGAAAGCTGCTTTTGAAGTTCAGCAATGAAAACTCCATCAGTTTAACAATTTTAACTTTTTTTTCTGGCACAGACAAAGTTTGGACAGGGCGGGAGTAATGCATTAAACCATAAAAAGGTTTTGAATTTTGACTGCCTGCCCTCTTGCTTTTCCTGCTCCTGGCCTCAGGACAGACTGAAACATGTCCCACCAGAGGAGGAGGGGCCAAGGGCAGAAGCCGGGTTCTGTCCAGAGCCTAATTTAATTTGACAAATGTTATGAAACTTGATGGGCTTGCTTGCAGTGGTGTGTCCTGTCCTCCAAGTGTGTCAACAACTCAACCCCACCCCATTGCACTCCAGTCATTCATTGCAGCTAAAAAAGATTTTTTTTCTTGACAAAAAGTTTTTAAAAATACCCCAAAATCAGGAGATATGCTAATTGTAACAAATTGAGAGAAGCTAATAAGGACAGCAGTGCCTAGATCTTGCAGAGCCATATTTTCTCCCTTTATGAAATGATATGTGCAGTTTGTTTTTATGCATATATACACAAGCTGATGTAGTTAACTTACTATTGAGGAAAAAGAAGATTGTTGCTTTTCAGAAATCTCTTCATCCTTTCTATTACCTGCCTTTGATACTTTTTCATTTCATAAAGACACTTTGGTTGAATTAAATGAAGGTTGTATTTTGTCCATTTGCTTGGGAAAGAATTGGGAACAGGCAGTATTCTAGGAAGGTAAAAGTGTTTCCAAAGGTTATACCTGGCAACTGGTAGCTTCAGAAGCAGAAGGCAGAGTCAATTTTTTTCAGAAGTATACTAAGGACATCCTTATAGCAATTCTACACCAAAGTGGAAAGTTGAGAATTACGTGAAAATGAGTTTTGAAGTACATGGATGTACTCTAAATCCACATTTAGACCATGGGGGAATAACATGTCAAATTGCAATATCCAATCCATTTCATTTTAAAGCAGAGCTTTCCCATTCTGAAAAAAAGTTTCTCAAGCACCCAAAAGTACAGATGCCTAAAAGAGTGATCATGCTCTATAAAATTGTCAACCAAAAGAAGAACCTGATTTTCTCGTCTTGATATTGCCGGAAATGCAAATTCAGAATCGTAACAACTTAACAACAGAGCCGTGCAGGCCCAAAAAAGTCAATATTGGCCACTGATAGAAAATTTCACCTTATGACCTTGTCACATGGCCACCGGAGTCACTCCGCTTCATTGGTGGACATGTGGAACCTGGCACCCCACTCCCCACAACACCCGGATCCTCTTCCAGCTGATCCCATGGGGAAAACCATGGGAGCCAATGTGGTCCCAATCTTCAAGAAAGGAAAAAAGGATGACCCAAACAATTACCATCCGGTCAGCCTCACGTCGATACCAGGCAAGATTCTGAAAAAGATTGTTAAGGAAGTTGCCTGCAAACACTTAGAAACAAATGCGGTCATCGCTAATAGTCAACATGGATTTATCAAAAACAAGTCATGCCAGACTAATCTGATCTCTTTTTTCGATAGAGTTACAAGCTGGATAGATGTGGGGAATGCCATGGATGTACCGTACCTGGATTTTCGTAAGGCCTTCGATAAGGTCCCCCATGACCTTCTGGCAAACAAACTAGTCCAATGTGGGCTAGGCAAAACCACAGTGAGGTGGATCTGTAATTGGTTAAATGGACGAACCCAGAGGGTGCTCACCAATGCTTCCTCTTCATCTTGGAAAGAAGTGACCAGTGGAGTGCCGCAGGGTTCTGTCCTGGGCCCGGTCCTCTTCAACATCTTTATTAATGACTTAGATGAAGGGCTAGAAGGCATGATCATCAAGTTTGCAGATGTCATGAAATCTACCTTTGAGACGACAGGGCCGAAGCCTGCATGACAGTGGCTGTCATCTTGGAAGGCAGGCAGGACAGGAGGAGGAGTCAAGCCGACTCCTGATTGGGTCTAGCAATTAGGGGAGGAGTCGGTTGTGAGAGGGAAAATAAGCTGTCAGCTTTTGACAGAGAGGGAGAAGTGTCTTGAGATCAGACACGGAAAGAAGTGATTTTGAGGAGAGGAAGCTAGAGATAGAGCAGGGATCTGACAGAAAAGGAAGAGCTTTTAGTGAGCCTTAAGTTTAGGGAATAGGCTGAGACAAAAGGCTAGGATTTTACTGTGTTGTTAGGGCCAGTAAAAGAAAGATTTGTCTCCTTATACTAGGGACAGTATAAGGGTGCTTATTTGCCTTGTGGGAGAGACAGACAGGGATCTGTTCTCAAGTGATACTGTGTCTAAAGATAGAACAGTATGTTTAAGGAGTCTCACAGTTGTTAAAAGCTTTTCTGTCAGGGGAACTATTTGTTTAAGTAACCAAGTTTCTGCAACTGAATCACGCTTCTGTACCACTCTTTTCTATGAGTTGTTGTTAATATAAAGTTCAATAAACTCTTTCTAGTTAATTTTTAACTGGTGTATGCCTCAATCTATCCATTTCCTCAGGACTCATTCTGTCAAACCATTTTTAAAGTCCAGTCAGCCAGTGAGGAAGCCATAGAAGAACAAGGGCACAAACACCCCTTACCTAAAACACATTCACACCTTTGGTTCCTCAGGCCAATAATTTTGAGGTGGTGGCGGCTAATACTACCAAGAACAGTCGGTCATTTATAATATTTTATTCTCCCTTGCCTTGAGGGGCAGAGGTGGGATTGATTTGTTTGTTCCCCCCTGCCCAGATATCGTTCAATTTCGTTATAGCAGATGACACCAAATTGGGAGGGATAGCCAATACTCCAGAGGACAGGAGCAGAATTCAAAACGATCTTGACAGATTAGAGAGATGGGCCAAAACTAACAAAATGAAGTTCAACAGTGACAAATGCAAGATACTCCACTTTGGCAGGAAAAACGAAATGCAAAGATACAGAATGGGGGATGCCTGGCTCGAGAGCAGTAAGTGTGAAAAGGATCTTGGAGTCCTTGTGGACAACAAGTTAAACATGAGCCAACAATGTGATGTGGAGGCAAAAAAAGCCAATGGGATTTTGGCCTGCATCAATAGGAGCATAGTGTCTAGGTCCAAGGAAGTAATGCTACCCCTCTATTCCGCTTTGGTTAGACCACACCTGGAATATTGTGTCCAATTCTGGGCACCACAATTCAAGAGAGACAAGCTGGAATGTGTCCAGAGGAGGGTGACTAAAATGATCAAGGGTCTGTAAAAGAAGCCCTATGAGGAGCGCCTTAAGAAGCTGGGCATGTTTAGCCTGCAGAAGAGAAGGCTGAGAGGAGATATGATAGCCATGTATAAATATGTGAGAGGAAGCCACAGGGAGGAGGGGGCAAGCTTGTTTTCCGCTTCCCTGGAGACTAGGATGTGGAACAATGGCTTCAAACTACAAGAATGAGATTCCATCTGAACATAAGGAAGAAATTCCTGACTGTGAGAGCCGTTCAGCAGTAGAATTCTCTGCCCCGGAGTGTGGTGGAGGCTCCTTCTTTGGAAGCTTTTGAACAGAGGCTGGATGGCCATCTGTCAGGGGTGATTTGAATGCAAATTTGAATGCAAAAGGGGGTTGACCTGGATGGCCCAAGAGGTCTCTTCCAACTCTTTGATTCTATAATTCTATGAAAACGTGGAGTGTGCATGTAGCACACAGCTTCCCTCCATGGATTTCAATGGCACCATGGAAAACCTCCTATGTTGCTGTGACATTGGCATGCGCCGACTCTGGCTTCCTTCATCCATGGAAACATGCCAGTGTCATATGATGGAAGTCAGAAGGCTCCATGGGTGATCTGGGCTAAGCCAGCACATGCTGCCGAATTTAGCCCTTTGTGATGAGGTCACTAGTGAGCATAGATCATATACGTTGATTGTTCATCAATAGGCTTTACTTTTGTGGTTACTTATCCATCAATAATTGATTCAGTGAGTCTACATTTTTTAGAGTCAAAAATAGGAACCAAATAAAAAATATTGTTGGACTCATTTTAAAATAACAGCAATAACAGCCAAATATGAAGAACAATGCTGAATCTGCCGAAATATCTTTTTGGTCCAATCTTCTACTTACACTGCATATGGAAAACTTCCAGAGACATGAGTCCAGCTACATCTCCTGCATTTAGGACTGCTGAGAAGGTTGAAACTCTAATCATTTTCTGTGAATAGAGACTTTGGTTCATTAAGACTTTGGTTCACAGATGCCATGAAAGATCTCCTTATTTGTGCTAAACAGCCAATAAAAAAATAACCTGCAAGTATTTCCACTTCTGAATGTTTCCTAAACTGAAGAGTTCTTGATTGTTCCTGGAGTTGCCTTTAAAAAGAGCCACCCTATTACTCTGAATTCTTCATTTGCACCTTCTCCTTTCCTTTCCCTCAAAACTATATTTTCCCTCTATTACTTTGCTTAACATTTTGTTCTAATACTAGCTACAGTGAAGTTCAAGGGCATTTTACTTTATTTGTTCATCTTTGCCCTGATCATTATTAGATTCTCTTCTATACTGGACATTAGGGCTGTGCATAATTTCTTTTTTAATTAGTAAATCATATCTAATTCAAACATTTTGTATATACAAAAAGATATTAAGGATAAGTGATGTCAAAATGCCTGATAAAATAATCCTGTGCATCTTATGCAATATATCAGTAGCTTCAAGGGGATATCCATGAAGGTTGCTATGTATATTACAACTTATATCTTACAAATAGCACAGTGGTCAAAATGGAAAACACTATAAGAAGATGAGACCTAAAGCTACCAGTCTTCCTCTAAATTATGTGTAGTGCAAAAAAGAAGCTTCATTTGCATTGGCAAAATCTGCACCACTATGCCACTATTGTTTTGTTGCCACCTCTTCATTGCTAGTTTTTTTCTTGCTTCTACCCTTCTATAAAATTTTGCAGGTGAACTGTTTGTTGCTCAGATGTTCTGAATTTATCCTGAAATGCTAGTACATTTATTAGATGTAGTATAGTTATGTATACACTGGTTAAATATGCAAATCCTTTGTATTCAATAAAGCTGGCTTCTAAATTATGGTTGTCTCATATATTTTTATATTGAGAAGATTCATATTTTTATCAATTTAAATAGCAGGCAGTTCCAACATGGTCCTTTGGTGGGAATAGTTTGGTTAATGCCAATGGTCATAAAATAAAATACCATATTACATGGGATAGAAATAATGTGAGGATTTAAAGAAAACCATAAAGCGAGAATGCATAATGGAAATTCTACCATTCCTAATGTGGTTCAGTATTTCCTTCATTTCCAGTTGATGTTTTTATAGTTATAATAGGCATACTTGAAGATGCTTCTGGCTGGTGGCATATTCAGACAGTGCAAGCATTCAGGGAACAATATCTCTGAAAATGATGTAAAACCCAGTTGAGTAAATGAGACACACTCAGTCCTTATAACACTTGTCATAATGGATCTTTCACCACAAATTAATATCTACTGAACACTGCAGAAAGGAAAACATTTGCCAAAGCAAGATAAAAACAGTTGAAAACAGATAACTGCTTTAAACAAACAGAAGGATGGCAGCATATGTAATTTTAAAATGTGTAACTGAGAACCAGTAACAACTCAAAACTGAGTTCTCACCCATGATTTCCAGCTTGAATCGTTTTAAAGGATATTAGGAAGATTAGTATATGAGACTGCTAAAACAAATTAAAATATACAGTACCAATTGCATTCCTTAGCAGTGTTACAAATCTGTTGTTGTTCATTCGTTCAGTCGTCTCCGACTCTTCGTGACCTCATGGACCAGCCCACGCCAGAGCTCCCTGTCGGCCGTTACCACCCCCAGCTCCCTCAAGGTCAGTCCAGTCACTTCAAGGATGCCATCCATCCATCTTGCCCTTGGTCGGCCCCTCTTCCTTTTGCCTTCCACTTTCCCCAGCATAATTGTCTTCTCTAGGCTTTCTTGTCTCCTCATGATGTGGCCAAAGTACTTCAACTTTGTCTCTAGTATCTTTCCCTCCAGTGAGCAGTCGGGCTTTATTTCCTGGAGGATGGACTGGTTGGATCTTCTCGCAGTCCACGGCACTCTCAGCACTTTCCTCCAACACCACAGCTCAAAAGCATCGATCTTCCTTCGCTCAGCCTTCCCTAAGGTCCAGCTCTCACATCCGTAGGTGACTACAGGGAATACCATGGCTATGACTAGGCGGATCTTTGTTGCCAGTCTGATGTCTCTACTCTTCACTATTTTATCGAGACTGGACATTGCTCTCCTCCCAAGAAGTAAGCGTCTTCTGATTTCCTGGCTACAGTCTGCATCTGCAGTAATCTTTGCCCCTAGAAATACAAAGTCTGTCACGGCCTCCACGGTTTCTCCTTCTATTTTCCAGTTGTCAATCATTCTTGTTGCCATAATCTTGGTTTTTTTGACGTTTAGCTGCAACCCGGCTTTTGCGCTTTCTTCTTTCACCTTGATTAGAAGGCTCCTCAGCTCCTCCTCGCTTTCGGCCATCAGAGTGGTGTCATCTGCATATCTGAGGTTGTTAATGTTTCTTCCAGCAATTTTCACCCCAGCCTTGCATTCATCAAGCCCCGCACATCGCATGATGTGTTCTGCATACAAGTTAAAAAGGTTGGGTGAGAGGATGCAGCCTTGCCGTACGCCTTTCCCAATCTTGAACCAGTCTGTTGTTCCGTGGTCAGTTCTGACTGTTGCTACTTGGTCCTTGTACAGATTCCTCAGGAGAGAGACAAGGTGGCTTGGGATGCCCATCCCACTAAGAACTTGCCACAATTTATTATGATCCACACAGTCAAAGGCTTTAGAATAGTCAATGAAGCAAAACTGTACTTTATAAAACAGAAGCTGTGTTCTTGTGTTTCCAAGAAGCAGAAAAATAAGTAATGGTGATTCTATTCATGGAAAAGTACTAAAGGGTAGTGAAAATGAATCACATAATGGGTTGGAG
Organism: Anolis sagrei; assembly: GCF_037176765.1. Classification (NCBI taxonomy): domain Eukaryota; kingdom Metazoa; phylum Chordata; class Lepidosauria; order Squamata; family Anolidae; genus Anolis; species Anolis sagrei. Next base: position 274,296,019 of record NC_090021.1, read on the forward strand.
CACCAATAAGGAACTGTGGTTAATTGCTTGTTTTGAGGGACCTTTTTTATTTGATCCCACACCATGAAGAACAAAATAGAGACGAAGACTTAGTTGTAACAACAATAATTTTGTAAAAGAACTCCCCATATCTCAACAAACCTCAACCTTTCTGTTTTCTCCTTGAGACATATTAGACATTTGTAAAGATGCAACTAACCCAATAACTAATCTAGTATCCCATTTCTTTCCCTTTTCCTTCCCTTGTCTCCCCACCCCCTACTCTTCTAGAAGATGTTTAATAAAATTATTTGGGGGGAAAAGAAAAGAAATATATTTCAGGACAATAACATTCTGTGAATTGGTTGTGCTTTCTCTGTCAGATGCAAAGTTCTGATACAACACTGCATATACAATTAGCAAACCAAGACATGCAATTATCAAGCATAAAACAAACATGTCGTGAAAAATTCAGTTCTGTTCCAAGTTTTCAGATGCTAGGATTTATTTAATTCATTTGTTTATTTTATTTATTTAAGCCACTTACTTCAACTGCTCCATTAATTTTATTAGGAAGCTTACAGTTGACCCCATCAAGTAAAAAAATCCAGTAGGAAATGGCAACCATAAACATGTCAAAAATGCCTTACAATAAATTCAAGGCAAACATTTATACAATATAAAATCTAAGACAAATAAACAAGTGTTCTATTAATAAAGGGTATAGTCATTCACCATTTTTAAAAATCCTGAGCCTGATGATGAAACAATCTTGTACGTTTTTAGATCACCCTTGTTTGCTGTGTTAACAAAATTTTATTATGACAATTGGGGCAATAAGCATTCTCAGGTAGCTACAAGAGAACTGCTTTAGATAATTTTCCATTCACATAAGTGGAGAGGGCAGTTGTATGGCAGTATATGATGGTATTTATGAAGGACTGCGTACTCTGAAAAATTGAGCCTTTTATATTGAACTGCTCATATCTCTGAATTCCGTAACCCCATGGATTGAACCAACTATGGCTTAAAATATTCAAAACAGATCCACAAAACAAACTTTGATTTTGTCATTTTATATAAGGGACCATTATATATTCCATCATATATAATTGAGTTTGAGTATTCATGGATGTTGATATCTAGAGGGAGCTTGGAATCAAATCTCAGCGGCTATCAATGACCCAGTGTACTGACTTATGGCAGAAATCCAAGAATGAACCAAAGAATACACAGGCTCTCTACTGGTGGGAAAATAATTAGGTATAGGCATAGGCTAGTTGGTAAATACATACTTAAATTTCTGTGCTACCTGAATCTCAACATCTGTGACTGTTTTAATGAAGAGTTCCATTTTTCACTGATGCCATTTTATTCCTTATTCCTTCCCTGTAGCATGTTCTGCCCTTCTCAGCAACAAACAATTGTCACAAAAGTATGCTTGACTGCATTATAAATGTGTCCACAGAACACCATTTGCTGCAATTTTTTTTAGGTCATGACTGATGGGAATAGTAAGTTGCTTTTATTTTGCAAGGTGAGATTAATTTCTCAATAAAATGAGCTGGTAGGGGGGGAAAACCTTGCCGCACCAATGAGCTGAAATGTTTCTGGGCTGGAAGAGCAAAAAATGGATACTTTAAAAAAAACCTTCCATCTTGAAATATAATATCTTTTGTTTATTTCCCCCTGTAAAAATATTATAAAAGCTTGAACAGAATAATCATAAACTAGGTCATGTGTAATAATTTCACCTAGTAGCTTCATTTGCAAACAAAGTATTAAATTTTCCTTTCTTGATCACCTTTCAACAAGCTACTATGGGAGCAAATAAAGTATGTGAGCAGACTAAGGATGCTGGTTTGCCCATTTATGAATCTCCGTAAACAACTTAGGAGAACTACCAAATGCTGAGAGACTTCTTCAGTTCTACAAATTGAAATTGAATGTGAGTTTCCTGCTTCTTGGCAGGGTGTTGGACTGGTGGCCCACGAGGTCTCTTCCAACCCTATAACTATGAATTCAAGTTTGATTTAATTTAATAATTGCTTCTTTTCTTTTATTTAGTAACAATTCAAAGTGGCTTTTGAAATTGCTAGCATACATCAACACAATACATGCAACTTTAACAATCAGAGTATGTTAAACAATTGCAAAAGCAGGTTAAAAAGGCTTTAAACCCAAAGACGATGTGGTGGGGTGGTTTGAGTGTTGAATTAGGATTCTGGGGTCTGGGTTTCAACCCCATGTCTCAGACATGCAAACCCGCTGATCTTGGGCAAGTCACACATTCTCAGCCTAAAAGGGAAGCAGTGGCAAACCTCCTCTAAATCATACCAAGAAAAAAGCTAGGATAGAGGCATTACCTTCAAGCATATAACAACACCAAGTCTGAATAAAAGATCCTTGATATCCCATCAGAACAAACGTGTCTCTCAAACATGTCTCTGAAAGTGGAGGGATTCATTGTAAATTTTCTGAAGCTGAATATGTAGTAGTTAGGCTCCAAGATATTCTGCTCCAAAAGCCTTTGTGGTGTCTATATTAAGAACTAGTACTTAGTGGCTTCTAAAATTGAAATGAATACCAGTGAAGATTAGGAATGGGAAATCTGCTTGTTGTAGTAGAGCCTGTAAGTGACGTTGCAAACAGTAGTATGGGTGCCAGAAGGGGAAAAAGGGTTACTCGTGAGCCAAAGTCTGATGAGAAACAACAGAAGAAAAGGATTCGGGATATACTTATGGCACCTACAGATGAGGACTCATTTGAGGGGTTCTCTGGGGATGAAGGGTCAATGACTGAAGAAGAGGAGGGAGACACAATGGATGGGAATAGAAGAAGATAGAGGGTTACTCGGGAGCAGGAATCAGACGAGGAGCGACAAAGGAAGAGGATCCGGGATATACTTACGGCACCTACTGATGAGGAATCATTTGAGGGTTTCTCTGGGGATAATGGGTCACAGAGTGGGGAAAATTGGGATGACACTGTGGATTGGAAAAGGTAAAAGAAGTGCAAGCTATTTGTGCGGAGCCAACATCTAGTGATACGTTTATGGGATTCTCTGGAAGTGAAGACTGGCAATCGGGGAATACATCTGAGTCTTGGGGGATCTAAGTCTTGACAGGAGATGGAGAAGATGGAAGGATGGGCGTAGGACTTCACATGAAGAGTTGGGAGCAGCTGTAAGGGATGATCATGGGGTGGTGGTCAGTTCATCTTCTGATGATGATGATGTGTAATAAAAGTGGGCTCTGAAATGGGGAATCTTTGCAGAAGGCAAGGTGTTGGTATTGGGTACTGTTTGGACTTGTCGCTGCCTGTTCCGTGTTGGCATTGGGTTTGGGATCTGCAGGTTTCTGCTCCTGTTCATGTGTGCTTTCAACTCGGCTTGGATTCTCGTGAGTGTGGATTTCCACCTTCCTTGACCTTGGACCGGCTTGACTTCAACGCTGCTTCTGTGGATTTTGGAACTTCGCTACTTCAGATTTAGCTCGCTACGACCCTGGACTTCGCTTGACTACGCCTTCCTCCCTGCGGCTTCTCTGTTTTGTTAACCATTTGCATGCTGTGCTTTTTGTGACTTTGGAGTACTGTGTTTGATTTGGTTATTTTTCCCGGATAATCCAGATTATACTTTGGGTTACCTTTTGAACCAGGACTGTTTTTACCTTTGAGTTTTGACCAGAGGCATTGAGTTAAGTGTCTCTGAATCTTTTACTTTGCCTTAATAAACTCTGTTTTTGGAACTAACTCTGAGTCTGGCCCTTTAAGGCGTCTGTGTTCTGACACTGCTAGTTCTGTTTTTCCCCACTTTCAATTTTCTTTCTATCCCAAATATGAAGACACTGATGCATATTAGTAAATATTAGTAAATTCTGTTTTAATATTAGCATAAATAACTTTTCATCTAGCCCTAGGCCACATAAGACAAAGCTGAAAGTGTATGATCCCTAAACCAGGTCCCAGACACCAAGCTGGAATCTTGATTTTTGCAAATCCTCAGCTTTCCAGGGGTAGCCCTATGTAAAGCATGGAAAGCTAAAATTAGAGCAATAGTAGTTACATTAAAGAACCTAAGAATCAGAGCGTAAGGATTCATGCACCCCCAGAGTGTGAGGATTCATGTACATCAGAGGATGACATCTATGAAACACTGTTTAGCAATAAGTAACCATGCAGAAATGAACTTAAAATTTTGTGTAACAAAACAAACTCCTAAAGGTAACAGTGCTGTAAATACATTTAGGACTATCTCATGGCATTTGAATATGCTACAAGGAAATTCATCTTTCTTGTAGATAAATGTATAAAACATAAAAAAAAACTGGATAATCAAATTCAGCATCTGGTTACCTATAATGGCCAGCAAGAAGCTCTCAGGCATGACATGATTTCAAGAACCTTCTCCTGCTGTTGTTTCCCAACAACTAGAATATAAAACATAATCCTTCAGGATTTTTGAAGGTAGCATAAAATAATCATTGCTTGTGGACATTAACAGATATTCTCTGGAAATTTATCACTCCACTTTTCAAGCTATTCAACCTTGTGACCATCACCATAATGTCTATGTGTATGTGAAGCATAAGTATAACCTTGGACTTTTTTGTTTGGGCAGTTTTCTTTTGCATCTCATGTATACACATTAAAATATACGTGTCTGCTTTAACCACACATGTCTTTTTACCATGTTTAAATGAATTCTCCTTTACATAATTCCCAAATAAATGAGCAAAGGAAGTCAGTTGCTTTAAATGAGCTATCTGTGATGCTGAACTCTATCCACAAAATAGGTTAAGTACATTGAATTATTCCCTTACGTTTTAAGCAAAAAACCATTCTTGTTAAATCGAAGGCAGAAGCTATCATAATGGATAAGCATGAATACAGTACTATTGTACTGATTTTGTCCCAGCACTGAAGGTTTCAGAAAGGAAAGATGATATGTGAGAAATGAGTTGGTGTCAACATAAGTTGAGGTTGATGGGGAGGATTGCAAGTGAATGAGACAAATCATGAATGTGACATTACATCTAGAAGTGGATGCATAAAACATGCATTACAAATGTGGCAAATGCAGCTATCATATCACTTTCAGAGCCAGCATTGGATAGAGCTATCCTTCAGCATAGATCAGGAGAGATATCTCTTTGTTGTCATATAGTATGTGAATCTGCCATAAGTTATTAAAAGAATCAAGGCTGTAATAGGAAGAGCTACAAATACAAAGAGACTCTCAAATTTAACAGAAGGAAGAATAGCAGAAGCATAAAGTATGGTTTTTCATTTATGTATTCAAAATATTCCTGGCCAGAATTTATTATTTATTTAAATGGATGAATATAACAACATGTTGAAGCCATCCTTAACTAAGTAGTGTTAAGATGATGCTTTGGACTCCAGAGCTCCAAGCTATGCTTTCAACTCTGCTCTAGGCACTTCATATCTGCCTATGTTATTCGATGTAATCACTAGGAGGGAGAGAGGGAAAATTGAAATATTTGAAAAAATATTGAAACACCATGGAACCCTGATGCCAAGGTGAAAATCATCATAGTTCTAGATAATTTGCATGAAAAATGCATGTCGGTATATGTATACATACACACGCACACATGCTGAAAAAATGACATTTTCTACACAGAAAAAGGTCTTACACACAAAACACAATTTTTTGTGCAGAACACATTTTCTATGGAATAGTGGTTTAAGTGGTGGAATATGACTCGAAGTACAAGCTATGGTTACTCTCTAGTTGACCATGGACAAGTTATTATCTCTCATATAAGGCAAAGACAACCCCCACTGTACAAAATTGCCAAGATATAGTTTCATTGTAGGATTGCCGTAAACCAAAAACAACTTGAAGGTGTCCTAAAAACATATTCTGCCATGGTGTGAAGGGACAAAATGAGGGCATTTCTCTCAAATAAGAATTCACTCTACTTCAAATGATATTCAGTCATCCAATTTCTAGCATGGAAATAATTTAACATTTCTGTTCGATAGCAATACAGTTTAGGCATCTGGAACAACGGGGGGGGGGGGGGGGGGGGCAAAGCTATGAAAGGACTGTAAACACAGTAAATATGAGTGCAAACCATTTTTATGTCTCAATTTCTGCAATGCTGCAAATTTGTGGACTGTGGGAAAATTTAATTTGGGTGCAGAATTCCTATATTTGGAGGACAAAGTCCTCATTTGATACCCATCCCTGTTGCTACAGTTCTGCATTCCTGTAATTTCAGCCCACATGATTCTGATGTATCCTTTCCCAAACTACACTGAACTTACTAGAAACCATTGCCCTACTAGAAATGGGGGACTAATTGTTTTTATTCTGCTTTGTAGGTGTTTTAATGAAACCTGTTATATTCTTTATTGAGCCACTTTCTTTCATTTACTGTCAGTGATGAACAAGGATGAGGAAAAATGCCATTCTGCTAGCTCTCTGCTTTCCACCCAGGGAAGTATGATGGCACCCATTATTCACAGATACATGCTTTTTAGCATGTAATTATCTACAGTGGTTCAAGCATCAAGCATCTCACTTGGAGGAATCTATTATTTAAGCTTTACACTCACCTCCAATGTCTCACTAGAGAGGCATTTAGGTTTTGGAACACATAGTTGGTTCAACTTAATTGCAATTCAGGGGAAATCATGGCTTTCAAACTTAAGGCAATTCATGAATTTTCCTTACTGGTCTTATGAAAAGTTTTGCATGTGTCCATGTTGTAAAAAGTCACATTGACGCCCTTCTGTTTTGTTTAAAGAGGAATATATTTAATTAGATGAGCCAATGATCTGTTTCAGTATTGGTGGCTTCATGTTGCATTTTGGAGAAAATTGCCAAACTAGTTGTGTACATAGTAGAATTAATGCAATTTGATACAATTTTAACTGCTATGGCTCAATGCACTCAAACACTTTCCACATGTCTATTTCCTGGACAGTTCTTATACACATACTCTGAAAATACACAATTCTAAGGATAAAATAAAACTGGAATTCTGTGACTTTAGAGCACATGACAAAACAAAACAAAGCAAAAAGTAATGGAGATTTTAAAATAATAAATTATTTAGAAACATTTAGTTCTGAAAGCCTGCTTGAATCAAACATTTAGTTTTGAAAGCCTGCTTGAATAAAAAAAATATTTTATCCTCATCAGCCTTTCAACTTACTAGGAGCACCTCTGTTTTTTCTGAATTAAGTTTCTATTTGTTTGCTCTCATTCAGTCCACTACTGATGATAGACCCTAGTTTAGGACCAGGACAGCGTCACAGACTGGCACATGGGCGGTGGGTACGGACTCAGTCGCTCTACCTCAAGGTCCGAGGCAGTTGAGTAGTTCGGCAGCTGTATCCGCAACTGAGCAGCCCTATTGAGGATCCACTCTGCTCACCCCACATGGGGAGGGGGCTAGAAAAGGTGCCCTAAACATAGTCTGCCTCACTTATCCCTGACTGGACTGCCGCGTCCAGTGGGGTCACCACCCTGCAGCCAAGAAAGGAAAATGAACTTCGGTACATGGAACGTACGGACTCTGATGGACAACAGTGGCAGTGAACGCCCCGAACGCAGAACTGCCATCATTGCAAGGGAGCTGGGACGCTTCAACATCGGCATAGCAGCCCTTCAGGAGATCCGGAGAGCAGGAGAGGGACAGCTGAAGGAAGAAAAAGGAGGCTACACCTTCTTCTGGAAGGGACTGCCCGAAAAAGACCAAAGAATGCACGGAGTTGGCTTTGCCATCAGGAATGATCTGGTGAAACATCTGTCCGAAGCACCCACTGGCATCAACGAACGACTCTCCACCCTCCGAATCAATCTTGCCAAAAACCAACGGGCAACCATCATAAGTGCCTATGCACCAACACTAGATGCTGACGAAGACATCAAGGAGAAATTCTACTGTCAGCTGGATACCGTCCTATCGGGGATACCTAAGGAGGACAAAATCATCCTCCTGGGGGACTTCAATGCAAGAGTCGGGCTAGACTTCGACCTGTGGCCAGGGACCATCGGAAAAGACGGGGCTGGAAACAGCAACTCAAATGGCATCCTGCTTCTCACCAAATGTGCGGAGCACAACCTTGCCATCACCAACACGCTCTTCCGCCAGAAAAACAAGTTCAAGACATCATGGAAGCACCCCCGGTCAAAGCATTGGCACTTCTTAGACTATGTAATCACACGCGCCAGAGACCGCCGTGATGTGCTCCTCACAAGAGCCATGACAGGTGCTGACGACTGCTGGACTGACCACAGGCTAATTCGATCCTCAATGGCTCTCAAGATTGCCCCCAAGCGCAGACTCCAAGGAAGGAAGACAAGGCACAAAATGAACACCCAAGCCCTACAGGAGCCCTCCAGACGAGCCCATCTCCAAACAGCACTCAAGAACCATCTACCCACAGTACAGCCCGAAAATGTTGAGGAACATTGGAACAAACTGAAGACCTCCATCATCCAAGCCTGTGAAGAAACTATTGGATACCAAGCCAAGAAACATCAAGACTGGTTTGATGAAAATGACATCGAGATCCAACAGCTAATTGACAAGAAAAGGAAAGCCTTCCAAGCATGGCAGAGAGACATCAACTGTGTTGCTAAGAAAAAGATCTATGCCAGTGCAAAAGCTGAGGTCCAAAGAAGGACAAGAGAACTCAAGAACATCTGGTGGACAAAGAAGGCTGAAGAAATCCAACACCTGGCAGATACCCATGATGCTCAGGAGTTCTTCAAAGCCACAAAGGTCATCTACGGACCAAGAAACCATGGCATACAGCCTCTACGCTCATCAGATGGAACCAAACTCCTGAAGGACCAAAACTCAATTGCACTACATTGGAAAGAACACTACCAAAGCCTCCTGAACCGCAGCTCCAATGTGGCCGAAGAGGTCCTCTCACAAATCCCGCAACAACAAACCAGGGACGAGCTTGCAGCACTGCCTAGTTTGGAAGAAGTCAGCAATGCCATGAGCCAACAGAAGAATAACAAAGCCAGTGGACCAGATGGGATCCCTGCTTAAATCTTTAAAGAGGGAGGACCTGAGCTGACACACCAACTCCACCAGCTCATAGAAAAAGTGTGGGTGACCGAGAAAATCCCAGCAGATTTCAAGGACACCACCATCATCACCCTCTTCAAAAAAGGGGAAAGAACAGACTGCGGAAACTATCGAGGTATCTCCCTTCTAACCTCCACTGGGAAAATCCTCGCAAGAATCCTTGCAAACCGCCTTCTACCCCTCTCAGAAGACACCCTCCCAGAATCCCAGAATGGCTTCCGCCCCTCCAGAGGAACCGTGGACATGATCTTCACTGCAAGACAGCTCCAAGAAAAATGCAGATAACAAAACCAACCTCTGTACATGGCATTCATTGACCTTGCCAAGGCATTCGACACAGTGAATCGCAGCGCTCTCTGGACTATCCTCCACAAAATCGGGTGCCCTAACAAATTTGTGAACATCCTGCGGCTCCTCCACGATGACATGATGGCAACAGTCTTGGACAGCAGAGGCTCCCAAAGTGACCCATTTAAGGTGGAATCAGGTGTCAAACAGGGATGTGTTATTGCCCCAACTCTATTCTCCATCTTCATCGCTATGATACTTCACCTTGTTGATGGGAAGCTTCCCACCGGAGTGGAAATAATCTGTCGGACAGATGGCAAGCTATTCAACCTCAGCAGACTGAAAGCCAAAACCAAGGTTACAACAACAGCTGTTATAGAACTCCAGTATGCTGATGACAATGTCGTCTGTGCGCATTCAGAAGAAGATCTACAAGCCACTCTAAACACCTTCGCAGAAGCATATGAGAAGCTCGGCCTGTCACTGAACATTGAGAAAACCAAGGTGCTGTTCCAGCAGTCGCCAGCCAATCCCTCTCCAATGCCAGTAATACAGCTTAATGGTGTCACATTAGAAAATGTGGACCATTTCCGCTACCTTGGCAGCCACCTCTCCACCAAAGTCAACATCGACGCTGAAATACAACACCGCCTGAGCTCTGCAAGTGCAGCATTTTCCAGAATGAAGCAGAGAGTGTTTGAGGACCGGGACATCCGTAGGGATACCAAGGTGCTTGTTTATAAAGCTATTGTCCTCCCAACCCTGCTATATGCCTGTGAGACGTGGACTGTCTACAGACGTCACATGCAGCTCCTGGAACGTTTCCATCAGCGCTGCCTCCGGAAAATCCTGCAAATCTCCTGGGAAGACAAGCGGACAAATGTCAGTGTGCTGGAAGAAGCAAAGACCACCAGCATTGAAGCGATGGTCCTCCAACATCAACTCCGCTGGGCCGGCCACGTTGTCCGGATGCCTGACCACCATCTCCCAAAGCAGTTGCTCTACTCCGAACTTAAGAACGGAAAACGGAACGTTGGTGGACAGGAAAAGAGATTTAAAGATGGGCTCAAAGCCAACCTTAAAAACTCTGGCATAGACACTGAGAACTGGGAAGCCCTGGCCCTTGAGCGCTCCAGCTGGAGGACAGCTGTGACCAGCAGTGCTGCAGAATTTGAGGAGGCACGAGTGGAGAGTGAAAGAGAGAAATGTGCCAGGAGGAAGGCGCGTCAAGCCAACCCCGACCGGGACCGCCTTCCACCTGGAAACCAATGCCCCCACTGCGGAAGAAGATGCAGAGCAAGAATAGGGCTCCACAGCCACATACGGACCCACAGGGAAATCCATAATGGAAGACCATCTTACTCGTCCAACGAGGGATCGCCTAAGTACAGTGCTATGGAATCCTGGGAGTTGTACTTTGGTGAGGCACCAGTAGAGAAAGCTAAAGAGCTTATAAAATGCAAGTCCCATGATTCGATAGCATTGGCCCATGACAGTTAAAATGGTTTTGATTTTCATTCATTCTACAGTGTTTTATGGTGACCCTATAAAAGAGTCCTTTAAGCACCCCTCTTATCAACTGCTCAGCTTAGGTCTTGCAAACTCATGTTTGGCTTCCTTGACTAAACCATTGAATCCCTTGATTGATTGATTAATTGATTGAATTAATTCTCCTGTAATGTGATCTTGCATTATTGCCTTTTTCAGTGAGCCATGTTTTTTCATGATATACCCAAAATACGGCAGCATCAGCTTGATTATCTTGGCTTCTAGAGAGGATTTAGGCCTATTCCATAATCTCTTTCTTTGTTTTTTAGAGATCCATAGTATCCATCGAGCTCATATTCAGCAGCACATTTCAAATGAGTTTGTTTTCTTATTCTGTAATGAGATGTTGGCTCAGGAGCTAAATTATAGGAAGGAAGCTATTCAGAAAGTTCTTCACCATTTTGTGGACCACGAAATAGCAAATCTTTCTGGTCAACCCAAAATGGAGCTTGGAGAATTTATGCCTTTCACAACAGTGTGTTGACTAGATGCTGGAAGATAATTTTTTCATGTCTGTTGAATTAGACCTTGGTTGACCTTAAGTCCAGCTGAGTGTGAAAACTGTCTTATCTATTAATTGCTTTCTTTTGTATTAAAACAAACATTTCTTTGGAGTGGTAGAGGAAACAACTGCTTGAGACTATGAACTCTGACAGCTTCCTGGTCCAAATAATGTTTGTAACTGATAGGCACATTGTGCTTTTAATGATGATGTCAGAGAAGTGCAACAAGTAAGGCAAATGGAGAGACTGTTTTAATTTCTTCCTTGTTTTCATTTCCTGCTTCTCACCTACGATGGGTTACTGTGAACCTCCTTGGGCAGGAAAGCCTGTAGTTGCATTATAAATCTAGTATGAAAGACAAATGTAAACATATTTTACTATTCTGGTGGTTTCTATTATCCTTTTAATGAAAATAATTGTAAATGGAAATTCTAGATTCTAAAAAGTAGAACCGATAGAATGTCAAAACTGCACTTTGTTTATATATTATGTTATCACTACTAGTGTTTTGAGTTTCATCCTACACAATATAAAATAGTTAAAAGCAAACAAATACTTGCTAATATTAGTTAGGATTTTGTTACGGATTCTGAAAAAGCCTTTATTAGAAGATGAAGTATTAAACTTCAAAACAAATGAACAAATAGATAAAAATATTATTAGTGGTTTACCTTTTGGTAGGGCTTATACTCCAAGGTTGGGAATCATATGGCCTTTGCATTTATTATTTCACAAAATCCATCTTGGCATAGACAAGGATTTTGTAAAAGAAACTAACTCAAACTTCTTGGAAGAGGCCTTAAAAGATGGCACTCATTTAGGGATGATAGCTAACAGGTGGGGCTGTGAAAAAATTTCGTACCTCATTGTAAGTCAGATCAAATTCGTACTTATGATGTGATGTTTGATGTTTCAGAGTAGTCTGCTCCTAAAAATTTAAAAATTTAAACTTTAGCCTAGTATTTTATTTGTAAGTTGTGTAAACGTCATAACACAGAGCAACCAAGCACTACCAGGAGGCAAAGCCAAAAGTGTTGCCATGCCTTAAGCCAATCAGGGCTGGGGGAGGGGGGAGAAGGTGGAGGCAGAGTGTGGCTATTTCTCTTTTTCCTTTCCGCACCTGAAACAAGTTGCCATAGCTATTTTTTCTAGCATTAATGTGATTTCTGTGTGAATCATCCAGCAAAAAAAGAACACAACCACTTGATTAACTCAGAGGTTCTGTGGAGATATCTTTGGCTATCCTTTAATACACACCAGTGTGCTGTTGCGTCAACTGACTGGGCAACTTGGAAGGCGCTGAACAGACTGCGCTCTGGCACCACGAGATGCAGAGCCAATCTTAAGAAATGGGGCTACAAAGTGGAATCCTCGACATGCGAGTGTGGAGAGGAGCAAACCACTGACCACCTGCTGCAATGCAACCTGAGCCCTGCCACATGCACAATGGAGGACCTTCTTGCAGCAACACCAGAGGCACTCCAAGTGGCCAGATATTGGTCAAAGGACATTTAACCAACTACCAAGTTTGCAAAATCTGTGTTTTTTTCCCTTTTTCTTTTTAATCTGTGTGTTTGTTTTGTTCTGTTAGAATTGTAACACAATGGTATGGTTGCTGATGACTCAATAAATAAATAACTGGTTAAATTGGATCCAGAGGATGTGAATATTATTTATTCATTTATTTATTTATTTATTTGCAGTATTTGTATACCACCCTTCTCAACCCTGAAGGAGACTCAGGGTTGTTCACAGTGCTGGCAACATTTCAATGCCATTAATAAAAAACAGTATAAAACATCAAAATTGACCCTTCAGAGAGGGATTTTTTTTTAAAAAAAAATCACATTCTCCATAACTATCATGCTGTGAATATTGCAGATCTTGGAACCAGTTCAAGACCAGCCTCTGTGGTCAGTGTAATCACACTGTGAGCCTTTAAGCAGTTCTAGGATTACCAATGTAATCATCCACATGCTGAAACTGCTTTCTTCTATCCCAGTTTTAGACTGACCTAAGTTGTCAGTATAGATGCACTCTATGTCTTTTATGTAACATATACTGGAATCTTTCTCTCCAGAAACATGCATTTGTACATAAAAATACATATTTCCCCATAAAACAACTTCTTTCAACATATTTTCTCTAAAAAGGCTTCCTGAAATGTGAATAATTTCATCATTTTCATTTGTTGGAAAACTCATTTTTTAAAAAAAGCTGGGGACTAATGATAATAAATATTCTTTCCATCTCTACAAATTAGTATTAAATATTTAGCACCAGTTGAAAGGGTAAATAAATCCTATATTAGTTTTGAGTGACTAGGACTCTGGAAGATCAGGTTTCAATCCTACTCAGACATGGAAACAGATAACATTCTCATTAAACCTAAAGGAAGGCAATGACAAACACTCTCTGAATATATTTTGCCAAAAAGATTCTTGGAAAGGTTAGACACCGGGTTGGCATCAGTTGGCGACAAGTCAAAAGAACATAACACACATATGCACACATTTTGACATGCCTCCTAAGTTCTTGGAGTGTTGGGTCATGTGCCATCAAGTTACCAGGTAAAAGCTTCAAACTATTATATCACTTGTTCAAATATATTTTCCCTTCCTCCCCCCAACAATCTGAAGCCATAATCGGAGGCCATTGCACCAACTCTGTTTTGCACATTTCCCCAAATCACTGAAGTACCTGTTTTCTGTTTCATTAATTAGGAGCTGTTCTGTCAGTGGGTGGATTAATTGAATGCCACCCAAAGTCATCTGTGTCTATTGCCAATTGGGGTTTTTCTTGTTTTATTTCTTTCTAAGGGTTACTCTGCCAGTGTTGGAGAGAGTTTAAATTCAGTGGCTGCAAAATGTCAGCTCTTAGTAAGTCATGCAAAAACTCTATCAAAATGAATGAGTCAATCACTGGATATGAGAAGCCAAATGGGAAATGCTATTTGACTGCTAGAATGAAATGCTCTATATAGCAAAGAATAGATCACGGCTCCTCACAGTCACTGAGCAGAGATAATAGGAGATGATATGACTGTGGTAATAGCAATTTGGGATGTGCTTCATAACATTTGTAGCATGTGTGTGAACAGGGAGAGCATGGAAGGATTGTTTTCTCTTTCCTTCTTTAATAAAAATTGAACCCTAGGAACTAACTTGAGATGTTTTATTCATTATTGCATATTGCGCACAGTATGAAAGCATCATGAAAACAATTGGGAAGGGTTTTTTTCTTTTTGTAAAGATGGTAAGTTGGGATCTGTTAGTAGCATTTTGGAAACAACATGTTTCCAGTTCTGATGGTGAAAAACAGAAAGATGTTTGATGTCCAGTAGGCCTCTGCAATCAATGAAAAAAAATGTTTCAATATTCATTACAAAATTTGGGTTGGGGAAAAATAGTTTCTAAAATGTTTCCGAATTTGGATGGGATCTGTATCATAACTATAATGAGTTAACTACATTTTCATTACTTTTTGTTAAGTAATTGTGCCAATGGGGAAACTTCTTTCACTCAGGCATGCTTTTCGCTCACATTGTTAGAGCTATTGGCATAAAACTTGCTACAATTATAGAACACATTTACCACTGTTGCCCATCAGGTTTCAGAACATTTCACCCATCCACAGTTTTTAGGGGAATTTTACAAACAACATATTTGCTAGAAAAACTACAAGAGCTATCTCCTTGAATTTTCTCTGCAATGACAAAAGATAACAAAGGATCATTCCCCCTAAGTTTTAGATCCATTCATACATCTACCAATTTTTGGGAATATTTAAAAATTTTGATTGTTTAGTTGATTTTTTTAAAAAAATCCTCTGAGAGGTATTCACTCAAATTGTGGCACAGTGAGACAACACGAGCAGTGAGGCAAGCTGGCCAAGTTTCAGAATTTATTTATTTATAATCCAAATTTATATGTCGCCACTCCCCTGGGGCTCGGAGCGGCTTCCAAGAACAGACTAAAATCTAACACAATTTAAAAACAATTTAAAACAATTTAAAAACAATTTAAAAACAACAATATCAGAGATCAAGTCCATCCAGTGATTTTAATTTTTTTTTCAATTTCAGCACATGTGATTAACCTACACTTGGCCTTTCACATGGGTGGAATTCTGGGAAATGTAGTTTAGGACAGGGCTTTTTGAATACTTTGCTATAGAGGTCCTTGCTTTCCCAAACTACATTTTCCAGAATTCTGCTCATGCCAGAAGAACAAGGCTGCAGTTTTAAGATAACTGAGGGGAAGGTAAGGGTTGTAAAGTTTGAGGAGGGAGTGGGAATTTAGAAAATATCAGTTTGGGGTAAGACGAACAGATGCTGAGAGGGGGCTGACCGTGAGGCTACTAGGCCTCCCTCCCTCCTCCCACCCACTGTCATTTCCCCTCACAGCCCCAACCAACCATCCTGAGCTAGCTCCAAAACAACAAATGTTTACAAATATCTCTAAAAGTTTTGGAGGCTACTGTTTCAATTTATAAATGCCTTCCAATTAGTAATTTGAATATTCATATTAACTAATCTTATGAATCTCCGAATACAAAATGGAGGTCCAAAACTTTGCACTCCCCTGGTTAACACCTCTGTGTTGTTTGTTTTGCTATATGAGCTCCTATTCAGAAGATTTCATCTCAATTTCTGTCCTGTGATAACTGGATTTTGAAAAATTTGGATTTCTGTGGAAAAGGACTGTGTCATGACAAGCTGTCTGGTGATTTCAGTGTAGCCACTGTAGAAGGTTTGAAGGGGTTAATCTCCCTTCGGTTAGCAAGAGGTCAAGTTAACCTTCCCTTTCAAATAATAGTTCACAGGTGACAGAGATTATTTGGGAAGAACTGATATAGGGTGCAGCTGTGATTAGGTGCATAAAAGAGCTCTGCAAGAGGCTAGTCTTCAAGAGAAACGTGTTTTCCCCCAGGTTGTGTGGAGCTGAATACTCTGACCAGGTTACTAGGATCTTGTTGTGAGCCTTCTTAAACCCTGGAACTAGGCTGTGTGGATCCTGATGCCCAGATCTGTTTCCTGGGATATTGTTTTGTGCTTTGATGAACCCTGAACGTGTGGTTGTTAACCTAAACTATCTTTAGATTTTGTAGTCAGACATTGAAGAGACTAAGTGGGTAAGTTACTGTTTACAATAGATTGTTTTTTTGACACAAACTGGGTATTGCTTTGGATAAATTCTGTCCTCATTGCCAAGCAGAGCCCTGCAACATGACAGATTAGAGATAGAGCTTCACTTGAGACTCCTTTTTTCCATAATAATGTTTCCAAGAATGAATTTCCCTTCCTAGAGGTAGATTTCACTCATTTCTTGTTGTCTCACCTTTGTTCTTAACTATGAGTCATTTGTAATTCAGATGTTCGTAACTCAGGGATTGCTTGTGCATGAAAAACTGAATACATGATATTATCAGACCATAATCCCAGTTTGTCTATAACTGAACTTTTTCTTTAAAAATGTTTTTTAAAGTTTTTATTGAGTGAATTAATGGCGTGCAAAATATAATAAAGAGAACTAGAGATAATCAAGAACACATAATACAGATATGCCATTTCCCCAAACAGGTACACTGCAATATTCTAACAAATCTTTTCCCTCCTTCCTCTCACCCAAGTTCTGTTCAACATCTTTATTAATGACTTAGATGAAGGGCTAGAAGGCATGATCATCAAGTTTGGAGATGACACCAAATTGGGAGGGATAGGAGCAGAATTCAAAACAATCTTAACAGATTAGAGAGATGGGCCAAAACTAACAAAATGAAGTACAACAGTGACAAATGCAAGATACTTCACTTAGGCAGAAAAAAGGATTTGCAAAGATACAGAATGGGGTACAAGTTAAACATGAGCCAGAATGTCATGCAGCAAGCTGGAATTTGTCCAGAGGAGGGTGACTAAAATGATCAAGGGTCTAGAAAACAAGCCCTATGAGGAGCACCTTAAAGAGCTGGGCATGTTTGGCCTGAAGAAGAGAAGGCTGAGAGTAGGCATGATGGCAATGTACAAATATGTGAGGGGAAGTCATAGGGAGGTGGGAGCAAGATTGTTTTCTGATGCCCTGGAGACTAGAACAAAGAACAATGGCTTCAAACTACAGGAAAGGAGATTCCACTTGAATATTAGGAAGATCTTCCTGACTGTGAGATCTGTACAGCAATGGAACTCTCTGCCCCAGAGTGTGGTGGAGGCTACTTCTTTGGAGGTTTTTAAACATGAGCTGGTTGGCCATCTGTTGGGGGTGCTATGAATGTGACTTTCCAGTCCCTTGGCAGGGGGTTGGACTGGACGACCCATGAGGTGTCTTCCAACTCTATGATTTTATTATTCTACTTCCATCACTACTCACTGTTAATCCCATATATAATAAAATCTACTCTTATAGCTACTTTAGTAAATTCCCCTTGTAGCTACTTTAAAATCAACATTTGTGTTTCTATCTAAATATTAAAATACCAGCATCCATTTTTCCCCACAAACTCTTCATTATAGTTCTTATTCTTAAGCAGGCAGAGATATGGAACAAGCTAAGAATTTCATACCCATCTCGCTAGTAAATTGTGATTATAAATTATTTGCAGAAATTTTAGCAAACAGATTGAAACAAATTTTAAGTACAAATACCACACAGAGGTCAAGTTGGCTTTTGCCAGGAGACAGTTAAATTGGAAAGTGGGAACTGTCTTAAATATATTGGAGATGGCAGAGCAAGACCCTAGTAGAGATCTTGCATCTATTTCACATCTATTTCTTGATGTAGAAAAAGCTTTTGATGATACCTGCTGGGAATTTATGGAATAGGTATTAAGTCATTATGGAGTTGGTCAGCAATTTTAGAAGACTGTAGGCACTATTTACACAAAACAAGGAGATGAATGATTAATAAATAGTCAATTGTCAAATCCCATAGAGATACAAAAAAGGATGAAAAAGGGCTGTCCCTTGTCATCTTTATTGTTCCTTTGGATTCTAGAAACATTGAACATTAGAATTAGAGAAGATAGCTGCATCAAAAGAGTGAAAATAAAAGGGCACAAATTTAAAGTGAAGGCATATGCAGATGACATTGCATGCATTTTAGGGACTCAACAAGGAGCATCCAGAATTTAATGGAGACTATCAATAAGTACGGCAACATTTCAGGATTTAAAGTCAATAAAGAGAAATCTGTGTTTTTAACTTAAAACCTATCCACGGGTAATATTGATAAATTGGAGAAATTATCAGCGTGCAAAGCAGTAATGAAAATAAAATATTGAGGATTTTGGTTAACTTTTACAAACAGTAATTTATACCAAAATAATTATGAGAAAGGTGGAAGGGGGTAAAAAAAGAGTTAGAAAGATGGCAGAAAGTGCAATTAATTTGGATGGGGAGAGTAGCGGTGATAAAAATAATGGTATTAACTAAAATATTGTTCTTATTCCAAAATTTACCAATTATTAAAGAATTAAATGTTTTATTTATTTATTTATTTATTTATTAAAAACTTTATATCTTGATCTTCTTAACCTCCACAGAGAGACTCAGACCGGTTTTTGAACAGTGGAGGAAGGATGTGGTTGAATTAATATGAGCTGGCAAAAAAACCAGACTTCCATATAAAAATGAAATAGATGCAAAAGATAGAGGAGGTTTCGATACTATTTTGAAGCAGCATGATTTAATTAGTCAGAGGAATGGATCAGAATGGAGGACCTTTTTTTTTTTTTTTTTTAGCTTGGAGGGCATGCTTAATATTTATGGTATGAAAAAGGTAAGGTGAACAAAGAATTTAACAGACATATAATAAGATCTATCCTTCTAGCAATTTGGTAAAGATATAAGAAGGGGATGGAATCAAAAACCCCTCTCTGGCTGCATCTAATGGAAACAGTGCTCAAGCCAACATCTAATGAGGAAAAAATAACCTATAGAAATATCTAACTAAAGAAAAAGAGCAATTTAAATTAAAAATGAGAGAAGAGATAGGGATAAGTGACTGGTTCCATGACCATCAATTAAATGATTGATTTAGGAATTATGTTAAGTAAGTAAGTAAAACTTTATTAATATTAACCCTATCTCACCAAGGGGACTCAGCATGTTACACAGCATAAAAGGCAAAAATTCAATGCCATATGATACAACAATAAGCAAAGACCATATAATACAACAAGCAAATCTCCACACACACACACACACACACACACCCCTTAAATACTTTAGATCGGGAGGAATTGGGAGTTGAATCTTCTTTATTGTTCCATTAATGTTTTTATCAATTATTTCTTGGAGGACATCAACTCTGTTCCCAATAAAACCAGAACACCACTTGAAACTGCTTGCAGGGACAGAATACTCATAGCATCTCCTCCCAAAGCAGTACTTAAATTTCTATCTATCTATCTATCTATCTATCTCAATCTCTCTCTCTCTCTCTCTCTCTATATATATATATATATCTATATCTATATCTATCTATCTATTAATATAATAAAAGAGAAAGTTTGTATGCGGCGGACAGAAGTGCAGCGGGAGGAGTATGTGCCAGCATTCTGATTGGCTGCCACTATGGTACTATTTGCATATAGTCTCTGATTGGCCAGCTTCAATAGGAGCCCCTGGTGGAGAAGAGGGTTCATGGCAGAAACGGAGACATGAGAGAGGGAAATTTGCATATGGTCTCTGATTGGCCAGCTTCAATTCCAAGATTCCGAGATGCCAAGGAGAGGAAAGGAAAGGCCAGGGGCTCTGTCAGAAAATTACCAATACAGACCAAACTTGGCACACAGAGCCCCCATCACCCACTCTACATCCTACCGCAGCAACACTCATCCAAATACCAATAAAGACCAAACTTGGCACAGAGAGCCCCCCATGGTCAACTCAACATTCTGGTGAGGTTTGGAGAAGAACAGACTATGAATGATGGGACTTACAGTACCTTAACCCTCTTTCTGAGACCACTGCAACGCTCATCCAATGACTGATCAAGACCAAACTTGACACACAGAGCCCCCATGACCCACTCTCCATCCTGGTGCCGTTTGGAGGAGGATGGACCACAGATGATGGGACTCGCAGTACCTTCACTAACTTCCTGAGACCACTGCGAGGCATATAAATAACTGATAAAGACCAACCTTGATACACAATTCCTTTCTCAAATAACCCAGGCAGCAATTTGCATATGGTGTCTGATTGGCCACCTTGAACATTCCGAGGTAGCAGAGGAAAAAATGAAAGGGGCCTGAGGCTGTCAGGATCTGTTGGTGTTGAAGTCCAAAATACCTTGTGGCCCCCAACAATGACAGAACAAGACCAAACTTGGCACACAGACCCCCCCCCCCCCAAGACCCACTCTACATTCTAGTGCAGTTTGAGCAAGGATGGACTATGGATGACGGGACTTGCAGTAGTTTAACTCACTTCCTTAGAGCGCTGTGGCCCACACCAATGATGGATCAGGACCAAACTTGGCACAAAGACTACTCATGGTCCACTCTGCATCCTGATGCAGTTCAAAGGGAGATGGACCATGGATGATGGGACTTGAAGTATCTTTACTCACTTACTGAAACCACTGCAACCCTCATCCAATGACTGATCAAGACCAAATTGGCACACAGAGCCCCCATGATCTACTCTACATCCTACTGTAGTTTGGAGGAGGATGGACCATGGATGATGGGACTTGCAGTACGTTCACTCACTTCTTGGGAACACAGCAACATTCATCCAATTACCAATAAAGACCAAACTTGGCACACAGAGCCCCCATGACTGACTCTACATCCTACTGCAGTTTGGAGGAGGATGGACCATGGATGATGGAACTTGCAGTACCATCACTCACTTTCTGAGACTGCTGTGACCTTCATCCAATGACTGATCAAGACAAAACTTGGCACACACAACACCCATGACTCCCTCAACATTCTGGTGCAGTTTGGAGGAGGATGGACCATGGACGATGGGAGTCGCAGTACCTTCACTGATTTCCTGAGAGCACTGCAAACCACATAAATAACTGATATAGACCAACCTTGGCACACAATGCCTTTCTCAAATAACCTGGGCACCACTGGGTCCCCAAGTTAGTATATAATAAAATTAAATGTTTCTGTGTGGCAGGTTTCTGATTGGCTCCCACTGTGACCAGCACATAATAATCCCCATGATGCCCTTTACATCCTGGTGAGGTTTGGGGGAGGATGGACAATGGATGATGGCATTTTGTAGTACTTTCAAACCCTTCAGTTCCCACAGACTACTGCAGCACCCCACAAAGATCAATAAAGATAAAACTTGGCACACAGAGCCCCCATGACCCCCTCTACATCCTACTGCACTTTGAAGGAGGGCAGACCATGGATGATGGGACTTGAAGTACCTCTACTCACTTCCTGAGACCGCTGCGACCCTCATAACAATAACTGATCAAGACCAAACTTGACTCATTATATAAGGAATTAATCTTGGAGACTCAATTGAGGCAACTAAAAACGAATTAATTTAATGCTTAATTAATTAATATAAATTGATAGTTACCTAAGTATAATATTTACAATCAATTTGGAATACCAGCTGATTTGATAATAATGGCGACACCATAGGTGGAACAAGACCCAGCCACAAAAATTAAGCAAGATGCGAAAATAGACCAATCATTGTTACAAAGAAGGAACTCTCAGGGTTCTCAAGAGCCAATCCTGAAAGATGTGGTCAAAGAAATTCAGAACTTAGCAATTGCCCAAGTTAATTTACAAACTTCTATGGAAAAAGGAATAAAAGATCTAGAGGCAAAACAAGAAAAACACCATAAAGAGATGCAAGCAAAATTCGATGAACTAAAAATTGAACTAAAAAATGAACTAAAGAAGGAAGTCAAAGAAGAAATTAGTAGAGTGGATAAGGATATGTCTACCATGAAACAAGAAATAAAGGAACTAAAGGTAACAACAAAGGAGAAGGAAAAAACCCAAAAGAAATTAGAAGAGAAAATGTCTACCTGGGAGAAACAGAGACAGAAGCTGGAGAGAAATCAAGAATTATTGGAGTCAAGAGATTTGGAGAATCAACTGCGACTAAGAAATTTACAAGAAAATCCGAATGAGGATATTAGAAAGATTACTCTAGATGTCCTGGCAGCGGCATTAAAAGTTCCAGTAGAGCAACTGGAGAAAGAAGTGGACCAGATATTTCGGATATCGACCACATACTCAAGAAAGAACAACACCCCTAGAGATATTATTGTTAAATTTGTAAGGAAGCGGACAAGGGATGAGGTGCTGCAAAGTAATAGTAAAATTCTACTGCAGTTTAATGGAATGAAAGTGGCGGTGTTAAAAGAGTTCCCACAATCAACATTGATGAGACGCAGACAATACTTCTTCCTCACTGAGGAACTGAAGAAAAGAAATATAAGATTTAGGTGGGAGAGAACGGAAGGCATAATGACGACTTTTAATGACCAGAAATACTGGCTGACTTCGGTTGAGAAAGCAAAGGACTTCTATGACAGCTTAATGAAAGACCAAATCCCAGAGAAACCAAGTAATAAATCTCCAAAACCACAACATAAATTCTCCAATGGAGCATCATCAACTACACCCAGAAAGGGCAAAAGAAATAAAAGAGCAAGATTTAACTCCCCAGACTACGAGAATACAGGAACGGACGACGAAGGAACTTCTAACCCAGATGAAGAAAGAGATGAACCCGGACCGGATGTAGAAGACACTGCCCATGGCCACTGAATATCAAATAAAAATACTTTCTTTAAATACGAATGGTCTTAATTCTCCGAGTAAAAGGAAACAGTTATTTAATAAACTAAAAAAGGAAAAGTATGACATTGTGGCTTTACAGGAAACTCATATCATGCATAGACACATAGCCCATTTAGAAAATAAGAAAATTGGCAAATTACATTACTCCTCTTTTGAAAAAACGAAGAGGGGGGTAGCACTTTATATTAAGGAATCACTGCAATCGGATCTATCTTTCAAAGATGTAGAGGGAAGAATGGTGGCAGCTACAATATTATCTGGTAATCAAAAGATTTTGATTTGTAACATTTATGCCCCAAATGGCCTAAAACCCAATTTGTGGAAAATCTTAAGGGAAAATTGGATGAAGTTGAGTTTGATGATTTGATACTCCTAGGGGACTTCAATGGAATACTTAATGGTCAATTGGACAAAACCAAAAATATAAAAAAAGCTCCAAAAGGAAAGGTAAATATTTTACCAAAAAAGATGATTGATTTAAAGGAAGATCATGAGCTGGAAGACGTATGGAGATGGAAGAACCCGGGCAAGAAGGACTAGACATTCTACTCTCACAGACACCAATCATGGTCGAGAATAGATATGTGTTGGGCCACAAACAATATCATCACAAAAATTTCGGATATAACTATCCTGCCAAGGGACATTTCAGACCATGCGCCTCTGGAAATTCTTCTTAATCAGAAAAAAGTGAAAGGAAGATGGAGATTAAATGAGAACTTAATGAAAAAAGAACAGGATGTAGAGAATTATAAAAAAGCTATTAAAACATATATGGAATTAAATAATACCCCAGACGTGCATCATAATATAATGTGGGATGCCGCAAAAGCAGTGATGAGAGGTCACTTCATCCAACACAATGCAAGAAATAATAGAATCAAACAGAAATCCCAAATGGAGGTTCTAAATAAATTAAAAATAAAAGAAAATCAATTGAAGATTAAACCAGGTAATAAAAAACTTATGAAAGAATTAGAAATATTACACCAGAAAAGACGTAGTATAGAAATAGAGGAACAAGCCAAGCAATTAAAATTTTTGAAACAATATCAGTTTGAAAATGCAAATAAAGCAGGCAAATGGTTGTCCAAACAAGTCCGTAAAAAGAAACAGACACAAAGAATAATCAAAATCAAGACTGAGAATAAAGAGGTAATGACGGATAAAGAGATTTTAAAGGAATTTAAAACATACTATGAAAGATTGTACTCTTGTCACCAAATTCCAAAAGAGGAGGTTGTAAAATATTTAAGTAAATTTAACATCCCTAAAATTACTGAAGCCCAAAGAGAAGACCTAAACAAGGATATCACAGAAGAGGAACTGGAGGAGGCCATAAGGAAAATGGACGCAAATAAAGCGCCAGGACCGGATGGTTTCTCCGCAGGTTATTATAAAGTCTTCATAAAGGAACTTATGCCATTGTTAAAAATGGTGATGAATGGGATACTCCAAGGTCAGGGAATCCCAGAGACATGGAATTCAGCAGAAATAACAGTAATTCATAAGGAACAAACAGACCCCTCTGACGTACGAAACTATCGGCCTATTTCACTATTAAATGTGGATTATAAAATTTTCACGAACATTTTGGCCCAAAGACTAAAATTTTTTTTAAATGTTTGGATAGGGGAGGAACAAGTGGGTTTTTTACCAAAGAGAAATATGAAAGATAACTTGAGAATAGTTATCGACTTGATTGAATATTTCGAAGCTAACCCCCAAAAAGAAGTGGCCTTTCTTGCGATTGATGCGGAAAAGGCGTTTGATAATCTCAACTGGGATTTTTTTCAAAATCTTAATGAAAGAAATGGATTTGGGGCATCAGTTCATTACGGCAATTGAAGAGATTTATAAGAGTCAAAAGGCAAAAGTACAAATAAACGGCCAAATTTCCGATGAATTTGGGATCGGGAAAGGCTCTAGACAAGGTTGTCCGATCTCACCCTTGATCTTCATAATGGCATTAGAAATTCTGTTGAAAAATTTAAAGGATGATCAGAACATCAAGGGGGTAAAATTGGTAAACAAGAATTTAAGGCTAGAGCCTATGCCGACGACATAATAGGAATAATAGAAAATCCACGAGAAAACATTAAAAATTGGCTAAATACGATCGAACAGTTCGGGAAATTGGCAGGTTTTAAATTAAATAAACAGAAGACTGTCATTTTAACAAAGAATATGTCAAAAGAAAAACAGAAAGAATTAAAGGACATCTCGGGCCTCACAACAGTTACTAAAATGAAATACTTGGGCATCTGGATTACCTCAAAAAACGCTCAACTTCTTACGAATAACTACGAAAGACTTTGGAAAGAGATTCAGAAAAATTTAGAGAAATGGAAATATCTAAACATTTCCCTTTTGGGAAGAATTTCACTGATTAAAATGTCAGTCCTCCCGAAGCTATTATACCTTTTCCAAAACATCCCAATAATTAGAAACTTGAAGAAATTTAAGGAGTGGAATAAGGATCTTATGAAATTTGTTTGAAAAGGTAAAAAACCAAGAATAAAATTCAAATTTTGACTGATAAAAAAATAAGAGGTGGGTTTGGATTACCCAATTTTAATCTGTACCATGATGCAAATGCCTTAATTTGTCTAAAAGATTGGATAGCTTTAAAAAGAGAGAATCTCCTCACATTAGAGGGTCATGACTTACGTGTAGGCTGGCACGCCTATCTTTGGTACGGAAGAAAACAGAAGGAAAAGAATTTTGGAAATCATTTTATCCGATCGTCACTAATTAGAATCTGGGATAAATATAAAAGATATTTCTACTCCAAAACGCCTCTATGGGTTTCTCCCATGGAAGCGAAACAACGAAGGTTACTGGGCTGGACAACCTGGCCTACATATAAAGAACTTTTAAAAAGTGGCACAGAGTCATTAAAATCTCAAGCGGAAATTAATCAGAGTTTCCCTAAAATCACATGGTTACATTACATGCAAATAAAGGAACACTACTTGCAAGATTTAAAACAAGGCTTCCAAGTGAAATAAGTTTTTTGGGATATTTTTTTAAAAACTGATACGAAATGTATAACTAAATTATATGAAAAACTATTAGAATGGTCAACTGAGACTGAATTAATAAAAGGCTGTATGGTAAAATGGGCGGAAAATTTTAAAAGACCAATAGCAATGTGCGATTGGGAACTAATGTGGAAGAAAAAACTTAAGTACACCTATGCAATGGATTTAAAAGAAAATTGGATGAAAATGTTTCATAGGTGGTACTTGACACCAGTAAGTTTGAATCGCATGTATGAAAATGTATCGAAAGCCTGTTGGAAGTGTAACGAACACGAGGGGACCTTTTTTCACCAATGGTGGAGCTGTAGAGAGTCTCAAAAGTATTGGAAAATCATCCATGAAGAAATGCAGAAATTATTTAAAAAGAAATTTCCAAGAAAGGCTGAATATTATTTATTGGGAATTGTTGACGGAGATATTGAACTGGATCCTAATGAAGACATCTTGTTTATATATTTGACAACGGCAGCCAGAATTGTTTATGCCAAAGTTTGGAAACAAAAAGAAATACCAGAAAAAACCCACTGGATTAATAAGATAAATGAAGTAAAGGACATGGACAAACTAACATTTTTATTAAAAAAGAATACAGGCAATCCAATTAAAGAGACTAATTGGTCAGCAGTCGAAGACTATATGAAAACAATATAGAACACTATTATTTGAACTGAGGAATTTTTCCCCTTTTTGGGGTTTTTTTTCCTTTCTTATATAAATGGATATAGTAAAAGAAATTATTATGCGAGCTGAATCAGAAGGGAGTCGACATCCTTATTTTTTACTTTTTATTATATATATATATATATATATATATATATATATATATATATATTTTTTCTCTCCTCTATCTATTTTTTTCCTACTTTTCTATTCTCTTATATTATTCCCCCTCTTTTGTTGTAATTGTATAAAATTTAATAAAAAATTGATAAAATAAGACCAAACTTGGTACACATAACCCCCATGACCCCCTTTACATCCTGGTACGGTTTGGGGAAGGATGGACACAGGATCCCAATTTGTAGTACCTTCCAAACCTTCAATTCCCATAGACCACTGCGGCCTCCAACAAAGACCGATAAAGACCAAATTTGGCACACATAACTCCATGATCCCCTTCACATCCTGGTGAGGTTTGGGGGAGGACAATGGATGATGGGATTTGTAGTAATTTTCAAACCTTCGATTCCCACAGACCATTGCAGCCCCCAAGAAAGACCGATACTGACCACACTTGGCACACCTAACCCCCATGACCCCCTTTACATCCTGGTACGGTTTGGGGGAGAAAGGACCATGGATGAAGGGATTTGCAGTGCTTTCAAATGATTTGGTTCCCACAGACCACTGCAGCCCCCAACAGAGACCAATAAAGACCTAACTTGGCACACAGAGCCCCCATGACCCACACTACATCCTGCTGCAGTTTGGAGGAGAGTGGACCATGGATGATGGGACTTGAAGTACCTCCAATCACATCCTGAAACCGCTGTGACCATTATCCAATGACTGATCAAGACCAAACTGTTTCTTGATTTAAGGTGTTGGTGTGCTGCTGGCATCAGGATGCCAATCCAGGAATATGAAAACACTGCAGGAGGATTTTACTACTTGTATATTCTACCATTTCTCTTTCTCTCTGCCTCGCTCTGGGATTCCACATTATCTTATTTTGCCTAGATCTTATTCAGACAGCCTTCAAGACCATATTTACAATAAATTGAACACAGAAGAGAACATCCTCCCCACAACCCTGGCTTTGCTACCCTGTGTAACTTCTTAAGAGCCTTTTTCTGTCTTATGACATCATAATGTCCCTCCACCCCATTCTGGAGTTTGGTCCTCAAATCTCAAGTTATGGGATGCTGGTGACCTAGAAACCACAGAATAGTGTGTCTCAACTATGATGTTCAAGATGACTAAGCACTCAATGAAATACATGACACCTCCTGCTAACAGACCTTGTGACAAAGCTGAGCTTTTTATCTCATACTGTAATGAATGCACAAACATGCACTAGCCAAGAATCTTTTCTACGTAGGTGGCTGAATATGTAACCAGTTCCAGCAAATCTGTTGACATAAATGCTCACATAAATCTGATGTTAACAGTAGTTCGTTCAACACCATTTCTGTTGTGGAAAAGGCAGGGGGAGATGATGATTTACACTGCCCTGTAATCACATCCGATTTCATTAACATGTGAGCAGTGGCAGCTGCCAGCACATCAGCTTTGGCAAAGCTCTCTTCTGACACTCTTAGCAGGCCTGGAGTGAGAGGGAGGCAAAAAGATGCAATTGGAGGTCAGTTTTCAACTTTTCACCTGTAATAATAGTAGGTCTTGTTAAACCTCTGTGATTTTGACAGCTGGGATAATACTTATGAATCTGCAACATGAACCTCTACTGTTAAATGAATGAATGCCTGCACATTCAAGACAATAAGAATCTATCTCTTTCCCCAATGTTTTTTTCTCTCTCAGCATCTCACCACCTGAATGAAAAAACACGACTGCACCTTTCTTTCTCAGATCTAATCCATTCATGTAGTATAGATTATAGCAGCAAAAACTTAGGGCCCTTCCACACAGTCATATTACCCAGAACATCAAGGCAGAAATCCCACAATATCTGCTTTGAACTAGGTTATTTGAGTCCATACTGCCATATAGTCCAGTTCAAAGCAGATACTGTGGGATTTTACTCAGCTGTGTGGAGGGGGCCATAGTTTCCTTATAGTTTGATCCTATTGGAGCTGGATTATTCACATGAAAATATGCCTTCTGAATTGATGCAGTTTGCTACTACTTCAGCTGTCAAGACTTAATGCTATGGAATCCTGGGAGTTGTAGTTTGGTGAGGAACTAGCATTCTTTGGCACAGAAGGCTGAATTCCTATGATTCCTTAGCATTGAGACATGTCAGTTGAAGTGGTGTCAAACCGCATAATTTCAACAGTTCAGATGCACCCTCATTCACTTGTAAAAAACATGCTTCCAAAATCCATTGGGCCTTTTTAGTAATGGCAGCACAATTATGGATAGTTTTCTCAGTGTTCACTGGATGCGATTCCTGCAGTTTTTCTAGTGTTAGCTGAAAGCCTTTCTGGTCACATTAGTACTTTAAATAATTTTCTTGCCATGAATTCTGCAAATTAAAATGTTTGTGTATAATTCTGGGTTGCTGTGAGTTTTGTTGCAATAGTATTTCAATAGTATTTTTATACTGTGGTTTTAAATTTATTTCATGTTTGATTACCTTTAAGCATCTGGCAACATACATATCTCATCAAATAACTGATTACTTGATAAAAGTATTCCAGAACAACTACCTCTATTCTTCTGCTAGTGTTAAATGAAGTTAATGCAACCTATATCTTTTCAAGAGTTTGTGGCATAATCAGTAGCATTTCTTTCTCCACTGCAATTTTCACTCTTGGCTGTACACATCCTATGTCAAAGATAACAAGTCATCAGACTTAAGAAACCACTTTTTCTGGGATCATTTCTTCTAATATCCTTCAGCTAGACCTTGCTTAAGGCATCAAACTTAAGAAACTACTTTTTCTGGTGTCTTTTCCTCTAATGTCATTCAACTAGGTCTGGGTTAAGGTATCAGAATTAAGAAACATTTTTTTCTGGTGCCTTTCCCCTAATATCCTTCAACTAGACCTGGGGGCGAAAGCAGCCATTTTTGGCAGCCGCTAGGTCTGTTGCAACCAAAAGAAAATGGCAGTGGTGCCTGTGCCATTACAGTTGGCCAAACAAGCTGAAACAGCCAGAGCCTGTTTTGAAAAATGGATCCACGCACAGTCCTACTGGTTACCTCATGTGTATGTTGTCATTTAGTACCTTTCTCAATGTTAAAAAAGATAAAATACTGCAATGGGTATGAATATATGAAACATCTTCTTTTAGACAATACGTTCTTTTCTTCTACTTCATCTTCTCCAGAGCACAGTGAGGACAAAACCATTTCCCTTTGGGTTTTGCTGTAAGGTCCACACAAGCAAAATGAAACAAATCAATTGAACTATCAGGATTGCAACAGCCAATCATTTCTCCATAGAATACTCAAGATTGGTACTACTGCTCCTTATTTCTTTGATGACCCCCCCCCCCCCCCCCACACACACACACACATACACCCAGCTTTCCTTGGTTGGTGGATGTGTAAGTGAGATGTAAGTAGCTTGTAAGCCTTGAGCCATCCTGCCTTGAAGCTATGAATTTTATGCACAATGAATAAACAATTCTTTCCACAGCCTTCCCTGTCTTATTCAAATAACTTGCCAGCTCAAATTACCAAGAGACAGATCTATATATTACCACCCACTACCCTAGAGAGCTGCTGTTTTTAACAAGATAGATCATACGGGCCACAGGGAAGCATGTACTGAGTAATTGAAACTGAAGTCAACTTCCACGGTAACATAAACAGAATTTGCTGTACAAGCACCCATTAGAAGAGCATCCCACTCTAATATTAATTTCATTTCATAAAACCTGCATTGATGTCAACAAGATTACACACAACACTCTAGCTGTTAAAATGTAATTCACTATAATGTATTTGTAAAACACATTCGGATAAGATTCTACCATGTTGTGATTCTTATTTATATGCCACAAGCTCTCTGAGCCTGAAAGAGCAGTGATTTAATACTAAGCTGTAGATTCATTCATTCCTTTCCAGTTCCGGCCTTACGGGGATATGTTTCAAAACAATGGCAAAAGTGTTTAGGTTTATTTAGATATTCTAAAGACAACTTCCTCAAATGCTGAACTGCATCTCTTTAAGATGAATGACTGCAGGCAATCTCCATTGATTTTCAGGCATTTATATTTTCATCTTCAAATGACAAATTTTAAGCTCATTCAGATCAGTTCTAAATTCTAATCATTAAATTCTCCTTATCCATGAAAGCCATTCCCACATGAAATTGGCTTTAGTCTCGTCCCCCCCAAAAAACTGTGTGCACACGTAGTAATAAGCCTCTGTTATGCATGCATTCTGTTGTCTCCTTCGTATTTACTCTTCTATAGAAATTCAAATAGATATGATCCTCAAAGGTATTTGTAGAGCTTTACATTTACAAAAAGAATCCATAGAACCTGAATTTGATTTTGCATATCAAATTTTGTGAGCTTGGAACATGATTTTATATCTCTAAGGTTGGGGCCAATTCAAAATTGTCTCTTTTTGGTCGGATTAAAATAAATTCTATAAGAATCATAAAGTTTAGTCAATCTCATTTTGAACTAGGTTCTTCTATCTGCTATCACATAATGAATATTCTGATTGTGTCAAACTACTAATGGTACAATAAAACAACTACACTTTATTACATGTATAATATTTTCAGAATCAAGGAAGGGATATTCTCTAGCAGTCAAAATTGATTTGATGTCTCCCAAAATCCCTTAAATTGGTGTGGGTTTTAAAAAATGAAAACATAGGTTGAATAATATCAAATTCAGTAACCATTTCATAATGCAAAGAGAATGTTATTCTCTTAATTTTCTTAACATTGCTGATCCCACATTTATCTCCCACTTGTGTCTATTGATATTTCTCCCCTCCCCTCCCTTCCCCCTTTCCCCCCACCCTCAGGGAACAGTACTTTCCTACATTCACATATTGTTTTAGTTGATCCATCATGGATTGAGTATGGTTCAGTTTTTTGTGTTTTCATTTTCCTTTTATTCTATCAGTCTTCCCCATTACAGATCCCAGTTTATTATTTGTTTATTTACCATATTTGTACTCTGCCCTTCTCAAACTCAAGGGGGACTCGGAGCAGCCTCACACATTGACAACAAATATCTTAATTTTTTTTCAACATCTTTATTAATGACTTAGATGAAGGGTTAGAAGGCATGATCATCAAGTTTACAGGTGACACCAAATTGAGAGGGATAACCAATACTCCAGTATTCAAAATGATCTTAACAGATTAGAGAGATGGGCCAAAACTAACAAAATGAAGCTCAATGGGGACAAATGCAAGATACTCCACTTAGGCAGAAAAAATGAAATGCAAAGATACAGAATGGGGGGCTCCTGACTTGACAGCAGTACATGTGAAAAAGATCTTGGAGTCCTTGTGGACCCATGTGTGTGCTTGTTCTTCTTCCATGATTGCATCCACACTGAACAAATTAAATACCCGGTGGTGCAATGGGTTAAACCCTTGTGTTGGCAGGACTGAAGACCTACAGGTCAAAGTTCAAATCCAGGGAAGAGCATAGATGAGCTCCCTCTGTCAACTCCAGCTCCCCATGCAGGGGCATGAGAGAAGCCTCCCACATGATGGTAAAACATCCAGGTATCCCCTAGGCAACGTCTTTGCAGATGGTCAATTTTCTCACACCAGAAGGACTTGTAGTTTCTCAAAAACAAAACAAAACTGTAACTACTACATATCCATTAGGCTTGTTTGATTTAAAAAAAGGTTCAAAACTTGTTTCAGCTGTAGGGGGCGCTGGTGGTCTGATTCTAAAGTCACTTCCTTAAAAAAAATAATTTCAAAACTTTCTGAAACTTCCGAAACAGCTTCGTTAATGGCAGATAGATACACATGTGCAGCAGGAAAAAACAGTACTGGCACTGGGGAAACTTCAGGGCTCTTCCACTCAGGCCACTACTGACCAAGGGGCTCTTCCACTCCAGGCCTGCCTCGGCTGTCAATGCTGAGGAGGAGGAGGAGGAGGAGGAGGAGGCAGCTACACACCCTCAGGTGCCACTTGGCTCTTGCTGCCGGGCTTCAGCCAGGCAGTGGGCTTCAGGCTGTTAGGAATAATGGGAGTGAAAATCCAAAACACCTGGAGAGGCCAAAGTTTGCCCAGGCCTGGATTAGATGCAGCCATGCCACAGTTCAATGTTATGGGATCCTGGGGTTTGTAGTATGGCACTCTTTGGCAAAGGAGGCTAAAAAAACCATGCAAATCTACAGCTCCTAGGATTGTGTAGCATTGAGGCAATGCTGTTGAAAGTAGTTCCTCGATAAGATCTGCCTGATCCACCTGGAGGGAGGGAGGCAGGAGAGGGAATGAAGAAAGAATGGAGGGAGGGGGGAGGGAGGGAAGGAAGGAGGAGGGAAGGAAGAGATGAAGGGAAGGAAGGAAGGTGCTTCTGACAGATTCTCCTTCCTTTCCAAAATTGGTTGCTTTAACCAATATCCCAATCAACCTTTAGTGCCACTGATCTATAACAGAAAGCACCCTCTCCTTTCTCCCTTCCCAATTTTCTCCCATCTTCCCCCTTCCTTTTTTTAAACCCAGCATTGGCTTGATCCTGTTGAGCGGAGGCTGCCTCCTGCCTGGCTAAACTCCCAGTTGCTAAACCTTGAGATTGAGGTGGGGGGGGGGGGGGGGGGAGTGAGGAAAACTCGGTTTGAATGCAAACTCCGGAACTCCAGCTGGTAATGCAGAAAAGGAGGAGAAGCCTGCTGCTTGGCCATTTTGGCTAATGCGCAGCAAGGCAGTGTGGAAAATGTAGTTTAACAACAGGGCCTTTTGCAATCTCCACCATTGGGGGCGTTCCCTTCACAAACTACAACAATGGCTGTGCTTAGGCATGCCTACCTCATCCCTCTTTTGCATCGCCCGGGAGGGGAAGCAAAACTTTACAAAAGTTGCTTAATGCTTGTGACCTTGGGAGAGTTCCAAACATTATTTCGGAACTATTTATGAATAAAAAGAGTAAGTGGTTCAAATCATAATTACACCTCTTACTTTTCCTGCATGGTTCAAAATTGATTCAAAAGACCAAATTCGATAGGTTTTAACGAATTTAAGGTTTTAACGAAGCGAACCTAACCAACTCTAATATCCATCCTATGAGACTCTGCAAATTTTAATCTGGTGAAGTTCTCAAAATTCATTCATGTCCTCCTCTGAATCATACCATTAGTCCACTCTGGCAGAGGAGTCTTGGCATCTCATAAAAGAACAAATCCCAGCATCCCATAGATTGAAGTCAGCCAAAGAGTTATCAAACTGCTATAAATGTATGGATATTCAAAAAGTGATTGCTCCTGTTGTTGCAGACATCAGTGACAGGGTTTACCTTATCATTTAGATTTATAGGTAGATAATTTGCTTCTTAGAAAGTGTGTTCTTTTTTAACTTCATTACGGCTCATGCAGCTGTTTCCTTTTTTCCTAATCAATTGGATTTTTCACCTACACTTTGGTAAGATTTTTTGTATAGTAATGTAACATCAATTGAAATACCATGTTATAATAATTTTTGCCTTTTTCTATAAGCACAACATCAGAGCTCTTGCATCTCTAATTTTCTAATCTTTTGGCAGCATACAATTCTTGTCAGGTATATAAAAAATGGAAGCATCAGGGAACT
This sequence comes from Anolis sagrei, assembly GCF_037176765.1. Lineage (NCBI taxonomy): Eukaryota > Metazoa > Chordata > Lepidosauria > Squamata > Anolidae > Anolis > Anolis sagrei. The sequence continues at coordinate 274,330,615 of NC_090021.1, forward strand.
GAATCATACAAAATTAACTTCCATTTTCCTCTGCAATTGTTGGATCAAGCTTATAGCAAGAAGCAGCCTCAGTGACCTTTCTCACCCCATTCATGTTTGTTAGAAGTCTGCAAATCTATGCAATTGTTCTAGACTTTCTTCAGTTAGTGAAATTAAGTTAATTAGTCTTCACTTTTTGTTTATTCTTCCCTCTATATTAAAGCTAATGTTATGGAAGCATGCCTCATTGGTTTCAATGGGACATTTATTTCCAACCAGGTGTGCTTAAGAATGTAGCTTTTCCTTTCAAAGGCATACACTAAAATTGCTTATTTCTAACCTTCTGGATAAGTTAAATTATCCATCAGTTTGCTTGTATTACAGCTAATTTTTCTGAGATTTGCTCACCTAGCTCCTTTGGGATTTCATTCATTTGGGAATTCATTCAGATTGCTTAAGTATTGCTTGGCAGACTCTTATAATATCATGACTTGTGCCCTCTTCTAAATCCTTGCATATTCCAGTTGCTTTACCACAAATTCTCTTTCATTACTAATGACCATATCACACAGGAGAGCCCCCCTTGCCATTTCAGCAAGCTGGGTGAAACAGCAATTACAAGGGGCTACTCCATTGCCCCATATGCTTCCCCAGCATGGTGACACTTTCCCAATCACATGGGAAAGTGTCGCCCAACCAGGGCAGAAGTGTGGAGCCAGCGCAACACAGGAAGGCTCCCATGTTTGGAGGGAAGCATTCAAGGTTGCCTCCACCCTGGTTAGGGGCAGGACCTCTGCTGGAAGTCACATATTGTCATGGGATGGAAAGCATGGGGCTCTGTCCCCAAAGCAGGCTGGAAGTGTCCTAGAATGCTTGATTTGGTAAGTGTGATGACGTCCTAAGGCTAAGGCAAATCAAGGATTGGATCTGACACCAAATATAACTGGGTCAACACTAAGTTTGGGTTCTGAAAATGACATACTTTGATTCATGACATGAGCAATCTTGAGCAGAGTTTCAGAAGGGAAAAGACAGGTAAATCTTGTAATAACTAACTATACACACACAAACATAGCATGTGTGATCCATTAAAATGGTTGAAAAGTCATTACAAAACTGGGGGTGCTGGTGCTTTGTTTCTAAAGTATCATTAGTAATTTCATTGCTATAATGAGAGTAACAAAATTTTGTTACTATTTTGTTAAGTAATTGCACACTTGGGGGACTTCTGGGGCTCCTTTCTCCCCCATTTTTACAGCTATTCAGGTGAAACTTAAAGCAATGATGGAACACAGTTGCTACTGTTAGCTCACCAAATTCCAGAACATTTTACATATCCTCGGATTTTTGGGGAATTTTCAACATTTTTATAAATAACATTTTTTTAGTAATAAAGATAGTATGTTTCTAGTTTGAAAGTGTTATTTCCTGTTTAATGGTGTCAGGCCCGTAGCCAGGATTTCGTTTCGGGGGGGGGGGGGGGCTAAAAAAATTTCAGGGTGGGTTTCGGGGGGGGCTGAGTTTCGGGGGGGGGCTGAGTCTGAGTGAAAGAGGGTCTAGCCTAGCAAACCTTTTGTATTATTACCCCAATACCCCCATGCATATGGGATATATTGATTATGGTGATCAGATCATGATATGAATAAACATAACAGTTTAAATAATGCACCAGTAAGGCCTTTTCGCGAACCACCATCAGAATTTCGGGGGGGGCTGAAGCCCCCCAAGCCCCCCCCCCCCCCGGCTACATGCCTGAATGGTGTGGTCCTTACTTTGAAAGTATTTGTTCTACTCCAGAAACTTTGTTTGTGTGGCAAAAACTATGTTTAACCGGTTGATATCGATGATGATATATTAATTGAAAAACTATTGTGCTATAGCATGATGTCCTTCCTGCAATGACAAAGTTTTTGCAGTTTACTTTACCTATGACTTCATGATAGACTTAATCAGGAAATGACATTTATCACCAGAACCAAAAATCATAGTGTAGAGAAACATATTAATATGAGGATAATCCCTCTTTTCCAAGGTGTGGGAAAGCTGTATGACTTTTGTGTCATGATGACATTCAGTGGGCTTAACCGGGGCTTTGCCTGCCAGTGCCTATGCTATGTTTATGGACTGCATCGGTACTCAGAAGGCTATCAGGCTGCTCAATACATACGAAATCCAGAAGGGTCAGCAGAGATACTTGTTTGCAGAGGCACCAACAAGTGTGATCTCTGCATTGATGGCCTGGCCCCATTGGTAAAAGAGGACCAGCGTCTTCTTTGGGTGACTGACTTGCCCTTTGTGGGGAGGAGTTATTTAACAAATGTGTGAAAAGGAATCCTGAAGACTGGCTCCAGTTCTTGTATCATACAGTCATACCTAGGTGCACATCTCCCTTCAATGGGTTTGTCTGGATCGAGCCAGATGACTCAGATCTGAAAAATGATCAAAAGGCCAACAATGTTGTGGCCTGGGGTGCTCAATGGTGTAACCGCTGGCATGTAGCAGAAAAATGATTCCTGCATGTGGGGACAGTAGTGTGTTTGTCTGGTTTTTTCTTTTTTAAGTTGCTTTGTGGGCACTCCTATTTGAATAATGAGTGCCTGGTCTTATGCTTCCCCTATTGAGAAAAGAAAGGGACTCCAAGGGCCATCCATTTAGGACTAGCCACTCCTCCCCACAAAGGGCCAGTCAGTCACCCAAAGAAGGAAAGGGGAGGAGGGGGAGGAGGCCCATCTCAGGGAACCCCAAGAGGAGGAGGTTGGCCTTCAGGAAGACCCGCTGTTCCACCAAGGCAGGGTCCAGCAAGCTCTGGTGAGGTATGACAATATCTCCAACTACGCTGAAAACCCTCTTACTCTGTACACTGGTAGGTGGACAACTGAGAAACTTTTAGGCAATCATCAACAGATCTGGCCACACATGTATCCTGGTAGACCAGGTAGAAGTGGGTTGATGGATTGCAGGGCAGAGCCTCTACTGGTTCCTCCAGGTAGTGATTAACAGAATCCACTTCTGAGTTTACCATGCGTGTTTGTGTGAACAAGCATTGCAACAATCTCTTTATAGAAACTGCCCCCCTCTTCTTGCTGCTGCTGCTGCTATCACTGCTGGTGCTGCTGTGGCTGGCAACACCTTTCAGGAGTGGAAACAGATGGCACCTCCCCGCTGTCAGGACTGCTGCTTGTCCTGGGGATGACCGTCATAGCTGTAATGTGGTGCAACCTCTTGGTGTGCCAGGAACAACATCTTCCATCCTGAGACTGTATGCATTCCTCACCAGGATAACAAGCTGTGCCTTCCACTTAGCTATCTCTTTGGGGAACAAGGTGTCCTTTAGGCGTGCATCGCATATAGCTGCCAATATGTAGCTCTTGCTGCTTAACAATGGCTCCAGGTGTTTCCTGAGGGCAGAAGTCAACTTCCTCACCACCTCCTGCACCTGGAGTGTCAGCGGTCCAGCCAGGGAGTCAAGAACCCATCTGCCCCCAAGCCTATCCAAGTCTTTCCAGGAGGCCTAAGACAAGAGAGACCACCTGGCTAAGAAGGGCTCTCAAAGGTGAAACGGTCTCAGTGGTGTCTTTAAAGAACATAGAGCAGTTCAGTTAGATCCACGTATGCCCAGAAAAACTCTGATTGGTGGGAATAGTTCACATCTTTGCTACCTGGGTTAGGATGGGTGAAAGCTTTGGCTGTGATGGGAATTGTGATTGTTATGATGATTATGATATTCTTGTGCTGCTTTGTTGTGATGTTATGAGCTTGTAAATCCACAATGTTATCTGCAATGACCCCTAAGAAAAGAGAACAGATACAACTCTTAGACATGGTTCCCCATTGGGGAGAATTTATTTATTTATTTATTTATTTATTTATCAACTTTATTTGTACCCCGCTAGCATCTCCCGAAGGACTCGATGTGGCTTACACAGGCCAAGGCCTCAATAAAACAACAGCATAACAAAAACACATAACTTAAAGCAAATCAAACAATAAAACAATAGCAGTAAACAATAAAAACAATACACCATAACACAATAAAACTAGGGCGGGGCCGAATGTAATGGGTACAGATTAAAAAGTGCTGGGTGTGACAGGTGGATGTAGGATTTTAGGGTAAGTGCAATGTGCAGACCATCTTAAAACTCTGATAAAGTGCTTCTGGGACATATTGCTGAAGAAAGAACATATCACTCAAATGAAAATGATTGGCCACAGAAAGTGATCATTACTTGGAACTAGACTAACTGCTTATTGCTCAACTTGTGTAATGTCACTTTGCAATAGAGAAAATGTATGGAATGAAGATGTAGTTTTATAAGATTTTATAAATGCTATATAGAACTGGAGGTCCTATCAGTAAAGTGTAGACAGACAAAGATATAGCTTTGAAAAAGAGCTGCCACTGCAGTTTGAGGAGTAGCTCTCATTCCTACCCTCCCTATTCTTTCACATGGCATTCTGGCTTTAACTTGTAACTAAGAGATAAACCAGTGCCTGCCAAGCACATCCCAGTGAGTCAAGGTCACTTGAATAATAATAATAATAATAATAATAATAATAATAATAATAATATATTTATATTCCTCCCTATCTCCCCGGGGTTGGGGGGTGGGGACTCAGGGCAGATTCCAACAAACAAAAAAGCAAACATTCAATGTTCTCAGCAGCAACAAATAGAAACATAAAAATCCAAAGTAACCCCATATATGAAGAACAACTTAAACATGATATCTATAAATTAAATAGAAACATAACCTATCAAAAATTGTATTTAACATAAAACCTGATAATAAACTATCTCACTTTGGCTAAATGTGGAGGAGAGGAAATTTACAGAAAAACTGGTTTGGGGTTTCAAAACCCAATTTACTCCATTTAGAAACAAATGATTATCCACATAAGCCAATATTTGTCTTAGTGATCCACAAGTCCAGAAGGAATCTAAACTCCATTTTTAAGATGAAAAAACTCTAAGGAATAATGTCCTCCCATTGATATAATAAATTGACTTAAAGGAAGAGTGAACATGGGGAACCTCCTCAACTGAAGGCAAGTTTTATTTTTTACTTCTCACTTATCTTTGTTTAAATTTGGCTTGACTATTTATTTAAGAGCAAGCTTGTTCTAAGCTTGGTTAAGCTTGGCTAAGACCCCATATTTTGATATCAAAAGTGGGGCTCTTTCGTTTTCATCTGTGGTGCGAGGGGTAAAGGCTGATTTAATTATTACTATCATACAACCATTGGGATTTTTCCCTACTGAAAAAAATTGAAGTTCCAGTAAATTTTCAGTTTATTCCAGTTTCTGCTGTTTTCCACCTATTTTGCTTGCTTAGTAATAGAGAGCCAATCAGAAATGTATTAGGTGAACATATACCAATTAAGTGGACAATGTGTTAACACCAATCTAATGTGCTTTTTGGATTTCTGTAAAACAATAAAAGATTGCGACCTCATTTGGGGGATGGCAATGACTGGGGAGTGCCACTGCACGGCCCCATGAGCTGGAGTGGGAATGCCCATTCAGCTATGCTACAGAAAATAAATGAGGAGTGCAGTGGGCCTCTGCCATATATACTGAAGTGAACCCATTTAGCTATGTTACAGGCTATGCAGGTTGCCATTTTATACTGTTTATAAGGCCAGTGTCTAATATTAATTGTTGATAATGGCATCCTAGTTAGGTAATCTGTTCTTAGAGACTATAAAACTTCACATGCTTATTGTGACAGCCACACCACATACCCAGGTCAAATTACTTAACATATTTTGCCATTTTATCCCTAGACTTGAATTCAATGCCCAATTGGTTTTTAAATTTCTCTGTCGTTGTATCCTGGATATTCTAGGTTCTTAGTCAAACACAGACACAGTAAGATTGGAGCACAACAGATGTAGCTTTCTTATTTAATTCTTTACAATTGTGCCATCAGAACATTCTTACTTATGCTCCTTGCTGACAAGTACATGAATTGGCTGGCCATCTTGGGCCTCAGTTATCTTGGGCCTCAATTATCCAAGGCCTTTTTTAAACTCATTAACACATTAAAAGCTAGACTATAACACAGATAAACAGAGCCTTTGAAAGACTCTGTAGCCAATATGTTGATTACAAACTATTATTAAGGCTTTACTAGTTGGGATACAAATGGGATTAGGCCATTCAGGCCCCTTCAGCTGATGCAATTGCAATGTAAAGTTTTTATTTATAGGTAAAGTTAAAGATTTTCCCCTGACATTAAGTTCAGTTGTGTCCAGCTCTGGGGGTTGGTGTTCATCTTCATTTCTAAGAGCCAGTGTTGTCTGTAGACACTTTCAAGGTCATGTGGCCGCTACCTTCCCATCGAAGCAGTACCTATTGATCTACTCACATTGGTATGTTTTCGAACTACTATTTTGGCAGAAGCTGGGGCTATCAGCAGGAGCTCACACTCCTCCCTGGATTTGAACCTGTGACCTTTCGGTCAGCAAGTTCAGCAACTCAGTGCTTTAACCCACTGCACCACCAGTTATAATTGCAGTTATAATCAAATCTTATTTCTTTTCTTTTGCAATCTTATGCAGGCTCTTGTTGGTAGCTTCTTCGCCATTTGACATATGCATCCATTGCTAGCCACTGCCAGACCCAGAGTGAATCACTGCAAGAGTCCACCGAGTGCTTCTGCATTGTGTAGAAGTTATAAGTGCCTGCTTGACAATATTAGCTCATTTACTGTGGTGAGGGAAGCCCCCCAGAGAGAACATGAGGAGTCCTTCCAGCATTGGTCTGGAGTGATAAGTGCCTGGTTGGCAATATTATTCCATTTACAGCTGTTCAGAAATGGCAATCCCAGGATGACAGAGTATGGGGAATGCTTTGCCATCTTCCATAAGCAATCGTTGCAAGTCTCCATCAACCCCAGAGACAACAGGAGGAGTCCTCCCAGCATTTGGCTGAAGTTATAAGTGTCTCATTGGCAATATTCCCCAATTTACATGTTACAGTGACGGCAATCCCAAGAAAATAGAGCATGGGGAATGCTTTGCCATCTGCCATAAGCATTTGGTAGCAATGTGCAAGCTGTAAGAGATTTAAGTTATATTAGGCAACACTAGCTGGAGTTCAGATTGCCTGGTTGGCATTGTTGCCACAGTTGAGATGGCTGGGAGATTGTTATCCCAAGAAGCTCGATTTGGCCAGAAGGAAGGTCAATCAGGAAACGAGAGCTGTCATGGGGCATAGTGAGGACAGGGTCCCACAGAGAGAATGCCTTGTGTGTGCCTGTGTGTGTGCCCCTTGTCCGTCACAGCCTTAGCTGCCCATACCTGATGTCTAGGATTTATTGCAGCCTTCCATTTGGAAATTAATGTCCTTGCTGCGAAAGAACATGCGCATCAAGAATAGGTCTCTACAGTCACCTATGGATCTACCACCAGGACCCTACACTTGGAAGGCGATCATACTCAGCTGCTACGATCACCTTATGATGATAACACTGTTATAGCTAAGCTGGTTGAACATATGCCCTTGGTAACATATAAAAATGAATATCTTTCTGTATTTTTGGAACACAAACCAATGCAGAAATCCAAAATTGTTATCGACTTTTCTACCTCCAATTTCACAGGGGTTGTATAAATGTTACTTAATGTAGTTGTTAAAAAACCAGATACTTCCCTGCTGATCATGGTCTCAGACTGCACTGATACATGGGAGGGGAGGTGGGGAGATTTTTTTAACATTATCTGATTCTGATTTAGGAGAAAATTACTTAAGTGCATAATTCATAATGTCAGGGCTCTAACACATCCTTGCAAGCATTTTCCATGGTAATGTAAAGCATCTACATACATGAAAATGAGATGGAGTAGAGCTTAGAATATATGGTGAAAATATGCAGACCAGCATGCCAGAAGGGGAAAGAACTTATAGGATCAGGGGTGCATCCACAAGGGTGTTAATGTAGTTTTACAATAGAGGTAAGTGCCATGGCTCAAGGCTATGGAATTGTGGAGATTCGAGTTTTGCCAAAGAATGTTGGTAACTCACTAAACTACAAATTCCAGGATTTCATAGCCTTTGGCCATCGCAATTAAAGTGGTATCAAATTGTATTTATGCTACAGCACAACTTTAGTAAGCAATTTCAAGACACACACACCCCATTAGTGGTGATTAAAGGGGCATTGTTGTAGTTGTGGGACAAGAAGGTTCCTTTGGGAATGTTTAGGTAGATCAAATAGTCTCCATGATACTTTGCATTACATTTAGAGATAGGAGAGTGTGGAGGAAAAATCATCTTCAACTTTTAATTTTTGATGTCTGGGCAGGACAGAATTGATCTGGCATTCATTTCCCTGCCTGTCCTGTCCCAGTGAGAATTAATGTCAAACATTTTGATGACACTACAACTTAATGAGTCTGCTAATGGGAAGCATGAGCCTTTTCTGTAGGAACCTATTGACCAACTTGTGCTTAGGCAACTCAATTTCCTTCACACTGTCAGACAAAAGTCCTTGCTAAAGATTAAATGAATACTAGAAGCCCAGGATTTATAGCTCCACAAAGGATTCTTTATCATCCTCTCTTCAAAATGAAAACCTAAGATGCTATGTTTTATTAGGACTGTGTCCTAGAAACTCACCTGCTGACAGTGTTCCTCTTGCAGCAGAAACATTCTTGGTTTGATTAATATATAGGAAGTTGATCACCCCCATCTTGAACATATGGTTTACTTAATTAATATTATTGGGATTTTAACTTTTATTAATATAGTCTACCCCACATGCTGACAATTGCCCTTAATAAATCAAGCCTATGATATAGTAGGCATATATACTTGTGTTTATTCTTTATTATTACATTTGTAAAGAAAATTCACAAATCTTCTAATTTTTATTTGGAAAGAATATCTAAATGTTTTTAAATGTATTTTGAGACTGTTTCCACTTTAATTTCAGAATTTATTAATAATATATTCTGGCTCATAATCTGCATCAGAAGATATAGAACCTTATCCCATGAAGCCATCATCCTGTCATTAGCAGGAAACAGGTTTATCAACAACCGGTGGTAAATCGGCAATGGGTTGTGAACAGCATCATGCAATAGGAACAGTCACCAAAGGTGATGTTCCCGTTTCTATACCAGTTTGCCATCTCCATATGGTAAAATCCACCTTTTCTCAATGGCATACCACCACCAACCCAAACTAAATCATTTACTAGTTAGTTGAGAAGGGGAAGCAGCAAATAAGCATCAAACTATTTTTCTTTAGCTAGATGCAGACCCCTGGTGGTGCAGCAGATTAAACCGCAGAGCTACTGAAGTTGCTGAAAAAAAGATTGGCAGTTTGAATCTGGGGAGTGTGGTGAGCTCCTACTGTTAGCCCCAGCTACAAAAGACATGTAAATATAAGTAGACCAATAGGTAACCGCTGTTACCTTCTGCGTGAAGGTAACAGCGCTCCATGCAGTCATGCTGGCCACATGAACTTTAAGTTGTCTATGGACAATGCCGGCTATTCGGCTTAGAAATGGAGATGAGCACCACCCCCCCAGAGTCGGAAACAACTAGACTTAATGTCAAGGGAAACCTATACCTTTACTAGCTGCAGATCAATGATGGAAGCCACCTGTGAATCCAGCAAATGTCTGCCACTGTGTGTCCAGCAATTTGAATAAATGAATAAAGCTTTATTTATATCTTGCCCCACCTCTCAAAGAGACTCAGAGCAGCTTACAGCATGACAAGTGTTGATGATAATAAAACACTTAACAAATCAAAGTTAAATCACCAGAAATAAAAGCAAGTCATAATAAATAGGAAGGAGTATAGAGACGTAGCTGGACAATTGTCTTCTGCTCTCCCGTCACTCTCCACTAATAGAAGAGGACAGTTTTGTGGGGAACACTGCTACTGAGAAAAGGGATCATTTTGGTCATTTCATGAGCAGCAGTGAATTCATGTCTCTTCAAGGACTCAAAAAGCATGAAAATCATAGTGAAAGTCTAACTTGCATCTATCTTCTGAGAAATATTTTTCCTGCACATTTCAGCTCCCCCAAACGATTGTCCTCAATTCCTCAGATATGTGAATGTGAGTTAGAGAAAGCATTGTATTGGACCTTAATTTTTAACCCTTTTCTTCCCCCTCTCTCTCTGCAGCTGTTACAGCTTCAAACTTCTTTGTATTCCAGACCTTCATAGCCTTGAAAGTTTGCTATTTCTGCCTGTATGTTTGCTATTTGTACAGCTCTACTGTGACATTTGCTATTCCCTGGTGCAACTATTATGTATATGCTGCATGTTCAATAAAATTCCCTTAATAGATAGTCCTATAAAGTTCTTTATAAATTGAGGGCTTTGAATCCAATTTGCCTGATACATTATTGGCCAATTTTAGAAGATTTGTGCCAGGCATGTGTATTCAGAACATGTATGGATCCATTCATGTACTCTGATGATATACCCTGGTAATAGTCAGAGGGATCAATACAGATAGCACCTGAAAAAGAAGTAGATACATCAAAATCAGAAGTAACTACTGCAAACTGATAGATAAGATAACGGTTATGCAACTTGTAGCCTACGAGCCATCTGTTATGTTCTGTTACCTGCATAATGTTTTTGCAGTGCGGGCAGAGGGGGGAAACCCCAGATTTTTCAAGTATTATTTATTTATTTATTTATTTATGACATTTATATTCCACCCTTCTCACACCGAAGGGGACTCTGGACGGAGCACAGCATATATACGGATTATGATTACGGATTCTGATTCTGATTTGTTTGCTGAGGCGCTACGATTATGATAATGATTGTTTTGATCTGGTATGTCTTGTATAATGTGTTTTAATTGCCTTTTTTGATATTGTTGTGATAACCTTTACTATGTAAACCGCCTTGACTCGCCATTTCGGCTGAGAAAGGCTGTATAGAAGTAAAGCAAATAAATAAATAAATAAATATACAGAAAACGTTCAATGCTGGGACAAGAATTCATTATATGCATACATAAACATTAAAAGCATTTATCTCAATATTAAAATACACTGTTTAAAACCGTCTTGGTTTTGAACTAGCACAACTACTTTTATGCTCTGTTTGTGGATTTGCTAGAAATATCAGGCTCACCACAGTTCAAACAATTTGTTTTATATTATGTTACCCATGATGGTAAGTCAAAAATGTCTGACCTCTACTTGTAAGACCAAGAATCAAAGATGGCCCTTGTAAAGTGGCCAAGGTCCAGGGGAATAATACTTAACTAATATATTCCCTAGCACACACACCCACAAGTTCCTTCAGCGGTTATAATGCCCACAGCTGGCCACCAATTTGAAGGATCAGAGTAAAGGATTTTATTTACTAGGGCTCCAACTGGACACCAACACAATCCTGTCACAAAGCTCGATGTGTGTTGAGGCAACGTGAATGTGCATTAGTAGAATTACTGCCACCACTCAAATGGATTTGAGAAAATTATCTTGATGTTAGGCCTGAGGTAAAGCTTGTTGTTCCCCAGCCCTTCCTTTAATTCCCTTTAAAATATCAGAGGTAAAAAGATGTTAGAATTTACTGGAACAGATCTAATGGAATGAATCAATGTGGAGGCTCTATTGAAAGTTGAACTAGAACAAAGTTTATTTATATACCGGAACAAACAACTAAATTCTTCTTTGAGTTACACAATTTATTTATTTATTTGTTTATTTGCTATACTTGTATACCGCTGTTTCTCAGCCTAGCCGGCGACTCAACGCGGTTTACAACAAAATACAACAATCAACAGTATACAATTTAAAACCATAAAAGCATGATACACAATATTCGCACATCAATAACAATCCAATGCATCTCCTGACTAAATTCGTGATCCAGTTTCGTCGTCCATATTACCAATCCTTTAATCATTACATTCATTGCACCGAATTAACCAAATGCTTGTTCGAACATCCAGGTTTTTAATCTTCTACGGAACACCATCAGCGAGGGGGCTGATCTTACCTCCATGGGAAGGGCGTTCCATAGCCGAGGGGCCACCACAGAAAAGGCCCTGTCTCTCGTCCCCGCCAGCCGCACCTGTGAAGCAGGCGGGATAGAGAGCAGGGCCTCCCCAGAAGATCTTAGGGTCCTGGTGGGCTGATAGGCCGAGATAGGTTCGGATAGGTAGGTTGGGCCAGAACCGTTTAGGGCTTTAATGGCCAACGCCAGCACTTTGAATTGAGCCCGGTAGCAAATCGGCAGCCAGTGGAGCTGGTGCAGCAGAGGAGTTGTATGCTCCCTGCGCTCCGCTCCTGTTGGTATCATGGCTGCCGAACGTTGGACTAATTGGACCTTCCGGGCCGTCTTCAAAGGCAACCCCACGTAGAGAGCGTTGCAGTAGTCTAAACGGGATGTAACCAGAGCGTGGACTACCGTGGCCAAGTCAGACTTCCCAAGGTACGGGCGCAGTTGGCGCACGAGTTTTAACTGTGCGAATGCTCCCCTGGTCACCGCCGAAACCTGGGGTTCCAGGCTCAGCGATGAGTCCAGGATCACACCCAAACTGCGAACCTGCGTCTTCAGGGGGAGTGCGACCCCATCCAACACAGGCTGTAACCCTATACCCTGTTCGGCCTTACGACTGACCAGGAGTACCTCTGTCTTGTCTGGATTCAATTTCAATTTGTTTGCTCTCATCCAGACCGTCACAGCGGCCAAGCACCGGTTCAGGACCTCGACAGCCTCCTTAGTAGCAGGTGGAAAGGAGTGACAGAGTTGGACATCATCCGCGTACAGATAACATTGCACTCCGAAACTCCGGATGATCTCACCCAGCGGCTTCATGTAGATGTTAAACAACATGGGAGACAATATTGAACCCTGAGGAACCCCACAAGACAAAGGTTGTGGGGTTGAACAGGAGTCTCCCAGTAACACCTTCTGAGACTGACCCTCAAGGAATGAGCGGAGCCACTGTAAAACAGTCCCTCCAAGACCCATTCCCGTGAGGCGTCCCAGAAGGATACCATGGTCGATGGTATCGAAGGCCGCTGAGAGGTCCAGCAGCACCAACAGGGACACACTCCCCCTGTCGAGCTCCCGGCGCAGATCATCCACTAAGGCGACCAAGGCTGTCTCGGTACCATGCCCCGGCCTAAAGCCAGACTGCGCCGGATCCAGATAATCCGTGTCTACCAAGAATGCCTGGAGTTGTGAGGCCACCACATGTTCCAGGACTTTGCCCGAAAAGGGGAGATTGGAAACAGGCCGATAGTTGACGAATTGAGTGGGGTACAGTGATGGTTTTTTCAACAGCGGTTTTATTACAGCTTGCTTTAAGCTGGTTGGAATTTTGCCTTCCCAAAGGGAGGCATTAACCACCACCTTCACCCACTCGGCCAATCCCCCTCTGGCCTCCTTCAGAAGCCAGGATGGGCAGGGGTCTAGGATGCATGTGGTAGCTCTCATTCCTCCAAGCACCTTGTCCACATCCTCGGGTTGCACCAATTGAAATGAATCCATCAAAACCGGACAAGCAGATGCTCGTGTTACATCCTCAGAGACTGCCGTTAATATGGTATCCAGACCAGAGCGGATCAAAGCGACTTTGTCTGCAAAGAACTGAGCAAAAGCTTCACAGCGAGCTGCCGAGTCATCAGGGCACCCATCCTGCATGGTGGGTTTTAACAGGCCTCTGACAACTCGGAACAGTTCGGCAGGACGGTTCTTTGCAGATGCAATAGTGGCCGCAAAGAAAGTCTTCTTTGCGGCTTTTATTGCCGCGGCATATGCCCTTAAAAAGGACACAAACCGTGTTCGATTTGGCTCGCTTGGATCCGAACGCCACACGCTCCCTAGTTCCCTCTTCGTTCGCTTCAACGCTGCCAGCTCCTCAGTAAACCAAGGAGCTGGTTTACCTCGGCTACTTGAGAGGGGACATTCTGGAGCGATCGTGTCTATTGCCCTAGCCATCTCCCCATTCCAGAGAGCAACCAGGGCATCAACAGGATCACCAACCGAGGTGGCGGGAAATTCCCCAAGAGCCGTCAGGAATCCATCCGGATCCATAAGCCTCCTGGGGCGGACCAACTTAATGGGTCCTCCACCTCTGCGGAGGTTAGGGGGTGCAGTGAGTCTAAAGCTGACCAGGTGGTGGTCGGTCCATGGCAACGGAGAGTTGGATAACTCCTCAACACCGCCACCTTCCTCCCATCCCTGGCAGAAAACCAAGTCCAATGTGTGTCCAGCACTGTGGGTGGGGCCAGATACCTGTTGGGACAGCCCCATGGTTGCCATGGCAGACATGAAGTCCTGAGCTGCTCCCGATAAGGTGGTCTCGGCGTGGACATTGAAGTCCCCCAGCACAAGCAGCCGTTGGGACTCCAATGCCAGGTCCGAGACCACCCCCGCTAGCTCAGGCAGGGAGACTGTAGTGCAGCGCGGTGGGCGGTACACTAACAGAATCCCTAATCTGTCCCGGTCACCCACCCTCAGGTGGACGCATTCAAAATTTGTTGACTGCGGGATGGGGGCCCTGGTCAGAAGAATGGAATCTCTATAGACCACTGCAACCCCGCCTCCCCGCCCTCCGGATCTCGGTTGGTGCTGCACAGAGAAGCCTGGTGGGCAAAGCTGGGTTAAATTCACGCTTCCAGCTTCATCCAACCAGGTCTCTGTGATGCACGCCAAATCTGCCCGTTCATCCAGGATTAAATGTCCAAATCGGTCTCCTGATGTGGTAAGTTGGTGTAACCAGGATGGCAGTCCCTCCGGACTGAAGGTGGTGCTGTTGAACGCCAGATCTGTCAATGGTAAAACAGCCTTCATCCAGGATTAAATCCTGGATGAAGGCTGTTTTACCATTGACAGATCTGGCGTTCAACAGCACCACCTTCAGTCCGGAGGGACTGCCATCCTGGTTACACCAACTTACCACATCAGGAGACCGATTTGGAATTACTAATGCTGATCCCCGTTCCCTAGGCCGAATTAAAGGTCTCCCTTTCCCGTATCTCCCCCTCCCCACCACGACTTCTATGGGGGCTCCCCGGCTAACGGAACCCCCTCCCTCCTCCATGACTCAATCCACAACCATAGCTTCAACCCATGCTTCACTGCTGATTGTCTGATTTATTGCAGGTTCAATTCGCCATGGTTTTCCCTTCCATTCATTTCTTAACCTAACTATGTTATTTCCGGGATTCTCTAGTCCACTCCACTCCTTATCTATCCCACAATTAGTTAGCAGAAGGGTTAACAAATACCAATACCAGGGAATAGGTAGCAGCATGGGTGATAGATGTTAAAAAACTGTCAATGAGACACTGTCAATAAACTTTGCACAACGTTCTTAAAGCACAAGCATATAGTTATATCAACCTTACAAGTAGTAGGAGAGTTATTAAAGTGCAATAGTATGAGAGTTATTAAAGTGCAATAGACTTATCACATTGATTCTAAAGTGCCAGAATAAAGTGCGTCATGGAGGAACTACTTCTTCAAGTACTAAGGACCAATCGCTGAGTTAAAGTGCTGGAGTAAGGCAAGTTGGAAGACCAGATTCAGTGCAAAATAATGAGCTAAGGCGCTGGTAGATTAAAGTGCAGGAGTTGAAACAGGACACTGGACGACAGAAATAGGACAATGGACGACAGAAAAGGATCAGGGGATGGTTGATGTTGGTCCTTCCGGGGATAAAATTAATGTCCGCGGTGGTGGTCTTCGGCACAGCCGGTCAGCACGAAGGTAGGGGACGGACAACACAGATGGTCAACACAGCAAATTGAACAACACAATCGGTCGGCACAAGTGGGTGGTTAGTTGGTCAACACAAGTCAGTCAGCCGGAGTCGGTCAGCACAGCATCGATGACATACACGGTTGGCTCCAGGAACCCCCAGTGAGAGTGCAGGCGAGATGCCAGTCCACTAGGCCGCACTCGGGGTCCTGACTAGGAACTAGGCCGACAGGGGCAGGCTTCCCCGAGGCAGAAGCAGGGGCGCGGGTTGGAATAATTGGCGTCCAAGGGGCAGCCAGAGATGGTGGGCGTCAACCCCGCTCGGAGCGCAGATGCCTCCGAGCAGCCGAACGGCGCTGCCGGTTGCGGCCGAGCAAGAAGAAATGGAGGACCCCGCTGACGCGGAGGAGCGCTGGAAACCACCGAGCCCAGACGGAAAAATGCTGACGCCGAGAATCGAAACCGAAACCGGGCAAGCCTCGGCCGGGAGACAGGGAGCCAGCCGAGAACAAAACCGAAACCAAGCCAGCCCCGGTCAGCAGCAGCACAGGAGGCAGCAGCAGCACAGGAGCACAGGAGCCAGCCGAGTCAGGAAGGACGAACCCCAGGTCTGGGGCAGGCCAGGACAGCAGGAGCAAAACCGGCCGAGCCCAGCACAGCAGCAGCAGCAGCACAGGAGAAAGCGAGGCCAAAGCCACGCGGAGCAGAAGTGGACGCAGGCAAAGCAGCGACCGGCAGCCTCCAAACCACCACGTGGCCAGAGTGGCAGCGAAGGGCTGGTAAATACTCAGTTACAGTTGTTATTGTAGTTGTTCGAGTTGTTGGTATATGTCAATATATCAAGTTGCAAGTTGTTGTAGTTGTTGCAATAGAGCCAATAATGGCGGCCACCCAGTCGCTCTACCTCCCTTCTTCTCCAAACCTCCTTCAGCTCTTCCTTCACCAACGCTCCTCCAGTTTGACTCCCCAAGGCCACCTCTGTGACCCTAGTTTGTCAATGGTAAAGGAGCAGGTTTCAAGGGCTCCGGGTGGCATATGACCAAGCATATTTGGTCATCACAGCACAAACTTCTCAAACGGTTTCTGGGTCCTAACAAGCTTGCTGGACTCCCCAACTGGGTATCTTTTCTTCAACGTGAGCAAATTCCCTCTGACCGACCAATCCTGTCTATCCCCTCAGAGTATCTAGCTTCCCTAGAATACCCTGTCCCTTAGAGAGTAAAAACAGTTCACAGGTGGCTATCGACCCTCCAGGCCACTCTCTATAGACACACCTGCCTTCAAACACTCTCCCTCAGGAAAACTTCAGTTCACTCAAAATCCACCCACTACCCTTCAGATCAAAAATCCAATCTCCCTCTCTGTCAGAAGCTGCCTCCCTTTTTTACACTCACACCTCCAGCTCCTCCCATCTGTCCTAGCCAATCCTGAGATAGCTGAGCTCCTCCCCTCTGCTGATCTGCCTCTCCTAAGATGTTTCCCTTACTGTACTAACCAACATGGAGGCTGGCTTACTGACTTCTAGGCTTCAGCTTCGGCCTACAAAGGTACAAATCATGACAGCCCTCTTGATATTATTGGGCTCCAGACACCATCATTTTGCATAATTAATTATGTCAGCGAGACCTCTTTGAAATTACAGACCAGCAACATCTGGAGGACCACACATTACTCACTGGTATCTTGCATTGGGTTGTGTGTGTGTGTGTGTGTGTGTGTGTGTGGAAATATTACAAATAAGAAGTTTGCTTAAAATATGAAAGGTCTAAGAAAGTATGAAAGGAAGGCAGAGAAGAACACAAAAATCAGTAAGCAAAATATAGAGAAGATCTTGACATTTACATCAGTTTTGCAACAAAATAGTAATTGTGATATTTTATTTGGTTGCTAATAGAGAGATAGTGGAAGACTTTTTGCAAACTTTGCTGTTTATCAGGGATGTTCTCACTTTTTAAAATGGATATAGTTTCTTTGTGATTATTCCTTTAAGGTAACAATAGCAGTTTCTTTTCTGACCCTGATCTTTCTTTTGTTTCCATTTTATTCAAGGCTAACACAATTACTATAAGATTCAAGAAGTATCTATAAATATAACAGAGAAAACTGGGAACAATTGTGCTGTGAAAAGAAGCCAAGTAAACAGTATATAATCTTGCATTTTCTTTATAGCCTACCAAATGTATCATCAATGGGCTATTAGGTAGAATCTGTACAATTCTTTCTTTAAAACACAATACAATCAATACAGCCATTGACTGCCTGACCTAACTTCTTCTGTGGAGGCATTTTCCTCATTTCTCACTACATTGATCATTAACATCTAAAACAGTTTCTTACACTGGGAGACCCAATTACAATATACATTTCCACTCAAGTGTGTGTTATAATACATTTTGAATGAAAGAGAGCTGGAGAAGGTTCAGATTTTCTTTCAAAATCCTTTCCCATACACTCATTCCGAAAAGACAATAGATACTTCATTCAATAAACCATTGTACTGGGTTCATCCCTTCATACTTGAGGTAAGTTTGTAAAACACTATGTCTCAAGGTATGTAGGTTTCTTCTCCCCCTTCTCGTTGGTTACATAGGTTCCCTGGTTTGACATTAACAGTGATGCCCAGGATGACCAATAGCTTGCATGGTGTTCTATGACTGGCTAACAGCAGAAGTTAGGACACAAATATGATCCATCACCAGTGCAGAGAAAGAGTGATCGCATTGGTGTCCCATCTTGGCAGTGGATCAGTCTGAATAAGACCCTATCCAGCTGTCCCAAATGCCCTGAAGCTGCAGGATACTGCACAGTTTCTTGCAAGTTTCAGAGTATCCCCAAATTTGCCCATAGCCAGTTTAAACCCCCTAGGATAATTGTTATGCCATGCCATACTTTTTGCTATATAGTGTATGTACAGTACTTCTATATTGCATTATATGGTATCAGTGTATCTACTAACTGGGTACCTGTTCACTAATATGCTTTTTCATAGTTAGTTCATAGGCGGAGACATGTGTGGACGGATAAGTTTGGAGCTTTATAGGTTAAAGCCAACACTACGAAAGAGACATCTAAGTGATAATGTTAGCTTTACTATGGACATTTTGGACTATTATGAGGCCCATAATGAAAAACAGGTGGCTCTGATTTTCTTAAATGCTGATAAGGTTCTTGATAGTACATCTTGGTCATTACTATGTGCAGTCATTGAAAAGACTCATCCCCTGTTTGGGTATCAGCCAGCATGTCAATGACTTAAATCTAGACATAGTTTTCTAAGATCTACAGAGACACTCGCTGGAACACCTCAGCAAGCAAGAGTTCAAAAGTGGCAGGCTCAAACCCAAACCTCAACCAATGGATGATACCAAATGAGAGACTACCCCCTGGGCACACAGAGGACCGGGTGACTTGGAAGGCGCTGAACAGACTGCGCTCTGGCACCACGAGATGCAGAGCCAACCTTCAGAAATGGGACCACAAAGTGGAATCCTCGACATGCGAGTGTGAAGAAGAGCAAACTACTGACCACATGCTGCAATGCAACCTGAGCCCTGCCACATGCACAATGGAGGACCTTCTTGCAGCAACACCAGAAGCACTCCAAGTGGCCAGATACTGGTCAAAGGACATTTAACCAACTACCAAACTCACAAGTTTTGTATTTTGTCTGTTTGTTTGCTTTGTTCTGTTAGAAATGTAATATAATGGACTGGCTGCTCTGATACGACAAATAAACAAATAAATAAATTGAAAAGATGAATATGTTGATGAAATGGTGGAGTTATATGCATTAGGAAGAATAATCTCAAGGCATGTGTTACTAGAAGAAACAGGTCATGAAAGGGTTAAGATCATGCTTCTGTGTGTGCTCAGAGGCCAGACTAAGGCACCTTGTGATGAAGCACCATCATGATGTAGCGGGGGGGGGGGGGGTGTTAACTGTAGATAACAGAGTCTGTTATAAGCTGAGACCATGCGGTCACTTGGTCTCTTTTACCATCAATATCCTGCTGTGACTGTCGATCTGTAAGAAATTGTGGATAAGCTTTAACAATCATAAACAGTGAGCTGCCAAGTGTTTCCTTTGGCAGAGATTCTCCAGAGCTCTCCTGACACAGAATGATGCATCAGGAGAAGGGGGGGGGGGAGGTAAATCACTCCTGCCCCCACCCCCACCCCTCTCCTGGCACATCATTTCCAGGCATTGGGAGAGCTCAGGAAAAGGGGAATAGTGGCCAGGTAAGTTATTTTCTTTTTAAAGGCTTTTTTTTTGGGGGGGGGGGGTTGTTTTGTGTCTGGGTGCTCTGCCGGAAGGCCTGGCAGGACATCTGGACACACACACCCTCCCCAGAAAGTGTGGGTGTTGTGGGGAGATGTGTGGAATGACCCTTGTTAGCAATTAAATTAACTCAAAAGGAAATATTGGAAGTTTCCTTAATGCTAGGTTACTACTATACAGCAAAGCTACAAATGAAGAAAACATGGGCAAGTCTCAATTCAATACCCCCAAAAGCCCCAGCCACTCAGCTCCCAAAAGCTTAAACATACAGCCTCCAGGTCTTCCAGTCTGATCTAGGTCATCTTATCAGCCTCTTTCCCACACAGTGCCCCAGATGTTTTCATTCCTCAACCTTGGCTGTGAATTCATGGCACATTTATGTCTCATTACTATTTAAAAGCTGTGAATGCAAATTCCCCTTTAAATTGAGGAAAATGGGAGACATGCATTCCAGATTCTTTTTGTTATTTCTAACATTTAAGAACTACTTACACACCAACATTTGGTATTTTCTTCCAATTTCCATGCATTATTTGTTTGAGTTTCAAAACATATTATAATGTCTTTGTGATCCTTTGGCTCTTTAAAGAAAATGGATGATATTTGTTTTCCTCTCAGTAGCCAGTCAGCCTAATAAATATAATGATGCCAACAGAACAGACTTCTAATAATAGTTTAAAACCTCTCTATATTAAGATTATTAGTCCTTCAGGACAGAAATTTTACACAATTATTGCTAGTAAATCAGCAGGCAGAAGGTTAGTGCCACATAAATAAATATTGAGAATATCAATTCATGGTTCTTGGATAAAGTAGAAAGATTTGCTCTGCCACATTGACTATTTGGCAGAATTGCAATCTGAATAAAGCACAACCCTGCATTTTAATATTTTCCCCTAAAAGGTACAGACTAAAAGAGAAAAGTTTTTAAAAAAGAAATGAACACTTTGTGCCTGGAGAGAAAGCCATTTTGAAGGTAATGTAGTATATTCATGTTACCTCACCATGACTTTTTAATTTCACAGTTCTAGGAAGCATGATTTATCTTAATGAGCTACATTGGTCTCCAGTGGTCTCCACTAAGGCCAAATTAACAGAGAGAAAGTAAGGGTGGTGTTCCAGTGGCACCGTACCAGTTCCTGTGCTTCTGGACCTTTCAGTTATCATCCACCCATAGGACTGAGTTGGTTCTGCAGCTGCCCATATGGACTTCAGTGACACTGATCTGGAGTATCCCTCTGCAGATCAGCTTCACCATTTGTGGCATGTGTAGATGGCCTCTAGGTTTTAAATCTGTCTGAGGAAAGCATCTCTAACTCAGCACCACAAACATGAGAAAATGAAGAAGAATTTGAAAGATTTTGAATTCAACACTGGGATTCGATATTCATCCAAGTTCCCAAAGCTGGATGAATATAACATTTTCACTTTCCCATATATACAAATTCCTTTAGTTCCTTTATGTGAAAAGTATACACAAGTATATATGGCACACCTTCTTCAGTATGACATCTTCTCAAATGTGTAAACCTAGCTATGATGTCTCCTCTTGACATTCTCTTCTCCAAATTATACATACAAAACTTCCTAAGCCACTTCTCATAGGATTTGGCTTCCAGAACTTTAACCATTTTACCACTTTTCATATTCAAAAATGATATGAAGCTTTGAATGATTATGTTGTGGACAATGATTTAAAACACATCGCTCTACATGTTTGTCCAGAAATAAAACCTATTCTACTCATTGTGAGATACACTTCCTGACAAGTTTAATACAAATTACAATAAAAAGTTAAAGGGGAGGGGGGGAGGGTAGAAGAGAATTTTTTTCATCACAGCTTTATTGAGAACTAAATAAACCTACCAGAAGAATACATCTACTTATTTCAGACAGATATATTTTTAAAAACTGAAGGAAGTTTCATTATGTAAAACTTGGGGAGTTTCCTCTTCTTTTTTTCCCCTGAAGGTGGAAGAAAAATGCTATTACATGGTTCATATCTCCATTGCTATAGGGACTAAATTCTGTCCTTCTGTTTTAGCACAATTAATTAACTTCATAGCACATATTTAGCTGTGAAGAACCATATCTTCACAAATTAATTTGCTATGGGCAAATGTTTCTGTTTTATTTGTCAGTTTTTGTGAAGGTGTAAGTAACTCATTAAAAGAACCCTCGCTATTTTTTTAAAAAAATATATGAGCATCCTCGTTCAAGGTTTCTTTTTGTTGGTTGATGTAGCACAGACAGGAGATTCTTTTTTATATTGAAAAAGAGCTCAGAGGATTCTTCAGACTTTGGGGCCAATTGGTTTAATCACTGTGTGTGACCACAAGTCCAAGGGAGCAGAGTCGACACATTTTATAACTCCATAGCTCTAGGCAACAAATGACACTGACAGAGCAGGTCAAGTCTATGAATCTTGTGAAACTGGCACTCAGGGACTGTGAAGCAAAAATAGAGAAGACATTTATTTGACACAGATGTATTTTTACAGATCCCCTTCAATTCCTGGAGAATATAACTTGTTAACTTTGTCAGGAGATGAAAGGCAGTGTGACACACAAACAAATATTTTGAGTATTGTACCAATAGATGCCAAGAATCGCATTTTGAGCCAGTTTTAGTTACATGGTTTTGTGCCAGTCACTTCCCTGAATTAACTGAATAATAACTATCATATTCCACTGCATAATAATCACTTTTTTCCCTTCCTCTCCTTCAAAAAAGGGGTGTGCAACTATTATATGGTGAAATATTTGGGCCCTACAAGCCCCCCCTCCCCAGTCAGTCCCCAAAGGAGACCACATAGGCTTCTTCCTCCCATATAGGAAGCGTAGGCAAGCGAGGCCTATGGGACTCTTTCAAGTGCTGGCCAGCTTACCCACCCATGCATCTGCCGGCCAGAGCTAAAAGGCTTCTTTCAGCTAGTGGCTGCCAAGGGAGGCCTGCTAGCTCTTGTGCCTTCATGTGCCAGCACACCTGCCCCACAGATCTACAGGGGCTGCTCCAAGGCGCAGTCATGCGGGCAGGAGTGCAACTATTACGTGAGGAAGCCTTACATCCCCAAATCAGGACACCTAAAATGGCCGTGTGACAATTATGCAATGGCTACTATTGTGTGATGAAATAAAGATTTAAAAACCTATGTAACTTCAAAAAAACTCATCTGGAACTTCCCTCTTTTGATTTAATCTATATAGAATTCATAAAGTGTTCTGATTATTGGACTGGATAACTTTTGGGGCTTTTCCCAACATTATGATTCTTTGAGTCTATCATAGAAAAAAGAAGGGCTAGAGAGTGAAAAAAGAAATGTGGCAGCACTTTTAAGAGCAACTTTTTCAAAAATTAGTATGAGCTTTCATGGAGATAAATTTATCTCTTCAGATGAAGTACAGAGTTGAATGAAACCTCGGGTTGTAAAGCATATTTATACAATGGAAATAGAATGGAATGGAAAAATAGCCAGAAAGATGCAAATCATAGAGATGCAAAGGGGCTGCATGAGCTAAAGTCCAATCCCCTGCCATGTAGGACCACCTGCTATTTCTCTTCTATAGCTTTTATACTGGAACTAAATACAGACTGAATGGTTTTTATGCTACTCAAGTTTCTATTATAATGTCATCCTTTGTTAAAATATAGTTTCATACCTATACAAGAAGAAACTGATTATCTGGATCTCACATAGTCTGGCTTTAGGCTGGGACATTGAACTGAAACAGCCTTGGTTGCCTTAGTGGATGATCTGCATAGAACTTGTTTCTCCTGGACCTCTCAGCTGACTTCTATACCATAGACCATGGTATCCTTCTGAGATGCCTGCTTAGAATGGGTTTTGGAGGAACCGTTCAACAATGGCCCCGGTCCCTTCTGGAGGGTAATTCCCAGAAGGTGTTGATGGGGGACACCTGTTCGGCCCTACAGCCATTATCTTGTGGGATCCCACAGGGCTCAATAGTGTCTCCCATGTTGTTTAACATCTACATGAAGCCGCTGGGAGATATCATTTGAAGTTTTGCAGTTCGATGTCATCTGTACACAGATGACATCCAGCTCTATTTCCACCTGTTGCTAACGAGGCTGTTTACTGGTGCTTGACAGCTGTAACATTCTGGATGAGGGTGAACAAATTGAAACTGAATCCAGACAAGACAGAGGCACTCCTGGTCAGTCAAAGGGCCAAACAGGGTATAGGGTTACATCCTGTGTTGGACAGGGTTATACTCCCCCTGAAGACACAGGTTCGCAGCTTGGGACACTCCTATATCTCCTGGACACATCACTGACCCTGGAACCCAAGGTTTCGGCAGTGGCCAGGGGAGCATTTGCACAATTAAAACTTGTGTGCTAGTTGCACCCGTACCTTGGGAAGTCAGACTTGGACATGGTAGTCCATGCTATGGTTACATCCTGAATAGACTACTGTAACACGCTCTGTGTGGGGTTGCTTTTGAAGACTGTTTGGAAGTTTCAAATGATCCAATGGGCAGCTGACAGATTGCTCCAGGATGTAGAGTGGGTCATGGGGACTCTGTGTGCCAAGTTTGGTCTTGATCAGTCATTGCATGAGGTTAACAGCAGTCTCAGAATGTGAGTGGCGGTACTGCAAGTCCCATCATCCATGGTTCATCCTCCTCCAAACTGCAGTAGGATGTCGAGTGGGTCATGTGGGCTTTGTGTGCCAAGTTTGGTCTGTATTGGTAATTTTCTGAAACAGTCCCTGGTCTTTTCCTTTCCTCTCTTTGTCATCTTGGAATTTTGGAATTGTGGCTGGCCAATCAGAGACCATATGCAAATTTTCTTCTCTCATGTCTCCATTTCTGTCATGAACCCTTTTCTCCACCAGGGGCTCCTCTTGAAGCTGGCCAATCAGAGACCATATGCAAATAGCACCACAGTGGCAGCCAATTGGAATGCTGGCACATACTCCTCCCGTTGCACCGCCACACTTTTGTCCTCCGCATACAAACTTTGACTTTTATTATATACATAGATTATTAGACTAACTAGAAATGGTGACTGCTGCAGCCAGCAATCATTTTGGTCCTTCAGCCCTCATTTTAGTCCTGAGCAGAATTGCATTCTGGGAAATGTAGTTTATGGAAGGGCTTTTTGCATTACTATTGGGGGCCTCGCTTTCCAAAACTACATTTAAGATGGTTGTGATCTCTATCTTCATTAAGTTTAGTCACACCTACAGCATTTTTCTTATGGTGATGATGGGGCAAAACTCTAAGGTAAAATAATTGGTTTTAAAATACTATGTTCTCTTGGCTTTATCAAAGTTGTGTGAATTTTAACTGTGTCACAGCTACTTATGAGGGAATTTAAACTTAAGAATCAAAGCAATGAAAAGATTCAATTTCTTAATGTTTGGCGCACACCGTGTGCGAGTGTTGGAATACACATAGAAATATCCTAAGACCATCCATCTTAAAATGATTTCCAATACAAATACGAATGCCATGTGTGTGTGTGTATAATTAGTGGCTTTTCAACCTGACAAAACCTCCATATTGAGATAGTTGTTTTCTTTGTATGAAAGCCAAGGGATTATTACCATTACCTTTTCTTTATGACAGTTTTACTGAGAACCTCAATCTTTCATCTTATATTTGAATGTATGGCACGATCCCCACCATACCATACAATTGTGTTAGACTTCTTAAAGGAAAAGAATGTTATCAAAGGTGAAGCATAGGCATAGGTTCCATGGTGAAAATTAACTTTTCATACCTGGATGTCTCCTGAACATTATTAATTACATCTGAGTGGATTCAAAGAAGGAGAAACAGAGAGACAGAAGGCAAATGAGATGACCTATATTAAAGGGTAAATCTACACAGTAGAGCAAGCATGGACAAACTTCGGTGTTTTGGACTTCAACTCCCACAATTCCTAACAACCGTAAGGTGACTGGGATTTTTGGGAGTTGAAATCCAAAATGTCTGGATGAAGTTTACCTATGCCTGCTGTAAAGTAATCAGTCCGACACTACATTTACTGCTATGGCTCAATGTTATGGAATCATTAGGCATGGTCTTTAGCCTTGCCTCAGCAAATTATAGTTTTAGGATGCCACAGCATTGAGCCATGACAGTTAAAGTGGTGTCAAACTGCATTAATGCTACAGTTTAAATGCATCCAGAGTGAATCCATGTAGGTCGGACAGCTATGATTGAGAGTGAAGAGTAGTTAAGAGAGAATAGTTGAATAACTATAGGAAAAAAGGACTGATATATTGTGGTTAGTGAAAACAATACTGTGGTTTTATTTTTATATTCCTGTTTTTCCCCCTTTTCTGACCACAAAAGTTCCCAAAACAAGGCAAAGCAATAACAACAAACTATACACAAGGCCACAGCACTGTTTTAAAACCCAATTTTGAAAAGCTAAAATTATTTAAACTCTGGTTTAAATCAATTTTAAAAGCTAGTTATAAATTTAGTAATAAAGGCCAAAATTATACAGAATAATATAGTTTCTACTACCTGTTGAGGAATGTTACTAACCCGACTACCTTTAGGGAGTAGCATAATAACTGATGGACTTTTCCACAAAAGTCCTCCCTTGTGTAATTACTAATGCTCTCAGTGTGGTGGGACTTGTGACAGGGGCTCTGTTGAACAGTTCAGCAGGCTCACATCGAAAATGACATGCATTAATAAATTCACTGTTGGGGCTCAGCAGTCAGATGCTGGGGATGTTAGGGCTTCTCATTCAGAAGATGAGATTTCACTGAGTCTGTGTCTGTTCCTCAGGTTGAACCTTGGACAGAAGTTCAGGCCATACATCACAGAGACAGGCCAGGCCTACAGCTGCAGAAGAAACAGAGGATGTTTCTCTTGAGAATCAGTTTCTCAGGCCTTCCAAGTTTTCAGAGATAATAATAGTTGTTGTTGTTGTTGTTGTTGTTATTATTATTATTATTATTATTATTATTACCCCACCACTATCTCCCATAGGGACTCAGGGCAGCTTACAAAACAGCATACAAAGGTGCCATACATAGATACATAATACATAAAATAAAATACTTCAACATGGAAACAATAAGATGGGGAGTTACTTCGTGATAAGAGATTAGGGTTCCACACAGAGAGAACTAAGGAAAGGTTAATGAGAAGGTCAGAAAGAATTTGTGAGAAATAGTCCTTGAAATACAGGGGCAAAAAAGATGATCTCATGTTTGTTGGATCAGGATTGAGTTTAAATCAGGTTCTCGTCCTCATTAAATAATCTAGTTCATGACCAGCTCTCAAGTTTGCCTAAGTTTTTGAAAGGATTTTTGCCTTACTTAAGTTCCTGTTTTCATGCTATGGATTATTGACTATGCTTTGATTCCTGGGATTTTCATGTACCTTGTTATTTTGGTTTTCATTTTATCTTGCTCTTGAATTTCCTACATTTTGATATCTTGGGTTTTCATGAACATTGCCATTTTGGACTATTGAGCTTTGTATTTTGGACTATTGCTATTTTCTACCAACTTTTCTACTGCTTTTTGGGAAATATCCTTTTCTCTTTTGTATTTGCCTTTTGTAAATAAACTTCTGTAGTTAGCAGCTACCGGACTCTGTTTTATGCTGGGTGAAAAGGTGTTTCTGACCTAGTGTGTGACATCCACTAACTTGGTAGATATTGTTGCTAACCTCCTTCATGATGATTTCAGCATATGGTGACTCCATGAATGATAGATCTCTAAGTCATCCTATCATCAACAGCTCTGCTCAGGCCTTGTAGTCTCAGGACCATGGTCTCCTTTATCAAATCTGTCTATCTATAATGTGGTCTTCCTTTTTTCCCCCTTACAACGATTTCTTTTTTAATTGATCATGTTCTTTCATGATATAGCCAATGTACAACAATCTCAGTTTAGTCATCATGGCTTCTAGTTCAGGGTCAATTAGTTTTTTTAGTGTCCATAGAACTCATTCCCGGCCCTGCATTTCAAATGAGTTTATCTTCTTCCTATCAGCTTTCTTCACTGTATGTTTCTGGTTGTTTTGTTTCCTTAACAAATTATCTGTTTGGACCACATGTTCATCCCTACTCTAGTTACATTTAAGGATAACATATTTCATTCCAAGTTTTTGGCTTTAACTGTACAATCAAGCAGATAACAAATCCTTCTTTTGTTGTAGCTAATGACATAGTGGATCATTGGAATACATATGGGCTGAGTTTTCACACCGCACATAGTCTAAGCAACTAGATATTTTGTGATTCTGCTTTACTCGTTGACTTCTAGGGGGCCAAAGCCTTGCAGGGGGGTCTACGGACATTACAGTATTCTCAAAACAGCACATAAATCAGCTTAGACCAGCCAGAACAGGATATTTCCAGATTCAATCTTGCATCAAAATTCAATTTTAAAAGGTAAAAAGATATTCACAAATAAGCTTTCATTCTCATACTTTATATGCAGCTGAAATCTCTTTCATAGGATGTTTTAAGGGGACTTCCCCAGAGTATGAGAAAGAATTTATTGACTACAGCACTGCTGCCCTATCAATCTTACATTGTTTTGTGAACACTAGCTAAAGAAACAATCAATGAAACAGTGATGTTGATTGCAAATATATATGTGTAATGGCCATTAAGAAGTAGCAATTTGTTTGACAATAGTTTGGGGGCTCTCACTCCATATACTCATCTTTTCTGCTTAGCAAAAAATGTTAAAATGAACTGAGCATGTGTTGTACACCTGTATGGTCTAAATTATCACTTGAAAATGAAGCATTTCCTTTAATGAAAAGAAGGGAGGGAGGAAACCAAGCATTTAAAGTGAAGTGCAAAAATATTTCCAATATGATGAGTAGAAGCTCAGGACAGATTCAAATTTAGATATCCATCATTATTATTTAGCACTCTTTTACCAGCAACAGAATCTATGACCATGGAAAATACAGTCTGGCATTCTGTTGAACAGCTACATATTTTTAACTGTTTTGTATTCATGTATACTTGAATGACTATTTGGAACTAACAGCCCACCTGACTCCAGCAATACATGGAGCGAGAGTTGCCAGATGTACAAGCTGGGTTTAGAAAAGGCAGAGGAACGAGAGACCAAATTGCCAATATCTGCTGGATAATGGAGAAAGGCAGGGAGCTTCAGACAAACATCTTATTTCTGATTTATTGACTATTCTAAAGCCTTTGACTGTGTGGATCATAATAAACTGTGGTAACCTTGTCTCTCTCCTGAGGAATCTGTATAAGGATCAAATAGCAACAGTAAGAACTGACCATGGAACAACAGACTGGTTCAAGATTGGGAAAGGTGTATGGCAGGGTTGTATACTCTCATCCAACCTATTCAACTTGTATGCAGAACACATCATGCGATGTGCAGAGCTTGATGAATGCAAGGCCGGGGTGAAAATAGGAAGGTAGTGTCTTGATCAAGTGAAGTAATAGTACCACTCTATTCTGCTTTGGTCAGGTGACACTTAGAATATTTCTTATATTTCTGGGCACTGCAATTCAATTGGTATATTGATAAGTAGGAATGTATCTAGAGAAGGGCAAAAAAAAATGGTCAAACTTCTGGAAGCCAAGAACTATGAGGAGTCTCTTGGGAGCTGGGTATGTTTAACTTGAATAAGAAAAGGCTAAGAAAGGACATGATATTATAGCTATGTTTAAATATTGGAAAGGAGTGTGGTGGAAGCTCCTCCTTTGGAGGCCTTTAAACAGAAACTGGATGGCCATCTGTCGGGGGAGATTTGAATGCAATTTTTCTGCTCTGTGGCAGAGGGTTGGACTGGATGGCCCATGAGGTCTCTTCCAACTCTATGATTCTATGGCATATTGACTTATATATAAGTCAAAACATTTATGACAAGAAATTGACCCTAAACACATGGGATGACTCTATGGTAGCACTACTCTGAAAATCATCTATTCCAGCATGAAAAGCATACCAACCCTCTCTCCTCACAATACATATGTTCAGCAGGGCTGTTTTAACCTCCTGCCAATGAGCACAGAGTGTAAGAGGATCATACACACAAGAAAGCAAGGACTTTTTCCATCTCAATGGGACACTTTGAAACTAGCGAGCTGTATGTTAGAAGTGTCTGTTAAAAGCAGCAGAGCCATTCACAAAATATGCATGCACACAGAAGAAAGTAAGTCCTTTTTCTGTCTCAATAGGACTCTTTAAAACTGGCAAGAAGCATCCTGCACATACAACAATAAAAAACTATTTTTAAAAAACCCCTAAGCATTATACCTTCTACCTTTTGATTTTGATTTCTCAATTTTCTATTCCCTTAAAGTATTACTATATAATACAGTACCATTATACTTTTAATAAAATTCTTCTAAATCAGCATAATAGAATTTAGTCCCCCATTTTTGATGTAAAAAATACTTCTTAGTCTTTCTTGAAATTGGTCAAGTATTGATCGACAATGTCAGTTTGTCCATTTTAGCTAATTCACATATCTTCAAAAGCCAGTCTTCTCAACATTTGTTTTTAAGAGGAGGGTGGAGGGCTATTTGAATAGAGAACAGAGAATTTTTTAGCCAGAAATCTTGTTGGTGTATTTAACATATGTAAATTTCCTTGCTGAGGTAAACATCAAGGTTGCAGAACTAGGAATCTACATTTGAAACTATTGTGCATGGAAAGACACATGGGCATGTTGATGTAGCCACAATATTAGTTTCATGACATAAAGTTTTCATTGTATGATCAATGTGCAGTTGGGAATTTATATTACACAACCCTAATCTGATACAGAGTAGTATTTTGCTTTGTTATTATTTTGCTGCACAAGGATTTGCATCATTTCTGCTTAACATTTGTATCTATAGAAAGAAACAAATTAAAGATCCAACTTGCTGTTTTTCCAGCCTAGCAGTTTCAAGGCCAGTCAAGTGGATGCACTTGAAAATGTACCTCTTCTGTTAGATGTTAAGCCAAATTGTCCTGAACTCTCTAAGTGATTCTGTGAAGCCACTGGAGTGGAGCAGACCAATTGTGCTGTTTAAAAACAGCAACACCAGCTTCTCTGGTTATAACAGGAGAGGGTAAATCTATTACCAAATGTGCTTCTGTAATTGTTCTGCTATAATACACCACTCTGTTTTGTTGACCAAATGGTTCAGCGGGTTACAGGAGAACATCAATAGCAGCAAACAGGTCTGGTCACCCCAACTGGCTTGCATCTACAGCATTTAATCACGGCATTGATCCATTCAATATAGGATAGTTTGTCTATTACTGTGAGATATTGAACTTCTGTCAGCAATCACCTTCTTGAACTAAGCTGCTGGAGCATAAATGTGGAAAAGTATTCAAAAGAGTTGACTAAGGCTTACTTTCTGTGCAAGGATTTTGGGTTCCTTGTGCTTGGAAGGTCAACTTTATTACTTATTCATCATGTTGATATTCCATTCTTCCTTCAGGGTTTATCAGATGGAAAAGTATATGCAGGTTATTTCTTTTTCATCTCATGGAAATTTTCACCTGGTTTCTGCAATATCAGTAGAATATGAACTGAGATTAATTCTGAAATTTAAAGGAGCAATCTGTTGTACTGACCCAATTTTGATGAACCTGTTCAGCATTTGGATTGCCTTTTTAAAACCTTGACCATATACATGATATCAAAAGCACATTAAAATTTGTAGTGGATTGCCCAACCTACATCTTACATATATAAATATTAGGGCTGGGCGGTTTCGTTTCATTAATTCGTAATTCGTTAAAAATTCGTTATTTTTTTTGTTAACAAAGCGATAACGAACCATTCTGGAGCAGCTTAAAAACGAAACGAATTTTTCAATTCGTTTCGTAAATGCTTCATATTTCGTTATGTATTCGTTTCGTTATTGGTTTGAGGTCGTTTCGTTATTATTTCCGCATGTCTGGGGCAAGTTTTATAGTTGTTTTTGTTTAATTAGTGAAAAAAAAATTATAATATCACACCAACAGTCAACAACAGAGGGAGAGGGAAGCTTCAGAAGTTCCCCCTGTCCCATTTGGAGGTTTTTTAGCGTATTGCGCTGTCGCGTCCGCCATTAACGAATCGATTCGTTATTGTTTCGTAATTTTTTTCACCATTTACGAAATTTCGTAAATATCGAACTTTTTTAAAAAAAATTCGGAATTCTTTTAAATATCGAAACGCAAAAAAACCCAAAAAACGAATCGATTTTAGAAACAAATTTTTCCGTTGTTACCCAGGCCTAATAAATATGATTTTTCATCATGAGTGTCTAAGAACATTTATGGTCATAGTTCAGGGGAAGAATATAGATTTTATTTGCAGAAGGTGCCAGATGCATGGCTATTCTAGTTCAAAGGATCACAGTGGAAATTAAGAGAAGTACATAATACTGAGCTAAACAAACAAACAGTCTCTTCCTCTTTTGTGTCATTGTAGACCTATGCCAAAGTTCTTGCCTCATATATTTCAAACATTTGCACACTTCTCATCTGGGGGCTTGTACAGAAGTGTTTATTATAATGTGTTTAAAACTGTATTTGTGTTTTACATTGGTTGCCTATGGCTGGAGCGGCCCAGCTGGGAGAGATATGTTGCCATGGAAACAAGACAGAAGAGGAGGTGGGAGGAGCTTAGAGAGAAAAGGGTTTGAAAGTGACAGTTAAGTTTCAGTCAGGAGGAAGAGACCCTGAGAGAGAGTAGCAGAGTCAGATAAGGACTCTGAGAGAGTAGCAGAGTCAGGGAAGAGACTCTGAGGAGTGAAGAAGTGTAGTGTTAGTTAGTGTTCGTGAATATTTCTTCAGCTAGGGAGCTGAAGGGTAAAACTTTGTTAGATTTCTTTAGTTAAAAAAGAACTAACAGAGGCTTTGTACGATTGCCAGTCGGTGGAAGACTGGAATTCTATTATTTGATCCAGTATAGATCAAACAGTGAGAATATTCACAGCAGGGAACACTGAATAATAGACACCTTCACCAGAGCAAGAGTTTAAAAGTTGTAACATCAAAGGCTGAATTGTATCTCTACCAAGTCATATTGTAACCATCAAGTATATGCCAAGCATAACCTCTCCATATTGTAACCATCAAGTATATGCCAAGCTGAACATCTTTATATTGCAACCACAAGCTTTGTTCAACAATAAACTTGTTCTCTTTGTTATTTTAAAAACTGCCTCATCTCCATTGATTTTACGTTCGGTGCATTCCACTCTACCAAAATTACCTCACAACGCAAACAGAGACTAACAGAGACTTTAATACCAGCGTCTCTATACATTATGGTGGCAGTTTAATTAGCATTGTCGGAGGTTCCTTACAGTTTTGGTGGCATTCGGTGGCGTTAATACTTCTTTACATATTTGGTGGCAGCGGTGGGAATATGTAAAGAAGTATTAACGCCACCGAATGCCACCAAAACTGTAAGGAACCTCCGACAATGCTAATTAAACTGCCACCATAATGTATAGAGACGCTGGTATTAAAGTCTCTGTTAGTCTCTGTTTGCGTTGTGAGGTAATTTTGGTAGAGTGGAATGCACCGAACGTAAAATCAATGGAGATGAGGCAGTTTTTAAAATAACAAAGAGAACAAGTTTATTGTTGAACAAAGCTTGTGGTTGCAATATAAAGTTGTTCAGCTTGGCATATACTTGATGGTTACAATATGGAGAGGTTATGCTTGGCATATACTTGATGGTTACAATATGACTTGGTAGAGATACAATTCAGCCTGTGATGTTACAACTTTTAAACTCTTGCTCTGGTGAAGGTGTCTATTATTCAGTGTTCCCTGCTGTGAATATTCTCACTGTTTGATCTATACTGGATCAAATAATAGAATTCCAGTCTTCCACCGACTGGCAATCGTACAAAGCCTCTGTTAGTTCTTTTTTAACTAAAGAAATCTAACAAAGTTTTACCCTTCAGCTCCCTAGCTGAAGAAATATTCACGAACACTAACTAACACTACACTTCTTCACTCCTCAGAGTCTCTTCCCTGACTCTGCTACTCTCTCAGAGTCCTTATCTGACTCTGCTACTCTCTCTCAGGGTCTCTTCCTCCTGACTGAAACTTAACTGTCACTTTCAAACCTTTTTCTCTCTAAGCTCCTCCCACCTCCTCTTCTGTCTTGTTTCCATGGCAACATATCTCTCCCAGCTGGGCCGCTCCAGCCATAGGCAACCAATGTAAAACACAAATACAGTTTTAAACACATTATAATAAACACTTCTGTACAGGGCTCTCAGCTAATTTTGGAGACATAGCATTTATGAGCTTAGAAGTTTTTGAGAAAAGGGACATTATCACCCAGAATGGAGTTTATGATTTTTCACCATTAGCTTTATGGAGCACGGGTTAGTGGAGTTGGAAGTCGGTGGTAACAAAGTTTGTTGAACAATATTGACAAAGACTGGAAGTCTGTTGGATGTTCAGTACGTGTGGAACTGTTCATCTTCTGCCTTGTCAATTTGATTGCTTGAGAGATCCACAATTTTCTCTCACATTTCCTAACAAGGCTTACTAATAGATATCCCACTATTACTGTGAATTGATGGTGAAGATCATTCTACTGCAGTGATTCTCAACCTCTCTAATATCATGACCCCTAAATACAGTTCCTCATGTTGTGGTGACCTCCAACTATAAAATGATTTTCATTTCTAATTCATAACTGTAATTTTCCTACTGATATGCAGGATATATTTTCATTTTTACAAATTGAACATAATCAAAGCATAGTGATTTATTACAAAAGCAATATGTTTGGGGGAGTATGGACAATGGATGATGAGATTTTCAGTACCTTCAATCAATTCAACTCTGACTTACACAGACCACTGAGACCCACCAAATGACAAACCTGGACCAAACTTGACACACTGAATGCCCATGACCAACAGAAAATACTGGAGGGGTTTGGGAGGAATTGACAGTGATTTAGGGGAGATGTAGTTCATCTACATCTGGAGAGCACTGTGACCCCAAACCACTATGGATCTGGACCAAACTTGGCATAAATACACAATATGCCCAAATTTGAACACTGGTGGAGTTTGGGGAAAATAGATATTGATATCTGGGAGTTGTAGTTGCTTGGATTTGTAGTTCAACTAAAATCAGAGCATTCTGAACTCCACCAATGATGGGATTTGTTGGAACTCAGCCTGTGTGTGAACCTGAGACTGAATCTCTGATTGTATTGCCTAATGCTGATGAAAATGTTGATGGGCCTAGTTTGGATAGTGAGGCTGAAGTGATCAATGAGGACGAGGCTCAAGATGGAGACACTTTGGGGTGTAAAAATCCTACAGGCTTTGATTTAGAGGCTTCAGGGGAAAAACCAAGTTCTCATGAGAAAGTTTCTTTCAGACAGAAAGAAGAAAGCTCACTCCCTTTTCCTCCTACCCCGAGCTTGCATGATAACTTGACACCTGGTCGGGTCAATGATAACAGTCACAACTTGGAGGTAAGCCAGAACCACAGGGGGGCTCAATGTTTACGTAGGTCCAAGAGAATCTGACAACTGAAACCAAAGATTAGAGTTAGCTGGAATCAGTTTTTGGGATTTAAGAATGCCCGTGAGTGGGATTTCCTCAGACCAAGCATCATTTAGTATCAAGTACAAACCTTGGGTTTTCCAGTTTCCAGTGGTCTGGTCTCCAAGGGAATTTGTGTCTTCAAGTGAGAATTAGCTGGGGCTAATCTGTTCATGGATTTCTATTGAGAGTTGTTTGAACATTACTGCTTTGGATTTTCTACAAGCTTTCTGGACATTGCTGTTTGCTGTATCATTTTGTCTTTTTTTACTTTTGGACTTCAATCTATTTTATATTCATCATTCAATAAAAAGGATTGTATTTTTCCTAAACTAAAGTGTGGTGTATTAATGACAAAAGGGCCCAGTTTCCAGCTCTGGAGTGCAACAGGATTGAACTAAGCTTGGCACAAAGAACTCCCACATCCAACAGACAGGAAGATAGAATTACTATTCCATTATTATACATTATTATTATCAGACTCAGACATATGGAAGGGAACCCCAAAGGCCATCTAGTCCAGCTCCCTTCTCTCTGCCAGGCAGGAAGATAGAATTACTATTCTATTATTATACATCATCATCATCAGGCTCAGACAATTGGAAGGGAACCCCAAAGGACATCTAGTCCAGCCCCCTTCTTTCTGCCAGGCAGAGAGATAAAATTACTTCAGGAGCAAAAACAATGATAATAATAATAACAAAAAGTCTAATACTAATAATAATAATAGTAAGTCAAACTTATGGCAGGTTCTCCCATCCTTTCTGCTCCAAATAATAATAATAATAATAATAATCATCATCATCATCATCATCATCATCAACATCATCATCATCCATATATGCTTTGTCTGTAATGAGTACCCTAAAAACAAAAAAACAAAAAACTACGGGGCCAAATGACCCCAAATTTGGCAACAAAACTCACAATCCAAGGTGTGACCATCACTGAACCCCCCCATACTAAACACCTTTAAATTCAAAAAAGGAAGAAGACAACATACCTCCCCCACACACACACACACGCTGAGGACACAGCCAGCAAGGTCACCTTACTTCCCCTTCCTCTTTGCATTCACAGTCCATGGAAGGTGAGGTGGGAGAAGAAGGGGCCTAATGGGTGAGGGAGAGCGGTGGTGGAGTGGCTCATATGCCATGGTGTCAAAAGGAAGAGGAGGAGGGTTCTGAAGAAGCAGCGGCAGCAATGGCTGCTGTTCCCTGCATGTCTCTCTGGCCCCTAACTAACACTAAGGCAAGGAATCAAAGGGCAGAGGCTGAGGAGAAGGAGGAAGGGGAGGAGAGAAGGGGGAAGGAAAAAAGAGGGAGACAGGCCACACTCTGTGCACACACTCTGACTCTCTGTCTCCCCCACACACACTCCCACAGCCCAAGGGAAGGAGGAAGGTGCCATGATGGGTGTCATAGGGACACATGAAATTGACATTGCTTGGAAAGGAACCCCAAAGACCATGCAGCCCAACCTGATTTGGTAGTAAAGGAAGACACCATCAAAGCCCTCATAGCAGATGGTCAACCAGTTGGAAGGGAGCCCTAAAGGTCATCCAGTCCAACCCCCTCCTTCCCTCCCTCCTTCTTCCCTTCCTCCCTTTCTCTACTTCCCTTCCTTCTCCTTCCTTTACTTCTTTCCCTCCTGTGAAGAGGCAGGAAATCCCGCTGAGGGGCACCTTTACGGATGGCCTTTCACATGCTGTGGGCCAAAAGGAGGAGGAGGAGGAGTAGGAGGAGGAGGAGGAGGAGGAGGAGGAAGAGGATGAATTGGATGAATCACTATTTTTGTGTCGCTCTTTTGACCTGGGGCTCCAGGAAATCCAGGCAGCCATTCTGGAGGCAGTGACCCCTCAGAAATGGCCAAACGACCCCTGGGGGTCACAATCCTTATGTTAAGAAATGCTGTCGTACGGGGAATTATAAGTCCCTACTGACCAACCTACCAAATGTTTAGGAAGAAGGGCTCCCCCCCCCCCCCAAAAAGGAAATGAATTAATTCTTCCCATGATAATTTTCTAGTTGACACTAAGACTTAAGTGGACTGATATCCCTGTCTGATATACTCCTACACTTCACGCAGAGTGTTTTCTGCTATGAATGTTCAAAAACTTCTGGAGTTGTTTGAATCAATAATTCATGGGTTAAAATTACAATGATCCTAATTTGTATTTAGCAGCTTTATGCCTGCAACTACAGAGAAGTTTAATGGTCCATGAAATATTGAAGTGTCTCATACGCATCTACTGAGACTTTAGTTTCATAAAAGGAAACTGTCAAGGATACAGAAGCTCAAAACATAAACAGTAGGATAAGAAGAAATTATCTTTTCTGTGTCATGGGCAATTACCATTTTGGGTCTCTGCTGCTTTTCCTATGTACCATCTTTTGTGACCCACCGAAGAATTTTCAGATTCCCTGAGAAGTGTGATGGCGATTTTAAAGTTAAATCAGAAGTCTTCATAATTTAAATGATTCACTAAAAGAATATTTCTAGGAAAAAATGCATTACTGTTCTCAAATCACAGTCAGATTCTTTATAAGAAGATTGCACAATTGTCAAATCATGAAGACTGTCTGTGACAACAACCAGCACTCTTGAACTTCTCCTGGGATGTATCAATACTGCATAATTATAGTAGTTTGACATCAGTATATTCACCCTACAGACTTTTAATTTGGGGATATACTTAGAATTCTCTAATCCATTCCTTAAACTAGAGCTCTGTGATGGTAAATGTAAAAACTTCACAAAACTATAAATGCTAGCATTCCATAGGGTAGATAGAGTCGTGACAATTAATGTGATATCCTATCCTATCCAATTTGTCATCAATCCACTCCTTTGGGTTTCACAAAAATCTACCGTTTCCCAAAATATATGGTCCTGTGCTTTTCTTTTCCATTTCTGGTTGAATAGCTTAACCATTGGTTCATACCATCGAGTACAAGGTCTGGCTAGGGCTGCTTATGGTCTCTTGTGTCAGGAGTCAATTTCTGACAGCGTGAAAACATCATAAATTCCCTCTGTGACATCCTGACTGGATCATCCTGGCTGCCTCAGTTTTCTCTCTTTGACATTTTGACATTTTGAAGCCAGCAGAGGGCGCTGGAAACCTTGTATTGGAACTTGTGAAGCAACAAGCTCTAATGTGGAAACTGAGAGGAGGGGGGAGGTGGGCAGGAAGGGTGTATAAAAGGAAGTGGTGGTGGGGAAAAGTCAGTAGTGTCT
This sequence comes from Anolis sagrei, assembly GCF_037176765.1. Taxonomy (NCBI): domain Eukaryota; kingdom Metazoa; phylum Chordata; class Lepidosauria; order Squamata; family Anolidae; genus Anolis; species Anolis sagrei. Next base: position 274,369,317 of record NC_090021.1, read on the forward strand.
TTCTTTGCTTCAGAGAAACAAGCAATATATATTCATTTCCAAGCAAAACCTGCCTGTGAGTGTTTATTTAATATTGCTATAAAAACCTACAGTCTTACATCTTGTTATTCAGTTCGTTAGTTGACATGTCTTTTGTTCGTGCCGTATGCCCACCCACCTTCTTTTTGCCTCATAGATTTAATTGACTACGTCACAACACAATTATTGTGTGGGTTTTTCCAGTACCTAGGAACGATAATCTTTACAGTGTAATTGTTGGCATACTTAATATCTAGCCAAAGACAAATGGACCAAATGTCAAAATACCTTCTTGAGTTTTTGAAGTGATGAGTTACCCCATTTCATAGTCTAGCTGTTACTTCTGCTCACATATCCTCTCTCTATACATTCTGTTTTTAGGCACCTTGCGTAAGCCACCCTTAGTCCCTTTGGGGAGATAGTGGCGGGATACAAGAATGAAGTTATAAATGATTGTTCTGGATCTGCATGATCTTTTGCAGGGGGACGCTCGTACATTTTCAGATGAAGGTTGTCCCAACAAGGGTTTGCTTGATGCGCCTTCCTCTTGGCAAATTTATCCTATTTTGTCATCTATTTGTGTCCCTTCAAAATCTACTGTTGGTAACAGCACTGTTGGTAACAGCTGACATCCAGTGAGAATGCTCAAGGGCCAGGACTTCTCAGTTTTCAGTGTACTCCAATTTTTTTAGGTTAGTTTTAAGCCCATCTTTAAATCTCTTTTGTTGTGCACCAACATTCCATTTTCCCTTCTTGAGCTGAGAGTAAAGTAACTGCTTTATGAGACAGTGATCAGGCATTTGGACAATGCGGCCAGCCCAGTGAAGTTAATGGCAGAGAATCATGACTTCTATTCTGGTGGTCTTTGCTTCTGACGTTTGTCTATCTGTCTTACCAGAATATTTGCAGGATTTTTTGAGGGCAATGCTAACAGAATCATTCCAGAATCATAGAATCAAAGAGTTGGAAGAGACCTCATGGGCCATCCAGTCCAACCCCCTGCCAAGAAGCAGGAATATTGCATTCAAAGCACCCCTGACAGATGGCCATCCAGCCTCTGTTTAAGCACCCCTGACAGATGGCCATCCAGCCTCCTTCCAAACAAGGAGCCTCCACCACACTCTGTGGCAGAGAGTTCCACTGCTGAACGACTCTCACATTCAGGAAGTTCTTCCTCATGTTCAGATGGAATCTCCTTGTAGTTTGAAGCCATTGTTTCGCGTCCTAGTCTCCAGGGAAGCAGAAAACAAGCTTGCCTTCCTCCCTGTGGCTTCCTCTCACATATTTATAAATGGCCATCATATCTACTCTCAGCCTTCTCTTCTTCAGGCTAAACAAGCCCAGCTCCTTAAGCTGCTCCTCATAGGGCTTGTTCTCCAGACCCTTGATCATTTTAGTTGCCCTCCTCTTGACAAATTCCAGCTTGTCGATATCTCTCTTGAATTGTGGTGCCCAGAATTGGACACAATATTCCAGGTGTGGTCTAACCAAAGCAGAATAGAGGGGTAGCATTACTTCCCTAGATCTAGACACTATGCTCCTATTGATGCAGGCCAAAATCCCATTCGCTACTTTTGCCGCCACATCACATTGTTGGCTCATGTGTAACTTGTTGTCCACGAGGACTCCAAGATCTTTTTCACACATACTGTTCTCGAGCCAGGCATTGTCCCCCATTCTGTATCTTTGCATTTGTCATTGTTGAACTTCATTTTGTTAGTTTTGGCCCATCTCTCTATTCTGTCAAGATTGTTTTGAATCCTGTTCCTGTCCTCTGGAGTATTGGCTATCCCTCCCAATTTGGTGTCGTCTGCAAACTTGATGATCATGCCTTCTAGCCCTTCATCTAAGTCATTAATAAAGATGTTGAACAGGACCGGGCCCAGGATGGAACCCTGCGGCACTCCACTCGTCACTTCTTTCCAGGATGAAGAGGAAGCATTGGTCAGCACCCTCTGGGTTTGTCCATTTAACCAATTACTGATCCACCTCACCGTAGTTTTGCCTAGCCCGCATTGGACTAGTTTGTTTGCCAGAAGGTCATGGGGGACTTTGTCGAAGGCCTTACTGAAATCCAGGTACGCTACATCCACTGCATTCCCTGCATCTACCCAGCTTGTAACTCTATCGAAAAAAGAGATCAGATTAGTCTGGCATGACTTGTTTTTGATAAATCCATGTTGACTATTAGTGATGACCACATTTGTTTCTAAATGTTTGCAGACCACTTCCTTAACAATCTTTTCCAGAATCTTGCCTGGTATCGACGTGAGGCTGACCGGACAGTAATTGTTCGGGTCATCCTTTTTTCCCTTCTTGAAGATTGGGACCACACTGGCCCTCCTCTAATCTGCTGGAATTTCTCCCATTCTCCAAGAACTTTCAAAAATGATTGCCAATGGTTTCGAAATGACTTCCGCTCGTTCCTTCAATACTCTTGGGTGTAGTTGATCTGGCCCTGGGGACTTGAACTCATTTAGAGTGGTCAGGTATTCCTGAATAACTTGTTCCCCAATTTGGGGTTGGATGTCCTCTAATCCCTCATCCACTCCATCTTGCTGAGGTTGAAGATGACTTTTTTTGTGAGAAAACCGAGGCAAAGAAGGCATTAAGTAGTTCTGCCTTTTCCCTACCCCCTGTCCGCATTTCCCCATCTTCTCCTCGAAGAGGCCCTTTTTCTACTGACATAAGAAAATAAGCCCTTTTTATTGTTTTTAATGTCCCCGGCAAGCCTGAGTTCATTTTGTGCCTTGCGGACCTTTTCCCTACAGGTGTTGGCAAGAGTGATGTTTGTAGATGGTTCATGTTTCACAGGTGTACACAATGCTTCATAAACAAGCATTTTGGTCTCTACAAATATCCTGATCCTCAAATACTCTCTGCTTCATTCAAGAAATGCTGTGCTCACAGAGCTCATACATTGTCAACTTTTGTGGAGTGGTGACTGCCTAGGTAGCGGAAATTGTCAACGTTTTCTAGTGTTATACCATTAATCTGTATTTCTGGGATTGCAGAGGGATTGATTGGGGCTTGCTGTAGAGCACTTTGGAAGCTTATTTATTTATTTATTTATTTCAGACATTGATATTCCATCTTTCTTATCACTGGAGGGGGACTCAGGGCGACTTACAACCGGCAACCAATAGATACCAACAACAACAATAAAACACAGTTAAACATTAATTAAAACATCATTATAAGTTTTAAAAACCACTTAAAAGAGACAAATCCAAATCCAAGTCCAGAGTCACAATTCAAAATCTATCCATTGTCGATCACATGATTCCTTTATAATTGTTATTGCTGTGACTGCTGCTCGAAAGCTTGATCCCACAGTCATGATTTCAATTTCTTCCTGAAGAACTGGACAGAGGGGGCTGACCTGATATTGTTAGAAGCAACATTATACTTATATCATGTAACTGTGAGTATAAAACTACTCTCTATCTCCTTGATGTAGGATTTCAGCCTTTATGTAGTATTTTAAAATATTTATTTATTTATTTATTTGCTTTACTTCTATACCGCCTTTCTCAGCCAAAAAAGGCGACTCAAGGCGGTTTACATAGTAAAGGTTCACACAACAACATCAAATACACTTACATATGCAGTTGATCATGGCTCATAATATTCAGGTTATACAAATGTAGCATTTTACATTAGGCACAGAATTCATCATCTCAACAGGCTTCATGTGGTAGATACAAATAAATATATATATAGGTATATAGATTTAAAGCAGAAGTTTTGAAGATCAAACAACATTTCAGGCACATTTGTTCTGGAACCCAGACAAGGGAGTTATTGCTGAAACCAAACATTTATTAAAGACTGAAATGACAGAACTATTAAATATTAAAATCTGAAAGAAAAACATTTCAGCTCCCACCTTTTTCATCCACTATGATGTGAATCAAAGGGTACTTTTGCATACATTGTAGGAAGCCCAAATCTGCAGTGTTGATGTAAAAACTGGAATAACCTGTTGCAAGATATTTCTGATTTGTAATCAGTTTTTCTGCTATGTCTTTTTTGGAAGAGAGATGTCATCTGATCTAAGAACATTGGAAGCAAGGTAAAACATATATATAAGTTTACTGGCTACATTACTATCCCATGGCCTCAGCATGTTGAAAAATGCATGGCATCATCCATCTATATCAAATGCCACATTCCAGAGTGTTCTGCACTCAGTGTTCTAGAACTGTGTCCACTTGGTTACAATTCCTTTTGGTTAACACTGGAGCGGCTGAAAATGGGGAAACCAACACATACTATATTAAGGCTAATATATGGTACTCACTGTTGGCTCTTAATTGGGCAGGTGCATTGGTTTGCATTTAGTGTGAGATCACTACATTTGAACTACATAGACCCAAATATATTTTGTAGTTGCAAATTCCTATATTTCTGAGGCTGTAATGGTGTTCGCAAGCAATGAGATGTATTAAAAAACCTGAATACATTTGAACAATGCACATTGAATAGCCAATTGATATATGCATATAAAAACAAATGCATTTCAAAAAGAAATATTTTTGAAAGGTCATGAATGAATTTCTGGAAGCAGAGATGAAAGCTTGCAATCTGATGCAGAAATGGGATACTGTATAGAAACTAGTGGTGGAAAATTAAAATCCTGACTGTATTGAAATTAACAGAAGCATTCATATTTGGAGGCTGAATTGAAAATGTGTGAGCATTTCTTTATGAAACGTCAAAGGTGGCATAAGCAGTTTTTTTATGTTTGTTTTTTTGTATGTGATCTCTGTGCCTATGTCCTCTTCACATTGACCAGATCAGAACTAATGTGCATTATATTTTCTCAGAAACTTTTGAAATACTCATCATGTGCATGTGTGCATTAAAAAATGTTAACGTAAACATGCATACTCAAAAATAAGCTCCATTGAGTTAAATAAGGTATGAGGCTGTAGGGACTGTTGCCTAAATTTACTTGATAGGTGTGAGTTGTTAATTTGAACTAGATTAACTCATTGAACCAAAATTATCTACATAATTTCTGACATATTAAATATTCTACTTAAGCTGACAATTGGGCATTTTGTTTCGCCTCATGATTTCTTTTGCACACATAACACATACTCTTATCAGTGCTGAATTTTTTAACCAAAGAAGCATAGCATGCTGAGCATTTAAGATACTGTACCCCTTTTCCCCAGTTGTAGTACAGTATTGGTAAGAGATGGCCTAAATGTACTGATATAATTAGTACTGAAATAATATACATTTCCTTCAGCCTTTTATCAAATTAAATCCTATTCACATCTCTTTCAGATACCTATTACTAGTTTGCCATTTATGTAGAACTGAGACGGCATAGTCATGACGTTAGCTTATGAGGTAGCCTAACATCCATGATTGGCTACCTCTAAATATAAAAATGCTAGATATGATAGCCCATTTGCTAAGAGCTCACATGTATTTTACTCACTCAGATCCTGCAGCACCTTAAAATACATTTATTATATATTTCTCTTCTTTGTTTTTATATTGAAGAAATAACATTAATGCTTATGAAATGAATGTAACAGGTCTAAGATCCATTATCTGCATGATGTGCCTTTTAATTGGTGATATTTTAGGAAATCTGACATAAGCTAGTATATCACTCTATGCCTCAGGTATGACAAAGGATTAAACCAAGAAAAGGAAACCTGTGAGAATGTTTTAATACCAAGGAAACAATGTGAATTATCAGTACAGCTGAAGCAATGCTTCCTTTGAAATGATGATTTGAGTTTCGATTGAATGACAGTATGTATGTGTGCATGGATTAGAGAAAGGATTCGATGGCTTGGTGGCCCGAGGAGAGAGAATCAGAGGAGATGGGGTGAGGGAGAGTAGGCGGAAAAGGAGGGAGGGAGGGAGAACAAGGGAGAGATTTGACCGAATTGAAGAAGAAAGTATTCATTGCCAAAAATGATGATGAAATGGGATATCTTTGAGATTATCACAGAAGACCCCAGTTCCAAAATACCTACCTCAGAAACTCTACAAAGAATAAGTTTTGAATAAGATGTATCTTGGCACCTTTTATCCGTGCTAGAATATCTTGACAGATATCAACAGCATTATTCAAGTCCCGATGAGATTTGTCCTCCAGTGCACCAAGATCTATACCATAGTAAAGGTAAAGGTGTCTCCTGACATTAAGTCTAGTCATGTCTGACTCTGTTGGGTCGTGCTTATCTCTGTTTCTAAGCTGAAGAGCCAGCGTTGTCCGTAGACACCTCTAAGGTCATGTGGCCAGCATTACTGTATGGAGCACCATTACCATAGTTGTTCCATATTAATATTAACTTTTTGGAAATTCACAATGGACTGCAATCCTATGGTTCATGGGCAGAAAACTACCACTTTGAATAGCACTACTGCAAGGAAACTAAATCTATGGGACAATGGCAACTGATTTTTTCCCATCCTTTTTGGGCAACGGTAAGCATGATCTGCGTGTGACCATATCTATGTGTGACCATATCTATTTCTTTCTTATTTCACCCTCTCTGTCCCTTCTTGTTGTGTGTCTCTATTAAGGCTGTGTTCTTTTCCCCACAACTTTTTCCTCACTCCCTTAAAGAAAACTCTCTGTAACACCCTTTGTCTCCAATCTCCTTTTTCCTTCCCTTCTCTGTGATATTGTGAAATCAAGCCACCAAGGTATATAATGAAATATATAAAAATATGAAATAGAAGCCACTATTCTGCCAGTTCCAGCAAGCATGCACCTGTGCCTCACCTAAACCTTTGTTATGAATTGCCTTTGGGATGTTGTCTGTTCATACCTCAAACCCCTTCTTTTAATTTCCATAATTCCCTCACAATGAACTGAGAAACAAGAGAAATCACTCAATGAATATATGTCTGCGCTCCTACACAATATCCCAGAGTACTTGTAAGATATCAGCACAAACACAAAACAATCTATGCGTAATGTCAAAGTGTATTATCAAAAAAGCATATAATATTCCATTTACCAAAATCCCCAGCACATAGCTCAATTCAGTGGTACACAGAAATCAAAAGGAGCAACCGCTCTCAAACGTAACATAGAATCATAGAATCATAGAATCAAAGAGTTGGAAGAGACCTCATGGGCCATCCAGTCCAACCCCCTGCCAAGAAGCAGGAATATTGCATTCAAATCACCCCTGACAAATGGCCATCCAGCCTCTGTTTAAAAGCTTCCAAAGAAGGAGCCTCCACCACACTCCGGGGCAGAGAGTTCCACTGCTGAACGGCTCTCACAGTCAGGAAGTTCTTCCTAATGTTCAGATGGAATCTCCTCTCTTGTAGTTTGAACAGTTCTAGGTCTGGATAGGGATTCCAATGTATATAGGCTTCAGGGATACATTCAATGAGAAAAGTCATATAAACAAAGTAAACATTGAGTCATGAGGCTATATGTAAACTGAAGACAATAATGAAGATTGTTTTGAGAGTGGCGCTTCATCGTCATTATTGTCTTCAGTTTACATATAGCCTCATGACTCAATCCAGACCTAGAACTGTTACGTTTGAGAGCGGTTGCTCCTTTTGATTTCTGTGTACCACTGAATTGAGCTATGTGCTGGGGATTTTGGTAAATGGAATATTATATGCTTTTTTGATAATACACTTTGACATTACGCATATTGTTTTGTGTTTATGCTGATATATGTCTGTGCTCCCCAGATCCATTTCCTGCTCCCAATTATAAGTTTGTAGCTGTCTGTGCAAAAGATCCAGCACCCATGCTTCAAGCCAGTTTCACATATTGAAATGGTCATCATCCCCAACTGCCCATTGTGTACATTGGACTAACTCTATTGCATGAACCAGAACTCACCCATTAAACCCACCAAAGACTCACAACATATTGCCACACTACATTTCTTTGGGATCACACCCCTTTTAGAGGCAAACCATTAAACGGACTAATGTTTCAAATGCTCCAGTGAGAGTTTACCAGCAAATAACCAAAATGTGCCAGCAAATAACCAAAATCTATATAAATAAAATGTAATGTTAGTTTGTGGGATTAACATAACTCAAAAACTACTGGACAAATTGACACCAAATTGGACACAATACACCTATCAGGCCAGCGAATGACCATCACTCATAAAAACACTGAAAAACAGTGGAAGGGACTTAAAAAGCCAAAAAAGCAAAAAGATGCTACAGCGTGTGTGCAAACACACACACAATAGCATATTCACACTCTCTTCTGGACTATATTCCGGACTATATTCACACTCCCTTTCGGACTCTTCCAGGCTCCTCAAGTTCCATCACCGTCATCCCCTCATGTTGATTCATGTAGGAACCAGTGATACTGCTAGGCATACTTTTCAAAAGATAATGAATGACTTTTGAGCTCTCGGAACAAAGCTTAAACAATGTAATGTACAGGTGGACTTTTCATCCCTCCTCCCAGTTGTAAGACACTGTCCTACAAGGGCCAGAAAAATAGTAAGGGTCAATAACTGGCTTAGAAAATGGTGTCAGGAGGAATGCTTTGGCTTCCTCGACCATGGCATGCTTTTCCAGGAGGATGGCCTACTGGCAAGGGATGGGGTGCATCTAACACAAGTAGGAAAACACCTTTTTGCTCACAGACTCACAAACCTCATTAGACGCACTTTAAACTAGGTCCACCAGGAGAGGGGGACAACAGCCTTGTGAACAGTACTTTACCCACAATATCAGGGAACCGCCAGAAGGCCAAACGGAGGGCTGCACAAACACAACAAGGACCAAGGACCGAAAGAACAATAATCCCAAATAAACAGCTCAGGGGAAGATCTTGGGGGCTCACATGACTTTACACTAATGCACAGGGCATGGGAAATAAATAAGACAAACTCCAACTTTTAGCACAACACCACAAATATGATGTCATAGGCATCACGGAAACCTGGTGGGATGACTCCTATCGCTGGAATGTTGACATGGAGGGCTATAACCTCTTTCACAGAAACCGGACAAAGGGGAAAGGAGGCGGAGTAGCCTTATATGTCAAAAACTGTTACGCTGCAGAAGAGATGCAAGACAGCAAACCAGGAAACCAGCTTGAAAGCATCTGGCTAAGAATCAAGGGAACTGGGACTCAAAAAGATCTCGTTGTAGGCGTCTATTACAGACCTCAAAGCCAGGCGGAAGAGCTTAATGAAGTCTTCTGCCAACAGTTGACCAAACAGGCACAGAGAAGAGATGTAGTAGTCATGGGTGTTTTCAAATATCCTGATATTTGCTGGAAAACAAACTTGGCCAAGAGTACAAAGTCCAACAAATTCCTCGCTTGCCTTGAAGACAACTTCATGGTCCAGAAGGTAGAAGAGGCAACAAGCAGGTCGGCTGCTCTTGATCTCATCCTAACAAATGCGGAGGACCTGATCGATGCGGTTGAAGTGAATGGATCCTTAGGGGCAAGTGACCATGTGTTCTTGCAATTCGAGGTACAAAGGAAGGCTGAAACTAAGACAAGTCAAATTCGCATTTAGAAATTTAGGAGAGATGATTTGATCCCAGCTGACGCTCCGCTGCCTCGGAGGCCGACCTCCTGCCGCCCGGCCGGCCCCCTGCTGCTCCGGCGAGCCAGCGGCCCGGCGGGGCTGTTCAGCGGCACTGCTGTGCCACCGCGCTGTCCCTCGTTGTCCCGCGGCTCAGGGAGGGCCGGCTTTCCATCGCGCCGGCCTCCTGCCGTTCGGCCGGCATTCGGCCGGCACTTCGCCACACCACCTCGGCCTTGGTTTCCTGGCTCCGGGTGGGGTCGGCGCTCACCGCCTCTGCTGCCCATCAGACGCCCAGCTGTTCCAGCTCGCCGTGTGCTGCTCCAACTCGCACTTCTACCTTGGCGAAGGCCTGAACGCGGCCTAGTTTGTCAGGCAGAGACCCGGGCGCGACCTAGTGGGTTGGTGCCTCTCCTGCATCTCTATCTGTGGCTCCTGTGCTGTCCGTGTGTGTTGCCCGACGCTTGTGTTGACCGCCTGCGCTGACCAACCATCTGTGCTGACCGACTGTGCTTTTTAATTCTTTGTGCTGACCGATTGTGTTGATCGACCATCTGTGCTGACCCCACCCCAATGCGCCCCAAGTGACGGTGCTGTCTGTCCTCCTGTGTGAAACGACCGACCACCGAGACTTTTTCATCTGATCTTCGTTGAGTGCGGTCATTCTGGGGGGAGGGGGTGCTGACTGCTGACTGCTGCCGTGTATGTGTCGCCCACCAGTGTGGCCTTTATTTTTATTCCCGGAAGAACAATATTAACCATCCACTGATTTACATTTGTCAGCCATTGTTCCACATTGTATGCTATAACAACATTACCAAAAACAACCGTACTTAACTGTAAAGTGGTAAGCTAAGGGACCACTGCACTACCGACTGCATTGAATTGTTAGTAAGTTTGCATAGCGTAGTACCTTATTATACCTCCCTATATTGCTGCTAATCCCTATACCTATATTGCTGCTAATCTATCCATCTTAGCACTTACCTCCATGCCGCACTTTAACTAGTACTGGTTAAATATCAGCAGCACTTTTGCACTTTAGGAACTCTGGGGACGATTACTTACTGCACTTTTCGAAATTGTGAAACTCTAGTGAAGCGTCCTAACAACTATTACCCATGTGCTCCCCCATCCCCTTGTATTTATTATTCCTATTGTTAATTAACTGTGAAAGGGACAGGGGACAAAGCGGGCTGGAGTTTGCGGAAAACAACAGGGCGGGGGGGGGGGGAGAGATAAAGGGAACGGAAATGTATGGCGAATTGAAATCTCAACAAATCAAAAAACCAACAATGAAATGCAAACTGAGGTTATGGATATGGAATGCGGCATGGAGGGGGAAGGGTGTTCCACCGGCCGAGGGGCCCCCATATAAGTGGTGGTGGGGAAGGGGAGATGCGGGAAAAGGAGACCATTAATTCGGCCTAGGGATCATGTAGCAACATTAGTAATTCCAAACCGGTCTCCTAACATGATAAATTGGTGTAACCAGGATGGTGGTCCCTCTGGATTGAAGGTGGTGCTGTTGAATGCCAGATCTGTCAATGGAAAAGCAACTTTCATCCAGGAACTAATCCTGGATGAACAGGCAGATCTGGCGTGCATCACGTAGACCTGGCTGGACAAGACTGGAGGTGTGAATTTGACCCAGCTCTGCCCGCCAGGTTTTTCCGTGCAGCACCAGCCGAGATCTGGAGGGCGGGGAGGCGGGGTTGCAGTGGTCTACAGAGATTCAATCCCTCTGACCAGGGGCCCCATCCCGCAGTCAACAAATTTTGAATGCGTCCACCTGATATTCAGATTTCACTTCCTCCAACCATTCCTCAGCACAACAGAACAACTACAGCTAGATCTATGCTGCATCTCTTAGACTAGCCTTTCTTTACAACTTATTTTCTCCAGCAGCTCTTCGACTGGGGACCCTCTTTCCTCCTCTTCTCCCTTCTCCTCCATGTCTTTAGCATGGTCCGTCTTTCCCACTGCAAGGTGATAGGGTGCCTACCGGAGCCGCCTGGCCTTCATTTTGCCCATGAACTTGGAGGGAGACCCCAGGGAGCAAGCAAAAAATGAGACCCAGGCTGACCACAGGGAGGGAAGGTTGGCCACAGCAACGTGTGGTCGGTGCAGCTAATTTTTGAATAATTTAAGAAGAGGAGGAGAAGGAAATGGGAGTGAGAGAACTACCACCCAATACCACAACCTTGAGCAGCATTAACCCCTCTTGGAAATATGCATAATTTATTTATTGATACTGAAATTCTAATCACTATATAAACATTTCTCTTCTATGTTAGCTGTTTTTTGTGTCCAATGGTACATTCATATCTAGACTCTCTAACTTAAATTTTCAACTCCCCACCCCACTCCCAGGTCAACCAACACTTTTTGGCTAAACTTCTCGGTGGCAGGAACTTATTCAAAGAGGTCTGCCTCACCTGACACTAAATGTTCAAATCACCAGCTGTCATCCCAGCTGAGATTATCAGATGCAGAGCTATGCACCACTTAAAATCATTAGCGTAAAATCAATCACTCTAGGAAATAATTACAGTTTTCACCATGACTTTGTCCCCTGTGGTACTTCATCCTCCAGAGCTATTTAATTAAGACCCAAGATGGATGGTTTTGATCTGTGATTCTGCTTGAAGCTCAATTGACAGGAACACCCTGAGAAATTCTTCCAGATACTTCATGATAAACATATATGTTTACACATACACCTCTTCTGAGCTTTTAACTGTTGGTTTCAGCCTGTTGGCAATTATGTTCTTGTATATCTTCCTTTTTGATACTGAAGTCTAGAATATTGCATGATGTAGAATAGTTATATATTTTCTTTTTGATGTTGAATCTCATATACGCTGCCTATAAATTAAATAATATTCTGGTAAGTTTTAAAACTAGCACATGGAAATCAGGACTGTTCCAAACATTTTCAGAAGAACATTTTGAGGAATATTCATGTAAGACAGAGTGGTTGAAACAGAAAGGAATGAATGCTGCAAGCCAGAAAAAAAATATTCATTAAGGAGACCTTTACATCAGCCAGTGAGAGAAAGTTTAAGAGACCACCACAAAGGCTTTATTTCTTATCTTTGAAAAAAACCAAAGAGAGTGTAAATGACTGGGGCTTTTTGTATTGATGACTGGGACCAAAGTTAAGGCTGTGTGAGATTAGCTCTTTTCAGGTGAGCTAGAGAGTAACACATTTCAATGGGCCTGTAACAGAGTTGTATTTAGGTGGCGCTTGGAAGAGCACAATGGGATGGAAAGGGTTAATAGGTAACACTGTGAAAACTCAGAGGGAGAAGAGAGGGTGGAGCCATGGAGCAGGTTTTGATAAGGGAAAAACACAGAAAACAGCTGGGAGGAAGGTAGGAGAACAGAGAAATAAGGCTAGATGCAAAGACAAGAGGAATTGCTGAAATAAAAGCTTGAAGAAGGGAAGGAGTCAACTGTAGCTTCTTCAACATTGGATCCTCTGGACTAATCATGGGGATAGATAAATAACAACTGTACTAAAACAGACGGCTTTGGAAAGCAATCAGATGGACTTGGACAGAACACTAGCTACATCTAGTGGCTCATAGAAATCCGAACCATTTTCAGTTCTGTTTTCAGATGCCCCCTGTTCTGCTCTGGGGAAAATCAGGAAATTTGGGAGTTTTTTCGATCCATAATTCGGCATCCAGAATTCCATTTTCATTCCAGGAAGATTCGGTCCATTGGTGCCAATGGGGAAATTGTCATTTTTTGGCTATTGGGACCAAACTTAAAACACTTGTAGGCCACATTTACAACTGCAAGCCTGCCAAATTCCAGAACGTTTAGTTCAGCCACTGATTTTCAGGAAATTTTTAAAGTTTCTACACATAAAAAAAAACAAAACAAAACAAAAGAGGTATCTCCTGGAATTTTTCCATAGGGATAGAACAGGAGCAGGGCATCATTGCTGTCAAGTTTCAGAAGGATCTGCTCATCCACCAATTTTAAGGAATTTAGTTTAAATAGGAATATTGCATTCAAAGCAGCCCTGACAGATGGCCATCCAGCCCCTGAAGCGCTTTCTGAGACTGCTGCGCATGCTCAGTAATGAGCCCTCAACTTGAATGTGGGACTCCACTTCCCAGAAGCCTTAGTCACTGTTTCCAATCATCAGTGGTTCTGGAAGTTGAAGTCCAATCCTTCTTCTTCTGTAGCAGCTGTTGAAGGTTGCAGAAATCTTTGGTTTCTCCACTGAGAAGAGGCAAAATGTTTGACCATTATTTAAACCAGGGGTCCTCAAACTTTTTGAACAGGGGGCCAGTTCACTGTTCCTTCAGACTGTTGGAGGGCTGGACTATAGTTTACACGGGAATATTGTGAAACATTTATTTTATAAATTGTGAAACATTTATTTCTAATTACAAATAAACGAAATTTTGACTGCAAGTATGTCGTAGCATGGGTAACAGGCTAACTATAACAGCAGGGAACCCATGAATATGTTTACTGATCAGCCTATTGGCCGAATTCACATGACCTCTTGTCATCATAGTTTGTGGCAGCCACACAAAGTTTCTGGAGAACTACTACTTTCAAAGTAAGAGCTGCACAATTAAACAGAAAATAACAATTTCAAACCAGGAACAGATTTCTGTTCTACAATATTATTATTATGCTTATTTATACACCACTTTTTGTCTTCACAAGGAGACTGTGGGCACTTCCAGAAAGGCCCTATATCCCAGGATATGATCCCAGGTTTTCTGCTTTAAACTGGATTATTTGAGTTTGCACTGCCAGATAATCTGGGATAAACAGAAAACCTGGGATCAGATCCTGGGATATGGGGCTCTGAAAGGGCCCTTCCAAACAGCCATATAACCCAGAATATGGCTGTTTTGAACTGCATTAACATGCATATCTGCTTTGAACTGCATTAACAGAGTCCACACTGCCATATAAGCCAGTTAAGTGTGGATTTTATACAGCTGTGTGGAAGGGGGCAAAGCAGCTTACATTTCAATACAATTTCAAATCTACAAATATGTGAAACATTACAATAGAATTAAATATAATGGCTATTCTTTAAAGCAGGCATGGGCCAGTTTGGGCCCTCCTTGTGTTTTGGACTTCAACTCCCACAATTCCTAATAGCCAGTAGTGCAGTGTTTCTCAACCTTTCTAATGCCACAATCTCTTAATACAGTTCTTCGTGTTGTGGTGACCCCCAACCATAACATTATTTTTGTGGCTTCTTTATAACTGTAATTTTTCTACTGTTATGAATCGTCATGTAAATCTCTGATATGCAGGATGTATATCCAACCTCCTGCCATAAGGGAAAAGCACAATCAAGGCACTCCTGTCAGGTGGCCAGTCAGCCTTTGCAGGCTGAACGTCGTGTTGTTCTCGCTGCTGCTGCTTTGGCAGAGGAAGAAGGAGAGGAAGAGGACAGTGGCTTCTGGGAAGTGGAGTCCCACATTCAAGGTGGGAGGTCATTACTGAGCATGACTGACAGTCTTGGAAAGTGCTCCGCCTCATTTGGCATTCCTCCCTGGAAAAGGTTGACTGTTGGTTCGCTATTGGTTCTCCGAAGAGCCAATGCTGGCTCTCCTCAGAGCCACGAGGGAACGGAGAGGTAATGACCCCACCCACCAGAGCAAGTGGTGATGCCCCTAAAGTTTGTTTTGTTGATTTGCTTCTTCCTCTTCTTCAAAGGCACCTCCGCCTCCTCCTCCAGCCAAAGCAATTGCGGACCTTCGGTGCGTGTCAGTAGAAATGGCTACATGTGTCACTACTGACACGCATGTCATAGGTTCGCCATCACGGGTCTAAACGCACAAATTGAAAACATGCTCAGGACTTTTGGGGGAAAGGAGAAGGATACCGTAGCACCATTGATGCACCCCTTGGATGGAGGCTGCTTGGATGGCTGTGGCTGGAGGGAGGTGGACTGGCTGGCTTATCAGCCTATAACTGCATGACTGCAAAAGTTAGTGACTTCATGAGATAAAGTTCCTGTTCTGTTCTGTTACCAGCAGAATTGATCTCCTCTCGTTGCTGTTTTTTGATAAAATAGGTTTGG
This sequence comes from Anolis sagrei, assembly GCF_037176765.1. Lineage (NCBI taxonomy): Eukaryota > Metazoa > Chordata > Lepidosauria > Squamata > Anolidae > Anolis > Anolis sagrei. Next base: position 274,384,923 of record NC_090021.1, read on the forward strand.
GCAATAGTGCCATTATTATGACTAGTATGTACAAATAATGAATATGTATCAGTTACTGATTCATGATTCCAGGTTACACATCCATAAGTGTGATACTGAATTCTGGTCATGAACTTATGAAATTAAGAAACCATCATGATATGAGTAAGAGAAAATGAAAGCATCACCAACCAACATTAACACACTTTTGTTATTCAGTGCAATCTGTCATCAGTAAGTATGATTTCCCTCTGCTCTTTTCTTTTTGCAAGTGAGATTTAATAAATACTGACAAGGATTACATAGAGTTAAGTTTTCCTAGCAGCATGATTCAGTTCATACAATGAATGGATAACAACTTAATAAATATGCTGTAATTATTGCAGAACAGTCTGAATTTGAAATAGAGCTTATCTCCAGTAAAAGCACAAATTAGAACTTCTGATTTGTACTCCAGATGTCTACCTTTTCAGTGTTATTATAAATTCACCACTTATATTACTCACCCATTTCCAACAGAACAGTGTTGTATGCCATTCTACATTAGAAATATGAGACACAGCTGAATGAAAAGCCTGAAGAAGAAGAGGCTCTGACTGAGAACTTGGAGTGCTCCAAACCTAGGGACATTTCATAGAATCATAGAGTTGGAAGAAACCACAAGGGCCATCAAGTCCAATTCTCTGCCATGCAGTAACACACAATCAAAGCACTCTTGGCAGATGGTCATCCAGGCCCTGCCGCAAAACTTATAGGGCAGGAGACTCCACAGTGCTCCAAGACAGCATATTCTATGACCAAACTGCTCGAACCATCAGGAAGTTCTTCCTAATGTTTAGGTGTGATCTCTTTACCTGCAAATTTAATCCATTACTTTGTGTCCTAGTTTCTTGTATAGAAAATTCAAGGAGATAGCTTTTGTGGTTTTTGTTAAAAATGTTGTTCGTAAAAACTTTTAAGAATTCTTGAAAGTCAGTGGATGAATGAAATGTTGTGAAACGTGGGAGGGGGGGGTGTTACAGTGGTGATTGTAGTAAGTTTCATGCCAATAGATCTAACAATGAGGGAGAAAGTTTCCCCATTGGTGCAATTACTTTACCAAAAATGTAACGAAAGAGTGGTTACAATACGATCCCCATCCAATTTCGGAAATACTTTAGAAACCATTCCCTCCCCACCAGCTAATTTAGTAATGAGTGCTAAAACATTTTTTCATGGTTTGCAAAGGTCTAATATTTTTGCACAGAATAATTTCTCAAAACATTTCAAGATTTGTAAATCCTAGGTACAAATTGCAAAAAAATTCTTGCCACTGTTGATTTTGCAAGTGTTAGGAACTCCAATTATCAGCAAAGAAACAAATAACACAGAGTATTACTTCCATCACTAATGTAAAATATTTTCTCTAAATGCATTGCAATCCCAAACTGTAAACGTGGCTTTGTGATTTTCATAGCATTCTTAGCATTTCTTTAGAAAGAGATACAGAGTTAAGTTTCATCATCATGAGATAAGATCTAACCCTCAAAATGTATACCTCACTCAAAAGTTTCATCCAATTTTGACACATACATCAAACACTATTTCTCTCACAGAATAGAAAAGTGTATTTTGTTATTAATTTTTATCACTTATATATTTTCCTTGATTTTCAAGATACCTTGTCTTCCTCCGCTTCTTAACTCTTCTTTCCTTTTTTTGTAAATTGATTTCATGCTATTATTTTTTGTGCAATGAAACCAGGCACTTACCAATATTCGTGCCATAGGTAAAGCGTATCTCACACTCATTTGGGTTGGCTTATAACCCAAATGAGAGACATCAAGGGACCACAGTAATATGCTAAATCTTTAATACAAGTTGAATGCTGTGTCAGCACTGATGCTAGTTAACTCTCCTTGGTGTTATTAGATACACATGGCAAAACTTCATTCCCATCATGTTTATAGCTCCTGCATTGCCTGAGGGAGTTATAAAAATTACCAGTGCCTGTGTCATTTTTTCCTGGCATGGCGAAGAGAATAGCCATGAACTAAGAGAATAATCTCTTAGTAAAGTGGTAATGGGTTATTATTCACCACTTTCATTCTAGGCTGCATTAAATAAGATTTGGATATTTAGTCATAACTCAACATATGGAGGGTGTGAAGCACGTTCAGTAGGACTTTGAATTTGAATGCAGCTGGAGGTCTCCACTGAGCTTATACAAATTTATTATTCCACACACAGACTTGTTAATTTATCTTAACATTTTGAATCTTTTTTGTCTCTTGGTGTTGGTTTGTGTCTGAGAGCATGTGTGTGCATGTGTTTAGTGACTTGGGGCTTATTAGATTTGTGGAATGAAGAGAAAGATGATTTCCTAAACATCAACAGATGTTCAAGTACTTCAATAAATTATATATGCTTTATGTGAGATGGGGATGTGTACATCTCACATTTAACCAGATGAAATAATCCAGCATTTTGCCCCATGAAAATAACAGAAAACAAGAGAATACCTTTATTTCCAGTCTATCAACACTCCTGAATGATTACATGAGAGCATAATGATCAAACAAGACCTTTACATATACAAAAGCCAATGTGTGTGGGACTTTTGTCCCTTGGCAAACTTAAGCTTAAAATACCAGACATGTCAAACATCTATATGTATATCTATCTATTTTTTTATCTATCAATAGACACATACACATAGAGAGAGATTTCAGTGGTCAGGAAAGGCTGAGACTTCCATTTCTGTGTGTTTTATTCAAAAAGGAAAGTAATTTCAGTGAACCTATGTCTTACAGAAGTAATGGCAAGACACATCTATACTGTGTTTCCATTTCACTATAAAAAAATCAGAATAATTTTCTATAAGGATGTAAATACTCCTGTTCATCTCTTCGTGACCAACAAAGACAACAAAGTAATCCAATGTATTGTTGAAGGCTTTCATGGTCGGAATCACTGGGTTGTTGTTGGTTTTTTCGGGCTATATGGCCAGGTTCTAGAGGCATTCTCTCCTTACGTTTCGCCTGCATCTATGGCAAGCATCCTCAGAGGTAGTGAGGTCTGTTGGAACTAGGGTTTGTATATCTGTGGAATGTCCAGGGTGGGACAAAGAACTTTTGTCTTTTGGAGCTAAGTGTGAATGTTTCAACTGAACACCTTGATTAGCATTTGATGGCCTGGCATTTTTTTGGTGTGGCTTGCTAGTGCCTGGGGGAATCTTTTGTTGAGAGGTGATTAGCTGTCCCTGATTGTTTCTTCTCTGTTGTTTCACTGATGTTAAATGTATTCAAAAAGAGAAAAAGAAATGTTATACTGTATAAAACTGTATAAATAGAACTTTTGTCTTTTGGAGCTAGGTGTGAATGTTTCAACTGAACACCTTGATTAGCATTTGATGGCCTGGCAGTTTTTTGGTGGGGCTTGTTAGTGCCTGGGGAAATCTTTTCTTGAGTGGTGATTAGTAGGCTTGGGCGGTTTCGTTTGTTAATTTCGTAATTCGTTATTAATTCGTATTTAAATTAGCTTACGATCCAATATTGAGCCATGCAGGACTACTGTGAGGAGTAATTAAAAATCGAAACAATATTTCCAATTTATTTCGTATTGTTTTGTAATTGTTTCGTAATTGGTTCAAAATTGTTTCGTAATCGTTTCGTAATTGTTTCGTAATTATTTCCGTATGTCTGGTGCAAGTTTTATAGTTGTTGTTTGTTTTATCAGTGATAAAAAATAAATTATCACACCAACAGTCAACAACAGAGGGAGAGGGAAGCTTCAGAAGTTCCTCCTGTCCCATTTGGAGGGTTTTTCAGCATATTGCGCAATCGCGTCCACCATTAACGAATCGATTCGTAATTTTATGAAATTTCGTATATTTTGAACTTTTTTAAAGGAAAATTTCAGAATTCTTTAAAAAAACGAAACGCAAGGGCCCCCTAAAAACGAAACGAGTTTAGAACCAAATTTTTCGGTACTTACCCAAGCCTAGTGATTAGCTGTCCATGATTGTTTCCTCTCTGTTGTTTTGCTGTTGTAATTTTAGAGTTTTTTTAAATACTGGTAGCCAGTAGGCTTTGTTGATCCAGTTTGTTAATTTCTTATCACGTTATTAATTCGTTAAATAAATACCTTTAGAAGCGGTATCGACACGATTTGGGAACCCGGAAGTGATCTTGCCATTTCGAAGCCGCGTCCACCATCCTCCTTACAACTCCGCCAGTGAATCATAAATGCTGGGGGCGTGGCCTTCAGGAACAGCTGTTCTTACTCATGCCCACCTCCTTCCTTTTTGCATTGGCGGCTTTGCAAGGTGGGCTTTGCGAAGTGGGCGTGGCTACCTCCCTGGCGACAAGCGGCTATGAGGAAGAGCTGGGCATAGCCACACCCACCTCGCAAAGCTGCCAATGCAAAGAGGAAGGAGGTGGGCGTGGCCAAGCACAGACCTCCTTGGAGGCCTCGCCCCCAGCAACCTCCGAAGAGCGCTGTGCTCGGCCACGCCCACCTCTCCCTTCTGCATGACGGACAGCTTGCCAAGGAAGGGAAGGAAGGGTGAGAGATTTTAAAAGTGTAAGTTTTAAAATCCCTCACCTTTCCTTCTCTTCCCTGGCAAGCTGTGTCTGAAATTGTCCACATGCTTATGGATTTCAATGGCTTCTCTGTGTAGTCTGACATGATGGTTGTTGGAGTGGTCCAGCATTTCTGTGTTCTCAAATAATATGCTGAGTCCAGGTTGGTTCATCAGGTGCCCTGCTATGGCTCACTTCTCTGGATGAAGTAGTCTGCAGTGCCTTTCATGTTACTTGATTTGTGTTTGGGCGCTGCGTTTGTTGGTCCCTATGTAGACTTGTCCACAGCTGCATGGTATACGGTACACTCCTGCAGAAGTGAGAGGATCCCTCTTGTCCTTTGCTGAATATAGCATTTGTTGGATTTTCTTGGTGGGTCTGTAGATAGTTTGTATGCTGTGTTTCTTCATCAGCTTCCCTATGCGGTCAGTGGTTCCCTTGATGTATGGCAAAAACACATTTCCTCTGGGTGGATCTTTGTCTTTACTCTTGTGGCTTGTGCTCGTTCTTGCAGCTCTTCTGATGTCTGAGGTGGAGTATCCATTGGTCTGTAAAGCCCAGTTGAGATGGTTCAGTTCATCTTGGAGGAGGTGAGGTTCGCAGATTCTTTTTGCACGATCTGCTAAGGTTTTAATGGTGCTTCTTTTTTGACTTGGGTAATGGTTGGAGTTTTTATTTAGATATCTATCTCTGTATGTAGGTATTCTGTAAACTTTGTGACCCAATTGTTGATCTGGTTTGCAGATGACTAGGACATCTAGAAAAGGCAGTTTTCCTTCATTTTCTTTTTCTATGGTGAATTGGATGTTTGGGTGGATGCTGTTAAGATGGTCCAGGAAGCTGCTCTTCTCCATGGCTCCAAATGGTGAAAGTGTCAACCACATATCTGAACCATATATTGGGCTTTTTTGTTGCTGTTTCCAGGGCTTGTTTTTCAAAGTGTTCCATGTTGAAATTTGCTATGACTGGGCTGAGAGGGCTCCCCATAGGTATTCCATATTTCTGTTCATAGATTTCATTGTCCCACTGAAAGTAGCTGGTGGTGAGGCAATGGTGAAACAGAGCTGTGATGTCTTCTGGAAACTTTTGGTTGATTAGTGCAATGGTGTCTGCTACTGGGACCATGGTAAATAGAAAAACCACATCGAAGCTGATCAGTTTGTCGTTGGTATTTAGCTTGAGATTGCTGATTTTTTCTATGAAATGGGCTGAGTCCTTGATGTAGTGCGTAGTGAGCCCAATATGGGTTTGTAACTCTTACAAGAGAGAATTCACACCACCCACAAAGAGCTTGCAAACACAGACAAGGAACTGTTGCACCTCCATATCAACATCAGCCGGAAGATGAATTCCCAGGACTGGGACAAAATAGGCAACCTCACTTATAGAAAAATGGAGAAAACATGGCTTTCCACACCAACGGACAGAAACAAAAATTCCACAAACGCCAAAAGCAACAGCCGAAACCAGAACTGGATATATCGTTGACCATCATCAATCTGACAGACAGACAACTCTCTGAAGACCAAGTATCCATTGAAAGCCTTGTTGCACACACAAAATGACATGGTGGGCCAGATTCGGCCTGTAGGCTTTGTATTTGACATGTGTGGTGTAGGGTATGGCTCTAGAGTATCCCCCACACACCAGGGAGAGATATACTCTCAAGGCAATATGTGAGATTTCACAATCACTTGGAAGTTATGCAGCTTGACTGATGGAGCCCAAGGTTTACTTTCCAGTAAATTACTGGTTGGGGAGCAATCCAAGTGTTTGGACTGCCTTGGACTCAGGTGCTTCTTTCAAGTGAAGGCTCAGGGGTTTTCTCAAGGTAAACACCTGGCCTCAACTAGACCCACATCAGATTCTAACCCCCCCCCCCCGCCCTCTTTGCTCCTTTCAGCCACAAATAAAATAAGTAGGAGGTAGGTTTAATAAAGTGGACATAAACACAATCCTTGTTTCTGTTCTTGTTATTCCATGCTCAGCCAGCAATGTAGTCGGATCTTTCATCTATGTTAGGGAAATTGGGAGTGTCCCTAAGACAGATTTACTTTAGTCTCTTTGCACCTTCTTTCACGTGAGGTTTGATGTAAGCATCCTTCCCTCCTTTCTTCTTCTGATTTTTCTGTTCAATCTTACCCTTCCTTCCTTTTCTGTTAATATTGTATGCACTCACCATAATGGTGAGCACTTAGCTCATACTAGTTCACTTTAACTCTGGATGCAAGAAACTTCTGACAGGCACTTAATCATAGTAGTACACTGGTTGTCATTACTTTAGCCTTAATACTGTTCAACAAAAACAGTTCACACATTCAGCTGTGACTTATATTAGGTCAGCAAATAATAAAGGGATAGTGAGTCAAGGACAAAAATAATCTTGCAGAGCTAGGAAACAATTTTCTTTACTGAAGGGAAAGAAAAAGAAGGGAAGGGAGGAGGTAAAAGAAGACACATAATTGTGAATCAGTCCTCATTTCAATCCTACTACTAACATTTTATTTTGTTGAGTTCTTCAACAAATGTATTTAACAGTAGAATGGGATCTTTCAGGCACAAAATAACATTGATGAGTTCCTATTTTGCACATTACAGGGATTTTTCAACTGACTTCATATTAAGTGTAGTAAGAAGCAAAGAGTGTTCTTAAAATCCACCTGAATTATAAAAGCACATATAAATATGTTTGTCATCTTCACACTGTACATGCTTTGGTGTACATAATAACATAACAACAACAACAACAACTTTTAAAATACCAAAGAAAATGTTACTGCTGGGATTAACAAGGGCAGAATTTATTTCACAGTTAAGTGGTTTCCCTCTTAAATTCCCGGTCCTCTCATATTTTGAGTTTGCACTAGCCTCGGCCCAGCCTTTTAATTGCTCTGAACATGCAGGATTATTTTTTAATATATATGTGTAATTGTGATAATTTTATGCTTATGTTGTTTTGTTAATTTTGTTATGCGGCTTAATCTGTATGTTTTGGTGATGTTGCTTGGAAACTGCCCTGAGTCCCCCTTGGGGAGATAGAGTGGTATATAAATAAGGTTTTATTATACGTATGATTATGGATTTCTATGAAATTAATGTGTGTTGCATTTGAGCAACCATGTTGCAATGGTGTGTGCACAGAACTTTGGAAAACCGGGTTTCATGTCCCTGCTAAGCAATAGAAACTCATTGGCTGACCCTGGAGAAGTCATAATTTCAGCCCCCGAAGAAGGCAATGGTTAAATTGAGCCAAGAAACGTTATGATAGGATCACTATAAGTCAGAATCAACTTGAAGACACATAACAACAAGTATATGTTTAAGGATAAATTATAACCTGTAAAGCATATGGTTGTAAAATATAATTTCAAGTCTCCTATTTTACCAGGACCACAAAAAATGTCAGCAGATGATTTGATAACTTTGACTGTATACACCCATGCTAAGAAGTAAGCACTATTAATTTTATCTCTCTGCCAGCAAATATCAAGAATGACAAAGGATTTTGTGGTTGACATTCCTTAGGAGAAGATAAAGAAAGTGGCTGACAGGGCACACAAAAGCATCACATTTATTATCAAATGCAAATTTACTGTGAAATCAATTTTGGAAATCTTAGGTAAGAGCTATGGTAAGCAGTTATTGATTTTAAGCAGAAACATTAACATATACATGAAAATAAAATGATTTAGTTGTTCCCAAATATTAAGTTTCCACTTTTGGGAGAGAAATTTTACCAAGAGTCAAGGGTATTCATGTATCTCTTTTATGTTATCTGGAGCTTAAGAATCAGAATTAATAGTTTAATTCTTGCTACTCTTTTTAAAAGTTCTCTTTATTAGCCAAAATGAGATTTTTCCCCAGTTGTAACAGGTTTATTTTCTTTTCTGCTACCGTCCTGATTAAAAATCAAGATTGCCAAATTGTGCACACCACATTCCGAACTATCTTTTACAGACATCTAATCAAATTAATGTTACAAAAGGATATATATATATATATATATATATATATATATATATATCAGAAAATAGTAGTGATTTACCAGTTTAAAAAAATGTGTTTTGTGAAATTGGGGGAACCTGATTGCGGATAACACAGGACAGAATTTTGTCATTTTCTCCCACGATTTCACAACCTGAAAACATTCAGGAAATTATTTTCTAAAGAAATACACATGGATTTTTTTGGTGCCATACTAATGCTTTTTCACAAAAAAATGTTTTCCAAATGACATTTTCTACACAATGTTTGTATATTGCAGCAAAAAGTTCCAGAAAATCTAGGATTTTTTGTCTCGTGTATGAGATGAAATTGTCAAATATTCCTATGGCTATTCAGAACACTAAGAAACCACTACAGTACAGACAAAAAAAATTAGACCCAGACCAGCATGTCTGAGAAAAAAAATGAACACGTTAGGGCTATGCATAGCTTCAGGAGGGCCTTCGCACAATTAAAACTTGTGCACCAGCTGCAACTATATCTTGAGAAGCCGAACTTAGCCATGGTGGTCTATGCTTTGGTTATATTCCATTTAGACTACTGTAACCGACTCTACCTGGGGCTGCCCTTGAAGAATGTTCAGAAACTTCAGTTAGTTCAGAGATCTCCAGCCAGGTTATTAACAGGTGCTGGATCCAGGGAGCATACTACCCCCCACCCCCCGCTAAAGCACCTGCACTGGCTACCAATTTCTTTTCAGGCTCAATTCAAGGTGCTGGTTTTGACCTTTAAAGCCCTAAACAGTTCAGGTCCTACTTACCTGTCTGACTGCATCTCCTCATACCAACCTGCCTGAACATTAAGATCTTCTAGCAAGACCCTCCTCTCATTGCCACAACCATTGCAAATGCAGTTGGAAGTGATGAGAGAGAAAGCCTTCTCGGTGGCCGCTCCAACCCTCCCCAAGGAGGTTTAAACAGCTGCTTCCCTAACATCTTGGGCTGCCAGAATCAGGCCCTCTGTCTCCATTATCAAAGTTCCATTTGTGAGGCACATCCATGTTTTTTTATTTGTTAATTTGGCTCTCATTTTTCCCCAGGAACTGTCCATGGAGAGTGTTCTTTTGTCAGTTTTCTCTTCTGCTTTGCATTGTGTTTTTATGGTATTCACTCTTTGTCTTTTACACTTTAAACAGTTTACTACTATTGACTTCCCTCAATGTTGGTAGGTTCTTCTCCAGGAACCCCTGCAAGGCTTGTAACTCTGGCTCTGAGAGAGAATAGATGCATCCACTGGGAATAGGGGTTCCTGGAATCAGATTGATGGCACAATCATATGACCAATGGGGTGGAAACTGGTTGGCCTCCTTTTCATTAAACACATCCTACAAATCCCAGTATTTCCTGGGTAGTTGTATTGTATCACTTGACCCAGTTGCCTTCTGTGTTGAAAACACATGCTCTGGCCAGCAGTGCTCCTGGTAATAGGGGGATGAAAATAGAACCTCATGCTGTGACCCTGCAATCTGATATCCAAGGTGTAATCCAGCATTCAAAGCTCAACTCTCTTGTCCAAATGTAGTCCAAGGTTCAAAGCACAAGTCCAGTATGCATGAGCATAGTCCAAATGTTCAAGGTACAAGGGCATCAAGGATTCACAGCTTAGAGACAACATCAGAACAGTAATAAATGTTATGGACTATTATGAAAAAAACATCCAAAAGGAAGTAGCATTTATGTTCCTTGACGCGGAAAAAGCATTTGACCGGGTCAACCTGAATTTCATCAAGGCGACGATTAGGGAGATGGACATCAGACACTATTTTACAAATGCAATTGAAGCCATCTATACAGAACAAGGTGCAAAGGTAATGGTGAATGGGCAACAATCGTCAAATATCTCGAGATCGAAGAGAACAAGGCAAGGATGCCCTCTTTCCCCCCTGATTTTCATCTTAACACTAGAGATTCTACTAAACAGCATAAGAAAGAATCCAGAACTAAAAGGATTAAGAACAAAAGGACACTCTTATAAAACAAGGGCGTTTGCAGATGACGTAGTGTGTTTTATAGAGGACCCAATAAACAATACAAACAAATGGTTAATAGAAATAGAGAAGTACAGAGAAGTGGCAGGCCTAAAAATCAATAGGGATAAAACGCAAATCATCGTTAAAAATATGAATGAGGAAAAGGAAAAAAAAAAGGCTACAAGAAAGGACAGGAATAAAGGTGGCCACAAAGGTAAGATACCTAGGAATAATAATTTCTCCCAATAATAATAATTTGATAAAAAACAACTATGAAAAGAAATGGGCCGAAATAAGAAACAAACTACTGAAATGGTCACAACTTAATCTTTCGCTCCTGAGGAAAATAGCGATAGTAAAAATGAATATATTGCCTGATGTCCTCTTTATATTCCAAACACTCCCGATTCTAAGAACAAATAAGTTAATACAAAAGTAGCAGAAAGAGATAATAAAATTCATATGGAACAACAAGAAGCACAGAATAAGCGCGATAAACTTGATAGACGACAAAGGGAGAGGAGGCTTGGCTCTCCCGGAGCTCCAACTATATTATGACACGGCAGCATTGAGCTGGCTTAAAGATTGGATGCTGCTGGAAAAGGAGAAGATCCTAGCAATAGAAGGATTTGACATCAATCAGGGCTGGCACGCCTATTTGTGGAGAGAGAGAGGTAAGAAAGAAAAAAGTTTCAAAAATCACCCAATAAGAGCCGCACTAATCTTCACGTGGAACAAGTACAAAAATATGCTGTACCAGAAAACCCCAATGTGGTTCTCCCCTAAGGAAGCATACCATAAAAGAGAGATTCCCAAGAACATCTGGTTAAACTATAGTCAACTTGTAAAAAGTAAGGGACAGGAAATAATGTTAAAATCAAGGGAAGAACTGATACAGATAGACCCTACAATCTCATGGTTTCACTACCACCAAATAAGAGAAACTTTAAGATAGACAAAATAATAGGCTTCGAGGTCAAGAAGACCCTCTGGGACAAAATACTGACGACAGAAACAAAAATAATAAGGAAAATATACAATCAACTCTTAACGTGGGCAACAGAGAAGGACCAAATTAAAACCAACATGATAAACTGGGCACAAGCTATAGGACACCCCATATCTCTGGTGGACTGGGAAAAAAATTGGAAAAAGAAAATTACGTATACGTATGCCACAGACTTGAAGGAGAGGTGGTATAAGATCTTCTATAGGTGGTATATAACACCCGAGATACTAGCAAAAATCAGCAAAGATAAAACGAAAAACCAATGCTGGAAGTGTGGAAAGGAAAAAGGCGAATTTCTACACATGTGGTGGAATTGTAGAAAGGTTAAAAGATGCTGGGCACAGATACACAAAATGTTGGAAAAATTTAGAAACAAAATTTGAACCTAAGCCAGCAACATTACTATTAGGTATTCACAACCTGAAATTGGAAATGAATGAGGACAGAGTTTTTTTCTACCTGATAGCAGCAGCTAGGATGGTATTAGCAAAACTGTGGAAAACCAAAGAGATACCAACAATGGAACATTGGATCAGTAAAGTAATGGACATAATAAGTATGGACATTCTGATGCACAAAATTTCCCCGATCTATAAGAAACCTCAAAGAACAGATTGGAGTGCAGTATTAAAATTGATAAGGGAAAGAAACAAAGAGATGTACACAATAGACATCTAAAGAAAATTCAAAGATTAGACTAGTAAAGAACAGGATGAACTCCTGGAGCGGATAGATAAAGTATATGTTAAAGGGTATTAAGAAACAAGAGTATTGAAATAAAGAGTAACAATGTATTAAAGACTTGAAATGATGTATGAATGATGTGGAATTACGTATATAAAAGCAACAAGATGTAAAGCCTTCTGGGCGAATCCTGGAAGTACCTTTATCCCTGACCCCTTCCCACCCCTCCCTCTATCCACCCCCCCTTCACCGCCCTGACCCTCCCCCCTCCCACACCTACGACCCGATAATCCCCCTTGAACCCTCTCAGTGTTTTTATGTATAAATGTATGTGTAACAAAACTAATAAAATGTTTTTTAAAAAAAGGATTCACAGCTGTAGCACTAAACAATTGCCTCCAGCAGTCAACTGTTCCAAACACCAGTCTTTTATGCAGCTTCTGACTAACCTTTGCAGATGCTATTTTCTTCTCTCAGCCATTCAATTAGACCAGGGGTCCTCAAACTAAGGCCCGGGGGCCAGATACGGCCCTCCGACATAATTTTCCCCGCCCTCACTCAGGGTCAACCTAAGTCTGAAACATCTTGAAAGCACACAACAACAACAACTCTATCTCATCAGCCAAAAGCAGTATTCCCACTGAAATACTAATAAGTTTATATTTGTTAAAGTTGTTCTTTATTTTAATTATTGGATGTTTTAAAGTGGGGGGGGGGGGTTGCACTACAAATAAGATATGTGCAGTGTGCATAAGAATTCATTCATGTTGTTTTCACATTATAATCCGGCCCTCCAACAATTTGAGGGACTCTGACCTGGCCCTCTGTTTAAACAGTTTGAGGACCCCTGAATTAGACGATTGCAACTGGATGGCATCAATCCTGAGCTGGAGCCAGGCTGGGTGAGCCAACACCTGTTCTTCCTCCTCCAGCTCGGATGCTTCAATTCCTTGCTCAGCCTTAGTAGCATCAGGCTTTTTCTCTTCTTAAGGTTCAGATTCTGCTGCCGGGAGGAAACCCTCCTCATCTGCCCCCATGGTTCTGAAAACCTTGATGGATGACCTCTGTCAGGAACTTTATTTTGTGTGTTTGTGTGTGTGTTTCTATTGGATCTCCTTGACATCTTGATGGCTTTCAATACCAAAAAAGTATTATATCTTTCTTGGGCACCTTGCTCGCATGGGGTTTGACTATATATTCCTGAATAACTCCGCTTTAGATTAGGCACTCCTTATGGACTCTTCCAGCTCTATGATTCCATGATCTGGTGGGAGTATAGTGGAGGGCCTTCTCAATGGCTGCCCCTAGGCTCTGGAACTCCATTACCAGAAAAATTAGGCTAATACACTCCTTGTTTACTTTTATATTCCAACAGCCATTTGATGGGTGACTGTACTCCTAATGTATGTACCTCCATGGATGTATATTTTATTCTGGGTTTTTAAATTATTTATATGAATTGTAACATTTCTATCTTCTGAGTTTTTACTTTTTAATTGTTGAGTCTCAATCCAAACAAAAAGTAGTCAAGAAATATTAAAACAAGTTTTATTTTATTTTTTTCCTCATTATGTCTGGTACCAATTCTGGCCACTAACACAGGTTCTTAAGTTGGACTCCTGCATTTAATAATAATAATAATAATAATAATAATAATAATAATATCAATAATAACAACAATAATAACAGTAATAATATAAAATTCAGCTAGAAGTCAGATATCAGAATCCTACATGAGACTCCAATTGATCAGTCTTGCAGTAGTGATTTTATTTATGTATTCAAATATGTATATCCATCCTATGTTGCATGGAATGTCACTAGCATCATATGGAGTCTCCAGTAAGATAGAGAAATTTATAAACCAGGATTAGGCCCTATATTCCCAGATTTTTAAAAATAAAAATGACATTATAGTTTGCTGCTCAAATTTGGTGTCAAAGCATTAATTGCTAAATAATGAATGGCAGAAGACATTCAATGCACTATTGCCAATAGGGCAGCTGGTTATTATGTCGATATCATAGTCATTTTAGTTCTTTTTAAATTTCAAAACCAATCATCAATCTCAAACAATACATATTAAAGTCAACTTTAATTATGCATTTAAGATTCTTTAATATCTAAGTATAGATTTAATAATAATTAATCACACATGAGTGGGATATTTTATATGTTAATAATGAGTAGGGAATGTTAATGAATTTTAATTAATTTTAGTTCATTTAGCCTATTATTCTGATTTACTACCCGTAGGCAGATAATTTTTTAAATATAATTTAAGTAACACATTTTTTAAGAAAATAAAAGTTTTACAAGTGAAATCACATTTGAAATCATAACCAACCTGAAATTGTATTTTGCTAAAGCCCAATACAAAGCACATGACTAGGAAATCCCTGAATATTTGATAATCTGCACTTCAAGTACAGCAGAGCTCTGCAAAGAACTCCCAAATGCACAGGACATAGATGAACTATTTGAGGTAATATCTATTAGGCCTGTTTGATCAAGAAAAAAATTGTTTCTAAAATCGATTTGTAATTGGGGTGTTTTTTTGTTTCGATATTTAAAATATTTACAAAACTTTCCAAAAAAATGTTTTGTTATTTACGAAATTTCGTAAATATTTACAAAACATTTTAGAAACAAATTTTTTCTTGATCAAACAGGCCTAATAAACTGAAACTCCATTTGCCTAGTTTCCAACAGACCTCTGAGGATGCCTGCCATAGATGTGGGCAAAATGTCAGGAGAGAATGCTTCTGGAACATGGCTAGCCGGCTGCTCCGAGCGCTGCTTGCCCCTCAGCAGCGCCGCCGACCGCCGCGACGCCCCCGACTCCCAACACAGCCCCTCAGACCGGCCGCCATCTTAGCCATTCCCTCCCCCGTCCCCCGCCCCTCCCTCCAGAGAATTGTTGGAGCGGTGCCTTGTGGGAAACGTAGTTCCAAGGGGCACGGGGAGGCTAAAAAGGCAGCTCCGAGGCACCAGAGACAACCCAGCCTCTTTTCCACTGAGCTACTCAAGCGGTGCCCTAAAGCATCATGGGAAACGTAGTTCTAAGGCGCTGTTTGGGTTGCTAGGGAGGAAAGGGAGTGAGAGGAATTATTGGGAAGTGGAAGCTAATGGTGCAGTAGCAGATAAACTGAAACTCCATTCGGAGCCGATGGGATGGCGCGCGCGCTCCTGCGCTCTCCTCCTCCTCCTCCTCCTCCTCCTGACACTTCCTGCAACACAGCTGGGAGGAGGAGGAGGAGGAGGAGAGCGCAGGAGCGCGCGCGCCATCCCATCGGCTCCTGCGCTCTCCTCCTCCTCCTCCTCCTCCCAGCTGTGTTGCAGGAAGTGTCAGGAGGAGGAGGAGGAGGAGGAGGGCGCAGCAGCCGGAGCCGATCGGATGGCACGCGCGCTCCTGCGCTCTCCTCCTCCTCCTCCTCCTCCTCCTGACACTTCCTGCAACACAGCTGGGAGGAGGAGGAGGAGGAGGAGAGCGCAGGAGCGCGCGCGCCATCCGATCGGCTCCTGCGCTCTCCTCCTCCTCCTCCTCCTCCCAGCTGTGTTGCAGGAAGTGTCAGGAGGAGGAGGAGGAGGAGGAGGGCGCAGCAGCCGGAGCCGATCGGATGGCGCGCGCGCTCCTGCGCTCTCCTCCTCCTCCTCCTCCTCCTCCTGGCACTTCCTGCAACACAGCTGGGAGGAGGAGGAGGAGGAGGAGAGCGCAGGAGCCGATCGGATGGCGCGCGCGCTCCTGCGCTCTCCTCCTCCTCCTGACACTTCCTGCAACACAGCTGGGAGGAGGAGGAGGAGGAGGAGAGCGCAGGAGCGCGCGCACCATCCGATCCGCTCCGGCTGCTGCGCCCTCCTCCTCCTCCTCCCAGCTGTGTTGCTCGCGCCGCCCCTTCGCGCCGCCCGCCCCATTTACTGCTGGGGTGCTTGGGAGCGCCGGATTGGCTCCCAGGCACCAGCAGCACAGCAGCCTCCATCCCATTAACGAGACGAGCTGAAGCTCATAAAAAAAATGGGGCTGCTGTTTCGATATTTTTAAACCCTTCCGGGTTTGAAAATATGTTTTGAAATCGCGTCGGATATGCTAAAAATAACGAATAAATTACGAAATAACGAATTAACGAACTAAAACCGACAGGCCTAATATCTATCTATTGCACTACACATGCTTTAAGTCTGTGACTTTAAATTTTGACCAAAAGCCAACATGAAACTAGGGGACAATAGCATGCCAATGAGATCTGTCTGCAGTGAAATAAATTCCAGTTGCCTTCTAAAAAAAGGATAGTGCCATGCCTACTACTACGGATAAAATGAAAGCATTCTTAACTCACAAGGAAGATGCAAAGGCAATCAATCAATTCCTTCCATTCTCTGTCAATATCTGTTGTTGCATCCATCCCACTCAATCCCTTAGCAGATAAGAACTGGACTGCTCAGCTGTCGATACAAATCTTTCCCTTTTCAACAGAGAGAGACAGCTATTGAAAGAGATGCAGTGTACTAACATGAAGAACAGTTTCTCACGGTCACCAGAAATTAATCAGCTCTGCCAATTACCTTCAAATGGTGCATTCACTTGTGTGAAGAAACTCACAGAGAGAAGTGGGGAGGGAGAGAGACTGGCCTGTAAGGGACTATGTGAGGCTTGCAATTTGGAAGCATGTCGGCTGCTAAGTTTTAAACCAAAGTTATTAGTGACAAGCATCTTTTAATCCCCAGCTGCAGAAAAGTGGCAGCATCTTACACTGGTCACCGTGTTTTGACATGACTTTATGTGGTTCTGAAATTTGCCAAGCAAGCACAGCTTTGATTTTGCTTACTAGGTGCCTCTTAAGTCATCAGCCAGATACTTCCTGGCACTTTTCCTTCAGCAGAGCTAATAGTTTATGACAGCCCATCTCCCCTTGCCCAGCTCAGACATTTACATGTCCACCACAATCTACCAGCAAACCCATCTGACTGCCACAGGGGATCAGGAGGAGAAACTTATTAAGACACATACGCTTGGCAGCATGTCAGTGTTAATTTATCACAACTTGCGGGATAATGCACCAGTGACTCTTCTCTCCTTTCTTGTGAGAGTGATGGCAGGAGTGTCATTTTTCCTCCCTCTTTTTTTAATGCCACAAATATCTATAAGATATCCAAACAAATCCAAACAAATTATGTGTGAGACCTTCCCCATGCATGTAAAGCAGGAATGGGGAATGAAAGTCAATCTACTTTCCAATGCTGTAAGGACTTTATTGCACAAAGCTGACATCCCATGGCCTTTGCAGGATCACAGATACTAATTATGTATTGGAGCAATTACCCCTAGTATGACACCTCTTCATGGTCACACAACAGCACTAATTTGCTGATCCATGATCCAGTAGCTATATTTCGGTGACAGTGAACGCTCCGAACGCAGAACTGCCATCATTGCAAGGGAGCTGGGACGCTTCAACATCAACATAGCAACGCTTCAGGAGACCCGGAGAGCAGGAGAGGGACAGCTGAAGGAAGAAAAAGGAGGCTACACCTTCTTCTGGAAGGGACTGCCTGAAGAAGACCAAAGAATGCACGGAGTTGGCTTTGCTATCAGAAATGATCTGATGAAAAAAAAAAAGAAGGAACAAAGTATACAAACAAAAATTAAGAGACCAAGGTTAAGAGCAACGAAGAAGAGAAAAAATGTAAAAGAAAGATATTATGAGTTCAAGACAAAATACAAGTGTTAGGGGAAGACGCTATACAAACAAGAAATTCATACCGGTTTCCGAAAGAAGTTTGGAAGTCAAAGAAACTGTACTTTTTATTACCCCTTTCCCCTACTTTCACTCTCTATTCTTCTCCTACACTACCACCCCCCCCCCCCCACCTTTCCCATTCTCTCGGTAACACTATCCCCTTTGCTATGTCTTTTCCCCTCTCACCTACCTTCCCCCCCCCTCCAGATTTCTATACTTTTATAGAATGTTTTTTATGTACAATTAAAGAGAAAATGTATTTAATAAAAATTATTTAATAAAAAAAATATATTCTTGAGTGAAACAAGAAAAAAAAAGAAATGATCTGATGAAACATCTGTCCGAAGCACCCACTGGCATCAATGAACGACTCTCAACCCTCTGAATTGATCTTGACAAAAACCAACGGGCAGCCATCATAAGTGCCTATGCACCAACACTAGATGCTGGTGAAGACATCAAGGAGAAATTCTACTGTCAACTGGACACCGTCCTATCGGGGATACCTAAGGAGGACAAAATCATCCTCCTGGGGGACTTTACTGCAAGAGTCAGGCGAGACTTCGACCTGTGGCCAGGGACCATAGGAAAAGACAGGGTTGGAAACAGCAACTCGAATGGCATCCTGTTTCTCACCAAATGTGCGGAACATTTGGTTGTCATCACCAACATGCTCTGCCGCCAGAAAAACAAGCTCAAGGCATCATGGAAGCACCCCCGGTCAAAGCATTGGCACCTCTTAGACTATGTAATCACACGCGACAGAGACCGCCGTGATGTGCTCCTCACAAGAGCCATGACAGGTGCTGACGACTGCTGGACTGACCACAGGCTAATCCAATCCACGATGGCTATCAAGATCGCTCCCAAGTGTAGACTCCAAAGAAAAAAGACAAGGCGCAAAATGAACACCCAAGCCCTTCAGGAGCCCTCCAGACGAGCCCATCTCCAAACAGCACTCAAGGACCATCTACCCACAGTACACCCCGAAAATGTTGAGGAACATTGGAACAAACTGAAGACCTCCATCATCCAAGCCTGCAAAGAAACTATTGGATACCAAGCCAAGAAACATCAAGATTGGTTTGATGAAAATGACATCGAGATCCAACAGCTAATTGACAAGAAAAGGAAAGCCTTCCAAACATGGCAGAGAGACATCAACTGTGCTGCTAAGAAAAAGATCTATGCAAGTGCAAAAGCTGAGGTCCAAAGAAGGACAAGAGAACTCAAGAACATCTGGTGGACAAAGAAGGCTGAAGAAATCCAACACCTGGCAGATACCCATAATGCTCAGGGATATTTCAAAGCCACAAAGGTCATCTGCGGACCAAGAAACCATGGCATACAGCCTCTACGCTCATCAGATGGAACCAAACTCCTGAAGGACCAAAACTCAATTGTACTACATTGGAAAGAACACTACCAAAGCCTCCTAAACCACAGCTCCAATGTGGCCGAAGAGGTCCTCCCACAAATCCCACAACAACAAACCAGGGATGAGCTTGCAGCACAGCCTAGTTTGGAAGAAGTCAGCAATGCAATCAGCCAACAAAAGAATAACAAAGCCAGTGGACCAGATGGGATCCCTGCTGGAATCTTTAAAGAGGGAGGACCTGAGCTGACAAACCAACACCACCAGCTCATAGAAAAAGTGTGGGTGACCGAGAAAATCCCAGCAGATTTCAAGGATGCCACCATCATCACCCTCTTCAAAAAAGGGGAAAGAACAGACTGCGGAAACTATCGAGGTATCTCCCTTATAACCTCCGCTGGGAAAATCCTCGCAAGAATCCTTGCAAACCGCCTTCTGCCCCTCTCAGAAGACACCCTCCCAGAATCCCAGAATGGCTTCCGCCCCTCCAGAGGAACCGTGGACATGATCTTCACTGCACGACAGCTCCAAGAAAAATGCAGAGAACAAAATCAACCTCTGTACATGGCATTCATTGACCTTGCAAAAGCATTCGACACAGTGAATTGCAGTGCTTTCTGGACCATCCTCCAAAAAATCTGGTGCCTAAGCAAATTTGTGAACATCTTGCGACTCCTCCATGATGACATGATGGCAACAGTCTTGGACAGCAATGGCTCCCAAAGTGACCCATTTAAGGTGGAATCGGGTGTCAAACAGGGATGTGTTATTGCCCCAACCTTATTCTCCATCTTCATCGCTATGATACTTCACCTTGTAGATGGGAAGCTTCCCACCAGAGTGGAAATCATCTATCGGACAGATGGCAAGCTGTTTAACCTCAGCAGACTGAAAGCCAATACCAAAGTTACAACAACATCCGTTATAGAACTCCAGTATGCGGATGACAATGTCATCTGTGCGCATACAGAAGAAGATCTACAAGCCACTCTAAACGCCTTCGCAGAAGCATACACGAAGCTTGGCCTGTCATTGAACATCGAGAAAACCAAAGTGCTCTTCCAGCAGTCACCAGCCTTCCCCTCCCCAATGCCAGAGATACAGCTTAATGGTGTAACATTAGAAAATGTTGACCATTTCCACTACCTTGGCAGCCACCTCTCCACTAAAGTCAACATCGACACTGAAATACAACACCGTCTGAGCTCTGTGAGTGCAGCATTTTCCCGAATGAAGCAGAGAGTGTTTGAGGACCGGGACATCCGTAGGGATACCAAGGTGCTTGTCTATAAAGCTATCATCCTCCCAACCCTGCTATATGCCTGTGAGACGTGGACTGTCTACAGACGTCACATGCAACTCCTGGAACGATTCCATCAGTGCTGCCTCCGGAAAAATCCTGCAAATCTCCTGGGAAGACAAGCGGACAAACGTCAGTGTGCTGGAAAAAGCAAAGACCACCAGCATCAAAACAAAGTCCTCCAACATCAACTCCGTTGGGCCGGCCACATTGTCCAGATGCCTGACCACCATCTCCCAAAGCAGTTGCTCTACTCTGAACTTAAGAATGGAAAACGGAACGTTGGTGGACAGGAAAAGAGGTTTAAAGATGGGCTCAAAGCCAACCTTAAAAACTCTGGCATAGACACTGAGAACTGGGAAGCCCTGGCCCTCGAGCACTCCAGCTGGAGGTCAGCTGTGACCAGCAATGCTGCAGAATTTGAGGAGGCACGAGTGGAGGGTGAAAGAGAGAAACGTGCCAGGAGGAAGGCGCGTCAAGTCAACCCCGACTGGGACCGCCTTCCACCTGGAAACCAATGTCCTCAATGCGGAAGAAGATGCAGAGGAAGAATAGGGCTCCACAGCCACATACGGACCCACAAGGAAACCCGTAACGGAAGACCATCTTACTCGTCCAACGAGGGATCACCTAAGTAAGTAAGTAAGTAATTTCCCATTAGGGATGTAACTCTGCCCTCTTATAGTTTCAACCCTCCATAGTGTTGCGGCTTATACTTTACCCGAGATCATTTTAGAGCACAATCAGGCAGGAAGGAGACGGAGACTGCAAATTTGATTCCAGGCATATTTACTATCAAGTTGATAGGACGCTCAGAAACAAGATTCTGAAGCGTACTATAAGTCAGTCGGCTTACAATATTTATAACAGAAGTCCCCTGGTCTTAGACATGCGTAAAACTGTCTTGACATTTACACAGATCTAATCATTAACAGAGGTCTTACGCATTACCTTTTCCCATACATCACAATGACGCGTTACAATGACGTACTTCCAATTGTTTCAAATCATAATTATTCCCATATTCGTAATCCACTAGAATATATCTGAAGTTGCCTGCTATTTACCTCACTGAACCACCAGAGGCCGCTAACTGACCTTTTCCTAGTCTTAGATCAATTACTTACGCAAGCGTCCTTGTCTGGCTGCCAAGCACATTTTGATGATAAACATCTTACTTACTATTGTTTCCCAAATGTCATGTTCCCGTTAATATTTAACTTCCTTGATCTCTGAAGCCTACACCCTTACTTTCGTCTATGGAACAAATCACTTCTCTTTGCCGCAACTTCTCTGTCGTTCAGTATTTTGAAGGTAAGTTTTCCTATATTCATTTTTTTAAATATATTTTTATAATTATTCTCTTCTGCTGACCGCTACAATAGATTTTCTTTAAAAATATTTTTCTAAAAATCAAATTTGCAGTTGCAATGAAGTTTAGGTATTTTTTTATTTTAAAAAAATCATATTAAATAACTGAGGGGGGAGAGAGGAAGGACAATCTAGCTCCCTAATTTCACTTGTGTGCCAACATGTCAGCACAGAAGCTGCTACGAATCATAGCACAAGGTATGTTGCAGTGGTAAGGAGTTATTAACAGGTTTTTCCTATCAATAGCACTGGACGGGTATGGTACAGAGTCATGTCAGACTAGCAACAGGTTCTGTGTCAGTTTGCCTTCTGCTTGTGATAAAATCCTAAGGCTGCAGCTCTCATCATTCCTTACCATTGGCTATACGGGGTAGACTTGATAGGAGATGTAGTCCAACAAGTTTAGAAAACCACACCTTCTCTATTTATAATGTGAAATATATTTGTATTATCCTTATGAAATAATGATTTTGTTTGGATCTTTAAAGAGAATATTTCTATGTCCAAATAAGACACATACGTCACTATACTTCCTTTGACTTTTAAATCCCTTCTCATGAATCCTCTGGAATACATCCTTCATATTACCACCTACCAAAAATGTAAGAAAGTCAAGATAAATGCAATTTAAAATATTACCTTGTCCCTCTTTCAACCTTCCTTTTTATTGTCCTTTATTTTATTGTAGATTTTAAGAAGCTTGGTGGAGAAGCCTACGTTTTTGTTATTTTTGCAAGTAATTTTAGTGTAATAACAATACATAAAATGCTTCTCCTAGTAAGTATGTATACTGCACACATGGTGGTCAGTAGATTGATATCCATATGCGACATTTCCTTAAGAATTCATTTAGTCCCAACTCAATACAATGCGGAAAAGGCATCAGTAAGTACACTTACTTTACTGTTGGTAAGTGCTATACCTAATCGAGACTAGTGCTTCGAACCACTTCCATAGGCAGGTGTGGGGATGTGTTTTATTATAATTTAACTTGTTAGTCAGCATGAGGTTCAGGTGCTGGTTTCCAGAAAAAAATGCATTATGAATCTTTACCTGGGAATGATAGTGGTCATAAAATAATGATTTAGAATCCTATTGAGGTGAGGGGAGAAGATCCAGGAAACACTCCAGAACAGTTAAAAAGAGGCATACACATCTACTTCTACATTTCACGTCATTCCTTCATATAACAACCTTTTGCATGCCTATATTCACTAATTTCTAGTCTGCACATTTGCTAATTTTATTTGCTTGGCTATATTCTATTGCCTTCTGTAACCTGGCAACCAAGTTGTCTTCTCTCTCCTCCTCCTCTATTAACTGACGTTATTTGATCTTGCACAAATATATGTACATACCTCTCAATCTTTTTACATTTGTTATTTTAAAAGATTAAAATTATGCATTTTCTCTGTTAGATCATGGAAGAGTATGGGAAATCTACTTCTACATTTCACGTCATTCCTTCATATAACAACCTTTTGCATGCCTATATTCCTTTTAAAGATTAAAATTTTAAAAGATTAAAAGATTAAAATTATGCATTTTCTCTGTTAGATCATGGAAGAGTATGGGACAGGTTATTGTTCAGCTTCTGCCATGCCAATTTGGTTGTACTGTTTATGAGATCCATCTCCTTCATTTACCAACAAAATCTTCCCTCCCACCCAAATTACTGCTGAAAATGAATTACAAGAATGTAGATCCTAGGTCAGCCCTCTCAAATAAACTTTACTTTGTACTTCCTTTATATTCTTTTAATGTTTGACTTTCTTGTATTGAAGTCATCAAGCTTTCTTTTTTGTAGATTCTAATTCATTTTTATTCCATTAATTTGATTCTCAATTCCCATTTATTTTAATTGTCCCCTAAACAAGATTCCTTAAACATATATATCTTCCTGAATGTTTGTCCTTTTTGAGAAAGATATACACTCACATTGTTCCTCAGCTCACTTTTAAATCTACAGGACTCTCATTACAAGTCCATCAAAGAACTTCCTGAAATATTTATACTTTGCTTTCAGGCACTGGCGATTTTCTATCAATTATTGTCTTTAACGGAGTTGCAGTGACAGTACGTTATTGCCTGTGTGTTAATGTTATAAAATTCTATTATTGTAACGACTGTGGCCTGAACTCCCATCTTACTAACAATCAAAGTCATTTGGAGATGGCCCTGAGGTAATGCATTTAACTTCACAGCTAGCAATTATTGGCAGATAGAATATTCTTCATTTAATTTAGAATGAATTCAGGGTTGGCAGATGGTGCTGGGTTTGTAGCCTGAAACAGAAGAGTTCTCTGATTTATTAAAAGGAAAATATTGGAATGAAAAAGCAAAGGAACATAAACTCTGTATATTGGCCATGCAACTTATCTTACTACCATCATTTTTTTTCTAATATGGAACTCGGGTTGTAAGTGCTCTCAAGGATCTAGGCAAAATATGGCAATTGAGAAGGAAGGAAGGAAACAGTAGTCCTAAATCCAGCTTGTACCAAGGAGGTTTTTTTTGTGTGTCAGGAGTGACTTGAGAAACTGCAAGTAGCTTCTGATGTGAGAGAATTGTCTATCTGCAAGGATATTTCTCAGGGGATGCCCGGATGTTTGATGTTTTTACGATCCTTGTAGGCTTCTCTCATGTCCCTGCATGGAGAGCCGGAGCTGACAGAGGGAGCTCAACCCACTCTCCCTGGATTCGAACTGCTGACCTGACAGTCAACAGTCCTGCCGGCACAAGGTTTTAACCCATTGTGCCACCAGAGGCTCCTCCCAAGTAGATGAGATCCACTGAATGACTGGAATTGTTGACTTACCAAGATCTTACAGATTCAATGGATCTATACTCTAGTGTGGATAAATAAGTGGATTTAGAGAGCGGCATGCCTGAGGGAAAGATATACATAAGTGTAAAGGTTTTGTAGAAAATCAAGGAGGCAGTACTCCCACCCACATACCACTGCACACAAATGCAAGGGGCTGGAAAAGAAAAATATGGAAAGAGAATGGCAAAAAGGAAATGGAACATCTGAAGTGGGCAGGATAGCAGAGTTAAATATTCTGCTTAGAGAGAATATCTGCCTGGAATAGAAACCCTTGGACTGACTGGCCAATGTATCATCTAAATCCTATCCTTAGAATCAAAAGAAGAAGACACATTGATTCAATTAGATTTACATAATAAAATCCCTATGGGATCCACATTTGGCTGTTTTCCTCTTTTGCAGCTCTCAGGAGAGTTCAAATACATAGGATAGAATTAAACAAAGTTGCCTGATTGCTAGGGTTGTGCACGTTTTTGTTTTTACAAATGGGCTTCTGCTGGTTCGGCCCTTTGGGCCAGCCATAATGACACATGCTCTGCCACCATTTTTTCCAGCCGCAACAGATCATGTAGCTGCTGAAAACTGCTTCTTTCTGTTTACTTGGCTACACATGGAGAATGGAGAGGCAGCCACAAGCCCTGCCAGTTGAACTAATCAGAACAGAAGAAATACGAGCAGGCTTCTGAGAGAGACAGATCGGTGATCTAAATTCTCAGTGCCCCTCACAACTCTGCATGGCTTGGCTTGCTTTTTGACTCAAATAGCAATAAATAAGCAGTTTACTTTCTACACACTTAAGAAACTGCCACCAATGGTGCCCTTAATATGACGACGCAAGCTTCAAATGTTTGGTAGAGGACATATCTCACCATTACTAAAGCCATCATAAAATGAGTGTGTGTGTGTATATATATGTGTGTGTGTGTGTGTGTGTGTGTATATATATATATATATATATATATATATATATATTAGGGCTGGGCGGTTTCGTTTCGTTAATTTGTAATTCGTTAATAATTCGTTAATTTTTTAAATTACAAAACGATAACAAACCATTCTGGAGCAATTTTTAAAAAAAACGAATTTTTAAACACGTTTTGTAAATGCTTCGTATTTCATTATTGTATTCATTTTGTTATTGTTCTGAGGTCGTTTCGTTATTATTTCCGCATGTCTGGGGCAAGTTTTTTGTTTAATTAGTGAAAAAAAATAATAATATCACACCAACAGTCAACAACAGAGGGAGAGGGAAGCTTCAGAAGTTTTTGGAGGTTTTTTAGCGTATTTCGCGGTCACGTCCGCCATTAACGAATCGATTCGTTATTGTTTCGGAAATCGATTCGTTAATGTTTTGTAATTTTTTTCACATTTACGAAATTTCATAAATATCGAACTTTTTAAAAGGAAAATTTTGTAATTATTTTAAATAACGAAACGCAAAAAACCCCAAAAAATGAATTGATTTTAGAAACAAATTTTTCCGTTGTTACCCAGGCCTAATATATATATATATATATATGGAAGGCTAATGCTCCTTCAGGTGGTGTGGCTCCCATTGAAATAAGTGTTTAAAAAGAGCACCTCCCTTAACTCTGTTTTATTGAAAGGGTGTTGAGGGGAAACAACTCCAGAAAGGGTGGTTTCTTAAGTTTGATGCCTTAAGCTCGGGTCTTATTGAAGGATATAAGGAGAAAGGATCCCAGAAAGGATGGGAAGCTTCCTGTCTTTCCATAAGGAAAGATGTGTTGACCTGACTTAAAGAGGTTTCCACCCATGTGATGAGGGGAAAACTTGAATAATGTGGGCTGCCTCTGGTGATGTGATACCCAGGCTGACAAAAGAAGGGAGAATGGAAAGAGAAATAGTCAAATCTTCTGGCTTGAGGCTTGAAGGGTGAAATAGCCCGGTGTCTCTCAAACCTGAATCCTGTCAGCTTGAAACAGTTTAAAAAAGAAGGATGAGTGAAGGAGAATAATCAGGTCTCCTTTTTTAAAGCCTGAAACCAGCCAGCTTGCTGAGGCTTTGATTTCCCTCTGTGTGATGAGGAGGATGAGGGGGAAGCCTGGATTGTGCAGGTCACGGGGGGGGGGGGGTGCCACAGCCGTGTGTGTGAAGAGGTCCAAGGAGAAAGGGGAGCCTCGTGAGTTCCCCATTTCCGCCAATGGGCCAGATCTTCCTGGATCTTTTGATTGCCAGATCAAAAATGGATTTTTTTCCCCCAATCAAATTCAGGAGGCTCCCAAAAATGGATTTGAGGGTCCACCAAAATCTGGATACAAAAAAAGATTTGGTTTAACCAAATTGCACACTTCAACTGATTATAACCCATGTATTTGTCTCTTCTCTCATTCTTTCTCAGCATGTTAGTCAGCAGTATGTTCTGTTTAGCAAGCTTGATTGCCAATATCTCGGTCATTTTCCCTCACTCTGGGTATTTTCCCCAGTCTTTAGAGGTAGATGAGGAGAGGTGAATGAAGCAACCAGCACAGCCTCCCAATCCATTTTCTTTTATAGCAATTCAGAGGGAAAACAGCACTAGTAAAAACAGTGACTTGGGGAGATTTTTCTTTATATAACAAAATTAATCCTTGATTCTGACAGACTTCTCCATGCTATATGGATGAAGCTAAGAGTTTAACAAGGAGCAGAGAAAGAACAATTTGTGTTTTTCTTTTATATCATAACATTCAGGTAGAGAAACTAAACAAATACATGTAGAGACATACCTACTGGGTCAGAAAAATAATCACTCAAATGTTTCTAAACAAGGACAGATCTGGATACTGGCAATATTGCATTTCATACTCGAGGTTATTCAGCCTCAGCCAGAGGCAGCTAAACAGCTGCTTAAAGTTCAGTTCAGTGGAGATCAGTGAAGCATATGAGGGTAAATGGAGTGCTGAAGTTTAAAACTGGGCTACTTGCAGTTGACTGGCCTGTGGATCAATGCCAGTCTGCAAGCCATTGAAAATTTCCAGGAAAGTATGACATGCTTATAGCTGCTGAACACAAATATAATGCTGGTCCCTAGCATATTAGGGAAAAGTGAATTACCATAAGAAAAACTGAGCAGTGCTTATGTAAAAAAAGCGTTCTAAAAATTCCTACATTAATAATATGTTATGTTCAACAGCATTTAAGGGAAGTTAGAAAGTCATATGTGCTTCAAATGTCATTTGTATTTTGGATGTTCTGTACATTCAAACCATTTTCAAGATGCAAGCTGCACCTACACAAAAAAAATCTTGTGATTTGAAACACTCCCCTACAACTTTTTGAAAGAGTTAAGTAAGTCTCAAAAGTTTCCCAAAGTCAGTTACATTTTCAGCACAAGCAAACTATACCAGGGGGTAAAGTGAAACATGATATGCTCTCAGCCTATCAGGCCTGAGGGAGAGGGGTGCGCTGTACCAACTTCATCACATTGAGGCTTTAATGCAAATAGAATTCTGGGAAATCTAGTTTAGGGCAGGGCCTTTTCAATTTTCTACCACAGAGTCCTTGCCTTCCCAAACTACATTTCCCAGAATTCTCTTTGCATCAGAAGAATGTGGCTTAATGGGAGAAAAGTTCCAAGTAATATATTGAGTCAGAAATAGGACTGACAGTAAGTAGCAAATCTGTGTTGGACTGACATGTCAGGAGGAAAATCCCTCATTTGAAGTTCTGTATTATTTTGATTTTCCCATCTGTGATTTGTGGAGTTAGGAGAGAGAAATAAAGTTTCTACTTGCTCTAAGTCACAGAATTGCCACAAAAGAGAGGCTTCACTGAGAAATATGGCAATAGATTCACCAGGAGACAATTTGTGTTTACCACCTTTTTGGAGCAACTTACATGAACCACAATGACTGCAAACTATACTGAGGGTGAAATAATCTTTGTCACAATACTTCTAGTGTCAAATATTCTAACAAATGCAAGTGTTATTTTTACTTTTCTAAGGAATATTTTATGAACATCAAATATTCATAATGAATAGATAATATTTAAATGACATCTTTAAATGATTAAAATGTGTGACTCTGTAAAAATGTGGACTGCATTAAGACCGGCAATACATTTTCATTAAGCATTATCTATCTTGGCATGAATATGGTGATGAAAAAGGTTTCCTTGAGTAATGTCGCTGTGCTATTTATAGACAAGAACAGATCCAAAAATTTCTTATGACCTTGGACAAGGGCAGAAGGTTGTCAGCTGTTCCCTACCCTCACTCAAGTATGACTTTACCTATAACACTGTCCTAATAAACTGCTGGGACTTGTATAGGTTTTTTGATGCTCTGAGAGGAACACTGCTACATCAAAAAGATGGATACAAGTAGAGATTAGGTAGGTGAAAACATCTCACCATTTCTGGGATTTCAGGCAATGCCAGACTTTTTGGCCCTATTGAGAAAGCTTCCGTTTACTGTGGGACTGACTGTCCCCGCCGCCCCGCCCCCCCACTCAACATCATTTCATTTTATCAGTCTTCTGAGAAAAATTTACTTCGCACAAAAGCCTTGTCTCTGTACAAAAGAAACGTCTTTCCTCCCTTTTCTAGCTTTTCCTCCTTAAGTTCTTTATCAAAAGAAGTAATGTAATATTAAGAGCCATTCTTCCTGCATTGGGAAATCTTTGAAAACTACATAGTTATATAAAAAAAAAACTATCCAGAATTTGGGGCATATTCCACACAAAATTCGCATGTAACTTTTTTGAGCAGAAAACAGTATTTTCTGTGTCTAAGCATAAATATGAAATGTTGCTTCCTGCACAGGAAATTTGTTTTCCATGCAACTCAACCATGTGTAGATTTTGCATGGACTTGTGAAGACATCAGAACATTTTATCTGGGAAATAATATTTATGGACAAAAAACCTGCTCAGAAAATGCTGTTTTCTATGCAAAAAAAACCCCCCACTAAACAATTTCTGCATATTGTCGAAGGCTTTCATGGCCAGAATCACTGGGTTGTAGATTTTTTCGGGCTATATGGCCATGTTCTGACCACCTTGATTAGCATTTGATAGCCTGGCAGTGCCTGGAGCAATCTTTTGTTGAGAGGTGATTAAATGTTCCTGAATAGAATTTTGTCTCAGATGTTCTTTCTCTTGTCGATTAAGATGGCCTGCATTGAAATCCACAGGCCATCTTAATCGACAAGAGAAGGACAGCCACAGTGGTCAGGTACTCATCTAGCACTCGAGGGGCTTCCTTGGAGTTAGGTGGAAAGGAGTAGTAGAGTTGTGTGTCATCTGCGTAATATTATTTTTAAAATGTGAAAAGAAGTCAGGTCTTGCAATAAACCTTTAAAAATCAGAGATTATGCATAAAAATGTTTCTTGGCAAGAGTTAAAAGAAATTTAAACAATCTTGGGGATATGATTGGGGGAAAAGAAGCTTAAATACTTGGGAGTATACATTCCAAAAATAAAAGTAATATAAATAAACTATAATCAATTATGAAACCAAAGTTGCCCTCAGGGCCCACCATACCTGCCTCCAGTGACCTTGAATGGTGATTGATTATACCATCAGTAGAGAGCTTCCCCCATCAGTCAACCAAATATACCCTTTGAACTGTAATTATTGGGGATTTGCTGGTACATACCACTTCACAATTAGTCTAGCTAAATTGTAGTTCTGCCTTTATTCTTCATCACACCAGAGCATGGATCCACTTTAAATCTGGTTTCTGCCTCCTGAAGAATTCTGGGGTTTACAGTTTAGTTAGGTCCAGGACCTATTCTCCCTAAAAACTGGATTTAAAGTGGATCCATGCTCTAGTGCAGGGGTCCCCAAACTAAGGCCCGCGGGCCATATGCGGCCCGCCAAGGGCATCTATCCGGCCTGCGCGGCCTGGCCTGGCCTCACGCAAAGCCCCTCGCTGCCTCGCGCCGCCCGTCGGCCCTGGCAAGCAATGGAAGCGGCGATGAAAATTACCTGCCTCACGCTGCCCCTCGTGCAAGCCAGGCAAGGGAAGGGCATTGCGCGAGAACAGGCCACGAGTTGCACCTTCCCTTGCCAGGCCCGACGGGTAGCGAGAGCTCTGTATGGAAGGGCTCTGGAGAAGTGCCTTTCCAAACAAGCACACCTTTAATTTGTCCTGTGGAGCGAGGGCAGCCTGGCTCGCTTCTTCCTGGGAAGAGAGTTGAAACGGAGGCCGAGGCCTGGCAGGCCCTCCTTCTCAGGCGCTGCTCTCCCCCCCCCCCCGCCAGAAAGGCCGCCTCCCTTTCCCTCTCCCTTCCATCCCCTTTTGCAAAACACACTGGTTCCCCGTAGTAGAACCAGCCCAGGCTCCTGGGACATTGGAGGAAGAGAAAGGAAGGCAGGAAAGGCCCATCGAGGAATTCTGAGGTGGGTTCTTGTCTTGGTTTTATCTGAGCCCCCACTGCCATACATTCCAGTTCAAAGCAGATATGGTGGGATTTTCTGCCTTAATATTCAGGGATATAGAGATGTATGAAAGGGCACCCAGATCCACACATCTCTATATCCCAGAATACCAAGGCAGAAAATCCCAACATATCTGCTTTGAGCTGGGTTATCTGAGTCCACACTGCCATATATTCCACTTCAAAGCAGATATGGTGGGATTTTCTGCCTTAATATTCAGGGTTATACAGCTGTGTGGAAGGGCACCCAGATCCACACATTTCTATATCCCAGAATACCAAGGCAGAAAATCCCACCACCATATCTGCTTTGAGCTGGGTTATTTGGGTCCACACTGCCATATATTCCAGTTCAAAGCAGATATTGTGGGATTTTCTGCCTTAATATTCTGGGTTATATGGTTGTGTGGAAGGGCATCCAGGTCCCCACATCTCTATATCCCAGTATACCAAGGCAGAAAATCCCACCATATCTGCTTTGAGCTGGGTTATCTGAGGCAAGGGAGGCTACACTGCACTTCCTGATCTCGCATAAAGTCCTCGCCACCTGCATTGCTTGCCAGGCCTGACTGGCAGCATGAGGCAAGTGAGGGGATTGGGCCTTGCAAGCGGCAAGGGGCTTTGCGCGACGCCAGGCTTTCATGATGGGCAGCGCGAGGTAGGTAAGTTGCACTGTGCCGGCTCCCTTGCTCGGCCCGCACGATGGTCCGGCCCTCCAACGGTCTGAGGGACAGTAATCTGGCCCCCTGTTGAAAAAGTTTGGGGACCCCTGCTCTAGTGTGATGAGGTGGTTTCATTATGTATGGGTAGTATATTTATTCATTTATTTATTTCATGCATTTCTACCCCGCCCTTCTCCCCCTGAAGGGAGGAGAATAAAAGACAAGGCAAACATTCAGTCAATCAGCTAAATAAGAGAGTTTGTAGTGTACCAAAATAAACCTTGAAGCTCCAGGAGCATTCAGAGAGACCAGAAGTAAATCAGAAGAGATTGTTATTACTTTCCACATGTGTCAGGCCCAGTGAGCAGGTGAGGTGAGGAGGATAGATCCCCAGCCTTCCTATAAGAACTCTCAAAACTTATCTTAGGATGTCAGAGGCTAAGAGTCTCAGAAGAGCCTTGTTAAGGGTTTGTTTTCTGTAAACATCAGAGACACGGAGGGAAGCAAGGACAGAAGAGTAAGGAGAGTGACGTCCTGCTGAGCCACTTGAAGTCATCCAGTACAACAGTTCTTGTTCTCTCACCTTATGCACTAGAAAGAATCTTATTAACAGCTATCAAAATGTTATCTACAGCAATGGGAGTAACTATAATG
Source organism: Anolis sagrei (assembly GCF_037176765.1). Classification (NCBI taxonomy): domain Eukaryota; kingdom Metazoa; phylum Chordata; class Lepidosauria; order Squamata; family Anolidae; genus Anolis; species Anolis sagrei. Next base: position 274,417,441 of record NC_090021.1, read on the forward strand.
ACCTGGTTCTAAGAGACTGTTTCAGGGCAATTAGACAGGGCATGCTGACTTTCTTTGCACACCCATGCTTCACATGCTGGGTGTCAAAGCTTTTTGCCGACTCTATAGTCTCTAAAAAGGAGCTTTTTCCCACCCTTCATCCCATCCCTCAACAAAGCAATATGCTTTTATGGTAACAGTTATATTTAGAGGGAAGGGGGCCTGGAAAATTGTTCCATTCCAACTAGGGGGTGGGGACATAAGCAGAACATGTGTTAAGATATTTGGTGTCTGTCATAGTACTGAAAATGTATAGCCACAGGGAGAGAGGGGTGGAAAGGAGAAGGGTCTGGTTGTCAGAAATTTTGTAAATAAGTCTTGGGTTTCAAGATAATAATGATTCATGCAGTTAGACTAAAACATTTATATGTTTTTGATAGTCATTGAATAGACCTTTAGCCCGGAGTGCCAGAAGGAATATTATTATTCAGCCATTAACCTTTGTAGAAGCAGTTAGAGAGCCTCCAGATATAGCAAAATGTCTTTCCTAATCAGATGTTTAAAACCAGCTGGACTGTATTCCATCAAGTTCAACAATAACAATAGTTTCTGGTGCATATTTAGTGTATATTGAATGCTAATGGCATATCATATCTGCAATTTAGATGTTTTTCTTCAGTCAACAACAGAGCTTTGACTGCTGTCACTGCACCCACTGCAGCTGCTGGCAAATTCTTCATCAGGATTCACATAGCTAAGGTGGAACTGTCAGACATCTTGACATAAGCCTTCAGTTTTTAGCTGGAATATTCCAGATCCAACACCAACCAACTGAAATTCTATTTAATATATAGAGGCTAACCTGGTAACACTTTTCCTCCTTAACCAAATTAGGTCAGCTTTGTAATTCAGTGCTGGGACAGTGAAGTACCTCAGGAGGGGTGGGTTTCACCAAATTTTGCACAAATATATTATCCCTGTTTAGGAAAGCTGGATTGCCAAGAAGGACATCCATGACTGAGATGCAATTATTTGCTAATTTACTTCTTTGAGGAAGAAAGCAGTAATTCTATCAATCTCTTGTTGTGAGTCTTTGAAAATTGCTATTGACAAAGTTGTGCTTGATGGATTAGCACAGAAAACAGTATTTTATACACAAGCAATGCTTTTTCAATTGCAAAGGAATTATGTGCATATTTTGTGCAAAATAAAGTATAATTTTTTTTATAAGTCCAGGATTCTCCCCATCAGATTTATCAATATGTAAAAAATATGTTTTTGACCATGTATTGAATATTTTGAAATATTCTTTGCTTGTCCTAATCCATGAGTTGTTCATCCCGGTTACACTGATTGGTCCTTTTGTGTTGTGGAATATAGGTTTTGAATGTATTTATTTTTAAATTGAAATATTTATTTTATCTCCTGCTTTTTGTCTTGTATAGATCCCAAAGCAGTTTACAATATAGATATAGATATACACAGAGACAAATATGCTACTTATTTCTCCAAATATACATATTTTGTTCTATGCACTTCATGTTAATATGCACCTGAATCCCATTGGGTTAGTGTTGAGTAGAGCCAATGGTGGATAGATATCAAAGTTGTGAAGGATGTGGCCACCCTTGGCAAGGAGTACCAGAGACTGGAACAAGCTATGAGGTACTCTGCCCACAAATTCTGAGGGCTATGAGGTCTCATTGATATCTTCTTTTACTGTACTGATTAAGAAGCCAGATACTGGTAACTAGAGGTTTCCCCGTGGATTCATATTTTTATTGGGGATTTTTTTTACAACAAAATTGTGTGAGTTCTTCATAATAAATGAAAGGATGGAACAGGATGGGTCTCCCAGATGGCTCAGGGACAAACTGATTAATGAGATCCATATATTTTCATATCACTAATATATCTGTCCAGCAGCATAAAGGTTTCAGGTGGCAGGTGATGTCTCACTGATTCCAAGATAAAACAGCTTTTTGGCTGAGCTGGCACAGAGCCTGACACCTGCACAAATGAAGTGAAATAGGGCTGGCCATAATCTGCAATAGGAATCTGTAATGCTAGCAACATCGCTATAGGAATGAGGCTGCTGTCCATAGCTCCATATATCTCAGCTATTCCACACGAAGCTGAGAACCATCTTTTCCTCTACCACAGAGCTCTCCATGCTATTTGTAAAGGAAAGACAAGACAGAAAAGGCACTCTATGCAGTTATTTTACACCCTCCATGCACCTTGTTCACATGTAGAGAAAATGGTGATTATGAAATTTTCTGCAACATGCATGTCTATAGTATAGGTGAAGGTAAAAGTTTTCCCCGACATTAAGTCCAGTTGTGTCTGACTCTGGGGCGTGGTGCTCATCTCCATTTCTAAGCCGAAGAGCCAGTGTTGTCCATAGACACCTCCTAGGTCATGTGGCCGGTATGACTGCATGGAGTGCCATTACCTTCCCACCGGAGCGGTACCTATTGATCTACTCACATTTGCATGTTTTCGAACTGCTAGGTTGGCAGAAACTGGGGCTAACAGCGGGTGCTTACGCCGCTCCTCGGATTTGAACCTGTGACCTTTTGGTCAACAAGTTCAGCAGCTCAGTGCTTTAACCCACTGCGCCACCAGGGGCTCTGCCTATAGTATAATTATATTATAAAGTTAATGTTTCAAAAGTGTAGTCTCTCTTCCTTTTCTTTTGCTCTAGCATCGTCATTGTAGGTATGTGCTTTTCATGCCCTACATGAAAAGATTCTTCCGACTATATGGAAACTGTCAGTCATCCCATAATCCCACTCTGTCATCAATGGCTTGACTGAAATGTATAGAAGGATGTGATCATAATCTCCTGGTAGATGTAGCTAATACATCAAACAGGATATCTACATCTCTTACTAATATATCCTTCTTTGCTAACTTGTACAAATCACACTGTTGTAGAATAAATGTACAGCATTGGTGAGTACTTCTCTCCACAGTGATATGGAACTGTGGTAGTTTGAAAGAAAGGGTGATCATCTCAAGGTCCATACTACAAAATTATAGTACTATAAATCACTTTAATTGTCACTCTTCAATCCCATAGAATCCTGAGATATACACTTTAGAAGAAGTACTTAAAATCGCAGTCACAGAGCCCTGGTGGCTCATCAATGCAACTCCCAGGATTCCACAGTTAAATAGCCAGGCATTTTTAAAAGAATATTAGCGCTATAATCTTAAAGTGTGAAATGGCTCTGGTTATCTAATAAACTGTTTTCATTCAGTGGCGATAAAACAGAACTCTGCATATGCTTCAAGAAACACATTTTAAAAAATGCTATTATCCATTTCTTATTGTTGCTTGTATTGAAAGTTTACAGTTGTTCAATTAATGGTAAGGAAGGCTCTGATCAAACATTTACAGGCCAACAGGTTTTTAAGCAGGCTCCCCACTTAAACAAAGCCTTGGGTATTTGTACAATCTGAACGGAGTGAAAATGTACTAAACAAGTCAATAATCATACATCACAGTTGTCCAAATTTTAATTGGTTATTGGGCATGATTATTGTTGCTGTTTCATTTTGCTTTGAATGCTATGCTAAAAATTCCATGAATCACTTGAAGTTCCAGAGGCCAATTTATTACTTTCTTTTACACTAAATCTCTTCCCCGCTCTCTTTCTCTCATGCATGCAAACACACAAAAAAGTATCGCCACCCCCTTCCCAAAGCATTTGATACACCTGCTCAGATGATGATTTTCTCAGGAGACATTTGGTAGCCTTTGGAATTTCCAGGATTTAAAGTTTTCCTTCTTTCTTTTTTGGTACTTATTAGGCTTCAAAGGTTACTAAAAGCCTCTGGCATATACTGCAAGAATAGTCCATCACTCTACTCATTCCATCCATGCTCAACCCAAAAAACCCAAAACAAAACAGTGAAAGAGGAATTTCTCTCCAGCATTACAAATAATGTCAAAAAAGTGGACCCCCCCCCCCTCCCTGGTGTTATGCTATCAGCAATGAATCTTGAGCTCAACATTTTCTAATAATCCTGTTGCAGGGTTTGTTGCTCTGTGCTAACAAAAGAATGATTGCCTAAAATGATGGGCTCGCCCTAGAGAATAATGGACCCAAGAACAGGATTTTTCTGTCTTTCTGATACACACATGGGAGACTGTCATGTGGCCAGAAATGTCTGAACTCTACAGGTAGGGGAAATAATGTTCCTATTTCTTCTGATTCATGCATCTCATTCTGCACAGTCCCCCACCCTCTTTCTTTTCTGGGCTTAAACCAGTAATTTTTCAGCCAGACTTATTTGAAATGACACCTGAGCATCCAGATCCTCCAACACAGCCATTACAACCCTCTGCAATATAATACAGATCCCTAAGACTTTCAACACTTTCAACGGCAGGTCATGAAGTGCAGACATTAATGCGTAGCATCCAGCCGATTATTGTCAAATGCAGCCTCCAGGCATGTGAGGATCAGGACGGCTCAGCAACATTTACATCAGGCAGTTTTGTCAGGACTTTTTGTGTTTGTGTCCCCAGGCAGTACAGGGTATTAAGTAGGTCTGAGGTTCTGGTGCATATAGGATTTAAATAGAGAGTGTGAGAAAAAGAGAGAAGCCGAAGTATTGCTGTCTTCTCAAAGGCAATTTCATCTTCCTTTTCAGGAAATAGAGATCACCAGCATGCCTTTGAGTTTGATTTTCAAACATCTGTAAGTTTCCCCATCCACATTAGCCTTGTCTTGTAACTCTCTACAAACCAACTTTATGTCACTTTTGTTAGACTGCAGGTACGCAAAATAATACAGCATACTAGAGGTGTGCATTTTAGGAAAAATCCTTCCCGAATTGCACAGCGCACGCACACACACAGTATTTCACTGAATCTGAGGCACCATCAAATGCAAGTCACACATCCCTTTGTGAAGTCTCAATTTTGGGGAAAATAATTTGTTTTAGAATATTTTAAGAATGTTCTCTGCATGCAGTATATTAGCAGTCCTCAAGTTAGGACCAAGATAGGTTCTGTAGGTTTGTTCTTAAGTTGAATATAGAACAAGTACATTTTTAAGTGTAACTCCAACTCCAATAATAATAATAATAATAATAATAATAATAATAATAATACCTCATTTATATCCTGCCCTATCACCCCATTATTATTATTATTATTATTATTATTATTATTATTATTATTATTAAACTTTATTTGTCTCCCATGGGGACTCAGACCGGCTTCCAACATAGTAACAGGCAAACATTCAATGCTTATATAAACAATGCCGAGCTAGATAATAGATGTATAATTATATATGTGTGTGTGTGTGTGTGCAAATCCTCTCTGTATGTGCATTTCCCTCCTGCAATATTTGCAAGCCCTATATATCTATGTTTATATCTAGCTAGACATCTTTATCTATATGCCTGTGTGTATATGTGTGTGCATTTCCCCTGCAATATTTGCAAGCCATATATATCTATTTTCATATCTATCTAGACATGTGTATATATGTGTATGTGTGTGCGCGCGCACATTTCCCCCCTGTAATATTTGGAAGCCCTATATGTCTATATTAATATATCTATCTATCTAGACATTTCTCTCTATATAGATAATTATATCTATATAGGATTTGCAAAGACTTGCAAACATGTGAGAGGAAAATTGATATATAAAATTATTTATACAAACACACACAGAGATGTACAGATATATAGGTATTTCTATATGTTTATTGATATCTATATCTATATAGGATTTGTAGAGACTTGAAAACATGTGAGGGAAAATTCATATATAAAATAAAGTATACATATAGATACAGATGTACAGGTATATGGAAATCTCTAGATATCTGTATTATATAGAATTTGCAAACACCTGCAAACATATGAGGAGAAAATTCATATATAAAATGAATGTAGATGGATGGATGGATAGATAGATAGATAGATAGATAGATAGATAGATAGATAGATGGTAGAGATAGATAGGTATATAGGGATTGTAAAGGCTTGCAGGGGAAAATGCCTATATATCTGTAGGAGTGATTAACAAATATTTCAGGGGAAAATGCTTGTACAAAATTAATGGATATTCCTGACTTGCAAGGACTTCTCTCCCTCTCCAGTGAGTGAGCAAGGATTTGGAAAAGAAAACACACTGTTAAGGGAGGGGAATGCTGAAATTCAACCAAGGAGAGGGAAATATATTATATGCTGCAAGCAATGGCCTCCAGGCTCCACTGCCCGGCTTGACCCCATTATAAGCTGAGGGAGGTATTTTCACTGAAAATACTGAAAAACTTGGCTTATATTTGGGTATATATGGCATATAGCTTTGGATCGCACAGGAAAGGATTAACACCCCTGTGCAGTTTGTTTTGTTGTCTGGACCCCTGTTCAGAAGATTTCACCTTGCTTTCTGTCCTTGTAATAATTAGATTTGAGAAAATCTGGCTTGTTGTGGAAACTAGGAATGGTGAGAGAGTTTCAGTGGAGATACTTTTTTCCCATGAAAACTCTTTCAGGGGTGACTTTACCTTCCTAGGAAAAGATTTCTCTCATTTTCTGTTGTCTCATCCCTGTTTGTAAGTATGAGTCATTTGTAAGATGATGTTTGTAACTCAGGGACTATCTTGTTTTGTTTTTGCTTCAACCCAGTAATCATATTTCCATTTTCCTGACTTTATAGGGAGGCAGGGGAAGCAGGAGATGGGGTTTAGCTCAGCCAAACCAGCAAGCAGCTGGCTGACTGAGGCTGGGGACAAAGTGGATACTTGCAGAGCCTGTGGGGCTGGACCTCTTTCTCCTCCTCTCCTCTTTGAGAGATAATTTTATAAAAGCCATTAAAAAAACAGAAGCAGAGCTCTTTGGGACCTCCTTATCCTGCTTATCCTCCTGCTCCCTCTGATGCAAGCATATTTTTTCTTGTTTAGGGGCATCAGAAACACAAATCTAAGGTGCCAGCCATTGCAAGGCACACCTCATTTTTGAGCCCTTAAAATTGGGGGAAACAGTGTATGTGTTTGAAACTGCTTCATATGGTCATTGCAGAGTCCTATAATTCAGTTCAATGCAGTTAAACTTCATTTTATGAGTCTATACTGAACTATAGGAGATGCATGCAACTTATCTTAATAAATTACTACAGTTTCTGATGTTTTCCTCTTTCTGATATGTCTAACAAAACACTTATTTGATATGTTTCCTTTAACCATAATAACTCTAGTGACACAGCAATCCTTCCTGTTTTACTGATTATAATAAAGCAAAAAACCACTCATCCTAATGAATCCTAATGGACCTAAAATATTTTTAACAATAGCATTAATCAAGGATTCCAGTGAAATAGATGAAATTGCCACAAAACATACTGAAGTGACATCAAATTAATTTATAAGTTAATTCCAAGTACTGGAAATTGACCAACTGGCTATACTCTGACATATCAACACCATCTTTTTGGGTGCCAATTCTCCATGATAAAACCATGCCCAAAGTAGCTTAAAGCAATATTTATTTATTTATTTATTATTTACAACATTTATATTCTGCCCTTCTCACTCCAAAGGGGACTCAGGGCAGAGCACAGCATAAAAACGGCAAAAAATCAATGCTGAGACATAAATAAATGTCAAAAAGTTGTGTTATCCAAAGGACTGATATTTCCAGGTTAGTTAACAACCACTAATAAATATTTAAATAATCATATTATAAACATCCCAGTACTAAATGCACACTACTTAGCATTCTATCAATAACTCACATTAAAGTCTTCTTTACACAAACAAACATAAAATAGGAATAGCTAGATGGTCTCCAAGCACTTTGTAAAGCTCATGGGACTGAGAGAGAAAAAGTGAAGAAAATAGACTTTATTGAGCATTAAATGTTCCCTCAGTGTGTCATCTCTAGAGTAGGTTTGAGGAACCCAAAGACATTGCATCACCCTCCCATTGAAAAATAAATAAATATTTTTGCTACTTTTAAAAAAACAGGAGGGATTTCAAGTGCAAGAGATGCTGTCCACTCCACAGGATATAAACCATCAACCTCTAGTTCACTCCTTAATTATAAAGCAGTCTCTCCTGAATTTAAAATAGCTCTCAGGGCAAAAACTTGGAAAAATCTTCACCATGTTCCTTATTTTATTTATTTATTTGCCATACTTGTACACCACCTTTCTCTACACCAGTGGTTCTCAACCTGTGGGTCCCCAGGTGTTTTGGCCTACAACTCCTTGAAATCCCAGCCAGTTTACCAGCTGTTAGGATTTCTGGGAGTTGAAAGCCAAAACATCTGGGGACCCACAGGTTGAGAACCACTGCTCTACACCAACAGGGGACTCAAGGCAGCTTACAGGGCACACACATCGCGCCTCAACAACAATTACCTAAGCGTTTAAAACAGATTAAAATTAAAAACTTAGAAAACACGCCCGCCAAAGTTCATGGTCTGGGTCTGTTCCAAAATCAAATTGCACAAGATTCCCATTCAAAATACTGCATTGCTCTGATTTCCACAGGCCTGCTCACAGACATAGGTCTTGACTTTTTCCTTAAAGGCTAATAGAGAGGGAGCTGCTCTGATTTCGCTAGGGAGGGAGTTCCACAACCGCTGAGGAGGCCCTGTCTCTCGTCCCGGCCAGCCGCGCTTCTCAAGCTGGTGGGAACGAGAGCAGGGCCTCCCCAGAAGATCTTAATCTACGTGCGAGTTCATAGGGGTTGACATGTTCGGACAGATAGTCTGGGCCAGAACCATTTAGGGCTTTATAGGCCAAAGCCAGCACTTTGAATTGTGCTCAGTAGCAAACTGGCAGCTAGTAGAGCTGACACAACAGGGGGGTTGCGTGCTTCCTGAGCGCCACTCCAGTGAGCAACCTAGCTGCCGTTCCCTGGACCAGTTGAAGCTTCCGAACAGTCTTCAAAGGCAACCCCACATAGAGCATGTTGCAGTAATCTATACGAGAAGTAACCAGAGCATGAAATACATTTTGATATTTCAAATGTAAAACAAGTGCTTAACATAGCCTCAGTGGCTTCAGCCCTCTTTCCCAACTCCTGCTTCAAAGTTAGCTCATGTATTTAAAAGACTCAAACCTTTCCCTCCTCCAATACTATTCATCCTGAGATTTTTTTCTCTCCCACCCCCCCCCCCCCCAAGATCCATGTGTCCAAAGGTGAAAAATGTTTTAATGAATCTAGAATACAAAGCTGAAAGTTCTAATGAGTTAAATGGGTATAATTAATTAATTAGATATAAAAATATGGAGTGTTAATTAGTTTTCAATTGTAGCTGTCCCTGGAGAGCAGGTTTCAGTGATTATGATAGTGTTCTGCATTATCCTATATTGGTGCCATTTAAACAAAACAACCAGAGCTTTTATAAATATCCTCTCAATTTCATTTGTGTTCAGATTCTCTGAAGTATCTTTCAGTCACCTAATTAATCAGTAAAAAGTACGATATTAATTAAACAAAACACATTTAATCAGTAAACTAATTTTAAAAAGGAGAGAGAGAATAGAAAATCAGTCTAAAGTCTCTGGAGTAGCCAAAACTTTGTTGAATCCCAACCACATTTTTCACTGCATTGCCTTATAAAATTTAGCTTTTTCTTTTCATATTAACATCCATGCAATCTTAAGTGTTTATCTCTTAACTCTCCATTTATGGATTACTTCTTGTGTCAATATCATGTTAGCATTTATAGATTACTGTAGGCATTTTCCCATTGTTTGCATCAGGGCTGGGCAATCCCACTGGACTCTTCATTTACAGCTCATAAAATCCCCAAGTTCCTCCAAACCCTTTCCCATATTTTTTTTTTAAAAAAATGTTTCGGTCCAATTTGGGATTATTGTGTTCCCAAAGTATAATGTAATCTGTCAAATGAATGAAAACATGTAAATATTCCCCTAAGTATTTCAGAACTTATTTACTATCCTCAAAAACCTCTCTTTAAAATGCCTCACAAATGGCAACTAGAAGTTTGGACCAAAATGAGGGAAACTGGGCTTCCTGGGTTGGCTTGTTGAAGCCTGGAGTAAATTAATACCCCAGCCTAGCCTAGACTATGTTTTTCAGAGATCCAAATTTTCAGCACTGACTTCCCCCAAATCACTGTTTTTTCCATTCTTTATTTCTCAGAAACACCAGTGCCAGACAATGAATCTGGAAAGGTACAAGCAAATTTTCTCGAGACTGCTAAATCCACTGGAATTTGTTTTTATTCTTAAGCAACTGAATATGACTTCAATCTTCATGCATCATTTTTAAATTAAAATAACCTTTGCATTTGCCGAAATGATTTCATATTATTTGCACTAGAACTGTATATCCATAGGTAAGGGATGTTAATTTTGTCCAGTGTAAAACTAATGTGCAGAGTCCCAGACCAAATCTTTGTTCCACTGGTAATAAATGATTAGAACTATAGGGCAAATATATTAAATCTCTACCTCTTTCTATCCTCCACATGTTGGGCCAAGATTCATATTGAAAGCACAGGTTATGCTCATATCTATTCAAAAAGAAGCCCCAATGGGATTAGTAGACAAAGAAAAGTTACTGATTTTGCCCTTTCAAAATCTCTCCCAGAAGTTAGGGGAAGTGAAGAAACAAAATTTATTTATTTATTTCCGTCACTTTTACCCCGCCCTTCTCACCCCCAAGGGGGGACTCAGGGCGGCTTACAGAGGAAGGCACAATTCGATGCCTTTGTCACATATACATACATATATAAAACAATTAAACAGCTACAAATTAAAAATTTAAAATCATCAGTACACGAGAATACAATAACACAATAGTAGACTAATCCTGAGTTCAGCGTTCGGAGTTTCGTAAGTCCATTCCGTCTCGTCAAATTCCAGCTCATCATCTGGTCTTTCTTTAGCTGCCAGAATGTCCAAATGCCTGGTCCCATATCCAGGTTTTTAACTTTTTCCTAAATGAGAGAAGGGACGTTGCCGATCTAATCTCCCCGGGGAGTGAATTCCACAGGCAGGGGGCCACCACCGAGAAGGCCCTGCTCCTCATCCCCGCCAATCTCACTTGTGATAGAGGCGGGGTCGAGAGCAGGGCCTCCCCAGAGGATCTTAGGTTCCGAGGTGGGATGTAGAGGGAGATCTGTTCGGACAGATACATTGGGCCGGAACCATATAAGGTTTTGTAGATCAAAACCAGCACTTTGAATTGTGCTCGGAATTGGATCGGCAGCCAGTGGAGCTGGCACAACAGGGGGGTGGTATGCTCCCTGTATGTCGCTCCGGTGAGCAATCTGGCTGCCTCCCGCTGGACCAGTTGGAGTTTCCGAGCAGTCTTCAAAGACAACCCCACGTAGAGTGCATTGCAATAATCCAATCGGGATGTAACAAGAGCATGGACCACCATGGCCAAGTCCGACTTCCCAAGGTACGGGCGCAGCTGGTGCACAAGTTTTAGTTGTGCAAAAGCTCTCCCGGCCACTGCCAAGACCTGGGGTTCCAGGCTCAGCGATGAGTCCAGGATCACTCCCAAGCTGCGAACCTGCATCTTCAGGGGGAGTGTAACCCCGTCTAATACAGGCTGTAACGCTATGCCCTGTTCGGCCTTACGACTGACCAGTAGGACCTCTGTCTTGTCTGGATTCAATTTCAATTTGTTAGCTCTGATCCAGTCCAACACAGCGGCCAAGCACCGGTTCAAGGTCTGGACAGCCTCCTTGGTGACAGGTGGGAAGGAGTGACAGATTTGGACATCATCTGCGTAGAGATAACATCTCATTCCGAAACTCCGAATGATCTCCCCCAGCGGCTTCATGTAGATGTTAAATAACATCGGGGACAGAATTGAACCCTGTGGGACTCCACACAACAACGGTTGTGGGGCCGAACAGGTGTAACCCAGTAACACCTTCTGGGATCGTCCCTCAAGGAAGGATCGGAGCCACCGCAGAGCAGTGCCTCCGAGCCCCATGTCCATGAGGCGCCCCAGAAGGATACCGTGATCGATGGGATCGAAGGCCACTGAGAGGTCCAGCAGAACTAACAGGGACACACTCCCCCTGTCAAGCTCCCTGCGAAGATCATCTACCAAGGCGACCAAGGCTGTCTCATTTCCATGTCCCGGCCTAAAGCCAGACTGTGCCGGATCCAGATAATCAGTGTCTACCAGAAACCCCTGGAGTTGTGCTGCCACCACACGTTCCATGACTTTGTCCAAGTAGGGGAGATTGGAAACTGGCCGATAGTTGTCAAATTGAGTGGGATCCAGTGATGGTTTCTTCAACAGCGGTTTTATAACAGCTTGTTTTAAGCTCGCTGGAAATTTTCCTTCCTGTAAGGAGGCATTAACCATCACCTTCACCCACTCTGCCAAACCCCCTCTGGCTTCTTTTATCAGCCAGGATGGGCAGGGGTCTAGGATGCATGTGGTGGGTCGCACCTCTCCAAGGATCCTGTCCACATCCTCAAGCTGAACCAATTGAAATAAATCCAACAAAACTGGACAAGCAGATGTTCTCATTACATCCCCAGAGACTGCCGTTAACATGACGTCGAAGTCTGACCGAATCCGCTCAATTTTATCCGTGAAGAATCGAGCAAATGCTTCACAGCGGGCTACCGAGTTATCCGAGGCCTTGCATTTTGGCGGATTTAACAGGCCCCTGACAACTCGGAAAAGCTCAGCCGGATGATTCTTCGTGGATGCGATATTGGCTGCAATAGATGTTTTTGAGCTGCCGCTATTGCCACACCGTAGGACCTTAAAAAGGCATTCAGGTGTGTTTGGGCTGGATTGGTGGGATTCTGGCGCCACATGCACTCTAGCCTCCTCTTCTTTCGCTTCATCGCTGCCAGCTCCTCAGTAAACCAAGAGGCTGGTTTAGCTCGGTTACTCGAGAGGGGACGTTCCGGAGCAATTGTGTCAATTGCCCTGGTCAACTCACTGTCCCAGCGAGAGACCAGAGCATCGACAGAGTCGCCGGCCAAGGAGGTGGAAAAATCCCCAAGAGCCGTCAGAAAACCATTTGGATCCATAAGTCTCCTGGGGCGGACCATTCTAATGTGTCCACCACCCCTGCAGAGGTTAGAAGGCACAGTTAGTCTAAATCTGATCAGGTGGTGATTGGTCCATGGCAATGGAGCGATGGTCAGCTCCTCCACCCCGTCACCCTCATCCCATCCCTGCGCAAAAACCAAATCTAAAGTGTGCCCGGCACTATGGGTGGGACCAGATATTAGTTGGGACAGGCCCATGGTTGCCATGGCGGCCATGAAGTCCTGAGCCACACCCGAGAGAGAGGCCTCGGCATGGACATTGAAATCTCCCAGGACCAAAAGCCATTGGGAGCTCAAAGCCATGTCCGAGACCACTCCCGCTAGCTCAGGTAGGGAGACTGTAGTGCAGCGGGGTGGTCGGTACACTAGCAGAATCCCTATCCTGTCCCGGTCACCTATCCTAAAGCCGGCACATTCAAACGAAGATGTTTGGGGGATGGGACGCCTGATCAGAGGGATAAACTCCTTATAGACCACTGCGACTCCTCCTCCCCGCCCTCCAAGCCTTGGTTGGTGCTGAACAGAGTAGCCTGGTGGACAGAGTTGGGAGAGATTAACCCCTCCCCCTTCGTCCAACCAGGTCTCTGTTATACAAGCCAAGTCAGCATGTTCTTCTTGAATTAGATCTTTAATGATGGCAGTTTTTCCATTTACCGACCTGGCATTGAACAGCACCACCTTTAACCTGGAGGGACCACCATCCTGGCACCTCAGTTGTATCTTGTCAGGAGGATGTTTTGAAGCTGCCAATCTGTTTTTACTAATTTCGGGCCAAATTGTTTTTGGAATTGCCAATGTTCTGTTATAAATTTTTGGCCGAATTTGATTTTTCCTTAGGTTGTTAGTATCTTTGGAGGTTGCCAATCTATTATTGTGAATTTTGGGCCGGAATAAATAATTTGCTCTCCCTTTCCCATATCTCCCTCTGCCTTTCACCACCCCTATGGCGGTGCCCCGGCCCATGGACCCCCCCCCCCCCGGGGACATACCCTCCATTTCAAAAAGAGGTATAAATTACCTCCATCATTTCAAATGAAAATTAGGACATGTGTAGCCAAGTTACGTCAGAGTATGGCTAAAATGGAATGTGTTCTTGATAAGGAAGAACACACAAACTAGGAGAAACTGAAGCAGATTGTTTTGGATAAGGGAAGAGCAAGATTTCCTTTCTCTTTTTCCCCCTTCTGAGTTAGCTGAGTGCAAACTTCTTTTGTACTTTGAACTCAGTTTGCATCAACTGAAGTAAGTTGAGGACAAAGGGGGAAAGTGAGAAGAAATGGAAAAAATTGGGACATTTTGAAAGAAGTTGAAAGAGTGGTGTGACAGAAGATTAATTAGGACTATTCATGCCAAATGGTGACAGTAATAGATCATGGATATATATGATCCACTTCTATCCCACCACCACAGAATGCATAGCAATTCAAGCAAGGGAAATTTAGTCTGAAGAAATGATGTAGAGAGTAATCATATAAGAGCCCTAGGAAGCTTTGGGTTTTTTTTTTTAAAAAAGAGAGAGAGAGAGAGAGAGAGAGAGAGAGATCACATCTCATTTGTTTCCAGCACATTATCTTAACTATATTCTGGGAAGAATTTTGTGGCTGTTTTTTTTCAACATGGACAAACATTCCAGTATCACCTCTGATACAATCCTATTACCTCATTCTGCATAATGTGTAGATCAATCCTATCAATGTGTCTGCTGAGGGGTCAGAAGTAAAGCATTCAAGGTGAGTTGGTAATTGTGCTGCTATATAAAGGTGCACAAATACAATTCTTCATTTTACAGAAAGCCGATGCTGGAAGATTACCCAAGCAATTTCATATCTTTCATTGTTCTTCGCTTTTAACCATCCTGCAGTTCCTCCTGAAAGTGATGTCATAATAAACACTGAGCCTACAATGACTGCAATGCTGAAATGATACATTGTCTTTTTCCACTTTCCTTTTATGGCAAGCATCAAAGGAAATTTCTTATACTAGCTTGAAAGATCCTGTATGAAAACTTTGCCTGTAATTTCCACCTCCCTTAAATATGAAGTTATTGTGAAATAGCCCTCATCTCCATCTTCTATTAAGATTTCTTCTTTTTTAAAAAAATATTATGTGTCCAAAAATTGTAAATTGATGAAAAATTATACATTAATTTTAAATAATCATTTTTTTCTTCCTGCATGGGAATTAGTGCACTTTGACGTGCATTTCTCCTGTTAATACACTTTAGTTTTTAAGAAATTTTACTTATTATTTTACACATTTAAAACATATACCCTTTAATTAGATTAAGTTTGTGCACAATGATTTAAATATAATTTGAAAAGGAATATATATATATATTGCTGCTGTTTTTTTCCCCAAAAACTGAAAATCCAAAAGATGCAAACATCTTTTCACAAATCACAAAACTAAATGCATACATAAAACCTTTCAGTCAATTCATATGTCTTTTCCATCCCAATGGGTGTCTCAAGATAGGGTTGTAATTCTTCACAAGTTTGTAGCAACAAGGAACTTTGAATGTAGCAATAGGTAACTTCAACAGTTATATCCTGCTATGACAGAGTCTTCAAAAACCAGTTTCTGAAGGCAATTCACAAGTTGGGCCACATTTTGTGCAGAATATACTGTTGGTTGTTTTGTACAGAATACAACATTTAATGTTTAGAAAACAATACAATAGAACCTCTACTTATAAATATCCCAATGTTCATATGTTTTGATGAACAAACTGATGATTTGCTAAAGTTTTTTTTCACTTACGAAGGCTATTTTGACTTACAAACAGCCTGCCGCCCCCCCCCCCCTCCTCTCTGTCTGCCTCCCTCTCCCTCCTTGTATTCTCGTGGTGGTGAGAGTGGCAGGTCAGAAAGGCCATTTGAATTAGTCCATGCAGATTTGGCTGGTCTGTTACAACCCAGTGGGGGGTGGACTAGATACATGTTTGTAATTGTGGGTGACTTTTTACATGACACTTTATGCTTTTGAAATCCAAGCACCAAGCTTTTGCAAAATTCAAGAAATGATAGAATGGATAGAGTCCATAATAGAAAGAGAATTTGTGGGAAATTAATTTCAGAGTTGGCTAAAAAGCTCCAGAAAACCAATCCCTATATTCCAGCTGAAAATGGAATAGCTGAAAGAAAAGTGGGGATCATGAAATTGATACATGATTGAATGATAACAAATGCAAAGGTGTCAAAAAGACTTTCGGGTGAAGCAGTGATGGCATTAACACATGTAGTAAACAGAAATTAGACCTCAAGTGTAAATGAAACCCCCTATTTCAGGTTGCTCGGTAAGCCTGCCAAGTTTCAAAACGTTTTGGTCCACTGATTTTTAGGATTTTTTAAAAAGTTGTATATATATTATATATATATACACCCTCTTATTGCCTCACTGTTTGAGGGAAAGATGATGAACAATATAGACAGGCAAGCCGAGAGGAGGACTATGGAAAGGTAAGGCAACATCCAGGTTCTCATGCCTCTTTTCACCATTAAATTGAGAAATTTTTAAAAAGTGACATTATTGGTAATAAGATCTTTCTTCTTCTAATTGGCTGGCAAGGAAAAAACAGCTTGCAGCTGCTTTTGTCAGTTACGTCAGCCCCCTCCCCAGATGATGGAGTATTTCGCATTGGAAAAAAAAAGATCCAAATCAATAAATCTTCTCTGAATTTCTCCAATGGTTTTCAGGGCCTTATATTTCAATTCATTAAGGTTTCATAGGGATCCTTTATTTTGAAAGTTCACATCTCCAAATTGGCAAAATCTTCCAAAATCCGAAACAGCACCTGGAATTCTGCGCACCCCTGTCACCTGAAAAATTTGTGATTCTGGAGATCAGAGTGTGCCAAGTCAGTTTTGAACCTATGGAATTCCACAAACTGTTAATGTTTACAAGGAGAAGGAAAAATGGAATGAGACTGTGGATTGTAAGTTCAGTGCAATTTGTAAATTTAAATGTGTTTAAAATTGTGAATAAGCTAAAAAAAACCTGTGATAGAATACAAATAAAATGAATGTATTCACAATGTTTTGTGTAGTTTGTAATTTAAACAAAGTGCTGATAAGCCTGTTTATATTCCTGAGGTGAAGGGGAAGCATTATTTAGGCACTGAAATAGTTAAGTGATTAAAACTGCTAAAGGGGATCTGTTTCTGAGCCAGAGGCAGAAGATAAATTATTTTATCTCTAAGATTGCAGAGTGCAAGTGCAATCCAGACTCCCCAACAGTTTGGTTTCTCTAAGTTGGAATGTACAGAGTCAATACTCTTGACTAGCTGACAGAAGCCAAGGAGGAAAAGCATCAACATAGAACAGGCATACCTCTGGAGACAGTGAGTTCTCTAAGTGTGATTAGAAATTTCCTCACTCATAGATTGAGCAAGTATAGTATTCCCAACATATAAGAAGCACAATAAGTCTATCAAAAGCTGTGAAGAAGTCAAGGGGAATCAACAGGAATATCCTTCCCTGTCTTTATTATAGCAAAGGTCATATATTTCACTGCTAAATACAATGAAGCTGGATTATAATGTGTCCCGATTATCCACTTTATCAGAAGGTCTATGAATTCAACTGAGACTTGTCCAACATATGGCACAACAAATGGAAACATTATTCAAATAATATTAATCTAAAGAGGATTTTTCAAGAAATGTCCACATACTTTTTCTCTTAAAACAGTGGGCATCAGCCACTTCTAAGTATCTCTAAGTTGGAATGTACATAGTCAATCCTCTTGACTAGCTGACAGTAGGCAAGGAGGAAAAGCATCAACCTAGGACAGGGCATACCTCTGGGGACAGTGAGTTCTCTAAGTGTGATTAGCTGTTGCTGTCACCTCTCTCTCTCTCTACATGTGCCTAACACTTTTGCACACACAGAATGAAAACAGGGTTTGTAGGGATAATGAGAGAATACAGAGAAATAATTGATTTCAAAGACAGATGGTGCTTCAGTCAACAGATTCTTTTCTCAATGAAAATGTCTCCTGGATGAGATTTCCATCCTTCACTGTTACCTAGAATTAGCCATGCTGCCAAATAAGCTGTCCATTTACTTAGATTCATTAGTATTAATCGATATCCTTAGCAAAGCACCCAGACCAAAGAGTGACTCTTGATCTTTCTGTAACATTCCTCTTGTCGGAAACCCAGAAAACGAAACTCTGCTATATAAATATTATAAAATAACATTGTGTGTGGAATATGTCTCTTATATTATTTTCCCACAGGAGAACTAGTTTCAAATGCAGGTCATGATTCTCTTTGGTAGTAAAGGGGAGTGTAAAACAGCTCGTTACATTTTTCTTCAAAGGAGAAATATATGTTTAAATTGCTTGTAAAGTGAGGGGAAAAAAGTTTACTAGATCAATTCAAAGTTGGCTGGGGGAGTTGAACCTGGAGTACCAAAAAGTCACATTTCCAAGCTTTGGACAACACATGGTTTAGATGCCTTTTTCCACAATGATTCATTAGCTGATACCTCTAAGAAGCTGATAACTAGTGTAAGTAAATTGGACTAGACGGCTCCGGTCCAGAGTACCCGTCCAAACGTATCTCCTTCTACATCCCACCTTGGAACTTAAGCTTGTCTGGGGAGTCCCTGCTTTCAGCCCCGCCTTTGTCTCAAACATGCTTGGCAGGGACGCGGGACAGGGAGTTCTTGGTGGTGGCCCCCTGCCTGTGAAATTTGCTCCCCGGGGAAATTAGGTCATCATCATTCCTCCTCACCTTTAGAAAAAAGGTTAAAATGTGGCTGTGGGACCAGGCCTTTGGGCAATCAGGTAACCCCGTCTTCCTTTTTCCTTCCATGTTCCCCAGCATCATTGTCTTCTCTAAGCTTTCTTGTCTTCTCATTTTGTGGCCAAAATACTTCAACTTTGCCTCTAATATCCTTCCTGCCAATGAGCAGCCGGGCATTATTTCCTGAAGTATGGACTGGTTGGATCTTCTCATGGTCCAGGGCACTCTCAGAACTTTCATACAACACCACAGTTCAAAAGCATCTATCTTCCTTCGTTCAGCCTTCCCTATGGTCCAGCTCTCACATCCATAGGTTACTATGAGGAATACCATTGCTTTTACTATGCTGATCGTTGCCAGTGTGATGTCTCTACTCTTCACTATTTTATCAAGATTGGTCATTGCTCTCCTCCCAAGAAGTAAGCATCTCCTGATTTCCTGGCTGCAGTCTGCATCTGCAGTAATCTTTGCACCTAGAAATACAAAGTCTGTCACGGTCTCCACATTTTCTCCCTCTATTTGGCAGTTATCAATCAGTCTGGTTGCCGTGATCTTTTTTTTTTTTATGTTTAACTGCAACCCAGCTTTTGCACTTTCTTCTTTCACCTTAATTAGAAGGCTCCTCAGTTTCTCCTCGCTTTTGGCCAGAAAACAAACCTGTCTAAGTGTAGTATCTAATATTTGTCCATTTCAAAATGTTGAACTTCATTTTGTTAGTTTTGGCCCTTATCTGTTAAGATCATTTTGAATTTTGCTCCTGTCTTCTGGGGTATTAGCTATCCTTCCCAAATTGGTGTCATCTGCAAACTTGATGATCATGCCTTCTAACCCTTCATCTAATTCATTAATAAAGATGTTGAACAGAGCTGAGCCCAGGATGGAACCCTGTGACATTCCATTTGTCACTTCTTTCCAGGATGAAGTGGAACCAATGGTGAGCACCCTTTAGGTTTGGTAACTTAACCAATTACAGATTCACCTAAACATAGTTTTGCCTAGCACACTTGACTAGTTTGTTTGCAAGAAGGTTATGGGGGACTTTGTCAAAGGCCTCACTGAAATCAAGATATGCTACATTCACAGCATTCCCTGCATCTACCAAGCTTGTAACTCCATTGAAAAAAGAAATAAAATTAGTCTAACATGACTTGTTTTTGAGAACTCCATGATGACTTTTAGTAATCACAGCATTCCTTTCTAAGTGATTGCAGACTGCCTCCTTAATGATCTGCTCCATAATCTTTCCTGGTACTGATGTCAAGCTGACTGGACTGTACATTGTTTGGGTCCTCTTTTCCCCTTCTTGAAGATAGGGACATTTGCCCTCCTCCAGTCTGCTGAGATTTCTCCTGTTCTTTACTAATTCTCAAAGTTTGTTGCCAGTGGTTCTGAAATGACTTCTGCTAGTTCCTTCAATACTCTTGAATGTAGTTCATCTAGCCCTGGAAACTTGAATTCATTTAGAATTGGCATGTATTCCTGGACTACTTCTTCACTTATTTTGAGTTACACTTCCCCTGTTACCTCATCCACTCCACATTGCTCAGGTTCAACAGCAATCTTTTTTTGGGAGAAGACTGAGGCAAAGAAGGTGTTGAAAATGAAGTAGTCTTTTAGCATTTGGAAATCACTTCACCTGTAAGCAGGGGTAGAAAATTGTCCTGGAAGCAGGAGCCAATTTTTCCTTCCACCAAGCCACAGGGATGCATCTTGAATTAGTGATGCGGTGTCATTTCCAGTCACAGCTGAAAATTGGAGTGGCTACATGGCAATGAAATAGAGCTGCATAGTTCCACTGAGTTACACTTTTTAAAAATCATTCCTGCCTTCCAGCATTTATGAACAACAGGTTTAGTCTTCTACAATATGCCTTTGAAATTGGCTTTCTATATCCAACAATACGTGTTTCTGTCACATGCATACATACAATATGTATCTAAAGTGCCACTAGATTCATTGTTGTTACTTATATATACAATAATGCACTTTCAAAGGAAGGGGGTATGATTGAGGAGCCACAGACATGTCAAACCTTTTATAGAACTAAGGGGTTTAAAAAATAGCCTGTGGTACTTCTGTGGCCTTTTCCCATTTTTAAATATCTACCTTTTATTAAAGCTGCAGGGGAAAAGAAAATAGCCCAAGGCTTCCTTCTCCTTTACCATTCTTCATTCCCTTTTAATATTTAATTATTTTGAAGCTTCCATTGGTCTCAATGGATGCAATTGCAACTCGATTGAATGTCAGAATCCCAGCTGGAAATTACTGACTTTCCCAGCAGGATTTCACATAGGTATCCAATATTAAGACTGAAAGAGATTGGTGTGTGTACATCTGTATTCAGCCCCAAGAAGTTGTAAATCATGTCCCAGATTTTATTTTCTACCTTCATCCCTTCTGTCTGTAGTCTTACCTGAGTTCTCATTCTGACACTATCAACAACAACAAAAAGGTGAGGGTGGATTTCATGTTTCATAAATCTTTTTGTCCCACGATACACATCTTTTGCTTTTTTTGATTACTTATTCAAAAGGCACTCTATAAATCAAAACGTGACAGAATCTTGCGTAGTTCTCTAGAGACTATAAAAGCCAACACATTTCCCCCATCAGCAATAGCAACATTCCAGGGCAAGCTGCAAAAAAACCAACAATTCTGACATACTTTCTTAAACTTACATGAGGCTACTGCCAAGCTTCAAAGCACAGTCTTCAACTATTCCACTTTGGCAGGGACAGTCCTAGAAAATGAGCTGCCTTGGAAATGCCTCATGTTCTTTGTGTTCTTCCACTTTCGTTCTTTCTTTTCTGCTTATTCCATTGCTGCAAATGGAGTACAAAATGCAAAACCAATTTGCACCCAGTTAATTTAGGAGGAAGCCCTTCTCAGTGGGCTTAGGCAAAAGCAAGGTACTACAGCTTCTTTTATCTTTTGTGCTTTTCATCCTTAACAGCCTTTGCCATCTTGACCAAAGTATGGTGTTACTTGACCACACATGTCCTGCTTTTTATTTATTCAATACTGAGGATGTGTTTTAAACAATTTGAAGATATTACTGTGCAGAAGATGGAACAGAATTTATTTCTTGTATACTTTGTAACATTTCTCAGATGAAAACAGAAGCAAATAGCAGGAAGGTATGGCCAAGGGTTTTTGTTTCTTTGGGTTTTTGTTGTTGTTGTTGTTTGTGATGTCAGGAGTGACTTGAGAAACTGCAAGTCACCTCTGGTGTGTGAGAATTGGCTGTCTGCAAGGACATTGCCCAAGGGATGCCCAAATGTTTCGATGTTTTTGGAAGGCTTCTCTCATGTCCCCACATGGGGAGCCGGAGCTTACAGAGGGAGTTCATCCATGCTCTTCTCAAATTTGAACATCCAAAATGAACCACTACATCTACATCTGTGCTAGTACAGCTGTACCAGGAGCTCCAACTTCCTTTTCTTTCTTTGAGTGTTTGCATGTATTCCAAAGTTCCATGCATTTTGCAATAAGGTGGCTTTCTTTGGTTTGCAATTATAGGGCCAATGACCCATCAATCATAGTTAAGTTTTTGGTTCCGCCCCTTTCCCCAGGTCTCTGGGAGGGAAAAGAAAGACTTCAGGCAGTCTTACGGTTTAGGAAGCCCAGTTACAGGACGTGAGCTTTCCCCACCTGTAGAGAAGCTTCGTTTCTCACAACATCAGGGGAAAACAGCCCTAAAGCTTTTAAGGAAAACAGTTTGACAGCACAACCCTTGTTGGGGTTAAAGAAACAGCTCAACATCATTCGTGGAAAATTTCCAAAAGGACTCCAACTGTAAAGCCTTGGCTGGTAGGTCTACTCGGGACCCAAGAAGCAGTTTGGAGCCGGGAGTAGGGCCCACACCAGCAAAGTTTAGAAAGTAGATTGTCCAAGGAGGGGTTAAAAAGGGTTTTCCTCTTAAAGAAAAGAAACAGTTCACGAAGCCAGTTGCCTGTCTTTTTTGGGCAAGATAAGAAGCATTTGTTTGACTTGTTGAAGATCTAAAAAGTATTTGATTGTTTGTTGAAGACCTAAGCAATAATAAAGAACTTTGTTAAACCTTTTAAGCTCCTAAAGACTTTTGTATAGGAAAATCCTTAGAGTCTCTCAGCTGAGGCATCCCGGCTTCCCGCTGGACACAAAGAGCACGTCCTGTTCAAAAGGCAATTGCTATAGGCCCAGCATGCGACAGCACAACATCTGCTTCCTAGAGGATAATACAGACTATAACTATTTGTTCCACCATCAAACCACAGAAAAAACAAAACCTGTCTCAGTTTGAGCAAATTATTCAGATCCCGGATTATTGGTCAAAGAGAACTATAGGAACATAAATTCTTGATTATCTCATTCTCACATACAAGAACAAAGCACCTCAATATTTTTGTCCTCATGGGCAAGCTATCAAAAGTTAATTTTGCTTCTTTTCTCAGAGTCTTTGTAATTATAAGATCTTTTTGTAAAAAAAAATATAGTGCATGGGTTCTAGAAAAGTGTTGTACACACAACTGTTGCTGATGTCTTGCTGGATTGACTTCTTACATATTGGTGCATTTGATTTGTCTTCTTTGTAGTTTGTCTCTTTCTGATGAAGAAATCATTACTTCTGCATTCTCTAGTCATGTGTGGGTGGGTGGGGGAGGGACTAGTTTTGCATAGAGCAGGGGTCGGCATAATGTAGCCTGTGGGCTTTGCATAGCTTATGAACCCAATTTTTGCAGACTCTGAAACTTTCCACCACTCCTACAAAGCAAAAATAAAAATAAACCAACAACATGATTTTTGGAGAATTTTGGCTTTAAAATAACACAAATGTTAAAAAAAAAATCCGCAATTCCACAAGTATTCTAGAATCCTGCAATACATTAGATACTGTACTTCCAGTTTCCACTGTGGACAACAGGTTCCCAGCAGAGCCAAAGAAAGGCTGCCAGTCCTGTTCTAGAACTGTTGGAATTGTAGGTTGAATCATCCCATGCAGTTCGTGAAGATAAAAAAAATGAATATGTAGCCAGCCAGTTTATCTGCATAAAGAATCACAGACTGAAAGGTCAGTTGCAAAGGAACAGGATCCACCCAGCCTTTTTAAAAATGAAAATGTTGAGATAATTAGCCCAGCCATGCTGATTTATAGCTAGCTATAATTTAGTACAGCCAAGGCCATTCCCTTACTTGCAGGTGTTGGCTCTAAAATCTCTATGTAGTCCTGCCTGCTGTTTATTCTCTGTGGATTTCTAGATTTCAGAGTATATTCTGGGTTATTGGCACTGAGCCCTGCTCAGATTTATTTTTCACATCTAAAAGTGAGCTGCTGTTCCTGCTTTCGTTTATGGTGTCTGTTAGAACTCCATTGTTTCTTCTTATGGACTATATTTATTTATTTATTTACTTTATTTGTATACCGCTCTTCTCAGCCATTAGGCAACTCAGAGCGGTTAACAACAAGTAGCGGCAAAAATTCAATGCAAACATCGTACAGCCATTTAAAAGACAATTAACACAATAATACAATAAGCAATTAACATCAATAACCATCAGTAAACATCAATAAACAACTCACTAGTGTCTCATAACTAAAATCTTAATCCAAGCTCGTCATCCGTTGTTCCGATTTCCTATAATTCATTGTAATTCATTGCACTGCCTATTCAAACGCCTGTTCAAATAACCAGGTTTTCACTTTCTTCCGAAATGCCATTAATGAGGGAGCTGATCTGACGTCTGTGGGTAGGGCATTCCACAGCCGAGGGGCCACTACCGAGAAGGCCCTGTCCCTCGTCCCCGCCAACCGTGCCTGAGTTGCAGGCGGGATCGAGAGCAGGGCCTCCCCAGAAGATCTTAAAGTCCTAGTGGGTTCATAGGCGGAGATGCATTCGGATAGGTAACTTGGGCCAGAACCGTTTAAGGCTTTATAGGCCAACGCCAGCACTTTGAATTGTCCCCGGTAGCAAATTGGCAGCCAGTGGAGCTGGTGCAACAGAGGAGTTGTATGCTCCCTGAGTGCCGCTCCTGTTAGTATCATGGCTGCCGAGCGTTGGACTAGTTGAAGCTTCCGAACAGTCTTCAAAGGCAACCCCACGTAGAGAGCGTTGCAGTAGTCTAAGCGGGATGTAACCAGAGCGTGTTCTTGTCTGAACTTCAAATAGGAAAATAAGCAGAAAGGCAAGAAATGGAAGGTGATGATCTCAGCTGTTCATCTCCAATTAGGATGGGGAGAGGAACTAACAGTAAATGAAGTTGCTTCATAACTGATGGGGGCAATGGGAAAATAATCTTCAAACAAGGGGTGAGACATGTATAGCTCCCAGATATTCAGCTAATCTAGCCAGCATAACAAAAATGATTATGGGAGTTGCCATCCAACAATACATTATACGGGACGCACATTCTCTATTTCTGCTTTAAATAAAATATTTAACATGTTTTGCCTGTTTTTGTTTCACTAGTTTAGGTCATGGATAGAAAATTTGGTGGAAAACAAAAAGTATAGCAACTCATAAATATTAAAAGCCTGTTTCAGTAGTCTTACAAATACATTCATTGCACCCATACATCTCAAACTTTCATCCTCCAAAGTTTGTCTGAAATATTAGCAAACAGAATTCTTGATCATTGGTTAAATTGTCTAGAACCTTTGAAACCTAAGGCCCAAAACATCAGGAGGACCAAAGAATGAGAAGCACTGGTCTATACCAGACACAAATGTCAAATTTAATTTGTAATCTATTTTACCACTTCATAAAGCATGTCTTCAATTAGAAACAAAAATGTAGAGCTATATCACCAGTAATCAGTTATTCTTTACATACTGGTTATATGAAGATAAGCTGTGACAATCGAGACAATGCTGCATGGAAAGCAAGCATATTTATACAGAAAAAAATCAGCAAGGGATTGGAAATATGCTGGAACAACAAACCCTAAGACAATTTTGAACAGCAATTATGCTCTAATTAAATCTGAAGTTTAGAATCATTATCAAGAGAAAGGCCATAGCTAATTACGTTGAAAGGAACTTTTACTTGGATTATGCTCATTCAATAATGAAACTTTTATCTTTTCTTTTATGCAAAGCACACACGTTTTACAAATGTCTGAACCAGCTTCCTCACCACATTTTTAATCTTTTTATCCATATTGTCTATGTGGTATTCCATTTTTGTACTGAAATCAACAGTAATTGTTTGTGGTAGTATGAGAAACTTTTGCCCCATTGATTTCCCATTGCACTGGAATGTCATGTTAGCTCCAGGTGAAGAAGCTAATCAGATGTGAATAATAATATCACCAATCAAAATAGTAATGGCAAGAATTATGCTGCAATTGCTCATTTAAAAAGGTTGCAATTGCATCTTTAGACTCAATAAAAACTCAAGAGAGCAAAGGAAAAATAGTTTGTTAATATCATTCACACTATTATGTCAAATTGGTCCCTTATCTGCACAGTAGAAGTGTATATCACTAATTGAATTTCTGTTTGAAGAAGGGAAAATGATTACTTATCAACAACTTCATTTTTTCTCATTCACTGTTTTTAGAGCTTGAACACAAAAATATCCTCCATTGTAAGTGAGTGGAGTGTGCTGAGTTAAATAAATTTAGCCTGATGCAATCTGCTGGCAGTGCTGGTCTTGCTTCATGACTTGCATTTTTTCATGTATACAAAGTTTTTAAATCTGAAGAACAGATTGAAAGCACTAGATTTAGTAAATAGAGTCCCAGAAGAACTATGAACAGAAGTTCGCGACATTGTTCAGGAGGCTGCAACAAAGCACATCCCAACGAAAAAGAAAACCAAGAA
Source organism: Anolis sagrei (assembly GCF_037176765.1). Taxonomy (NCBI): domain Eukaryota; kingdom Metazoa; phylum Chordata; class Lepidosauria; order Squamata; family Anolidae; genus Anolis; species Anolis sagrei. The sequence continues at coordinate 274,444,015 of NC_090021.1, forward strand.
GGCAAAATGGTTGTCTGCTGAGACGCTGGAAGTAGCCCAAGAAAGGAGCAAAGCAAAAGGAAACAGTGATAAGGAGATATATGCCCAATTAAATGCGCAATTCCAGAAGTTAGCCAGAAGAGATAAAGAACTATTTTTAAACAAGCAATGACCAGAGACCTCTTCCAGAAAATTATAAACATTGGAGGTAAATTTCAGGCAAAAATTGGCATAATAAGAAACAAAGATGGCAGGGATCTAACAGAAGCTGAAGAGATTAAGAGAAGGGGGCCAGAATATACAGAAGATCTTTATAGGAAGGATAATAATATCGAGGATAGTTTTGACAGTGTGGTGAATGAATTAGCACCAGACATCCTGAGGAGCAAGGTTGAATGGGCCTTAAGAAGCATTGCTAACAACAAGGCAGCAGGAGATGATGGGATACCAGCTGAACTGTTTAAAATCTTGAAAAAGGATGCTGTCAAGGTGATGCCAGATTGAAAAAAATCAACTTATATCCCCATACCAAAAAAAGGAAATGCTAAAGACTGCTCAAACATCTGTACAGTGGTCCTTATTTCTCATGCCAGTAAGGTAATGCTCAAGATCCTGCAAGGAAGACTCCAGCAATACATGGAGCGAGAGTTGCCAGACGTTCAAGCTGGGTTTAGAAAAAGCAGAGGAACGAGAGACCAAATTGCCAATATCCGCTGGATAATGGAGAAAGGCAGGGAGTTTCAGAAAAACATCTATTTCTGTTTTATTGACTATTCTAAAGGATAAAATTAAGAAGCGTAAGGTTGAGCAGAATTGGGAAAACTGGCTCCTTTGTTTTACGATTTACGCTAACTTGCTCTCTGATGCTTCCCCGGATAGGGCGACATCGCTGTGGCAATATCAGAATATAGTTTACAAGGCTTACGTTAGTGGCCCGGTTAACGCTTGGCTGGAATACGATAAGCGCTTTAGATCTGAGGCGGCCTGTCACCCAGATAAACGCTGGGATTTGATTGATGACCAAATTTGGATGGAAGTTATGAACCCATCTCAGGCTTCCATCGCCTTGAAAGCGGATAGTGCTCACACCATCTATATCTATATATATATCTATATCTATATCTATATATATAATAAAGAAGAGTGTTTGTTTGTATCGGACAGAGGAATTGTGGAGGGAGGGCGGACGGTGTATGTGGCAGCGTTTTGATTGGCCAGCCTGAAAGTTCCAACATTCGGATTGGCTGCCGCAGTGGTGCTATTTGCATATGGTCTCTGATTGGCCAGCTTCAAGAGGAGCCCCTGGTGGAGAAGAGGGTTCATGGCAGAAACGGGGCATGACAGAAGGAAATTTGCATATGGTCTCTGATTGGCCAGCCTCAAATCCAACATTCCGAGATGACAAAGAGAGGAAAGGAAAGGCCAAAGGGGGCTGGGTCAGAACACTCCCAATACAGACCGAAATAGGCACACAGAGCCCCCATCACCCACTCTACATCCTACTGCAGTTTGGAGGAGGATGAACCATGGATGATGGGACTTGCAGTACCACCACTCACATTCTGAGACCGCTGTTAACCTTATCCAATGACTGATCAGGACCACACTTCGCACAGAGACCTCTCATGACCCACTTTACGTCCTGGTGTGGTTTGGCCGGGGATGGACCGTGGATTACGGGACTTGCAGTACCATTGCTCAATTCTTCAGACCACTGCAACCCTCATCCAATTACCAATAAATACCAAACTTGGCACACTGAGTCTCCATGACGCATTCTACATCCAAGTGCAGTTTGAAGGAGGATGCACCATGGACGATGGGACTTCCAATACCTGCACTCCCTTCCTAAGACCATTACAACTGCCAACGATGATGGATCAGGACCACAATTTACACAGAGAGCCCGCATAACTCACTCTACATCCTGGTGCGGCTTGGAAGAATTTGACAATGGATGATGGGACTTGCAGTCACTTCACTCACTTCCTGAGACCACTGAGACCCTCGCCAATGACTCATCAAGACTAAACTTCGCACATGGAGCTTCAATGACCTACTCTACATCCTGGAGCAGTTTGGAGGATGACAGACCATGGATGATGGGACGTCAAGTACCTCCACTACCCAAGACTGCTGCAAAACTCATCTAATGACCAATCAAGACCAAAGTTGCCACACAGAGCTCCCATGACCCATTCTACATCCTGCTGTAGTTTTGGAGAAGGGTGGACCATGGATGATGGAACTTCCAGTACCTTCACTCACATTCTGAGACCTCTGCAAACCTCATCCAATGACGGATCAAGACCAAACTTGGCACATAGACCTCTCATGACCCACTTTACGTCCTGGTGTTGTTTGGAAAACTTTGGAGATGGATGATGGGACTTGCAGTACCTTTGCTCACTTCCTGAGACCACTGAGACCCTCGCCAATGACTAATCAAGACTAAACTTGGCACATGGAGCTCCAATGACCCACACTACATCCTGCTGCAGTTTGGAGGAGGACAGACCATGGATGATGGGACTTCAAGTACCTCCACTCCCTTCCCAAGACTGCTGCAACCCTCTTCTAATGACCAATCAAGAACACACTTGGCACACAGAGCCCCCATGATCCACTCTACATCCTGCTGCAGTTTGAAAGGGGATGGACTTTGGATGATGGGACTTGCAATACCTTCACTCACTTACTGACACCACTGCCACCCTCATCTAATGACTGATAAAGACCAAACTTGGCACACAGAGCCCCCATGACCCACTCTATATCCTGCTGCTGTTTGTAGGAGGATGGCCCATGGATGATGGGACTTCAAGTACCTTCAATCACTTCCTGAAAATAATGCAGCCGTTATCCAAAGACCAATAAAGACCAAACTTGGCATACAGAACCGCCATTGCCCACTTTCTCTAATAACCCGGGCAACGCCGGGTCCCCAAGCTAGTATATAATAAAGAAGAGTGTTTGTTTGTATCGGACAGAGGAAGGGCGGAGGGCGGAAGGGGTATGTGGCAGCGTTCTGATTGGCCAGCCTGAAAGTTCCAACATTCGGATTGGCTGCCGCAGTGGTGCTATTTGCATATGGTCTCTGATTGGCCAGCTTCAATAGGAGCCCCTGGTGGAGAAGAGGGTTCATGGCAGAAACGGGGCATGACAGAAGGAAATTTGCATATGGTCTCTGATTGGCCAGCCTCATTTCCAACATTCCGAGATGACAAAGAGAGGAAAGGAAAGGCCGGGGGCTGGGTCAGAACACTCCCAATACAGACCGAAATAGGCACACAGAGCCCCCATCACCCACTCTACATCCTACTGCAGTTTGGAGGAGGATGAACCATGGATGATGGGACTTGCAGTACCACCACTCACATTCTGAGACCGCTGTTAACCTCATCCAATGACTAATCAGGACCAAACTTCGCACATAGACCTCTCATGACCCACTGTACGTCCTGGTGTGGTTTGGCCGGGGATGGACCGTGGATTATGGGACTTGCAGTACCATTGCTCAATTCTTCAGACCACTGCAACCCTCATCCAATTACCGATAAATACCAAACTTGGCACACTGAGTCTCCATGATGCACTCTACATCCAGGTGCAGTTTGAAGGAGGATGCACCATGGACGATGGGACTTACAATACCTAAACTCCCTTCCTAAGACCATTACAACTGCCAACAATGATGGATCAGGACCACAATTTACACTGAGAGCCTGCATGACCCACTCTACATCCTGGTGCGGTTTGGAAGAATTTGGCAATGGATGATGGGACTTATAATCATTTCACTCACTTCCTGAGATCACTGCGACCCTCGCCAATGACTGATCAAGACCAAACTTGGCAAGCAGAGTCCCCATGACCCACTCTACATCCTGGTGCACTTTCGAGGAGGACAGACCATGGATGATGGGACTTGAAGTACCTCCACTCCCTTCCCAAGACTGCTGCAACCCTCATCTAATGTCCAAACAAAACCAAACTTGGCACACAGAGCCCCCATGACCCACTCTACATCCTAATACGGTTTGGAGTAGGGCATGCCATGGCTGATGGGACTTGAAATACCTCTACTCGCTTTCCGAGACTGCTGCGACCCTCAACAATGACTGAACAACACCAAACTTGGCACATAGACCTCTCATGACCCACTTTATGCCCTGGTGAGGTTTGACTGTGGATCGTGCATGGATTTTGGGACTTGCAGTACCTTCGCTCAATTCCTGAGACCACTGCAAAACATCATCCAATTTCCGATAAGGACCAAACTTGGCACACCGGGTCTCCGTGATGCACTCTACATCCTGGTACGGTTTGGAGGATGATGCACCATGGACAATGGGACTTAGAGTACCTTCACTCAGTGAAACCACTGAGACCCTCATCCAATGACTGATGAAGACCAAACTTGGCACACAGAGCCCCCATGGCCAACTCAACATTCTGGTGAGGTTTGGGAGAGAACAGACTATGGATGATGGGACTTCAAGTACCTCCACTCACTTCCCAAGACTGGTGCAACCCTCATCTAATGACCAATCAAGACCAAACTTGGCACACAGAGCCCCCATGAGCGACTCTACAACCTGGTGCTGTTTGGAGGAGGACGGACAATGGATGATGGGACTTGCAGTACCTTCACTCACTTCCTGAAACCACAGTGACACTCATCCAAATACCAAGAAAGACCAAACTTGGCACACAGAGCCCCCATGGCCAACTCAACATTCTGGTGATGTTTGAGGGAGACTATGGATTATGGGACTTGCAGTACCTTAACCCATGTTCTGAGACTGCTGTGATCCTCATCCAATGACTGATCAAGACCAAACTTAGCACACAGAGCCCCCATGATCACTTTACGTCCTGCTGCAGTTTGAAAGGGGATGGACTTTGGGTGATGGGACTTGCAGTACCTTCACTCACTTACTGACACCACTGCCAGACTGATAAAGACCAAACTTGGCACACAGAGCCCCCATGACCCACTCTATATCCTGCTGCTGTTTGTAGGAGGATGGCCCATGGATGATGGGACTTCAAGTACCTTCACTCACTTCCTGAAAATAATGCAGCCGTTATCCAAAGACCAATAAAGACCACACTTGGCATACAGAACCGCCATTACCCACTTTCTCTAATAACCCGGGCAACGCCGGGTCCCCAAGCTAGTTCAGAATAAGTCCGGGCAGCCCTTTCGGCAAGGGGCTCCCTAGCTGCAGACCCAGCGTCAAAAACCTTTGTGCTGGGAGTATGTGGCTCAGGGAGCCTGTTCACGGAGGAACTGCTGATTCTCACATGCATGCTCAATTTGCTTCGGTACCCACCCAACGCGAAATTGCCCCAAGGGGAGAGCAGCTAGAGTTACTGTTAGGGACAATCAATTTGGCAAGAAGCCCCCAGGCCAGTCCACTATTCCAAAAGGGCCCCAGTCCAATTAAGCTGGTTCAGTTGAGAGGATGGCTAGATAGTTACCCTGACAGAGCTGCAGCTAAATATCTCATGGAAGGTTTTTTGGAGGGGTTCTGCATACCTGCGGAGGGCCCTCGTCTCCCCACGTTATCTCCAAATTTGAAATCCATCATAGGTATGGAAGCCTTAGTGCAGCAGAAAATTGACAAAGAGGTTTTAGAAGGCAGGGTGTTGGGCCCATTCGAGTCCCCCCCCCCCAACTCCATTGCTGCGTGTATCGCCCCTAGGGATAGTACCAAAGAAAACAGAGGGTGAATATCGCCTCATTCATCACTTGTCCTATCCCAAGGGCAGGTCGGTGAATGACGCAATTCCTGATGAACAATGTTCTGTTCAGTATACATCCTTTGATTCGGCAGTGCGGCTGGTTCGTTGGTTTGGGTTGGGGGCCGAACTGGTGAAATGCGACATCAAGTCTGCATTTCGTTTGTTGCCGGTCCACCCGGCGGACTTCGAGCTACTAGGTTTTCAATTAAGAGGCCTCTTCTATATGGACAGGGCCCTTCCCATGGGTTGCTCCATTTCTTGTGCAACATTCGAGACATTTAGTACCTTCCTTGAATGGGCAATTAGAACTAAATCTGGCATGTCTGGGGTCGCTCATTATCTGGATGATTTCCTCTTTGTCGGACATTCGGGGTCGGGGCATTGTGAGATGTTACTCAGGTCATTCCAACAGCTGGCCCACCAATTAGGCGTGCCCTTAGCGGAGGAGAAAACCGAAGGCCCATCATCCGTTTTGACCTTTTTGGGGATCGAATTGGATACAGTAAATCAATATTCCAGGTTGCCACCCAATAAGGTCGCAGACTTCACGGTTAGGGTCCAACAGTTCTTATATCGTAAGAAAGCTATCCTAAAAGACTTTCAAGAGTTAATTGATCACTTAAATTTTGCGTGTAAGGTCGTAGCCCCGGGGAGGGCCTTCTTGCGGAGGCTATGTAATGCCATAGCAGGCGTCAGGATGGTACATCACCGGATCAGGGTTATGCGTTCTGTTAAGGAAGACCTGTCTATTTGGCTTAAATTTCTGGCAGGTTTTAACGGGGTTTCATTCTGGAGACAGGAGTTAAGTCTCCGGGACGCTCTTAAGGTGGCATCCGATGCATCTGGTGCAGTGGGTTTTGGGGTGTTTTTCCAGGGCCACTGGTGTGCCGAAGTCTGGCCGGACAGTTGGCATGCACAGGGGATCACTTCAGATTTGATATTTTTAGAATTTTTTCCCATATTGCAGTTACGTTATGGGTTAAGGCCTTTGCCAATTCAACTGTTCACTTCTGGTGTGATAACCTTGCCACAGTGCAGGTCATCAACACTTTGACATCTAAATCCACCAGGGTAATGGGGGCACTTAGGCAGTTCACATTGCACTGCTTAAGGTTTAATATCTTGTTTAGAGCATTTCACATAGCAGGAATTGACAATTCTTTGGCTGACGCTCTATCTCGCATGCAGATGGAGTGCTTCAGGCAACTCACACCCAGCGCCGACGTTCATCCACAGCGCATGCCAGGCCATCTTTGGCAGGTTGGAGGGACGAGGCGGTGATGGGTATGGCTCTAGCATTAGCCCCGAGTTCACGGAATTCTTACATGAAGGTGGTTAAGGAGTTTCACGAGTTCAGACAGTTTTACAATTTACCGTTTACAGTACCAATTCCTTATGAACATCTGGCACAATTCTGCGTATACTCACGTAGGAGGGGCCTAGCGCCGCACACTATTAGGTCGCAGCTGTCAGTGCTAGCTTACTGGTCAAAAGCTCAGGGCCTTCCTGACCCCACAAACGATTTTCGTTTGCATAAAATTATTACTGGATGGTCCCGTCAGCAAGGACCGTCACAAGACAAGAGAGAACCCTTATCACCCACAATATTGAAGGGTTTGAAGGAAACATGGCCCAAAGTTTGTCGGTCTCAATACGAACAGTTTTTGTTTCACGCAGCGGCCTTAACAGCCTTTTTTGCTGCGCTGAGGATTAGCGAATTATTGGCCACGTCTAAGAGGGATAAGTCTCAGCGAGCGCTGTTGGTGTCGGATGTACAGTTGACGTATGACGCCCTGCAAATTTTGATAAGATCATCTAAAACGGACCAACTAGCCAAGGGCGCTGTTGTTAAGTTAGCCAGATGCAATGACCATGATCTATGCCCGGTTTCGGCAATGGCACAATTCATTCAAGTAAGGGCTGATTCACCGGGATATTTGTTCTGTCACCAGGATGCCACCCCGCTTATGAAGTATCAATTTTGGACCGTCACTGGCAGAGCGTTGCAGATGCTCGGATTGGGCCATCACAAATTTGGTACTCACTCCTTTCGTATCGGGGCGGCATCTTCAGCTGTACAATTGGGTTATGGCGCGGAGGCCATTAAAACAATCGGCAGGTGGAAATCTGAAGCTTATAGGCGCTATATTCGCTCGGTACTTTTGTAAATTTGTTATTTATCATTTCAGAGACTGCCAGGCTGGTGCATAGATGGAGGATCCTTATTTGTGGGCACAGTTATGTCCACTGGGCGGAGAGATACGCCCGGAACTCTTCCTTTGGCCAGCATCTGGGTTTTGCTTCCACTGCTTCGGTCGAGTGGAAGGGTGTTCGGGGCCTTCGTTGGGACAGTTTGATCCCCTTGTTGTTCCAGGATAGGAGCGGGCCCCCTCCTGACGTTTTGGTGCTCCATTTGGGAGGTAATGACCTTGGTCTATTGAACGGTAGGGCACTGTATTTGCAAGCCCACGCCGATATCCTTAAGATTTGGCAAGCATGGCCACGGGTTCACATCGCTTGGTCGGCCATCATTCCACACCTCCGGTGGCCAGGAGGTGGTGATGTCAGGAAGCTCAAGAAGGCCAGAAAGCGTGTGAACCGGGCCATGCGCACGGCACTGGCACGGGGCAGGGGCTCTCACATATATCACAAGGAGATTACGCATGATAAAACACAATTTTACCGTTATGATGGTATACACTTAACAGATTTAGGGAACTCACAATTTTTGGCAGATTTGCAGTTAGGGATTAAGGAGGTCTTAAGGGGCTTGGTGGGGGATGGGGGCGAAATAGACATTTGCCCCCAATCCGTGGCATAAATAGCTCAGGAAAACACGGACATTGAGGTATACGCAAGGCACCCCTTAAGGGTGGGGGTCATTGCACAGCAAACACTCACCTTGAGGTCAGCAAATGGGTGAGGGGACATCACTTGGCACAGAAATTAGAGAGGCCGATATCAATAATTTGATACAGGCTTCTCCAGACTTCTCCAGTTGGGGATCCAGGGCACACAGATATTACACACTAAATAGCCGAGGACGCTGCCTCAGTTGGCCACCAAGTTCCTAGACACATAGTTTAGTTCAGTTAAAGTTAAATAGGTAACATTTAATAAAGTTGCCCAAATTTGAATCCATACTGTTGTTGTCTGTGTCGTTATTTCAGGGGTCACGGGGCAATAGAGTACTTTGAGAATTATTTACCCATGCAAAAAAAAAAGTAGTTGCTTTACCAATTCACCACATGCTGTAGTATCTCTTTCAAGTGCTTTTGATTTATCTGTCTTGACTATGTGAAAGCAATATATGGGGGGGGGGGGGATGCAGTCATGACTAAGCACAGTCTATCCATAATATATGATATGTTCTGTATCATTTACACAGTAAGTAAAAAATATAACTATAACCATGTGTATGTCGTCTGGTTTTACTTAATGAAAGAGAAGGTGGGTGATAAACATAGCCTTGAAATAAACTCCAGTGACATGTTTGGTAATGGTTTTGCTGAAAATACATAGCAGGACAACCAAACTAATTCTCAGTATTGGAAAGCAATTAAAGCCACTAATTACCAAATAATTTATGCAAATACTCAGAAAGCATGCAAGTGTTCTGATGAGTATCTGTCTTGCAATAAAAATGTCTCTCTTTTCTCTCTTCTCCTCCCTTTGCCCAGTGGGTATTCCAGCAGATGTGTGTTTATGAAGGACAAGCTCAAGCCAATTTCATTTCACACTAAATGACTATTTTAAGTGTTCCTCTTCCAATCAGATGTGGCAGTTGAGCATTCCATAACTACTAGGTCAACAAGCAGGAGTTGTACAGGTGTGTAAGTTTTGTAATACGTTTAGTGATTATACTTACATTAGAGCCCATTGCCTCTCCCATAATGATAATGATAATTTACTTGTCCCACCACTTTTGCTCAGTGGAGAAAAGCTCTGATAGAAGAAATATAACCAAGAAAATATTATCTGTTCTAGATAATTATTATAACTCATTATAAATATTTATAAATGATAAAACTATGTATTTTGTACATATATTGTCAGCTCATTGGAAAAAAATTGCAGAGTAGCAAGCATATCCTGCCATGATGTTGTTCAATACAGAGAGAAACCCACATTGATTGCTACCAGTGAGCAAAAGATTTTTAAAAAAAGATTCTGTGGGAGTAGATGAAACAAAGCCAGAAGCTTCTAGGCTTTGTAGGATTGAATGTTTTGGTTAATAAATAAGGGGAGAAAAGGACTTTCAGAAAATGAGAAGGAGTATAGATGGAGAAAGTTTCTTTTGGGAATTCTTGTCTGATGAAAGTTTAAGAAAACCAATGTATATTCAGAATGATCTATCACTATTTCAAGTGTTTATTTTTAGTGTCAAAATGCAACCTGTCTATTTTTGTCAATAGATCTTCTGTTTGTAGGAAAGTGTTTGATTTAGTAGAGACAAGCTAAATAATCTCTCCGCAGGACATTCAAACAAGAATATCACTAGGCAACAAAAATGACCTGCTTCTAACCTTGGAAGGCCACTTGTAAAATCATTCAAGAGACTAATACAATGGATTGATCATTGAAGGAGTAACAATTTGGTGTCTTCCAGTCATTTTGCAACTCCCATAATCCCTAGCCTGAGGCCATTCTAGCTGGAATTAAATGAAAGTTTTCATCCAAAACATCTCAGAAGCCCCGGACTGCTTGCTTCTATAATAGTTATTACTAGGCTTTTGTGCAGATCTGTTTTCCTTCGGTACCTTCAAAAGCAGCACATAACAGGAAAGGCCCTCCTGGTACAAAAACCCACCTGACACAAAAGCAATCAGGAGTCAATCCTGGCTTCTTCTTTGCTTTCGGGAGCACGCAACACTCCTCATGGGTGCACAGAGAACTGACACATACTCTTTGCTCTTAAGCTCTTTCTTTAAACCCAGGTCTTCTCTGCAGATGGAGGGGAAAGCATCACAGGAAGAGTGGTATCTTAAGCCTTTTCTTTAAACCCAGGCTTCCTCTGCAGACCTTTTAATCCAGGTCTTAATAAAAGATATAAGGACAAATTATGCCATTGCCTAAAATGATGGGAAGAGAAAGGGAATTCCCCACCCCTTATTGCTGCCAATAGACTAAAATAGCCAGTTGTTTGGTTGCAGAATGAAAACGCCCTTTGCTACTGCACCTATTTTCAGGTGGTTCCTGAAAACGGATATGTGGGCTTTCAGTATTTGGCAAGCAGAAACGGATCGAGATTCATCCAAAATGCACACGCATATTATTTACTTTCCACTTTCACACACAAAGTGAGCAGTTCAGGGAAGCCTTTCCAGGTTTATTTATTTATTGTGTCATCAGCAACCAGACCATTGCATTACATTTCTAACAGAACAAAACAAAAAAAAAGATTAAAAAACACAAATTTTGCAAACTTGGTAGTTGATTAAATGTCCTTTGACCAGTATCTGGCCATTTGGAGTGCCCCTGGTGTTGGCGCAAGAAGGTCCTCCATTGTGCATGTGGCAGGCTCAGGTTGCATTGCAGCAGGTGGTCTGTAGTTTGCTCTTCTCCACACTTGCATGTCGTGGATTCAACTTTGTAGCCCCATTTCTTAAGATTGGTTCTGCATCTTGTGGTGCCAGAGCGCAGTCTGTTCAGTGCCTTCCAAGTCACCCAGTCTTCTGTGTGCCCAGGAGGGAGTCTCTCATCTGGTATCACCCACGGATTGAGGTGCTGGGTTTGAGCCTGCCACTTTTGAACTCTTGCTTGCTGAGGTGTTCCAGTGAGTGTCTCTGTAGATCTATGAAAATTATTTCTCGATTTCAGTCGTTGACGTGCTGGCTGATACCCAAACAGGGGATGAGCTGGAGATGTCACTGCCTTGGACCTTGGCTGCTACTTCCCGGCGGATGTCAGGTGGTGCAATACCGGCTAAGCAGTGTAATTTCTCCAGTGGTGTATGGCGCAGACACCCTGTGATAATGCGGCATGTCTCATTAAGAGCCACATCCACTGTTTTAGTGTGGTGAGATGTGTTTCACGCTGGGCATTCATACTCAGCAGCAGAGTAGCATAGCGCAAGGGCAGATGTCTTCACTGTGTCTGGTTGTGATCCCCAGGTTGTGCCAGTCAGCTTTCGTATGATATTGTTTCTAGCACCCACTTTCCAGGTTATATTCCAGAAGTCTTAAACAGAAAAAAATGGGCACACATTGAATATAATCAGCCCAAGAAATATGTTTTGTGTCCTCACCGAACTGTTTAAAATGCAGTGAAAGGTGAAGAAAATTCAGTGTTCTGAATTTATCTTTGGTGTTTTCAAGATACATAACCATGTATTAGCTTTATCAGAGTGTGTCACTGCCCCCCTAAGACAAGACTGTAAAGATTAGAGACCTAGTTTATGAGAACTTCACATTTTGTATATGTATGAGGAAAACAAAGGAAAAAAACAGATACTTTGAAATGTCTCACTACATTGTTTAGAAAGCTTTGTTATGAAGCTATGATAATTCAAATGTGGAACTGAATCACCAAACTATACATATACTATATTAAGGACTTTATCACATAATTTTGCTAATGCACAATTACAGCAAGATAAAAACATCTATTGATACTATAATATGGTATAATACTATACCATATTATAGTAGTTGCATTGGACTTGATTCATCATTATATTACCTCTATTCATTGGGTAGAAAATCCCATCAATAGATCCGATATTGTGTTTGCTTTGCTCATCTTCCCTGTGCAATAATCTCTTTCCACTGCAGTCTTAGTATTGTGAAATGGAGAAAAGTCTTAGAAAAATGCCAAAAAATCTGAGACAATAGATCAATGTGATAAAATTCTAAGAAGAAGGTTTTGAGATAGGGAGAGTAACTTCATCTACTGTTATACATTTTTCTGAAGTATTTCTGGAATATGAAATCTTTGTGTGTCATGGTTAAAAGTGATCGGCATAAGCATGTAAGCACACAATGTAAAGAGTAGTATCTGATAGAGTATGTGAAGCAGGTAGAGATCTTGATTAAGGAACAAACACATCCATGACTTAGAGAACTAGACTAAAGGCTTATTATAGAAGCTCCATTCTAGAACAGGAAAGTTACTCAAGATGCTGTTCAAATCTAGCTTCATTCTAGGAAAAAAGCTGTGAGAGGATTGGTGCAATATCTAAGAATATCAATTTATGTCAAAGAGGGACCAGTGTAAGTAGAGTTCTTACTCTACTTACACTGGCCTCTCTTTGACGTAAATTGATATTCATGACAAAGAAGAATTTGGGTTACTTAAAGTATCTAACCCTATTACTCCTGCTCTCTCAGAGGCAGTCTTTACTATTCAATGCTAAGCCTTATTGTATTTCTAACATGATCTACAATAACCCTGGGGATGGAAATGAAGGTTATTGGGACCTAAATTCTTGATTAAACTATTTATTTGTACTTTTCAAAACTTGGAACAAACTAAAAACCACCTTGTCTTAGAAAGGTTTACAATTTCAAAGTTTTTGTTATACTTAGAAATGTTCATAATTCCAAGGCTTGTGGTGCACACAATCATGCCTTCAATTTATATATCTACTATTGGTAAATGTAATTTTTTATTAACAATGGAAAAACATGCATTGTATGTCTTTTACAGGGGGTGGGGTGGGGGGTGGGAAATACTCTCACAAAAATCCCTTTGTGAGGAAATAAATCATAAAAATAAATAAAAACGGAATGATTTGAAGTTGTGATTGAAGATTAAATTATATCATCCCAATACCTTTCCCCCACAGAATCATATAACATCTTACAAAATAGAATGACTGAAATTCTGCCATAATAATAATAATAATAATAACAATAACAACCATTTTATTTCTTACCCACCTCTTCCATGGCTTGAGGCGGGTCACAGAACTATTAAAATATATAAGCACCGCAAAAACACTACAAATACACACACTAAAACTTACCTGTATAAAGTTACACACCAAAACATATATCTACAAAGTACATACTAAAACACACAAAACAGATATCAAACAAAGGACACTTAAAACTCATGTCTCAGTAGGCTTGCCAGAAGAGATAATCTTTACATGGTTTTTAAAATTCTGACAGCTCATTTAGCTGTCAGAGTTCTTCTGGCAGGGAGTTCCACAGTTGTGTGGTGGATGATGAAAAGGTCCTCTGGGTGGTTCCAACCAATCAGGTTCTGGCTGGTTGGAATAGACACTCCCCAGAAGACCGAAGTGTGTGGGGCAGATTGTATGGGAGAAAGCAAACCATAGGTAATCTGAACCCAAACCATGTAGGGCTTTAAAGGTCAAAGCCTTCATCTTGTACTTTGCCCGGAAACTAATTCGCAGGCAGTGGAGTGACTTTAGGGTAGGTGTGATATGTTTGCTCCTAGATGTTCCTGTAACCAATCTGGCTTCTGTATTTTGAACCAGCTGGAGTTTCTGAACTTGGTACAAGGGTAGCCCAATGTAAAGTGCATTGCAGAAGTCCAACCTTGAGGTTACCAGTGTGTGCACTAGCATCTTCATGCACTATCATGAAGAATAGTAGAAGCCAAAACATTCTGTTGTGCTGCTCTGGTGCCATTCTTCTGGCCCTTCCACTTGAAGAGGAAATTCTGCTTGTGTCCATATGTCAAATCAGCAGTTGTGCTATGAGTAGGGGAACTACAGGCATAAGGGGTATTGCTTGGTTGTCTAGTGTTTTGATCCTGATCTGGTAAAACACTTTGGGAGAAATAGATGCAGAATGCACTCTCACGTTGATGACTCAATAGATGGAACATGTAAACACACACTCTATGTTCTGAAAAATGGTTCTGCTCAGTTAGTCCATCTCTATTTTAAGCCAAGTGCCAGGTCTAGATTTTATTTATAGCATGTTTAAATCCATCTGCATCATCAAAATTTTGCTTGCTTGCTGACTAAGGAGGTATGTTACTTATTATACCACCATAAGTTCTAGTAGATATGTTGCTCATCTTCATGCATGTAAATCAGCTGGGAACAGCCAAAAGCTGTCTTAATTCAGAAGATCAATGAATTTCAGATATTGATGTCCCTTTGATTCAGATTTGTATCCATGTTCTGCCTTGCAGTTCAGGTTGGTACCCCAGCAAAAACAGTCTGTTGGCAGTATTGAATTCAAGGTTGAATAAAAATAAAATGAGGCATGGCCCAGCTATAGCTAAGTTTCATTAATTTTAATTGATAGTAAAGCATGGGATTAATGGCTAATTATTCTTTTTTATGTTAACCTGTACAAATGTCATAGGTTTATCCACCTGTATAATCAAGTGAACAGTCAGCTGCCAATCAACTTCAAAGCTGCATCCCAGTTAGATTGACAAGAACCAGAAAATATGGGACAACCATTTTTAATGGTGCACTTCAAAACATCAAAGAACACATCATCCTCATCTCAGAAATGACAAAAATGGTAGTTGACATGTGATGTGATAGAAATGAAATGTGGGTGTGTGGGGGGCAGGGGAGAGAAAGAAGACTGTGGGTGCATCTATAGCAGGCATAGGCAAACTTTGGCCCTCCAAGTGTTTTGGATTTTACCTCTCAGAAATCACAGCCAGCTTACTCACTGTTAGAAACCTGTAGTTGAGGTTCAAAACACCTGGTGGGCTGAAGTTTGCCCATACCTGATATATAGTGTAGAATTAATGGTGCAGTCTGACATTGCTTTAACTCACTGTTAGAAACCTGTAGTTGCTTTTACTCACTGTTAGAAACCTGTAGTTGAGGTTCAAAACACCTGGTGGGCTGAAGTTTGCCCATACCTGATATATAGTGTAGAATTAATGGTGCAGTCTGACATTGCTTTAACTTCCATGGCTGACCGCTGGAGAATCGTGGGTGAGGCAATAGCAATATTTGGCAGAGAAGACTAAAGACCTTGTAAAACTACAACTCCCATAATTCCATATCATTGAGCTATGAGAGTTAAAGTGGTGTCAGACTGCATTAACTCTACAGTGTAGATGCACCAAGGATAAGCATTTTTGATTAGGGCAATTTCTAATCTTGGCTACAAATTTGACTGGAGCTTCTGTGAGGTGTGGTCCAGTAATACCTGGGGACTCCTGTAATCTTAAATTCTAGGCCAGATTTAGTTAATTGTGATTTTTAAAATTATACCTTCAGAGTTCACATCTCTTTGGATTCTGATTTCATTGGCTATCCATAGAAGATGTCATTTAAACCTTCATTTTCAAGGAGTGTAATAAAAATTTTCTGTTAGATTTATCACTTACCATTTATGAAATATCATACTGATGAAGTGGTTGGCCAGGAAACGTCCTGTATGAATAATCATTTAATGAGATATAGGAGGCTCCAAAGACTCCCAAGTACACTTCATTTTAACATTAATCCAGATGAGAATCATATGGGTCTTTTAAGAGGAACATCTGGAAAATTGGAAATAACTTATGCAGACAATCACTTTTGACACGGACAAATCGACTCATCTTAACAGATATAGTCCTCAGATGGTAAAAAAAAGAGAAGTAAATTGAAAAAGTATTAATGAACAAAACCAGCTCTTCAGAAATGAGATGCAATATAGTATCATCCGGAATCCTCTTAAAACCGCAGTTATCCTAGCTTTAGAGGGGCAAGTTATATGAACTTATATTTTGACCATTAAATATATTTATCATTTTTCTATTGGGGCCTCAGAAAACTTGCTTGAAATATTTCTTAGAAGCCTTCCTCCAGTAGCCCTGCCTTGTCTGCAATAGAGTGGAGGGTTATTGGAGACAGGTCTTTTTGAACACTAAACCAGTATAGCTCCTCCCTGAGGATATTTGCTTCACTCACTTTCTAAAGCCAATTAAGTGAAATGAAAGTTATCTTATTTTAGAAGTCCTTTGCAGTTTTCCAGTAAAAAATGTTGATTTGTATTCTTCCCATTGTGTTTCTTCTACTTAACAAATAATATCTGCTCCTTCTTTTGCTGTTTTCTTTCTTTATTGCTTTACTGCTTTACACTTTACTGCTTTAAAAAGTGTTGTTATCGCCATTGCTGTAGGAGAAATGCTGTATGCTAGGCATGGTTAGGTACCATCGGAATCTTCGTAATTTGGAATAAAGTTGGAAAAATTACCTTTTTGAAGCGATTTTGAAGTTTTTAAGAAAACCGGAAGTCCCTTTGCCCTTCCAAAGCTTCTCTTCTGACTCAGAAAGTGAGTTGGAAGTCACTCAGCATTTGGAGGCAATCAGCTTACATGCTGGGCTGCTTGCCTCCCAGGCAATGAAGGGAGAAACTTTGGGGAGGGGAGGGGTTTCGGTACAGCAGCCATTGCGCTATATAAAGGGCAGCTATAAAGGGCAGCACATGGCTCAGGGGGTCATTGTGAACCCGGGAAGGGAAGGGAGAAAGAAAAGTGAAAGAGAAAGGGAGGTTGAAGGGAGGTTGGAAAAAGAGCGGTTGGAAGAAGAGCAGGGCAGGGCAAGCAGAGAAGGCCTGGGAGCAGGGCTGTTGCCTGCCTGCCTGCCTGCCTGCCTTGCAGCTGCTTGTGTGTTGT
The DNA here is from genome assembly GCF_037176765.1 of Anolis sagrei. NCBI lineage: Eukaryota > Metazoa > Chordata > Lepidosauria > Squamata > Anolidae > Anolis > Anolis sagrei. Next base: position 274,461,298 of record NC_090021.1, read on the forward strand.
TGCTGTTGGGGAGGAAGAAGAGCAGGGCAGCAGAGAACCAGGGCAGGGAGAAGGGCTGTTGCCTGGCTGGCTGGCTGCCTTGCAGCCGCTTGTGTGTTTTTGCTGTTGGGGTTTGGGGCAGGTGGGCGACGCATGGGTGGGTAATATTGGGGTGTAAGGGTGTAGTTTGTTTTCTCAGTTTGCCTGCATTGCCAAATAGTCAAAAAATTATCCTTCCTAAAGTTGTGAAATCAAGCCAAAAAGGCCTCTCCCTGCTGTTTGTGTCCTTAGTTGCTTTGTGTTGCCTCTGAGGAGACACTAGAAATCCCATATAGTCAAAATTGTTGAAATTTGGTATGCTAACATAGGAGGACGTTTTCTACCACAGTGGCAAGTTTTGTCAGGATTGGTCTAAAAATGAGGGAGAGAGAATCTCCTGAAGTTTGCCCAATGCCCAATGCCATTTGCTGTTTTTGGTGTACTGCACAATCGTGTCCACCATTAAGATTCTGAAATTTCAGAAATTTTGGAAAGTTTTGATTTTTTATTTGGAAAAAATCAGAATTCAATTACGAATAGAACCACCAGTGCCCCCTACATCTGAAACGATTTTTGAACCATTTCTTTAATCAACCAAGCCTACTGTATACTAATTTTCAAAGAGCAATTTTTCTGCCATGATTGCTTGAGTTTGAATTAGTACTCCTAAAAACCAAGGTTCAAATCTCCACTGAGCCATGGAAATCAAAAGCCACATTCCCTCAGCCTCAGAGGATGGCAATGGAAAACACCTCTGAATAAATCAAGCCAAAGCCTATAATAGGATTGCCATAAGTTGGAGGAGACTTGAGAGTATGCAACATAGAATTGTCATGCAAACAACGTGAAGACTTTAGAGGAACAGTAAACCAAGCTCTTTTACTATCAATCCCTATATTGCTATTACACTACCCCGTCGCATCTTGGGCCACACTGCTGCCTGATCACTGTTGTACCCTACCGGCAAGAGCTTTTACCAGAACATCAAACAGAGGTAAATGCAGATTTTCCCATCTTATTATTATTCCAGTTTAGAACCTCTTTCTTTTGCTCACTTCCCTTCACATATCAAACCATTACAGCTTCACATTGCTTCATGTCAAACCCTCACAACCTTGCAAGTTCACTCATTTTGAGTTAGTATGTCCCCATTCTAAAGCAACCACATTCTATGCTTCATATACAATTTGTCATTTATGAAGCTCTATCATAATATTTACTATTCTCAAATAAAACTATTATATGTATTAATCTGTGTTCAGGAAAATTTCCCTTTTAGAAAGCTCTGTGTGAAAATGGATTCTTGAATTTAGGTTGTCCAAGACAGTCACAAGATCCTTGTTAGCTACATCCATGTGCTCTGAGACCATACCTGGTAACACCCCTGACCTCTGGACCATGAGCAACCACAACTCTGTGTGTACAGAGAGGGGGCGGGGGAGAAGGAGAGGGAGAGAGAAGGCTACTCTAAGACATTTTTTAAATTTTGTCCATGAATTATTTCCCCACACAAATAAGAATGCATAAGATAGAGAAAGTATATCAAGATAACAGATGCAAACTGTGATATAATTGTTCAAGTCTCCCAGGCATCCAAAGAAACAGAATCCTCATCACATTCCTTAACAAACTGCAGTTTTCAAAATTCTTTGGATAAGCCATGAGAGTTATAAAATCAAGAAAGCTGTTATAAAATCACTGTAAATTGATAGTGTTGCTATGCCCAGAGAATATGCATATATTCATTTCGTTTGCCTCAGAGGTATCTATTTAAGTACAACCTTTGTACCTATCATATGTAGAGATATATAACAGCATGTGTTATTAATTTAAACAAGGAAGATGGCATATGGGGATAATACTGCTGTACAACCTTTCCAAAATAATCAAACTTTGGGCTGCCTGCCAAACAAGCTCTTCCTCCTGGCTAAGATGGGCCTGGGCCTGATCATGGCTGCACACTTGATTCTTGAACAGAGAGGTGATGGGGAAAGTGGTTGAGAGAAGAGCATATATAGGTACTCTGATACTCTCCCCCTCCCAATCTCCATGTAACCCATGTCATGATGTGGGGCCTCGATCCCTGTCTGTGTCAACAGGGAGCGGGGGCCTCTGTGCCTGGACAAAGTGAAGTGCCATCACAACTTTCTAGCAGGCTTCCACTTATGGATCACCACCTGGGCTGGGATAAATGAATATTACATTTGGCTGTGGGTGTCATTCATCTCCATTGTGTTGCTTGTGGGAAGTACAATGAGATCCTAGCACAACATCTACAGTGTCTATTCATCTGTACATACCTTTCTTGAGCATATGGTGTATGAGTGGTTTTTTGGGTCTGAAACTGCCATACTATTTATATTGTGTGTTCTTTTGTTTCCTTTCAGCAATTGCTACTAATTTATGAAACAAGAAGGTTAACTAAATTAGAGAATTGCTTATAATTACCCTAGAAGTGTCGTACTTAATACTTTAACTTGTAATTATCCTGAACTGGTGCATGTGGTACATGTAGCTATTGCAAAATTCTAAACAGAAGGTTAATTCTATGAATTACACTTTGGAATGATACCGTAAATGTAATTTAACAGTAGTGTAATTACCATCCCTGCATGGTGAAGTGTAGCTATTTTATTTTACTATCAGTAAAGAATAACAATTTAGGGGGTGCCAATTGTGTACTTTATGCTGACTTAAATACAGCTTTCAGTAATTTGTAACTCAATTGTAATAAATTAAAACTAAATTGTGAATTTGGTTTGGTATCTTGGACCAATGTTTCTCCACTTATAAGCCACAGGACTCCCAAGCATGTCCATCTGGAGTTTTGGATGGCTTAATAGCAAAATGTGTTCATTATTTCCTACATCCTGAATCCTTCTTAATTCCTGATTTCCTTCTCCTCCTCCTTCTCTGTGCTGCTACTATTGCTTACTCACATGGGTCCAAAAGATAGTGGAATAGTTAACCTAGTAGTTCCTCAACAGTCCCTTCTCCTCCCATTAAAGACAACCATTGTGACAGGTAGAAGTAGGACCACAGTCACATTTCTCCTTATGCCAGAGATTGCTTGTGGAAAGTGTGATGGGATCATCAGGCAGCTGTGTTCCAATTGGTAGTAGAACATATCATCATTGGTTGCAGCAGCTTCTGCCTGGTAAATCAAAGGGAAGCTTCCTAGGTTCCTACTATGACTTATGTAGGCATCTTGAATATGAAACAGTCACAAGTGTGCAGCTCTAAGTTATGTATTCATAACTACCCAGCAGGATTCCAGCCATATCAATCATTCCACTGTATTATAATAACAATGATAGAATTAAATAATATATCTCTAGAGCTCCATTAATAAAATGATAGACTTTTGTTTTCAGAAATAAGCCCAATGACTAATTGTCCCTGAATGCTTATAGAAGGCTTCTACATCTGCAAAAAGTTAATTAACACTGCACTCCCACATGTCTCTATTTTAAATACTACTGACTTTAATGTGGTCTACTCCTGAGTACCAATGGATTATATCTCAAAAGCATGCTGTAATCCATAAAATAAAATACACAAACTGCCTGTTGGAACCAAAAAGCACAAATTAACTTTCTTGGGGCAAGGTGGCAGCCTGGTGGAGCAAGGAATACAATATAGTGACTACATACCAGTTATAAATGTGGGGTTGAAGTGTTACATGCAAATTTTCAGGCTGAACAGATATGGTAAAAGAAAAAAATCCCCTTCTGAAGTCTTCATACTGACTTCAGCTAAGAACAGATGACGGCATATAAAAAGGGGGGGGGGGGTTATCTAGTGATGAGACAAGTAGGAAGTGCATTTTATTCACACTGAGTATATATCAAGACAAGTGGCAAATTTTGGATCTTGGGTTGTCTAATCCCTGTTACACAAATGCAAGGTACTGCTTTTGCTAGAACTTCTTGAGCAATTCAGTCCTGAACTCTGTGTAGATGTCAAAATGACTAAACTAAAGCTATTGTACTTTGGACATCTAATGAGATAGCATGACTCATAAGAAAAGATAAAACACTTGGTAAATTTGAAAACAGAAGGAAATGAGAGATACTCATTTACACAATCAAGGCAGCAACATCCCTTTTTGCAAGAATTTAGCTGGGATGGTAATAGCAGGGTGTCTCAGAGGTCTCTCATTCATAGGATTACCTAAGCTGAAGCTGCCTTGATAATAATTAACAACAATCTTCTTCATAGATCTAAATCAAATCATCTGTTTGTACTCTTGCTTCTAATTAAGAAGAGTAATATTTTTGTTACGAAGTCTTTAACAACAGCAATCCTCTTCCCACCACCAAGCACACATTTGCACAATTCATCTTCAGCTCCCCAGCTGAGCTATCAATGCTCCAAAGTCATTGAGAAGATTGTTGTTTTAAACTCATTTATGCATGCCTGCCAGGTGCTAAATGGGTTCAGCACTTTCACCTAGACACACCAGAGCAAAACTACATCTTTCGTTAATGAAATGAGTTCACAATTACAAGGAAGCATAGCTTCTCTGACTTGACAGTGCAGATTGTTATAAAGGCCCATTAAAATACTGAGTAAGTCTTCACCCACTTTCTTTCCCTCACCTAGGTATTTAAATTTCACATTGTTGCCAGTTGTTATAACCTTCATGAAAGCAAGTAAAGGTGTGTTGGGTAAAGAAAGAAATCACCTTGTTGCATGATGACGAGGCTTAATTAGATTGGAACTCAAGAGCTAAGAGTGGATTTTACCGGCAATTTTGGGAGGAGCTTTCAAGGAAACTGCTTCAAAATGAGATGAATATGGGAATCCATTCAGAAAAAAGGCAAGGATGCTGATCAATGAAGCACTGTCCTCCCACTGAAGTGGTTTTGTCTTTCTTCTATGGTATTAATACTCATGCAATTGTTGATTGATTAAATACAGTTGGGATTTTATATTATTTAGGAAATGATTTGTAATATTAATCTGAGGAAAACTACTGCATTCGTTTTAGGGGGGAAATCACAAACTTCTCAATGTTTCCTTAACAGCAATATCAAAGAAAGGGCACAATAATAACAAATATAAATGTACAAGAAAGAGAGAAACCAATACCTCGAGCCATACATTATACTAAAAACACACTGGGATCTATATATTAAAACTACATTTTTATTGGCTGGCCAGAATGCTAAAATGACATACAATATGCCCCTTTTTCTATTTAAAGCAACACAGCTGAGAACTGCATATTTAGAGTCAATTGGAGTAAACTGTAGAGGTGATGCAGATATTTGATTTGGATTGGGACCTTGTTAACAGCTTGTGTATTTTAACTTATGTTGTTCTGTATGTGTATGTGTACATGCATGTAACTGTCCAATGTTTTTGAGAGGCCAATATGTTAATCAATAAAATGTACTACAACAAATATAAATGATAAAACAACAACTTTTTGGAGTTTGATATAATTTTCAGGAGGGAAAATCAAAAAGGGCTGATATTCAGCATAGCTCTAGACTTAGACTCAAGGGCAAAGCAGAAGAATCCTGACAGTTAAGTCCTGGATTATTGCAGAACGAATTACGTCAATTAAAATGACTTGTCAGGCTGCATTAATTGCAATGAGCTAACAGTATGCTAAGCACCAAATACATTATTCAAGCTGGATCAAAATTTATTTTTCTTCTTCTTCCTGGCTTTGTGTCACTGTAGGAAAGCCCTGAAGCTGAACCAGCATAAGTTCTCATTAAAGTTTCTGATTCCGATTGAAATGAAGATGGATTCCATCCATTAGTGTAATTTTTCTCTTTCCCCATCAGTTGCAAGTGTAGGTTGGTGTGATATTTTGCCAGGTTTTTGGGTCTGGAGGTATATTCAGTAATCTGAGGTGGCAAACAAGATTATTGGGTTAAGTTTATTTTACTGTCACTCTTCCTGAGCTACCCACATCATAACCCCCCCCCCTGTGTGTGTGTGTGTGTGTGTGTGTGTGTATATATATATATATATATATATATATATATATATATATAATTTACAGTATTTATATTCTGCCCTTATTACCCCACAGGGGACTCAGAGCGGAATATATATATATATATTGCTAAAAGACTAATTGCTCAAGGTTGTCCCTTCTGGCAATGTGATTCAGTTTTGCATCTTTTTAAACTTAAAGTATTATGTAGGCTCTTCAAAGATTTTGTTATGTGCTGTGAAGCCCACTTTGACTTATTTTATTTATTTATTTATTTGCTTTATTTCTATACCGCATTTTTCAGCCCGGTTAGGCGACTCAATGCGGTTTACATAATACAAGTTATCACAACAATATCATAAGCAATTAAAACATATTATACATAACAGACAAAATCAAAAACAATCATTATCATAACGCCTCAATAGCAAATCAGAATCCGTTCTCATAATCCTTGTACCATTTTCCTAGGTTTGATTTTATGATGACCCTATGAATGATGACCCTCTGAAACCTCCACACTTATAACTATAGCACTTTGATACCATGACTTCATGTGATGGAATCCCATGATTTGGAGTCTGGTGGAATACTAGAGCTTTCTAGCAGGGAATTCTTCCTTATGACACTACAGGATTGTATAGAATGGAGCCAAGACAGTTACAGTGATACAAAGTGCTATAATTGTGCAGTATGGAATAGACTTAAGAGACCCTTTTATTAACAGTCCTGCTCTGGTCTTGCAAATCCAGGAGAAGTTTCTACTCTGCAAAATTATGATTCAACACAATGTATGAATAAAAATAATGCCAAATGTAGTAACTTATTTATAGACTTCAATGAGATAGACATAGAAAAGGAGGCATCTCCTTACGAACATTGGTCCAAAGCTCATACTTTGATTAGATTTTAGCCACCAGCATCTTCCACTCTTTGGCTCTGTACCAGCCAAACATATACTAATTACAGAAGATGAGTTATAAAGTTCAAAAACATTAGTGTCTATGTGATATATATTTTTGACTTCATAAAAGAGAAATGTAATCCATATATCACATGACATTGATTTTTAAAAACCCTTTTGGGTGCACCAGACTTTCAAAGGCAAAATAGAATACAGAAAATTATTTGATAATTAAAGAAAGAAGGAATGCAGAGAAAAAAAGGGGTGGACTCATTATTCTTTACACTGAAGAATAACATTGGTTTTCACTACAGCTAGTGTTTACATTATACAGAAATTGCCATCCAACCTCCAAAATAATGATACCACACAACAATATAGTCAACCAATTCACCTTTTGTGATTTACAAAACACTACTACTGCAAAACAGTAGTAATGTTTTATATATTGTTTTACAGTTTTAAATACTGTAAATAAATAAATAGCAGGGGCATGAACTGGCCATTTCTGTTCACCCTCACCTCTGTGATTTGAACACAGGTGAGGGTTTCTGTTCCTGGTCTACAGTCACAAAGGGGTGCCTTGGATGTACACCAAAATGTAGAGCCATTGCTGTTTTCCACCACAGATTAAGGGTAAGCATCCTCTTTACCCCTGTCCCCCACCAAGTCCATCAAAGTGGCCCAAATGCCACTTTGCAAGTTGTACAAACATTGGTGGTTGCCTGCATCAGAGAGATGGATACCACCAGCCTGGTAGAAATCCTGTCTAATGTGTATAATGTCATTGTGGTGTATGTAAGAGCCTATACCACCAGCTAAAGCCTTACGTATTGCCCTATTTAATCTCTTTGTGACTCTGTCAAGCTTTCTGACATCACGCCTCCTGGCCACTTCAAGCATGGGATGATCGCAGACCCTAAATTATGAGTGTGAAGCTATGCCCCCTTGGTTTTGTGAAAATTGGCCAATGCCTGAAGAAACTGTGCCCTGCCTTTGAGAAGGCCCAAGTCATTACCACCTAGATGGATAAACAAAACATTGGGAGGGAGTCCTCTCCTCGAATCAAACAGCAATGGGCACACGCTGTCCCAACAGAGGCCTCTTCTGCTCCTCCAATCAATGGTGGCCAGGGAGGCAAGACCCAGGTGTTGGGCATAGGAACTACTACGGGCCTGTCACTCCACCCAAGGAACATAGCTGTGGCTGCAGATCAGGACCCGTCTTCTATGCACTAACAACCACGCATCTGAAAAGACACAAAATGTTACTACAAAGAAACTGGGCAAATATATGAATGATAAGCTTTGGACTTCCATCTGCCTAATGATTGAATTTTGTTAACATCATAGCCCAAACCCTATACTAAAGTGATTTGATATAGCATACTATTCTACTCTTATCTAGCAATGTCCTGTCATCTATAATTCCATTTTCATTGATTTGGTACCTTTTGGAAACAAATTCCACATAATGAAAAATATATTGCTTCTAATACCTGAAACAATATATGCAGACATCATGAATAGTAGCTATTGGCATATTAGTAATACTGCATACTATACCTGCACCTTCACTTGTGTGAAGCTCCTTTAAGCAATCCCATCTCTCCAATCTCTCTCATTTAACTCTTTGAAACAGCAACTCAAGAATGAGCTTAATTTTTTTTGAGCTTGCCAAAACTCATTATTGTATTAAGATAGATTGCAATGTCAATTCTTGACCATCTCCAATAAATGCCAACATAATGTTCCTAATTATGCAATTGGTTTTTGGCTTTGTGAAGGATGTCTCAATAGAAAAAGAACCATTACTTCAAGTTTAAAGCATCAGGAGCAAACCAAAACCACTTTCTCAAATCAAACATTAAACGCTTCCAACAGCCAAGATGCAGTTTCTCTAAAACCCTAATTATAGTTAATTAAATGACTAGAATGCTACTAATTACTTTTTTAATTTCAAAAGAGATGTTTACAAAGCACAGTATAATGAGTAATACAGTACTTCAAATGATTACTAAGGTTGCCGCTTTGTCTGACTTAATCTCGATTCGTGAAATTCGTCATCATTGCTAATTACTATTCTATTTTTTGGCAAAATGTGTACAAATTTGTATACAGTCCTCATAGTTGTACAATTGCTGCTTGTTTATCTCTAAATAACGCTGTTTGGAGAGTTGCACAATCAACAGAACATCGAAACATCTTATATTTATAGCAATAGCTCATAAAGAGTATGCTGTGGATTGATTCTTATGTTTTTAAACTTTGAAGTTTCAATTTTTTATCATTATTTAAAGAATAAGCTTTCATCTTCTAATGCTCTGTCAACCAAATGTAAACTTCTTCCAAACTATATTTTCAAAGAATATTGCTTGTTTTACCAACTGTCAGGCATTGCCTTCATTATTCAGATCAAAACAGTTTATGATTTCCCTTTGCTCATGTGCCTAAAAGAAAAGAAATAAATTGTGTTGCTTGGATAGTATCTTTTTGGAATCAAGACCTCCAGGCACCTTGATGTTTATATTTTTCAAAAAACAAACACACACACACACACACACACACACACAATGTGTGCCTCAAGAAATTCAGTGATATACTCAAGGTCAAAAACTCAATTTGGAGAGCTGGAAAAAAAACCTTTATCATAGCAAAATGTGTTCATAAAAAGAAGTACATCTACTCTTACTTATACTACTAGCAAAATGTCAAAGTACTTTGATGGTCCAACAGAGTGGGTGACATGATCTACACACCAAAAGCATTATTCCTCCCTGAAAATCAGTTGAAATCTAGAGGTAATATAAGCAGCCAGTTATCAAATAATAATTTATCATGATAGACCTACAAACATAATAGCCACCCTCATTCTATAGTCTCACCCTCATTTTTGGGGTGCCAAAATTTGTATTTTAGTATTCCTTGCATAATAGCCACACCCTTGATTTAGGACCTTATCACATTATGGCTGGGTGGGCATAAATGAATGAGTGAGAGGGTAGATGAGTTTGTACATGAGTGAATGGGTGCATGAAGCGGTGGGGACCTTTGAAGCAGTGAGTAGGTGAGTGGGTGGGCGAGCAGTTTCATAAAAGGTTTTGGTATTGGTACAAAAAGCAGGCATGCTTTTTCCTCATGTAACAGTCCCCCCTTTTTTGCTTAAAAAAGGGATAAAAGTGTGACTAATATGCAATAAAATACAGTATCTGTTTTGTAAGAAAATACTGTAACTTACTCATTAGGTGCACCAATTGTGAGGAACAGTAAAACTCTTCCTGCTGCATAAATAGGCAGTTTCAGGATACTGATTATTCCCTACTTGATGACATACCCATTATTATAATTCCATCTTCTCAAAAATGTTGCTATGTCACTGGAGGGAGAAATATTTTATGTTGTCTCATTTACTGAGTGACTTATGTAGTTTTTTCCAACTGTATTGTGCAAAGAGATAGCCAGCAGTTGCCCACACAACAGTTTCTTCTAGGTCAAATCATGGCTGCCAGTCACTACCAGTTGGAATTTCCATCACATACAGACATTGATTGGCTGGGACTGAAGCAGAACAGTATCTGAGGAATACCCTAAGATATAATGATGGTGATGAATGTTACCTATTTCCCACCTTTTAAAAAAAAAACTGGGACCCAAAGCAGCATACACATTAAAATAGTGCAGTATTGTTAAAACATACAAAATATCAACATTTAAACTGAAAAGCCATTAACAATATTAAACAGTTTAAAGATGCACTGAAAAGGGATATGGTACTGTTTGACATTATTACAATATGAACTATATGCACCTAGGTCTTGTAAGTCCATGCTCTCTTTAAATTGATTGACCAGTTAGCAATAAATACTCTGGTCCTCCTCACAAAAGCTCAGGACCAACAAAAATCTTATGTGAAAACATGATTAAAATAAGAAGTTACAAATACCAAAAATTCCATATCAAAAAATCACAACATAATAGCTAAAAACAAGAAGTAAAAATGGGAGCTAGAATGCTATCAAAGTAATATAAGCTAGACCAGCGAAGTACAAATTCATCACTAGCTTTATTCACCTAAATATGTCCAAATAACTGTTTTCAAACTGCTCCTGCAAGAAGTATGAAACACATCTCGGTCTTCCATTACATTGCACTTTTAAGGAATTAATTACATGTAAATAATTGTTTGTAATGAATGACACAATTCATTACTTCCATGCTCTGAAAATAGACCCTCCTGATTTACTTAGCTACTCTTTGTGCCCCCAGAAATGCCACAACTCCCATGCTGGTTTTCTTTTTACAGAAAAGTTTGTGCATTATGTTAAAGTTAGAATGCTGTAAGGTGCTTCGAGCCCTCATTATAATGCAGTTAAGTTGCCCTTCAAGATTGTTTTTCAGAGCTGATGGCTAAATGTGACCTTTCTGTGCAAGTACATGCAAAGCTGCTAGGATTGTGGCACTGTTGACTAAGAGAGTGACAGAGATGGGATTAAGCAGTAGCTGTACATCTAATCACTTTGCATTTTACAAGCTTGCACAATAAATAGCATAATCAATCTTCAAAGCAAGTGCATGCCCTGGAAAGAGGAACAGCATTACGGAGTAAATATCACTGATTTTATTACACTTGAATTTTGGTTACCTATCTGTAAAGATAGCCACAGTAGCAAAAACATACTGTGTTTCTTAATGGGATATAAGAAACTCTCTTTTATTGAGTCAGCTCATCAGTACTAGTACTATGAAGACCAGTAGCTCTCCAGGGTCTTGTTTGGCTGGGACTTCCCTAGTTAGTTCCTTGAGATTTTTAAACTTTTCACATGAGATGTTTACTTAAACTTTTTGTGTACACAGAGATCTCCTTGCAACCGGGTGACGACTGATTCTGTAGAATCAAATAATAATAGAATCATAAAATGTGGAAGAGACCACATGGACCATCCAGTCCAACTCCCTGAATGCTGCAAGTGATCACCTTGATTAGCACTGAATAACCTTGCAATTTCAAGGCTTGGCTGCTTCCTGCCTGGGGGAATCCTTTGTTGGGATGTGATTAGCTAGCCCTGATTGTTTCTTGTCTGGAATTCCCCTGTTTTTGAATGTTGTTCTTTCTTTACTATCCTGATTTTAGAGTTTTTTAATATTGGTAGCCGGATTTTGTTCATTTTCATGGTTTCCTCTTTTGTTGAAATTGTCCACATGTTTATGGATTTCAATGGTTTCTCTGTGTACTCTGACATGGTAGTTGTTAGAGTGGCATTTCTGTGTTCTCAAAGAATATGCTGTGTCCAGGTTGGTTCATCATGTGCTCTGCTATGGCTGACTTCCCTGGTGTAATTAGTCTGCAGTGCCTTTCATGTTTCTTGATTCGTGTTCCTTGATTTAAGCACAGTTAAAGCCCTGGAAGACCATGCAAAAAGAATCTGCGAACCCCATCACCTCCAAGGGGAACTGAACCACCTAAACTGGTCTCTACAGGTCAATGGATGCTCCACCACAGACATCAGAAGAGCTGCAAGACCAAGAACAAGCCATGAAAGTAAAGACAAAGATCCACTACAGGAAAAGTGGTCTTACCATACATCAAGGGAACTACTGTCTGCATAGAGAAGCTGAGGAAAAAATACAACCTATGAACTATATGCAGACCCACTAAGAAAATCCAACAAATGCTACATTCAACAAAGGACAAGTGGAATCTTCTCACCTATGCAGGAATCTACTGTATACCATGCAGCTGTGGACAAGTCTACATAGCGACTACCAAATTCAGCACTCAAACACAATGCAAGGGACAAATATTGACCTGGACTTTTGAAGAACAACCCATTGTCCAGTTTGCTGAGATGGGAAGTCAATACCCTTCAGTGCTCCATAATCCTAACACATCTTCACCATGGTATTGGGGAATCTCTACATTATGAGCATAGATTTTATGCAATGAGTTGTCTCAACATTAATGTCCATTAAAGAAAATTCTAATGTTACGAATCAAAGAACGTGAAAGCACTGATGGCTGACTTCAACCAAGGAAGTCAGCCATAGCAGAGCACTTGATGAACCAACCTGGACATCCATAAGCCTAATACCCAAGGCATGAATTAATACACAACGTAACACCTGAATTACTATAAGCCAGACAAAAATTGTGTGTGTGATATTAGTTAGAGTAGATTGTATAGATAATTTTTTCCAGTGCTCCATGAAAATTTTATGGTCAAATAAAAGAACAGGACAGTTTTTCAGTGGGAGAATGGATAGGGAAAGACAAGGAGCAGCATATTGAGTACTATGTAAATGGAGCAAACTGGAAAGTAACCTTTCCCTCTGTGTATTCCTCTTGTCCAACTCCTGTTCTCAAGTGAGCTGCTCTGCTATTTGGCACATAAGGGCAGAAAGTTTCCAGAAGGGTATATAATCATGTCACACACTGTATGGACAACCACAAAGTCAGGAAGACCTAGAAGCCTGTTAATTGCATAAACAGGTTCACCAGTAAATGGAGACCTCAGATAATAAAAGGAAATATTCAAAATGCACATGAAGAACTACTCTCTTTCTGCTGTCTTCTGCACTTGGATTTTTCCAGGGTGATGTGCACAAGAAACTCAGGCATATTCATGTGGTTGGTTAGTGCCAACATATTTTCCCCATATGTTCATCTTTGTAGCAATCATTTCAGTAGAACTCCCTTTAAGTGGAATGTCAAAATTACCCCATGAGCTAAGAGATACAGATTCTTCAGTGAAAAAGAGGCTGGAAGCTGATACCCAAAGCAATGCTATGAACTCTGTATGAACATAGAACTCAATAGAGTCTGTGCAGAGACTTGCATAAAGGAGGAGTGACATGATTGTAATGACAAGAGAGAATAGGTCTGCTGAACTGGTGAAGGAAAGATGGCAAGGAGAAAATTACATTTGAGGCAAAAAGTATCAAGGATGTACATGAAACAATAAAAGAAATATAGAGAGAAGGATAAGATAGATTTTAAAATTTGAAGATAATGAAGATGTGATCCTTTAAACATTTTACAGAAATTGATTGCCCCCCAACCACTGACATAATAAAATTGCACAACCATGTGGGATAAATATGGGCAACTTTTATTAATGTTACCTAAATTATTATTATTATTATTATTATTATTATTAATAATAATAATAATAATAATAGAATATATCCATAGAGTCAGAAAGGTTTTGAAGAGCAAATTAAATGGCGGAAATACGATCCAGGCTATCAACACCTAGGCCATCCCCATCATTAGATACACTGCTGGAATTGTGAACTGGATACAAGCAGAGCTGGATGATCCGGACAGAAAAACAAGAAACTGATGACAATCCACTACTCATTACACCCACGTAGTGATGTCGACAGACTTTACCTGCCCAGAAAATCGGGAGGTAGAGGGCTTCTGCAAGTGAAACAAATGGCAGAAGAAGAGAAATATGCCCTGGCAGATTATGTGAAAGACAGTCAAGAACCAACATTGAGGGAAGTCAATAATAGTAAACTGCTTAAAGTGCAAAAGACAATGAGTGAATACCATAAAAACACAATGCAAAGCAGAAGAGAAAACTGGTGAAAGAAGGCTCTCCATGGACAGATCCTGGGAAAAATTGGGAACCTCTGAAGATGAAAACCACAGGTGAAACATTAGGGGAGAATGCTACTGGAAAACAGCCTGGAAAACTCGCAGCATCCCAGTAATTCTGGCCATAAAAGCCTTCAACAATAAAAAAAACCCTTCTCTTGCTGATGAAAGGATATGATATGATACATACAGAAATATACAGAAGTCTCACCACAGGAAGGATTTAAACCAAAGCAGTTATTGAAACAATTATAAGTAGCAGTTAATTTAAAAAAAACTTTATTAAGATTACCTGTTCTGAATGCACTACAAATCTATGCCATTACAATTGCAAAATGGTGTGTGTTACCTATTGAGAAGTATGGAAGGTAAAAAAGCAGTTAAAGATCAATATTAACAATAGTTATATATTTCAAACTAGAAGGCAGTCTAGTCCAACTTGCTGCTATGCAGAATACAGAAAGAAAGCATTCCTGGAAGATGGTGATCCAACCTGTTTAAAAACATCCAGCCTCAAAAGATAGATGATTCACTGCACCCCAGATAATCTATTTTATTGTAGAACAGTTCTTATAATAAAAAAGTTATTCCTAATGTTTTGGTGGGACCTTTTTCTTGTAATTTAAGCCCACTAGTTTATGTTTTAGTCTACAAAGTAGCAGAAAATAAGCTGGCTCCATCCTCCACATGGGATCCCTTCAGATATCTAAATATCATGCCATCTCTTGGTTTTCTCTTTTTCCAAACTAAACATATATTTGACTATGAGAAAAGGGGCATTTTTCAAATTGCAGTTCCCTTGAGACTCCCTTGAGTTTTCATGAGCCCAAGGTTTCAAATGCATCATAAATTCCACAATTTGCACTAAGACAGAAAACAGCTTTTGTACAAAGGATTTTTTTTTCTTTTTACAAAGCTAAGCACATAAGCAAAATGAGCACAAAATAACAAGGAATATCTTTGATAAGGAAGACATAAGCAATCCACACAACACTACCAGTTTTACTAAATTATGCAACAAAGAAACAATTTCTGCATTTTCCAATTGTGCACAGTTTAAGGAAATATGCAAGAACCAGTCTCCAAAATGTTCAAAATCTCTGACTGAAAAAAAGAGCAATTTTAAAAGTGAAAAGCATGGCAAATTCTTTACTGCTGTTTACTGCATGAAGATGAATGAATTCAGGACTTACATCCTCACATACATATTTTAGAAGGTATTTTTAAAAATGCCATTTGTTCCATACCCCATTTCACACAATATCGTAAACTCATCTGTCTGTGCTGTCTGCTTTCATTAAATTGATCTCTTTTTCAGATCCTTCACCTTCTTCTCATCTATGTGACTATAAATAGAAAATCCAGTGGGTTGAAAAAAGGCAGGGGATTTCCAAATGATCTGCACAAAACCCAGCTAGATCACATACATACACAGAAAAAGAGGGGGTGGGAAAGGAAGAGCTTTATATTTAAAATCCCTAGTTCCACTATGCTATAGAGCGATTAACCACTAAATGTGAGTGGAAAGTGGAACAGCCAGGGGGGAAAAATCTTTAATTACCAATCAAGTGAAACTGTGCTCACTATGTTTTAATCAAATGCAATTATCTTGTAAATCCTTAATTAAGGATGCATTTTGAAAATACAGGAACAAGCATCAAATCCAAATTTTTTCTTAATCTGACAAATACAGCAATCACAAGGAGCCTCAGGAAGGAAGTATCACTTCCCATGAACTGTGATCTCAGCTTCTATAATCCTGAAGACCTCAATTTTGTGTCTTTTGGGGGTTCAGTCAAAAAGGCAATCTTATCTCATAGAGGTGGTGAAATAACTGAAGTACATACATGCATTCAAGCTCTCAGTTTTACTAACCTTGTCAAATATAAATTTTCAACATATGCATGATGATAGGAAGACTTTTGGAAAGCATTACTAGAAAACCATGCAGGCAAAATAGAATACCAATACAGTAGAACTCTTTTTGTTTTAATTGTCGTAATTTGTTTTTGATCATGCTTAGTCTCAAATTTAAGAGCGCCATCTGAGCAGGCACTCTTAAATGGGGCACTCTTTCTTATTCCCTCCCACTACCCATTTAACAACTTTTAGTAGGATATTATTATTATTGTTGTTATGATTATTTATATCCTGCTTTTTCACAACTAAAAGCATTGCAATACAACTTAAAATATACAAATATACAAATATTAAAATGGTATTTAACAAACTCTCTAGCAGGGTCCCTGGTATGGCCTTGGGATATAAGTTACTCTTCCTCCAAGTGGGATGGAGAAAGACAAACTCTCCAGTCCTCATAAACATGCAGAAGTGTGCCTATAGATGCATTTTATGCTGCTTTGGTCAGGCTACACTTGAAAATACTGTGTCCAGTTCTCAACAGCACAATTCATGAAAAATATTCACAAATTGGAACATGTCTACAGCAGGGTAACCAAAATAGTAAACCATCAGAAAATCATGCCCTATGAGGAGCAGGTTAGGGAGCTGGGATATAATTAGTCTGGAGAAGCGAAGGTCTGACTGGACGATCCTTCTGGTCTCTTCCACCTCGATGATTCTGTCATCAACATGCTTTATAGTTTTAGGCAAAGGTTGGTGCTTCACTAATTTCCCTTCAGGGAAATTAATCATCTTTAAGAGAATGATTTCTCTTCAGAGATAGAACTGAAATATGGATGAAGCTCTTCCTGGTGAAATCATGGATTTTGTGTAGGAGTAGAAGGGTTGGTTTTGTGTAGGATGTAGCAGGAGTCACCGCGATGTCTCTATTAGGCTTGGTTCATCAAGAAAAAAAATGGTTCTAAACTCGTTTCATATATATAGCTGGTGTTTCGATTTTAAAATTATTTCTCAAATTTTCTTGAAAAAAAAGATCGGAAATAGCAAAAATCTGAATAGCTTCATTTACTTCGTTAATGGAAGGTGCCTCTCCCCCCTGTTAGTTTAAAATCTCGCAGTTTCCCTGGCCTCCCTGGTGACAAGCAGCGATGTGGTTTCCCCCAGTGGCCATCAAGAAGAGCTGGGCGTAGCCACACCCACCTCATTCCCCTGCCATCCACGCTCACCTCATTCCCCTGCCATCCAACTGTGAGATTAGTTTTAAAACTAATCTCGCAGTTTCCCTTCCCTGGGCAACTGCGAATGGCGATGGATGGCAGAGGGAGGAGATGGGCGTGGCTAAGAACAGCTGTTCCTGAAGGCCACTGGGGGCGTGGCCTTCAGGAAGAGCTGTGCGTAGCCATGCCCACCTCATTCCCCTGCCATCCATCACCGTTCGCAGTCGCCCAGGGAAGGGAAACTGCGAGATTAGTTTTAAAATCTCACAGTCTCCCTTCCCTGGGTAACTGCAAACAGCGATTGATGGCAGGGGAATGAGGTGGGCGTGGCTATGCCGAGCTCCTCTTGACAGCCACTGGGGGTGAGGCCTTCAGGAAGAGCTGGCCGTAGCCACGCCCACCTTGCCCTTCTGCATCGCCGCTTGTCGCCAGGGAGGGCAGGGAAACTGTGAAATTGTAAACCTTGACCAGACATCCAAAGATAATTCCAAAAAAATGGTAAATTGTTTCAATTCGTAACTACTCCTCACACTATTCCGGCATGGCTCGAAATTGTTTCAAAAGTCATTTTAATACGAATTCATTCCGATTTTAGAAGCTTCCGAACAAGATCAACCAAGCCTAGTCTCTATCATCCTACCTATCCAGAAGTCTCCTTCTTTACCTATCCAAATAGCCATGAGCCTAATTCTTTCCCTTCCCTCCCTTTGCACATTGTTCAGGAAAGTCTGAGAAGGAACTGTATTAGGCTGAGTTTGAAGGGAAATGCATGAAATCACTCTTTTGCCATGACAGTGTCTTCAGTAATCAATGTTGACAATGCATCTTCACTCCTTCTTGGGTTTCACAAGTCTTTGAAATCAGACTATATATAACATTGTTAGAAGCTTTAGTTCTCCTCTCCTTCGTCAGTGGTTTAAAATAAATAGTGTTGCAGGGGAAGGAGAGAGATAGCTTGGCACCATGGTTTTGGAACAGGTAATGAAGTCAGTCTTCAGTTATTTTATCCTCATGGGAATGTTTTCTGCACAGGAATCTGAACATTTTCTGCACAGAAAAACAGTATTTTGCAATAAAATATGTGCTTTTCTTCACATATTTTTTCTGCAACACTAGAAGAAAATTGCACAAAATTCTTGCAGTTTTATTTTCTCTATGGCCAGGGCCCCCTTATTCTTGACCTGTTAGATTTGAAAGACCATATGTGAAAGATCTCTATATAAGCCTCAACTCCCAAATACAAGAAAAGTGGTAATCAACAAGCATATTGTCCAATAGAGATGCAAGCCTTAGCAGGACACACAACAGAAAAGCCAAATGTCCATTCCAAGGTCATAAGCAAATGTCAGAGAGTCCAGAGTAGAAGGCTGAACCATAAACCAAGATCCAAGGGTGTGTCCAGAGTTCAGGAACAGAAGATAGCATGAGTCCAAGGCTGTAGCTTCTAGAACTGACATAGCAGCCAACAACAAGGTGCTACCCTTGAGCTCATTCAAGCCAAAGTTCACAGGTGTTACCTGTTGCTGGCTTACTTCTCAGGTAATATCAAGGACCTATGCAGCTGAGTCTTCTCTCTTCACAGGTCCATGAAAGCTAGAACAGTTAACTCTTCTTCAGCCTGCTCAGAGGAACTTGTTTGCACTTGTTCTGCAGGCACAGAAGTAGTAGCTACTTCCATGGGAGTTGTTTCAAAGCTTGGCTGAGGGAACTCCTGGACACTATTGGGCTCCAGCTCAACCACTGAGCCTTCCACAAGCATCTCCTCATCCTTGCTTTCCAAGCTGTCCACAACAATTTTCCTGCATGAACCTGAGTCAAGATCTTCAGCTGATGGCTTTCTCATAGGCCCACCATCACAGGAACATCTGATGAAATTTTTAACTTTTTCATCATCAGGTGTATCTGATTATTACCTTGTAAGCCACCTCAAGACCTATATCAGGAAAAAGACAGGATATTAAAATATTACATTATGTAAATGCATAAATAAATTTAGTTCATATAAATAATAATAATAATAATAACAATAATAATAATAATAATAATAATAATAATAATAATAATAACTTTATATCTTGTCCTATCTGCCCATGGGGAGTCAGAGTAGTTGACAATTAAATCCAATTGCTGTATCCAAAAGAAAAGATCATGTTCCTTTCTTTTTTGAAGGCTTCTTTAAATGAGATACAATAGTGGTTTTAACAATGATTTGCCAGGCACTATAAAGAGAAAATGGAACTGATAGAACACTTAACACGGGAAGGGACACTTTTATTTTCCAATTGTACCTTTGATTTTTTATGTTTTTGAAAATCGCCAATACTTTAAAAAAGTTTCACCCTTTAAACAGAGATTGTGAAGAAGTTTGTTCTGCCTATTTGTGTGTAGATGTTATCTAATTGACCCCTCAATGAAGTGGGCCCAAATGTATTTTACAGGGGCGGGGGGGGGGGGGGAATCTGAGCATTCATGAACCAGTTTGCGTACTCCTCTTATTCATTTGATTAAATATATTTGGAGTCCATGCTTTGAAAAAAATACATTTCAAAAATTTACACAAACATGCTTTAACTAAAGTTGCCCCCTCCCTACTGACATTCCAAAAAAAATATATTAAAAACCTGGCCTTTTGAACAAGCCTTTGAAAATGCAGTGTAATGGATGAATATGGAACCCTGGAAAGAATGAACATGGAACAACTTGATAATGTCTTTGGAGAATGAGCTAATAGGAAGTTACTGGTGTTTATGCTTTTAATGCATTTACATGGTTTTTATAATGTGTGTTAATTGTTTGTAATTTTGTTTTAATTTTATTTGTGTGGCATCGAATGGTGCCAGTGTAAGCCACCTTGAGTCACCTTCGGGCTGAAAAAGGCAGCATAGAAATGCAATAAATAAATAAATAAATAAATAAATAAAATTGCACACAATATTTTTTTTAAATGTGCATGAAAGTGTAGATTTTTTAAAAAAGAAAAAGTATTGCAATATGGAAAGAATGGGTATTAAGATATAATGCAAATAATATCAGTAATCTTTTATTTCATTCATTTATACATCACTAATTTACCACATAGACTGTAAGTATTGGTTGCATTATCATCCTTTTTTTTGCATCAGGATACAGAACAGGATGCAACCCCCCCCCCCCCAATTGAGTAAGACTTTAATCCTGTAGCCTCCAACTGTCTCAATTTGGTAGGGATGCTTCTGACATCTCATTTTTAGCTGTTCTTAAATTTAAAAAGACCCAGTTCCTTTCTCCTCTCTCCATGTTACCCCCTTGCCTTCATTTTTTTCAATGGCTGCACCTTAGATTTAAAGTGAAAAAATATTTGCATTTAGCATCAGTGAGAGGGGAGAAGGGGTGCAATCTTTCCAGTAGGCCAAAAGAAACAAACTCTTGCAACTTCTCCTAGAGTGTTTCATTAAAACATGTTCCCACTCTGATGTTGCTTGGCCGCACATGTCCTAGTTTCTCTGTGAAAAGTTGGAGGGTATGCCTAGAAAAGCTCTGCCTAGAAAAGATGCAATGAATCAGTGGGGTGTATCTATTCATTGAATCACCATTAAACAATGAATTTAATAAGGAATCTTTTGTTTTTGGGACAGAATTCTAAAAAAATGTTTCGGAGTTTTCCCCCATTATATGCAAATTGCATCAAGTTAAGTAACATGAAGAGAGGCGGTCTTGGGTGGAAATTTAACCCTTTGTCTGCTGTTGTAGTCATTAATTTAGTCGACTTTCTATAGCTTTCTATTACTTTCAGAAGAAACCTGCCATTGTATAGTAAACTCACAGTTAACCAGCACCCATGGGGATTAGTAGATAAAAACTATTTCTGCTTCCTTGAGAGGTACTATTAAAATTGGCCTAATTAATACTATACTCCATAGTATACCATACCATAAACTCTGTAATGACATAATGTAAAGACTTGACATAAATATTGAAATACAATAATTAAAAACAAATTAAGGCAAATAGAGACAAACTTAACTAAGGACATCATTACACTGGAGAGGGGGAAAAACTTTTCTTCCTCTCAACTTCCATGGTATTCCATATTGAAAGAAGACAGAGAATGTATCCATTCCCATCACACAAAATGTACCTCTTCCCCTTTCTGGTTAAGCCATGCATTACATTCCTCATCACACATCTATCCTCTTCTTTAAAAATGTGGCTGTAACTGCACAGTTTCAAACCTTTGAAATTCTACAATTGAACAATTTTTTAAATTGAAAAAACCCTGTGAGGTAGGTGGGCACTTTGCAGATGATGAAATGGGAAGAGGCAGCTGTTGTCCTCCCATTCCATTGTCATTAGAGAGCCCACATCACAGGGTTTTTTAAAAAAAAATGCAGAATTTTGACGTTTGAAATTGTGCAGTTACAGCAACATTTTTTAAATGAGGAATAAGTTGGAAATAGGTCAACATAGAAAAGGTCAGAATGGAAAAGGTCAGAAATAATTACAATTTTAAAATCCAATAAAGAGAAGATCAACACCAACTCTTACAGGCCAATCACACTATGCAATGTAGATTATAAAAATGTTTGCAAAAGTTCTTGCTAATAGATAGAAAGATATAATCCTAAAGGCATTTGGAGAGGGCCAATATGATTTCTTTAAAAATAGAAAATTAGCAAATCCAATCAGAAATATACTCAATGTAATAACCAAGCCATGAGAGAAAAAGAGAAAATACTGTTCTTAAAATTGGATGTTTACAAAGCTTTGGACACAATAAATCACCAGAATCTCTCTGAAGTCTTTGAAGATTCTAATTTGGGTAGAAAATTCTGTGAATTATGGAACTTTATAAAGATAATCAGGTGCAATTACTCATCAATGTGACTAGAACAAAAGCAATTACGATTAAAAGTGGGACTAAACAAGGCTGCCCCTCTCACCGTCCTCTTTGCATTGACAATAGAACCATATGCTAACTTCATCAGAAATGATAAAAAAATTAGGGGATTTAAAATTGGGAAAGAAGTAATTAAAGTTAATTTATATGCCAATGATGCCATGGTTCTACTAGGATCATCGGAGAACTCTATAAAAGAAGTAATTAACATTATAAAGAAATCTGAAAAGTTATCAGAGTTGGTCATTAACATTCAAAAATCAAACATTCTACATAAAAATCTTACTTGGAAAGAGTTAAAAAAATACCGACTATCTTGGGGATAAAACTAGGTGAAAAGAAGTTGAAGTATTTAGGGTTATACAATGCTTAAACAATGTAATACAATTGAACTATAATCATTTATGGAAAAAGTCAACAATCAAATTCACAATAGGAGAAACTGGAATTGTGATATGTAAGCAAAATTAAGATAGCTAAAATGATGATTCTCCCAAAATGTCTATTTTTGTTTTAAGTCCTACCATATAGTATTCCCAAGAAAATTATCAAGAAATGGGTCAGCTCAATAAAAACTTGGATAGCAGGAGCAAACAAAAACAGAGTCACCAATTCAATATTTTAGTCCCCAGAAGGAAATGAAAGATGGGGTGCACCTATTTTACAGGGCTTTTTGAAGCTTGCAAATCAACAGGACTGTTAGAATTAGACTTTGATTATTCAATAAGTTGGGCCAGAATTGGAAAAAAAAAACAATAAATGGATGGGATCCCTGCCTGTGTTTCAAAGGAAGGGTTGACAATAAGGTATTAAAAGAAATGATCTCATCAATGAAATGTTGGGAAAAAATGGCAAAGCAAATTCCTAATAAATAAAGTTGATATATTCCCAATAGAGTTATTAGACAATAAAAAGAAACAGATATTTGGCACAGTGATAACAAATTTAAAACAAAACAGAATGAAGCTGATTAGATCTCCTAACCCCAGATGCAATAACCAAGAATTGGAAGACAAAAATGGATAACTGTGGTTAATGTAACTGGGTTCTATCAAATGATTTGAAACAAAATATTATGGATTAGAGCAGTGGTTCTCAACCTGTGGGTCCCCAGGTGTTTTGGCCTACAACTCCCAAAAATCCCAGCCAGTTTACCAGCTGTTAGGATGTCTGGGAGTTGAAGGGCAAAACATCTGGAGACCTACAGGTTGTGAACCACTGGATTAGAGGATAGAGGAAGATCCAGAAACAGGTTTTGATCAAAATTTAAAGTGGAAATTAGAAAAGGCGAAAGGCCTGATAGGTTTCATATACAAGAAATTAGTTGAAAAACAATATAAATTGAAACAAACTTTGGCTGAAATATGGAAAGAGAACCTGTACAATAGTGAGACATTGAACACTGGGTCAATTTAATCAAAAAAATTAAATACATAAAGACCAGAGAAACTCAAAAGGAAAATATTGACCAAATGGTATAGAAACCCAATTAAATTAGCTCATATAACTAAATCAATCACAAAATTATGTTGGCAAAGATGTGGAGAAATTGGCTTCTATATGCATATGTGGTGGGATTGCAATAAAGTACAAAAATTATATAACAAGATAAAGGAGGAGATGGAAAAATTAATAGGGCATGAATTGGAGTCAAACAAAAAAAAATAATTCTTTTCCTAGAAAGTAGATAGGAAGGACAACATTAAAGACTGGACTGATATTATAAAATATATCACAATTGCTGCACAAGCAACTGTAGCATTGGGCTGGAAAGAGCACAGAAAGTGGGAAGTTAAAAAATGATTTGAATATTTAGTGGATTTCATGCTTCAGGGCTACGTTCTTGAAAGGAGAACCAAATATACAACATGGCGAATCAAGAAGTAGAATCTTAAGTGAGGAAAACTGAGAGATAGAGGAAAAGGAAAAGGAAAAGGAAAATATAAAGAACAAAACCACATGCTCTCCAAGATTGATCAAATAAAATAATATTTGAACAAAGGAAAGTACTCTTCCCGAAAGGTCGGGGGAGGGAGGGCAGTAATATTGTTAGACACAACTGGGAGACAAATGTGGAACTGGCAATGTTAGGAAAATTAAGTGAATAACATTAAAATTAAGTGAAAAATCTACAACAACCCAGTGAATAACATTCTATTTGTATCATGAAATGGTTTCTGAAATGTACATTATTCTACCTGTGTTTACTATAAAAAACCTTAAAAAAAATTTAAAAGGGAGGATATGATGATTTACAAATGTCCAATGAGTAATAACAACAGAAGGAGCATCAAGGGGAATGAAAAGACCACCCACATGCACACCCACATTGAAATATTAGAAAGCAGACTGAAAATATGCAAATGTGCTATTTCCCATCCCATGGGGAAAATACCAATTTCTAAGTTTTCTAAGCACAGGGAGATGAGTGGAAGCGATTTCTGCCCATCTTTAAAATCCAATTGTTTCTACATTCTGCAGACAGAATGCCACAGGCAATCTACGGAACATGTTGCATGTCAATTAATGGGATCAATGTTTGAAGTTTGTAGAAACAGAGGTCCTTAATGTAACACAGTGTTATAGTATCAATTTTTATTTAAAATATTATTACTGAGAGTTTCAGTTGCTTGGGTTCCAGTTAATTGAGAGTCTAATATGTTTGGAATACTCACTTTTGCTTGATATTTGGACTCCAGTGAGTCATGGACCTTGGTAGGTTCTGGAGCCTTGATTACTATGACTTTGGACAAATCCTATTGAAACATATACAGTCACATCTGTATCAACATGCAGTGGGATCTTGTAGCATCTTTGAGACTAAGAGAAAGAAATATTTAATATAAAATTTCTTAGACTCAGTCTAATTTATGAGAGGCATTGGGAAATACTAACTCTGAGTATTCTGTCTCCATGTTGAAAAATATGTAACACCATACTGTGGCCTAGCAAACACTTCCTGTCATTGATTAGGACTCTGAGATGCAGGAACAGGGTAAAATTAAAGGTTTATTCAATTTCTAAATTAGATACTATTGTCTAATCACTTTTTGCATATCAGATCTGACAGTTCGGTAGCCTGCTTCATTTAATCATCCAAGGGAATAATGGTGGTAAAGGGAAAACATTCTTAGGAAAATTTTGTATGCATAACACAACACAATAGTACGGGGTAATTGAAAACTCACACTGAGGGAATTATGTTCCTATTAAATTCTTGTAGCTATTGTTATTGTTGTTGTTTTTTAAAAAACAAAATAATCCTGATACACACTTTGTAACTGCAGTACTCCTATTATCCTGGGCATATCTGACTAACTGATTCATTTCCATTAAATGAGGCATTAAAATAATTTTCTCATCTAATGACAGAAACGTGGTGTGAATTTAAATATAAATATCCCAGACTAGTAAACTTTTGTTGGATGTATCTGCTACTCAAGTTAAAGGAGGAAATATGCCAGCTTAAGCAGAAGGGTATTGAAGAGACCCTGGATGCTTCTCAACTTAAAATCCCCCATTCTTCACTACTTATGCTTGTTAGGTTGGTGGGGAGTGTATTCCAACAGCAACTAGAGAAATACACATTTTCAACACAAATCTAAAGCCTGGTACTCACTTCTATGGCTACTTTGAAAACTGCAAGGCCATTAATTCCAAATCCAATACGAAGGTAAGAATGCTAGATTCCAGAATATTTCTTTATTTACTTACGTTTTATTCTGTTTTTCACCCAAATGGAACTTGAGTCTTACTTATAAATAAAAAGGGGGCATATGCATTAAAAACTCCTAGAAAAACGGTTAAAATACAATTAGATAAGATATGGTAATAAAACATCAATACAACACAATCCCAACATCTATAAGACCTGTATCTGTGGTTTGATTTATTCACCTCCAACAAATTATGTCCTTTCTAGGTATTGTCTAGATCTCAGATTTCTTGGTAGAATTTGCTCAGATGTGGTTTGCCCTTGTCTATGGTATTCTTGAACTAGATCCTTCATTTCAGAAGGGATTACTATTATCTATGGTTATGCTTATCCACATGAAGTCCAGTAGCATATTTCCAGTAGATATAAGGGTTATACTCTACTTAAAGGTGATATTAAATTATTTAAAATGATGATAAGAACTTTTTTAAAAAAACGGCAGTACATTCATCCCATTATTAAACAATCAAATGTGTGTTCAAATTATATATATATATATATATATATATATATATATATATTCACCTGACAATGGAAGATCAAGGAAGAGGCCAGTCTGGTCTCTTGTATGGAAAGAATTGATGCTCTGATTTGATGAAAGTTCATCAAACATGCATCTGAGATTTAAAACTTGGGAGGGTTCATGTGAGATTATTTTTTTTTGTCTGGACTCGGTTGTATAGAGATTGAATTATGCCTGACTGCTACAGAGTACAATTCAAAGTTATTGCTTGGGTGAGACACACTCTCTCAATCTCATGTCATGATTGCTAGGCCACAGTGGAGAGTTGCAGACAACTTCTTTCTTTAAAATAAAGCTTAATGCATTTTTCTGAAGGAAGTCACTCTCTCAGCCCCAGGAAGGCAAAGGGAATTCCATTCATGTCATCACATACTGAGGCCTACATTTTACTACATGCCTCATGTAAGGAGTTAAACGTTGGCTCATGTTAGGTTTAGCTCTTGCAATGAGGAGAGATAATACGTGTACTTCACCTTTACGATACTCTTTTGCCCCTTTATACATTTTTGCCTATTAAGGCAATCGTTTTTGCCAATATAAAAGTACACCTATATATAAAGTATGTAAAAGGCCAAACAGGGCATAGGGTTACAGCCTGTGTTGGAAAGGGTTACACTCCCCCAGAAATCACAAGTTTGCAGCTTGGGAATTCTCCTGAACTTATTGCTGAGCATGGAACCCCAGGTTTTGGTGGTGACCAGGGGAGTATTCACACAATTAAAACTTGTGTGCTAGTTGCACCCATACCTTGGGAAGTCAGACTTGGCCATGGTAGTTCACTCTCTGGTTGCATCTCATATAGACTACTGCAACATGCTCTATGTGATTGTGATGTATAACTTGATTGTTTTAATTGTTTTATAATTGCTGTTGTTGTTTTATCTTATTGTCTGTTGTTGGCATCGAATTGTGCCTTTTGTAAGCTGCCCTGAGTCCCCCTTCGAGGCTTGAGAAGGGCGGGGTAGAAATGCGCGAAATAAATAAATAAATAAATAATATGTGGGGTTGCCTTTGAAGACTGTTCAGAAGCTTCAAATGGTCCAATGGGCAGTGGCCAGATTGCTCACCAGAG
Organism: Anolis sagrei; assembly: GCF_037176765.1. Taxonomy (NCBI): domain Eukaryota; kingdom Metazoa; phylum Chordata; class Lepidosauria; order Squamata; family Anolidae; genus Anolis; species Anolis sagrei. The sequence goes on from NC_090021.1 coordinate 274,489,041, forward strand.
CAGCATACAGGGAGCATGCAACCCCTCTTTTACGTCAGCTCCACTGCAAACAAGCACAATTCAAAGCCCTAAATGGTTCCAGTTCAGCTTATCTGTCTGAATAGATCTCCCCCTATGAACCATCTCAGAGTTTAAGATCATCAGGGGAGGCCCTGTTCTTTGTCTTGCCTCCTTTGCAGGCACGATTGGCAGAGACAAGAGTCAGGGCTTTCTCAGTGGTAGCCCCTTGGCTGTGGAATTCCATCCTGAGTGATATTAGAACAGCCCCCTCCCTCCTGACCTTCTGTAAGAGGGTGAAAACATGACTCTGTGACCAAGTCTTTGGAGAACTTGTGCAATAGATAGATATGGAATTATGTGCAATGCCTATTGGAACGGCCCAGAATACGCTTGAGGATTATGCAATTAATTGTGAAGATATTGTCTTAAATGTTTTCAATTGTTTTAATGTATTTTATAATTCTATTTAAATGTTTGTTTTAATTGTAAATTGTTTTATGGCATTGGATAGTTGCCTATGTGTAAGCTGCCTTGAGTCCCCTCTGGGGTGGAGAAAGATGGGGTAAAAATGTTGTAAACAAACAAACAATGTGCAAATATATGCTTAAATCTTGCATAATTAGGTAGGATTTTATTCTTTGCATTATAGTAATGCTAATTATGAGAAAAGTGAAAATCAAAATCCACACTATATGTTTTAAAGCTTAATGTTTATATATCTTATACTTTATTTGGCTTGTGTCTGTGATGTTTTGTTAACCTTTGTTTACGAATTCTTTGTTAGTTTAAGAAATATTTTACCAATGACATATTAATGAACAGAACTTTTAAAAAGAGAGAAGCAAGCAGTACCTCTTTTTCTTTACCTGGATAGAAGACAGGATCTGAGTCAAAAGATATCCATTTGTAACTGGGCATAGCTCTCTTCTCAAGCCTGGGAGAAGGAGATCTAATCAGTCCCATAGCTTCTACTAGATCTTGGATCAGTGTGGATGTGGTCACATCAAATAGATGAGGCAAAAGTTTTCTTAGTTGGCCTGAAGCAAAAAAATGAAAAATTAAGTAGAACTACTGAAAAAAAAAGTCATGAGAAACTATATGATTGGATCCAGAGCTCCAGATCTGAAATTTGCAACAACTTGCTTCTGCCACCAAGAGCAAACATTTTAGTTGTGCAGAAAAAAAATTATGATCTTCCTGATGAGGAACGTGCAATCTGACCCTCATTAGAATCCCTGCAAACACACCTGTCAGCCCAAGGGAAACTGCTGAAAATGTGAGCCTTGATTAATAAAACTACTGATTAAGTGTTATGAATAAAATGAAATATTCATGTTTTGCTCTATTCTCCTACTCCCCACCGCCCTCTCTGGAAAAGCTACTTTTGAAATTTGTAGTACTTTTCAGTCTCTAGGCAAACAAAGTTTTAGACCATAATTATTTTAGCATATATGTATTTATATTATAACCCATCTTATATAGAAGGACTGAGAACTATGCATAAGAAATCGGGATTCATTGGATTCTAATTCCCAGTATTCCTCAGCCTAACCTAAGCAAAGCTGTTGGGAAAAGTAATACATCTGGAGAAGCACATAATTCCCATATTTGCCTTTGACTGTCTACTCTCACAGGGAAGATACCATAATTGATAACAATTATAAGTTATTAAACAATCTGCTTCTTGGCAGGGGGTTGGACTGGATGGCCCATGAGGTCTCTTCCAATTCTATGATTCTATAATTCTAAGTAATTGTTTAACAATATTAAATATTTATTAAAAATGGAAAATTAATTTTAAAAATATAGTTTTGTTACATTTCAACACACTCACTCAGGCCATTTTAGTCCCAGGAGAGGGTTTTTCCCCCTTCAATCCAGAAGCAAATTAAAAGAAAACTTCCAGTCTAATTCCTGAATGAAAAAGGCCCCTCTTGGCACTAAGCTGGCCCAAGGGAGTCCCAAAACATATAAAGACTGTCCCATACAATGGCGATAAAAATGAAGAGATTAAACAGAGGATGGATGGCCATCTGTCAGGGGTGCTTTGAATGCAATTTTCCTGCATCTTGGCAGGGTTTGGACTGGGTGGCCCATGAGGTCTCTTCCAATTGTATGATTCTATAATTCTATGAAATAAAGACTTCACCTCTACTAAATGTCATGGAGAGGAATTTTGCCACTCAATTCCTACCAGGTGCATAGCCCATATATAGAGGAAGAAATGTGTGTGTGCTTCTAACTTCTGGCTAATCTGTTTAGGACTTAGTAACAATAAGTTTAGAACTCATTTAAGATCAATAGAATTTCAATATACAGTAATCCTTGTACAAAAAATACAAAGATAGTATGACGCCTGATAGACATATCAATATCTTGAATGTTGCTACATCTGGGTAACTTTCAGATGACTCAACCTTATACTAAGCTGTGACAAGATATCTGGAGTCCATAAAATGTCTCCCACTAAGATCATGAGATATTTTTTAAAAGGAATGTTCTGGAGTTTGTTTTTTTAAATGGGTCATGTGTTAGATGGTGATGTTTAGGTTTATTTTAATAATAAAAATTAAAAAATGCTTATATTATTAACTTCTTATCAGCTACAGAGAGAAAGAACAAAAGCCTACTAAATAGTTATTTGCCTATGCTTTATTATACATTGTAATAATCAACAGTCTGTAGCAAGGTAGTACCTTTACAGTGCAATTCTACCATGTACGTTTACCACAGAAATTAATACCAATTTGGCCAATGCAGTTTATTGTGTTTATGTTGACTACCATCAAGTCAACTCTGACTTACGATGGTTCGGTGAATGAGAGACCTCCAAGTCATTCTATCAACAGCCCTGCTCAGGTCCTGGAGACTCAGGGACATGGCTCCATTGAAGGAATTCGATGAAAATTTTTGTGTGTCAGGAGTGAACTGAAAAACTGCAAGTCGCTTCTGGTGTGAAAGAATTGGCTGTCTGCGAGGACACTGCCCAGGTGATGTCAAGATGTTTTGATGTTTTACCATCATGTGGGAGACTTCTCTCATGTCCCCGCATGGGGAGCTGGAGCTGACAGAGGGAGCTCATCCGCACTCTCCTCAGATTCGAACTTCTGACCTTTTGGTCTTCAATCCTGTTGACACAAGGGTTTAACCCACTTCACCACCAGGGGCTCAATGCAGTTTACTCTCTAGTTATTTAAGAAGTTGCCCTTAGGCTTTTTAAATATAAAAATTATAAATAAATTATCTGACTTTGCAAAAGTTACACTCAAGACCTCATCACATTTGGGGGGGGGGGATTGCAATGGATCATGCTGAATCTGGCAGGACCTGGCCGGAAGCATGGTGAACCTGTCACCCTGCACCCCACATTGCTCACCTTGCCTCTTACCCCACCCCAGCCCCTTGCCCCACCCCAGCTTCCAGCATTGTTTACTATGCAACATGGAAAGCCTCAAGTCTTCTGTGTTGATGAAGCAGCCTCTTACCACACTTGGACTTTAGTTCAGGCGGGAAGCCCTGCAGGAAGGAGATCAATGTTGTGTGATGGGAGCTGGTGGTCTCCGTGCCTCAACTGAAGTCCAAGTGTTGGAGGATACATAGTTTTGCCCATTGGATGAGGTTGTCCGAGATTTCTAGAGGTGAGAGAAATCCCAAGAGTCATCTAGCCCAACATCTAATTAGGAATTTGAGAAACATAGCCCCCAAAAGCTATTTTCACACACACATAATATTACCAAAGTAGAATTTGTTATGCCAAATATTACCAAATGTCATGAATATCTTTGCAGAGATACAAAAGGTGTTACAGAAATAGCCCTTGCGTGCAGAAGATATTTCAAATCCAGCCCTTTGAATCCTGGTCCTTTTTATACAGTATGAGGAAGACCGAACAAGCAAAGATTGTGGCCACATTATGCATCAAAGAGAAATCAACACCACCAAATGTCACTGTTGGCAGCATCTCCTAAGGGAACATCAGAAATGGCTCAAAATGTTTTTCAGTCTTGAAATTGTGCAGTATTCTTCTGGCATGTCCAGCTTCTCAGAGTTACAATGCTATAATGGAATATCTTTCATTTTTTTTCATTCTCAAGAACAGTTACAGACAGCAAAAACATATCTGGAGTTTTAAAGCAGAGTTGTCAGGGTAATGATCTGTTCTTTGTGGAGTCTATGGAGCTGCCTTTTTATTTTAATCCTTGGCATCTTTTGTATATATCCTGTAGCAAATGGAAGATTTTATTGTTCACATAAACTCAGCATATGTGACAGACAGTAGAAAAACCTTGATAATACAGGAAAAACAGCCACCAGGTCTAAGCCATTTGTTTCTCCTGTTTGATGACAAAATGGAGCAATATCCATGTTGTTATACTCTCATCTTTTAAAATATTTTCACAATGGCAAAATGTTTAACACATAACACGAGGAAAGTACTTTTCTTCCAACAAATCACACACTTTTGTATATTCTTATTTCAGCCCTTACACTCCAATCTAAAATTGAGGGGAAAACAACATTTGGTAACGTGTTTAGTAAAGAAACAAAATTTCTTTCTATACAAACCTCAATAATTACCTCATTGTTGTACTTCTGGATATCAAAAAGTAATAAACCTATGGCAAACAAAACTCATTTTCTGGTAAAATCCTAACCTGAGGTAATTCAAGAGACCCACCATGACAAAACATATGTAAAGCTCATCATAAAGTTGATGAATGACAATATTCAAAATAATCTCAACACAAAATTATTATTGGTGAAGGAATGGTTTTGACTCAATCAGAGTTTAAAACCAGGACTTTGATGCATGAAGAAGGCACAGAACCTTGGCAGAATCTCACCAATATTATTAAGCTGCTACTAAAGCAAATCTCCAAATCTCTGCAAGTGTTGGGTGATAGTACATTCTTGGCTGATACTCAAGAAGGCTCAGTAAGATAAGCTAATTAAGAAATATATCAACTAGTTTTCAAACTTCTGTTTCTTCAGCAGGTAATGGAGATAAAAATATACAACAAAATACTATTCTTTTTCTTTTTGCATCTGGACAGGCTGAGACATTATGATATGTTTCTCAACATTAAGAGTTGTGGGCTCGACATACAAGATTATCATACATTGGCTTGTTTAAATGTATTGTAAAAGCTTGTAAAAGTTAGTTTCTTGGACTACAGCTGCAATAATCACTTTGAAATTGAGGTATACATTTTGACCCAAGTTCAGTTTTGCAACTTCTGAGTAGCCCCAGGGTTATTTGGGCAGTGCTCTATGTGCACTTTTAGACTGACTATTTAATGTGGATTGACAGTGCAGTGGTTAGACAATGCACAGTGTGAATACACACTGTAGCACACTGTAAAACCTTTAAACCAGGTTAAGCAAAGTCAGGATATTCTCTGAAATAAAGCCCTTTAATGTGCATCAGCACATTCAAGTGTAAGTCACATTGTGTGGTGGAAGCAACTCCATACAAAGTGAATTGCTGTGGGGACACGTGAAGCTCTATGTTGGTCTGCAGATGTACATTCAATTGAGAACTAAGAGTTGAAAAAATGCACTTTCTGCAGTTGTAAACCATGGATACTGCAGATTCTGGAATCAGTTCAAGACCAGCCTCTGTGATGTCTGTAAGCACCATACTGGTTCCAGGACTTGCAATGTCATCATCTGCCCAGTAAAATTGCTTCAATCTTTGTTGGTTTCACCCTGGATTCAGTGGTCACTGTTCATGTGCCCTGTATGGCCAATAAAAGTTTAAACTAAATTTGGGACTCCACACACTCTACTACATTTACTTTTCATCCAATTTTTTGAGTGATTATCCACAGGATCATGCTATTGATCCCTTTCTGTGCTACTTTAGAAGGAGGTAATGAGTACTGACAGATGAAAGACATATACAGACCATTGTTTATTTTGTTTTTCTAATACATTACCTTGGATTGCTTTTCAGTAAACCCACACTTGCTTAGTGTCAGAAATGCTGCAGAAAAACAAGGGTACTCTCAGTTGACAATTAAATTATTTGACTTGACAGTCAGTGCTGTGTTGGCAGACAGCATGCACCAGTTGTGCTTTGAGAACATGAGGGAAAAGTAGAAACTCATGTGGAATAACAAAGGTTTTCAACCAGAAACTGCCATTGAGCTAATTGATAATATTGCAGCTTTATAGAAAACAAAAATACTAGATTAGCCACATTTACAACTAGATAAAGAACTTATTTGGTACATGAGGCCAAAAATCAAAATGTCTTCAACAAAACGTGCGATAATAATAAAAGACCTGCATTAAAATCTGACTATTAACTTTAAGAGAATTCTGAAACACATATTTCCAATAATTACACAGTCCAACCTTTTTGTCTTTGAGTCTTGATTTTTAGGCCTGTTCCTGGGATTATTTGGGACACTGATTCAGAAAATTGTATTGGATAAACTTCATCAGCTCTAGTTTCTTAGATATGATCATCATGATTTCCTATGATCATATGGTGAGTGATATAAGACATGTATTCTGTATCTCAAGAACTACAGCTGATAGTGGGGAAAAGGTGCCATTTTGGGAATCAGCAGTTCAGATATAACCAGAAACAGGTCTAACATTTGAGACACCAAAATCTGTGTTGGCCAGTGAAGTACAGGCAGTAGTTCTTTATTCCCGAAGAAAGGGAAGCAAGAGTTTCAGAAGCATTGTTTACTTGTGATTACTGTTTACTAGAATAGAATAAGGTACAATGTGGATAATAGGGCTGTGTGATCGATGAAAAAAATGTTGCAGTGGTCATTACAAAATTAGTGGTCACTGGAGACTTGTTTCTACAATGTTACTAAAATATTCTAAGTTTCTGTTTTGTTACTATAAGAGAAACATTTTTGTTACTATTTTGTTAAGTAATTGTGCTGGGGGGGCATACAAGGGCTCCTTTCTCACTCATTTTTAGAGTTGTTGGAGTGAAACTTGCTACAATGGTAGAACATATTTGCCACTGTACTCCCCCCCCCAAGATTCAGAACATTTCACTCATCCATTAATTTTGGGGGATTTTTGTAGGTTTTTCCAAAACTCTTTTTAAAAATACAAACTACAAAAGCTATGAATTTCTCTATAATTACATAACATAACCAGGGCATAATACCCCACAAGTTTCAGAAAGATTAGCATATCTCTTGATTTTGGGGAACTTTTAAAAAAAAGTTAAATATTTTTAGCTGCTATGAGAACAGATTTCTTTTCTGAAAACTGGTGTACTTTAAGTGGGCCACAAGGTCTACTGAACACAAGGAATAGTTACAGGACCCCAACACATATCAGATGCAATAACAGACACAACTGATACGTGTCTTTCTTTGATTGTCTGCCTTTTAGCAAAATGCACACAGATAACACTAGAATATGTGGCAAAAAAGCCTTGTTCCTGACTATAATTTTTTGTGTGCTTTTTGGTTCAATTGCATACAGATAGCACAATGATATCACTAAAATGTGGCAAAAAAGGCTTGTTGTGCCTGACTGAAACAACTTGTGTGGGTTGTAGCAACCTCCGCACAGAAAATAGGCACAGGCAGTAGCTCTAGAAAATAGTGATACCTTTTAAAATTATTTTTTAAATAATTGTGTCTTGCAAAATAGCTTGTAGTCCCTAGAAGGCATAGAAACTAAAGGCAAAAGACATGCACTCACTCCCAAAAAGAAGCAATCAGTAAAGCCTTGGCTTTAGGCTATCATTGACTCCTTCTCTCTCGCTCCTAACGCCTGCCTTCCTGTTTACAAAGCTAACACTAAAAAGTAACCCAGCGCTGAGCTCCATGTGTTCCCTTTCCCTACCTAATTGCTAATGGAGGCTGCTGCGTGACACTCGAGAATTTAAAAAGCAATAGCTCTGTCTCCTCTTCCTCCCTCCCCCCCCCCCCCCCCCCCGCTTCAGCCCTCCCGGTAGTACATGGTTGCTATGTGAATTAAAACTGCATTACGGAAAGTTACAATATTTATATAACTTACAGAAAAAAATACCAGATAAAAGTTTTGATTCTTACATTTTTGGTGTGGGCAATGCCCACACATCAGATATCACATCATATGCACAGAACTTACAATTTAGATTTGACTTATGATGGAGAAACTAAATTATGCACATTCCTAGTGGATAAAATACCCTGTATTATGCAAAGTGGTGAATAAAGCTATTTTTAAATACATTTGACAACTGAATCCCATCAGACCTGGAACATATTGTGATATCTTGAAGAAGTTTTGCCACATAACGTACAGAAGTTGTTCTCAATGGGCAGAACGAAGTTCAGATGTGGATAGAATCATAGAGTTGGAAGGAACTGCAAGGGACATCTAGTTCAACCCTCACTCTCCTAGAACAGACAATTAAAGGATTCCTGAAAGACGGCCACCCAACCTCTTAAAAGGTATATGTTTCTCCATTCCTATTTCTTAGACTGTGTGGTTGAGGGTTCTTGTCACTTTTCAGCTAAATCTGGATATTTCTAAGTTCACCTTTATCAGCTTTTGATCACCTTAGTGATGATGGTTAAGCCAAGTAGTCAGAGTCAACATTAACAATCCACTGAAGCATTCTTAAGCACTGGAACTTTGTGATTTATATTTTTAAAAATGCATGTTCAGCAGTATTTCAGCATCCTTTTGGGCAATTTATTATAAGTATTCATAGATAGATAGATGACCAATAGACAGAAATTCTCCTTAAGGAGAAACAGAAATAGCACACTCTGAGGTCTTAAAGTTCACTTCACTCCATTCCATTCCTTGCATATTCAGTTATTACATTTCATGGACTTCAAGATGTTAAATATTCATCAGTACTTGTCCAGGTACTGAATCTTTATTTTGGTTTTAACAGGAAACTATTAACCATGTAAGAATATGAACATTCCAAACAATTAGATTCTAATCCATCATTATCAATATCTCACTTGGGTCCCTCCATAATTTCATAGTACTAGAGCATTACCCAGACATTTTTACAGAATTCTGTCCCTTGCATCATATTCTTCAACATTTTAAACCTAACCTATATAAGTACCTTCTCATCCATTTAAGAAGTTGCACAGCTCTGATAGAATTTGATGAAAATACAGACATTCACGGGTTAATCTCCTTCTTAAATCTTTGCAGCATGTATTATTATTCATTATTATATCTATTTTCCATACAGCCTAAATGTCTGTCTTTTTTAGTACCAGCATACAGTAAGTCAGCATTTTACAGCAGCATTTTAGGGCTATTAGAAATGCTCATCACTGCTAATGAAAACAGCATCTTCTGTGCTGGAAACTGTCTGATAAAATTTGTGTCTCAGCATCTTTTTATTTTTCTTCCTATGCCCACTCAGCTTCTCTGTTCACCAATCAACAAAGCTTGTTATCTTTATGACTCTTTCCTTACTTTGTGACACCTAGTGTAATTAAAATACCTATTGTTTGTGTTCTCCTCTAGTGTCCTCTCATATCTGGTGTACAATGATGTGGGTGTTCCTTATCTGTTTACACCCCATCACATCTGGCATGTATCCCAGACTGTACCCAGTTCCTTACTGATTTTGTATGATCTCATGTGATACAGACTCACACTCTTCCTGATCTAATGTCTTCAATCAGTTGTTGCCCTTAAAGATTACATTAGCAGGCAAAGAAATTGGCAACAGAATATAGCTCTGGACTTTAACACTCTGTTTAAATATGTCCAAAGAAGAAGAAATGTTTACTACTCTCCCAGGCAGTCTCCTCCACTCTCAAATAGATTTATATTCAAGAAACTCTTCCTAATCTTTAAATGGACTGTCTTTTCTTATAATTTGAATCCATTGCTTCATATTCTAGTTTCCAAACAGCATAAAGCAACTTTACTTTATCTTCTACACTTCTGCATCTTTTTCTTTGCAAAGACCTGTGACAAATGCTAGATGTTATTCAGGGAAGTACTACATCAGATGTCATCACATTGCAAACTCTTGGACACAGTTATAAAGACATTTGGCAAGGCAGGATACACTTAAGCTGGGGTTCTTTTTTTGGTTGCTATCCCCCATTATGTCAGCTTTCCTTATGAGTGAGACTCAGGCTCCATCTACACAGCCATATAAATCCAGATTATCTGCTTTGAACTGGATTGTATGAGTCTACACTGACATATAATCCAGTTCAAAGTAGATAATCCTATGAGTGAAACTCAGGCCCCATCTACACAGCCATATAAAATCCAGGTTATCTGATTTGAACAGGATTGTATAAATCTACACTGCCATATAATCCAGTTCAAAGCAGATTTGTGGGTTTTATATGGCAGTGTGGATTATCTGTTTTGATAATGTGGATTATATGGCAGTGTAGAAGGGCCTTTAAAGACAAACCTTTTCAAGAATACCAGTTAGACAAGAGCACATTCACTTTACTTAGTTTTGATGACCTAAACATACTATTTATGTTCCATGTTTCTAGTTATTTTGTATTATTTTGATTTTTTTTTGTGTTATTTTGAATTCTGTTACTATTTCAGCTCTTTGGAGTATAAAACTTCAGCAGCTGATGCAAGTATGTGCATGTCTATATATATACACATAATGTTCATTTGTGGGACACAAATAACTCAAAAACCATGGGACAAATTGACATGAAACTTGGACAGAAACACCTGTCAGGCCAAGGGGTGACCATCCCTCATAAAACCACAAAAACCCACAGTGGAAAGGATTTAAAACCCCAAAAACCCAAAAAGATATTACGGCACTGGCCCCGTCTCTTTCCTGCATGAGGGAAGAAAAACAAACAGCTGCAGGGTCATTTCTAGTATGAGAGAATTGGCCATCTTTTCTTTGGATATTACAATTTCTCTTTGTAAATACAGATCAGATAGCTCTCAATTCAAAAAGGCAGTCTTATTTATTTTACATTTTAAAACAGATATACATTACCATTCTTTCTTCCTCAGTCCCAAAATAGTAATGTCAGAAGAAAGGAATCAATGCTCCCCATCTTGGCTCCTCCCTCCATGATGTCATTGTTAAGTTTACATTGACTTGTGGGGTCCCGCAGGGTTCAATACTGTCCCCCATGTTGTTTAACATCTACATGAAGCCGTTGGGAGAGATCATCCGGAGTTTTGGGGTGCGGTGTTATCTGTACGCAGATGATGTCCAACTCTGTCACTCCTTTCCACCTACTACTAAGGAGGCTGTTCAGGTCCTGAACCGGTGCTTGGCTGCTGTGTCGGGCTGGATGAGGGCGAACAAATTGAAATTGAATCCAGACAAGACAGAGGCACTCCTGGTCAGTCGAAAGGCCGAACGGGGTATAGGGTTACAGCTTGTGTTGGACGGGGTTACACTCCCCCTGAAGACGCAGGTTCGCAGCTTGGGTGTGATCCTGGATTCATCGCTGAGCCTGGAGCCCCAGGTCTCGGCGGTGGCCAGGGGAGCATTTGCACAGCTCCGGCTCGTGCGGCAGCTGCGCCCGTACCTCGGGAAGTCTGACTTGGCCACGGTAGTCCACGCTCTGGTCACATCCCGTATAGATTACTGCAGCGCTTTACGTGGGGCTGCCCTTGAAGACCGCCCGGAAGCTTCAGATGGTCCAGCGCTCGGCAGCCAGGTTGCTAACAGGAGCGGCACTCAGGGAGCATACCACTCCTCTGTTGAGCCAGCTCCACTGGCTGCCAATCTGCTACCGGGCACAATTCAAGGTGCTGGCGCTAGCCTACAAAGCCCTAAACGGTTCTGGCCCCACTTACCTCTCTGAACGCATCTCCACCTATGAACCGAAGCGGACATTAAGATCTTCCGGGGAGGCCCTGCTCTCGGTCCCGCCTGCATCACAGGCACGGCTGGCGGGAACAAGAGACAGGGCCTTCTCGGTGGTGGCCCCTCGGCTATGGAATGCCCTACCCATTGACATCAGACAGGCCCCTTCGCTGCTGGCGTTTCGGAAGAAGCTTAAAACCTGGCTCTTTGAGCAAGCGTTTGGCTAATCAGCGCAATCGAACATAGGACGACGGTTAAATTGAACATAGGAATGGCACAAGGACTATGAGACTGGATCTTGTTTTATGATCGAGGCATTATGTATGATTGTTGTATGTTTGTCACTGTGTATGATGTGTTTTAATTGTTATTGTTGTGTTAATTTACATTGTGTAAACCGCATTGAGTCGCCTAATTAGGTTGAGAAACGCGGTATAGAAATAAAGCAAATAAATAAATAAATTACAAGCGGGCAAGGGGGAATTCCATTCACATGTTAAATTGGACATTTTTACATGTCTCTACATGAGGAATTGAAAAAGAAGTCAATTGCCAAGTGACAGGAAGTGTAGGGAAAAAACACACTTTAGAAACAATGAAATACCTGGAACCCATGTGATGGGCTCCATTGGTTGCCATTTCTTAAATGTGTAGAAAGACTAATTTTATTGCATGTGACAAAGTCCCATGAGACTTCACCTCAGGTTTGCCCTAAGTTGGAAATGACTTGAAGATAAAGAACATCAACAATAATAATGTTTAACTGGACTTGTCTTAAGTTGTATGAGAAGTGGACAAGAAATATACAATGCCTCCTTTTTGGTTTTCACAACTTGAAATATATGCCTTTTGTATTTGGAAAGTCCACATTAAGCTACAATTTCCAGATGCCATTGACAAAACCTAGCCACTCTGAGTTCCATTACTGGAAAAAAGACAGAATGGAAATAAAATAAATAAAATGGATAGCATTATGCTTGCAATAATGTGTGGTAATATAAATACACTAATTTATCTAATTTATTTTAAATGTGCAAGTCTTTCATTTTGCTGAATACAGGATGAATGCTTCATGGATGAATGGACAGTAAGTTCAGTATAAATACAACTGATTATTGGCAAAGGTGTCAGCAGTTTTAAAGACTATTTCACTGGTTAGAACTACACCTTATGGCTGGCAGCAGCATGATGCATGGGATATTTAATTCACCTTTAATGGTAATCAGTGAAGTCCCATGGTGTGAAGAGTCACTTCAGAAGATGTATGCTTCACAATTTCTTGCCCATATTTTCCTTCAACAGTTAAGTGTTTACAATTGAGTAGGAACTTGAGAAAAGATTTCTGAGGAAACTGACTCATTGGTGTGTCGGTCTGAATGAGTTCTCCAATTTTGTTCAAGTTCTCTTGCCTGCGGGACACAAAAGATAAGGGGAATTACTCAGGTCAATCAATAAGCCATATTGCTGGGACTCAGAAATGAATTCCTTTATTCAGGCCACACAAATGGAACAAACCATCTTTGGAGGCATCTCTAACAATCTCATTCAGCATGATTTTGTTTAATAAATATCACAAAAGAAATATAGAAAAAATGTCAATATTATTAATCAATGGAAGTACCCAAGAGAAGACTCATTTGGTTGAAAGATTGTGATGAAATGGATATCTCTTTTCTATAGCTTAACATGGCTAATGGATAGATAATCTATGTCTATAGGTCTTACACTGCCATCATAAAGAGGGAACTCAAATTAGCCATGGAAATGACAGCTGAGGAGGAAATGCCAGCAGCAAAAAGTGTTAATTGTCTGTGACTTGAAAACTGCCATATCCTCATAGCAGATGCTTTAAGCAGGGAGATGTATATGATCCTTTGCAACAACTGACTAACACCTGCAATGTTATGGTACAATAAAAATAGCCATCTGTGCAAGTCTTGCTTTAAACAACAATCTTACCAAAATATGAAGTCCATTTGTCCACATTAATTACGACAGTAAAAATATCACCTTACCACTCTGAATATAATTTATTTCATCTGATTTCAGAAGCCAAGGCCCCTATGGCAATATAAATTTCAGATTATCTGCTTTAAACTGGATTATCTCGCACTGTAAACTCTCTACAACGACACAACATAACAAGGTCATCATTCCCCACAAGTTTCAGAAAGATTTGCACTTCTATTGATTTGGAGGGAATTTTAAAATTTTGGTCAATTTTTAAGCCACCACTGCTATCCCCTTGAATTTCTCTGTAATGTATCTTAGCTGCTATGGCTGGCTGGAATGGAGGAAGGTGGGGAGGAGTGGTTGGCTGGTGGACACACCACCTCCAAAAAAGGTAGTCACTAGGGGCATGCAATTCAGGTAAATACAGAATGGTTTTGGACAACTACTAAAGCTTTGGGTCTGTTTCCCCAGTCACCCCAGCAGATGCAGTATCAATTGCAATAACTGAAAAGAGATTTTTTTCTCTCCCTTTAAACTGTTGTACTTTAATTGGACTAGGTTTCCCAAACACAGAATGGTTTTGGAAAACTACTAAAGTTTTGGGACTGTTTCCCCAGTCACGCCAGTAGATGTAGTATCAGATGCAATAACTAAGAATATTGTTTTCTTTAAAATGCTGTACTTTAATTGAACTAAGTTTCCTAAACACAAAATGGTTTTAAAAAATTAAAGGATGGTTGTCCTAGTCACTCCAGCACAGACAGTAGCAGATGCAATAACTGAGGAGATTTTTTTTCTTTAAACTGCTGTACTGTAATTGAACTAGATTTCCCAAACACAGAATGGTTTTGGAAAACTAAAGCTTTGGGCCTGTTGTCTCAGTCACTCCAGCCCAGATAGTAACAGATGCAATAACTGAAAATAAGTTCCCACCCACAGAATGACTTTGGAAAGATAAAAAATAAAACTTTGCTCCTTTTTTATTCTGCTATGTAGCTCCTCAGTAGAATCAATAATAAATTAAATTATAGAAGTAAAATAAAATAAATATAGAAGACTCCCAGCCAGACCCGTAGCCAAGATTTTGATTGGGGGGGGGGGGGGTCTCGGTGTGATTCGGCGGGACTGAGTTTGGTTCGGGGGGGCTGAGTTTGGTTCGGGGGGAAGGGCTCAGGATCTACCCCAGCAAACCTTTTGTATCATTATCCCAATACCCCCATGCATATGGGATATATTGAGCATGGTGATCAGATCATGATATGAATAAACATAAAAGTTTAAATAATGTACCAGTAAGGCCTTCTCAAGCCTCTCAAGCCCCCCCCCCCCCCCCCCGACTACAGGCCTGCTCCCAGCAGTCTGGATTCCTCCTAATAGCAGTCAGTCACTCAGTCCTCCTAGCCTCTCTCAATGTAGCCTAGCCTACTGTGTGCCTAGCCTTATCCTTAGCCTAGCCTGCTGCTCTACTCTCTTGCTCCCTCTCCTCTCCCAGATCACAGTGGAGGGAGCCTTGTGGTGTTCCATAAATTAAAGGGGAATGGCTGTGACTCCGCCACCTCCTGCCCCCACCTCAGCTGTGATAGGTTGAGAGGCATACTATTTATTTATTTATTTACAACATTTCTATCCTGCTCTTCTCACCCCCGCAGGGAGACTCAGAGCGGCTAACAATGGCAACGATTCAATGCTGCAATAATTACAATTATAAAAGCAAGATAAAATCATACAATACAATACATTAAAACAACATTAGGTATACAATCATAAAGGCATTTCCATTATAACAATTGTATAGCCCAGTTCAATGTTCAGGTGCCATTATATCCATTAGCCAAAACCCAGGTTCCACAACCACATCTTCAGTTTTCTTCTGAAAGAAAGGAGGGAGGATACCAATCTAATTTCACTGGGGAGTGAATTCCACAGGTGGGAGGTCACCACCGAGAAGGCCTTGTTCCTCGTCCCTACCAGCCATGTTTGCGAAGCTGGTGGGACTGAGAGCAGGGCCTCCCCGGCGGATCTTAGACTATGAGGGGGAACTAGAGAGAGATACAGTTGGACAAGTAAGCTGGGGCAGAGTCATATAGGGCTTCATAGGCCAAGACCAGAACTTTGAATTCTGCTCTAAAATGGACCAGCAGCCAGCGGAGTTGATGTAACAGGGGGGTGGTATGCTCCCTGTACGATGCTCCAGTGAGCAATCTGGCTGCCACCCATTGGACTAGTTGAAGTTTCCGAACAGTCTTCAAAGGCAGCCCCACATAGAGTGTGTTGCAGTAATCTATTCAGGATGTAACCAGAGCACGGACCACCGTGGCCAGATCAGACTTCCCAAGATATGGGTGCAGCTGGCGCACAGGCTTTAGCTGTGCAAAAGCTCTCCTGGCCACCGCTGAGACCTGGGGTTCCAGGCTCAGCGATGAGTCCAGGATCACTCTCAAGCTCGAACCTGCGTCTTCAGGGGGAGTGTAATCCCATCCAACACAGGCTGTAACCCTGTGCCCCGTTCAGCCTTTTGACTGACCAGAAGGACCTCTGTCTTGTCTGGATTCAATTTCAATTTGTTAGCCCTCATCCAATCCGACACAGCAGCCAAGCACCGGTTCAAGGTCTGAACAGCCTCCTTAATAACAGGTGGGAAGGAGTGACAGATTTGGGCATCATCTGCGTACAGATAACACCTTACTCCGAAACTCCAGATGATCTCCCCCAGCAGCTTCATGTAGATGTTAAATAACATCGGGGACAGTACTGAAGCCTGAGGGACTCCACAAGACAATTGGTTGTGGAGTCGAACAAGTGTCACCCAGAGACCGACCCTCCAGGAAGGACTGGAGCCACTGCAGAGCAGTACCTCCAAGTCCCATTTCTGCAAGGCGTCCCAGAAGGATACTGTGGTCAATGGTATCGAAGGCCGCTTATAGGTCCAGCAGAACCAACAGGGACACACTCCCCTTGTCTAGCTCCCAGCGTAGATCATCTACCAAGCTGACCAAGGCTCTTTCAGTGCCATGTCCCGGCCTAAAGCCAGACTGTGCCGGATCTAGATAATCAGTGTCTACTAAGAATCCCTGGAGTTGTTAGGCCACCACATGTTCCATGACTTTGCCCAAGTAGGGAAAATTGGAAACTGGCAAAAAATTGACTAATTGAGTGGGATCCCATCATGGTTTTTTCAACAGCAGTTTTATAACAGCCTGTTTTAGGCTGGCTGGAATCTTGCCCTCCTGTAAGGAGGCATTAACCACCACCTTAACCCACTCTGTCAAACCCTCTCTGGCTTCTTTTATCAGCCAGGATGGGCAGGGGTCTAGGATGCACATGGTAGGCCTCACCTCTCCAAGGATCTTGTTCACATCCTCTAGCTGAACCAATTGAAATTAATGCATTAAAACTGGACAAGCAGATGTTCGTGTTTCATCCTCAGAGACTGCTGTTAACATGATGTCGAAGTCGGAATGGATCAGTGCAACTTTGTCCGCAAAGAACTGAGCAAATGTTTCACAGCGATCTGTCGAGTTGTCAGGAATCTCGCTCTGAGGTGGATTTTAAAGGCCTCTGACAACTCAGAATAGCTCGGCCGGATGGTTCTTAGCGGGCACAATATTGGCTGCAAAGAATGTTTTTTGTGCAGCCTTTATTGTCGCGTCATAGATCTTTAAAAAGGAAACTAGATGTGCTTGGACTGACCCGCTATGCTTCCATTGCCACATGGATGGTTTTGCCTCCCGGTACAGTTTGCTTGCTCTGGAAATTAAAACTGCATCAAGGAGAGAGTTATGATGCTTACACAACTTACAAAAAAGTACTGGGTTAGAGTTTTGATTCTTAAGTTTTTGGTGTTGGGGACACCCGCTTTTCTTAATCGCTCATCGTATTTATGAATCTTAAGAAATAGATCTGACAAACAACACCGATATGATATTTTGCACAGCCCTAATATCTATATTTCAACTATTCCGACCAGGGCTTTGATTGCTTAACTATTTAACACCAAAATGTGTATCTTTTTGTATTCAACCAACTAGTGGTCATGATGTCAGATCTTTCTTTTTTAGAGGTTCCACACACTTCATACCTAAATCATGGCTGGGATCATTTGGTAGGTAGAAATGGAGCAATTTCATTTCAATATATTTTCAAAGAGTTTACTCAAATTTTCAAATTTCATATCAAAGAAAAAAGAATTATTTTTTTAAAAAAATCTGAGAAAAAAGACATCGGCAGCTCGTCTCATATCTGTAGCAGACAATACAATTCTAAAGTGATCAATATTCAATGTAAGGCAACTTCATATCTAGTGATGGGTGGACAACTAGGTTCACATCCATTTGTTAGGGAATACATCTGTCTCTCATGACCCTTCCATACACCCATATAACTCAGAATATCAAGTCAGAAAATCCCACAATATCTGCTTTGAACTGGGTTATCTGAGTCCACACTACCATATATTCCAGTTCAAAGCAGATGTGAGATTTTATTCAGTTGTGTGGAAGGAGCCTCAACTGGAAATTGAGAATGTATTTGATAGGAATACTGTAGTTGCAAGGAGGGAGATCAATAGCCTTCTAGGAAATTACACAATTAGTCTTCGTTAGTAATATGTGTAATCATTGTGAGAAATATGCTTTGTAAAAGTAGCTTAAGCAGTAAATTTATTTATACTGTAAATAAATAATTAAGATGTTAGAATAAAGAGATTTTGATAGATATCATTTCATGCTTCAGCAAATATTTGAGTTTGACATCTTGGCTGTCAATGATCACTGCCATTTATTACCCAATAACTGCTAGTCACCTTCCATTTTCTTGTAAATGCATTGTGTTCAGTGATAAACCAAAAAGAAGAGCATAAGATGCACTGCTGGTTCAATTGACACACTTAGAGATGAGGCATATATGAAAAAGCCATGTCTAAACTCCCTGATATACAGTCTGAGCCCAGAAACATGTTTTTCATTGTGTGTGTCAGGAGCGACTTGAGAAACTGCAAGTTGCTTCTCGTGTGAGAGAACTGACTGTCTGCAAGGATGTTGCCCATAAAGAACATGATGGGACCAGTGCATGTAATAATAAATCAGCAAAGTTACAAATAAAATCTCAGATGTAGATTGGATATTTAATCACTTTTGTTCCAGTTCAGAGAACTGGGGCATCTAGATGTTGTTAGATTCTAGCATGTATCTGTTCTAGTCAGTGAGGTTAATGGTGGAAAATGATAGAAGTGGTTTATCAACAGCAGAGGTTTTCAAACTGTATGTCGTAACACATTAGTGTATCAGCTGCAGTGTGTGTAGGTGTGTCGCACTAATGTAATGATAAACCTCAGATTCTATTTGAATTTGAAATAAGCAACAAATCACCTCTGAGGATGCTTGCCATAGATGCAGGCGAAACGTCAGGAGAAATGCCTCTAGAACATGGCCCTATAGCCCGAAAAAACCCACAAGAACCTAACAAATCATATACTTTTTAAAAATACAAATGAAAGGTTTTCATGAGAATTTTTTTTTCATGAGAATTCTCTATTTCATGAGAATTTTTTTTTTGTCGTGTCAGGAGTGACTTGAGAAACTGCAAGTCACTTCTGGTATGAGAGAATTGGCCATCTGCAATGTCGTTGCCCAGGAGATGCCCAGATTTTTTGATGTGTTACCATCCTTGTGGGAGGCTTCTCTCATATCCCCGCATGAGGAGCTGCAGCTGATAGAGGGGGCTCATCCACACTCTCCCCGGATTCAAACCTGCGACCTGTCGGCCTACAGTCCAGCCGGCACAGGGGTTTAACCCACTGTGCCACTGGGGGCTCCTTGAGCTATAATATGTGCTTATACATTTTGTTATTACAATTTACGTGTCTATAGCTCTTATAAGGGATTGGTTTAACTTCTGGTTTGCTAGGAAGAGTGAATTACTGTGTCACAAAATAATGCATGTATAAAAATGTTTCACCAACTTTAAAAGTTTTATTTATTTATTTATTTTGCGCATTTCTACCCCGCCCTTCCCAACCCCCGAGGGGGGACTCAAGGCGGCTTACAAAAGGCACAATTCGATGCCAACAGAAACAATAACATAAAACATATATAAACAGCAATGATAAAACAATTAAAACAATCAATTTTACATCACAATCAATAAAACCAATCTAATGCACAACGTTCGCCAGCTCAGAATCCATAAGTTCATTCCATATTGTCAAATCCTATCAATTCTAGTCGTCATTGTCCTTTGTCTATCTGCCAGATTACCCAAAGGCCTGGTCCCATATCCATGTCTTTAGTTTCCTTCTAAAAGAGAGGAGGGATGTTGATGACCTAATTTCCCCGGGGAGTGAGTTCCACAGGCAAGGGGCCACCACCGAGAAGGCCCTGCTCCTCATCCCCACCAATCTCACTTGTGATAGAGGTGGGGCCAAGAGCAAGGTCTCCCCAGAAGATCTTAAACTCCGAGGCGGGACGTAGAGGGAATGCTCTGATCTACAAAGTTGGAATGCTCTGATCTACAATATTCTCACATTTTTGAATTACGATGTTGGAGTTGTAGAGTTGGATGGAGTCCTGTATAAGCTTTGGTCTATCGCCATAAGAAAAAAAACAGAGCATCCTCAACAGATGGCTACCTTGTCTCACCCTAAAGACCCCCCCCCCCCAAATCCTATACTATGTTTTAGTATTCAGTAAGACATTAATGATCATACTTTTAATCCAGGGTTGGATTGTTTTTGTAGCTCTCACCACCTCCAAATTCCCCATATAACCATATACAGTGTTGACTAAGACTTAGCCAAAAACAATTTGCTTTTCAAATGGATCACAGCCCTTCCTCCTATTTTAAAATATCTGCTTTTCAAAACAAAACAAAGACTTGCAGCCACCTCTGGTTTTTGTTCTTTATTTTGGCTCTTTTTTTGGCAGTAAGCCAACAGGTTTCAAATGCAGAAAATTGGCCCTCAAATCTGACACAGTTGCCCAGCCCCACTTCAACTCTTTATTTAAAACAGTTCCAAAGAGATTCCTTCCTACCTTTCTGGGGAACATAGTAGGGAAAAAATTGCCTGAAAATGAGATAATGTAGCAGTAACAACAACCACAAAAGAAAGAATGTGCAGGTTTTCCCCTAGCTGCCGCCACCTCTGCAAGTTTGATTAATAGGGAACAATGGGGAAAACAACACAAGAGGACAAGCTGAGTGGAGAAAGATTGTAACTGACAATTTGCTGTTCAGAAACATAGTCCCTTGCAAAACCTATTGATTAATGGAATCTTTCTAGCAGCATAAACATACATGCACTGGGGAGGAGAGGGGAAGCATTTTAGTAAGTGCTCTCATTAGTGGGGCTCAGCACCGTGCAGCATTTAATCAGACTGGTGTTCAATTACAGCAACACACTCAAGTCACTTTTCTGCTTCATTATTACTTGTGCTGAGGTATTAATCATCAGCAATGAACAATACACAACGTGAAAGCAAAGCCTAACCTCTTATCTTCCCCATGTGCACAAGGTGATGAGAAAGAGGAATGCTTCCAAACTGTGAAAACGTTGGAGGTGGGGAGAGCATAAGACGAACTTCCTTCCATAGGCAGTAGCTGTGACTTTGCCCTTAGCAGGATGTAGGAACTATATCCCTTATCTCTTTATTGGTCTTGGAAGGGTTTTTTAAGGCAACATCGCCATCTACAGAGCATTAAAATACTCACTTGAAAAGGGGTGAGTGAAGTTTGGAGTACTGGATCCCCATGCAAGCAGCAAATTATCAAATATATGTTGGAAAGTGGTATTTCACATTCACAATTCAATATGCCATGTACTTAAGGATTTCATTTTTGTCACATTTATATCAAAAGTTAACTCTGTCTTCACAACATTTCTTTCAACTGTCTTTAGGGACAAAATTTAGGAAGATCTTTTAGGATTGTTGTTTAGAGCCTCCATATTTGAAGATTGGGGTGGTGGAGTTGTGGGAAATATTGGTGTAAACCACTCCACTCTGAAGTTGGGATTTAGCTCAGGATTTGAGTAAGTGGGGACTTGCAAAGCCTGAATTATCAGGAGTGCAATTGAAGCATATGCTCCAGGAAATCTCAATGGCCTGGGTCCTCATGTTACTGCCACATTCATACACATAAGCTTTTTATCTTGTCAAGAGAGAAACACTTTTTGGGGGGGGGGGAGGGGGGGGATGTTGTAGATTTCTCTCCTGCTATCCTTTCCCAGGTTGAGTAGAATTTACCTTTGTGTCCAGCTCCATTTCCCAGATAGGGTACAGTTCAGAGGCAGAAAGTCTGTTGCCTTAATTCTGTTTAAGGACAAGATCCTTTTCCAATACAATTTAAATGAAGGCCAAATGATGAATTGAATAATGGACTTTATGGAGAAGTACATTTCTGACTCACACTCAAACAGAAAGTGCACAAATTTAGAGCCTTGATCTACCCACTCTTTACAGTCTTTTCATAATTGTCAAGTGTCACATACAAAGGTATATAGTGTATATTGGCAAAAGTACAGATTACCAGTGAAGGAAACATGTGGAACCAGAAAATTGTAAGAAAAATTAACAGATGCTACAGGATGAATGAAACATACTCTATTGTCCCTAATCAGGAAGCTTCAGGTCCTTTAACTTCCCCTAAATGAGACTTAACTCTTGAGACAGAGCCTTAACCAGAGTTTGGTCATGCTGAAATTTCTCAACAACTCCAGCTTCAATGATGGTGGTGATGGTGGCAGAGATGATGGTGAAGAAGATGAACAACTGTCTGCCTCCCTCCTTTTCTCCAATTCTATGATTCAAGTGGTGGTGACATGGGCAAGGAGTGTGCTCCATCATTTATTTATTTATTTATTTATTTATTTGCTACCCAGCACTTCACACCCCAAAAGGGACTCAGAGCAGCCTTACAAAATTGGCAAAAAATCAATGCCGCATTACAACATACATACAAATAAACATAATAAAATAATAAAAACAAATATACATACAATAAAATTAAAACAGTTACCCTGCAACTGCTCCAGTCTGGCAAGTAAAGCCCGTGTTTATAATCTACCATCCCATTTTCTCAGCTTGCTTTAAATTGTAGTTTTATAAGGTCTTTGGCCTTCCCTGCCAAAGAGTGTTGGTGCTTCACAAAACTACAAATCCCATAGCATTGATCCATAGCACTTAAAGTAGTGTCAAGCTGCAACATCAGATTTTTTAGCAAACATAAGGACATAGGAATCATAGACTCATAGAATCAAAGAGTTGGAAGAGACCTCATGGGCCATCCAGTCCAACCCCCTGCCAAGAAGCAGGAATATTGCATTCAAATCACCCCTGACAGATGGCCATCCAGCCTCTGTTTAAAAGCTTCCAAAGAAGGAGCCTCCACCACACACCAGGGCAGAGAGTTCCACTGCTGAATGGCTCTCACAGTCAGGAAGTTCTTCCTCATGTTCAGATGGAATCTTCTCTCTTGTAGTTTGAAGCCATTGTTCCGCGTCCTAGCCTCCAAGGAAGCAGAAAACAAGCTTGCTCCCTCCTCCCTGTGGCTTCCTCTCACATATTTATACATGGCTATCATATTTCCTCTCAGACTTCTCTTCTTCAGGCTAAAGATGCCCAGCTCCTTAAGCCGCTCCTCATAGGGCTTGTTCTCCAGACCCTTGATCATTTTAGTCGCCCTCCAGACCCTTGATCATTTTAGGAATGCTGAACCTGACTATAAGTTATAGGCACTACTTTCAAACATAGTTATATGAACATAATAAGCTCTTAAGCAGCTGCAAAATAACTCTCATTCATTTGAAATGTACTTTCTTGGAAAATATGACTAAATGCACTCACTCATGCTCTCTCCCACCTTCTTTTCTCAACCTCTCTCTCTATAATAAATAAATAAATAAATAAATAAATAAATAAATCCCTTGAACGTTTATAGGAAGACCCATCTTCTTAAAGAATGGAAACTGAGAAGATAGGTTATTTATAATTCCAAAAATAAACTATTGTTACCAAAATGGTGATTGTCAATGGAAAGTTGTATAACTTGAATGAGTTTCCTCTTCAGCAGTCTAACTTTCAAACTGAGCATGCAACATAATGTGCTTATTACTTACTGCTTAAATATCTAAAGGCATTACATCTCATCTCACATTGGAAGCTAAGCAGGAGCAGCCCTGGTTGGAACTTCACATGCCCCTATTCTTTCTCCAGGCTGAAAGCAGGCAGTTTCATCACACAGCTGGTGTGCATACACTCCTGATATTTGCACATTTAATAATCTGCCCACTGGGCTTAGGAAAACATAAGATGTTTTATTTCTTATCTCATAAAAGCTTGCCATCTATGTTTCAAGGACTATACTATCATCAGTATAAAATTCTTAGAAGGAAAATAGTTTTTAAAAGATAAAGAAGAAAGGATTGAAATCTATACTACTGGCACTTGATTTTTTTTATTGATCTGAAGGCTAATAAATGTGTGATTTGTTGTACTTGGAGGTGAAACTATAACTCTTTGTAACAGCTAGGAAGGATGATGAAGAAGGCATGGTAAGGTGGGTACCACCTAATTAATGATTTTTGCTGCCATTCTTGATAAGACTGTTTTTGCCTTTCTCTAATATGGAACATTTTCCATCAGGGAGGGTACACAGATATATTGCTGGGTAAAGCTTTACTACTGCATTGCAGTTGTGAACAATAGTCTCTCTAGATGTAAATTTTGTGTTATTTTCTCACACATACACACATCCCTATTTTCAGTCTCCATTCTTCTGTTCCAGAACACTTATGATCAATAGCTTTCCTTAGGTAGGCGTGATCGTGTTCTCCTGGAGTTTGTTATACATAGGAAATGGGAAACTGAGAGTAGTCAGACATGCATTCTAGAGAGAGCTGATTTCAGTTAATTTAATGAGATGCTGAGTGTGATCCCATGGATAGGAATGCTAAGAGAGTAGGAAGTTTATGGTGGATGGGAGTTTCAAGATTCCTTAAGAGAACATTTAAATCAAATCCATGAACCATCAAATTCACAAATGTAAAAACCATAAATGTGAAAGGACAACTGTAATGACCTACACATCAAGGCATCTTTCCCTCCTAAAAATCAAACTGAATGCATACATGAGGTCTAATTTTTCACCAATTTTCTTCTTGAAGATAATACCTCACTAAGTTAGTCCCAAAACTATAAACCAACCACATCATTGTTAGAATTGTCTCCCCAATCTGTCTTCTCCACACTGGAAATCAGTATCAGCGTCTCCACTGGGCCTTAAAAAAGGCCAGAGTGGAAAGGCTTTGGATTATGAACAAATGACTACACAATACCTTCTTGTGCCCCATTCAAAAACAAAAATGAGCATGCATAAGCCACACTTACTAGGATTCTGGCCCTGGCTTTAAATCTCCAGTCAGCTATGGAAACCAATTGGGTTAGCATGAACCTTCTCTTGTTGCCTTCTCTCTCAGCTGCTGAGCCGGCAGTGACATATCTCCCCTGAATAAATGTTTCCAAAATAACCTATGAGAGGGTTGAAGTCCATTTGAGGCATGTAATGACAATAACAGCAATAAGTATGAGCTGAGATGCATACGAGAACTTCAGGGAGGTTTCTCTTGCTATTTACTCTGAGTAGAAGGAGCCAACACAATTTTCAGTGAGAAAATGGCAGCCACTTAATCCTTTTTCAGTTCAAATATGATCCTTCTTTCAACCTTACTTCCAACCAGGATCCAGGCCTTGTACTATTAAAATGTAAGGTAAAGTTCTGAACAAGTTCAAATGTCAAGTATTTTTAGGATCAACAGTATTTTGAATCAATTAAAAATGAAACACAAAGAAGAAAACATCACAGTAACCTCAAGAAGTTTTAAAGGTCAACTAAATCTCTTTTAAAGTTAAAAACAACGATAGATTGTTTGCAGTGTGTAATGTCCACCAACAGAGCCTCGTCCAGAGTGTCTGGAGATAAAAATCACATTGGAATTAGAAGGTGCAAAATCACTTTAAAGCAATTTAAAACAAAGGTGAAAGACTACAGGCTCACTAGAAATGCTAGGAAGAGGGGGGAATAGGCAGATTAATGGTACACTTTAAGGTCAGCAGTGCCTACCCACCCTCAAAAGGGATGCAGTATCATTCATTTATTTGCTTGCTATTACGATTTTTAACTTTATATCCTGCATTTTCCCTAAACTGGGACTCAATGCTTGTAACGTAATTAAAATATTACCCTTTTAAAACAATTTGTAAGATATATTTGAAAACTTTACAAAATAGGCTCATAGTCAGAAAAACCTGGCACCTTATGAATGACATGACTGTTGAAAACTGGAACAATGTCATAGTTTGAAATATAAGAACTTTGAGGATGCTGTTTTCTTTGGCTTCATAGCCTTTTATCCATCTTCTCTTGCTCTAGCTCAATCCTTCCTATACACACAGACACATCCCTCAGATAACACCTTTGCATTCAAGACAATTAGATAGGTCTTTTGATTTGCTGAGCACCAAATTATGGAGTTCCATAAGAATTGCCAACGTCCAGTCTTAATATCTACGTACGTCAATTTAACTTTTCTTGTACCTGTGCAATGTGCATATATACTGAGAAAATAACAGTTTGAACATTTCAGTCATTATACGTAGAAACACTAAACATGAAGATTCTGGTGCAGAAAACCCTTAGCTTGGTTCTACAGCACTACTGCAATAGTTACTAATCATATACATTCAGGACTTATCTTGATCCATTTCATGTCCCGGCTTTCAGTGGGGCCCCCGATCCCTTTTTGTCTGAGACTCCCGAAATCAGGAGATCAGATTTTTCTTTTTCATTTTTGGGGCTGAAAGATCCATTTTCTTTTGATTCATTATTTGGGGAGGGGAGACTTCACCAGTAGGCCAAAAGTACCCAGGCCTACGGGTGTGGGCTTTGAGCCTACGCACCCAGGCCTGTCAGGGCCTGCAGCTGAACACCGAATAAGGAGCGCTCCTTATTCAGGGCTCGGCTGCAGGCCCCCTGGTGCTTTGAGCCTACACACCCGGGCCGGGCAGGGCCTGCAGCTGAGCACTGCAGCCAAGCGCTGAGTAAGGAGCTCGGCTGCAGGCCCTGCCAGGCCACATGCAATCCATCTGAAAAGTAGGCCTGCCTGCCTTTCCTATCGATTGCATTTTCATTTCAGGAGGGACTTCTCCGTTTTGTGCCATCTGAATGTACGGAATGAAATGGAAACATGAATGAAATGAATGGGACAAATTTTGGGCCCATGACTAATAGTTACTAGTAATCCTATCAATGTTCTTCCTCCACAGGCCATCCCATATTTGGAGCTTCATAGTTAAAGCATTGATTCCATATTCAAGAATCTTCTTACAGTACAAATGAAAAACATACCAAACCTTATATTTGCATTCTTTGGATGAAAATGGGGAGGCTTTCCATGTGGAGTGTCTTCTCCCCACTTCTCTCCACTGTTGGAATGGAGTCCCACGGAGTCAATCGCATGATGCAGGGCTACTTCTGGTGGGACTCCATTGAGCTCTGTTGTAGCAGCATTTCAGCAGTGGATAGAAATGAACCTCATAGGTTTACCCAACTCCTCATTGAATAAGGGAAGAGGAGGTGATGATGAAGCAAGGACAGATGAGAAAATGATGTGGCACGAAAGCACATGGACCCAATGGAAGGAAAGAGAGCCCGAGGGTTCCCTCCACTATCTCACACTTTCTTCTGCTGTCTTCTGCTGTCCCCCGCTTTACCCTTGCTTGTCTGATAAAGTCCCTAGTCAAGATCCTAGCTGATAAGCAGTAATAGAAGAACGTATGAAAACTTTATCTTCCCAGACACCACTCCTACTTATTTTCTGTCCACTACCAATGTTTCATTTAACATGAACATTATCACATCTGCTTACTTAAGTGTTTGCAGAGGCCTCATCTTGTGCATTACAAAAAGATGATGCATTGCGTTGCTTCTACAAAGACAGAAGTCTTGATCTGGAAAAGATCTGGAAAAGAATTGCACTTTTAATCAGGAACTCAATATGGTGGCCAGACAAAAACCTTCAGAATTCTAATTATATAGTCAAATTGTTTCATAGGAGTATTCATTTGGAATGATAATATTTACAGACATCAAGCATTGTTTCCTGGAAACATGCATTGTTTTCATTGAAATTAAAATGTGTACCATATTCACAGGGTTATTATGTATACATTATTAACAAAGTTAGTATTCATGACTCTGATGGGATAAAAGACATCTGAAAATAGTTTGTTATTGACCTTTTGCATAATAATACAATCAATTCTGGAAATGTTACTGTTGGAGTGTTAGGTATAAACAAGTGTTTCTGAGATCAGAATTTTGCTTCACATTAGCCACATGTTGAAATGGCTTTGTGAGAGATTAGAAATTCAACATTTCCTGCACAAATAGCTAAGGTTACATAAGAGAAGGCAAACATTCACAATGGGAACATCATAACCAACACTATGTAATGCATTTTTGTTCCGGGGTTATAAATGTCATTTTCTAATTGTTCTATCATAAAAACATGGAAAGAAATTATTAAACTGCAAAAACGTTACTTTTGTGGGACAACCTACAGCATGTTTTTCTCAATGAGTATCTCACAGAGTCTCAACCAATTCAACACAGTTTGTGGCCACACAAATGAAATTTCTGGAATATAACAACTAAAGTACCTCACAATGAATCAAGAAATAACACTTTCAAACCAGGAACAGACAATCTTTCAAATTTTGTTACATAGTACAATCAGCTATTAAGAGTGAGTTTACTGCACCTAGCAAGGCATGTGACCCAAAGAGGTATAGCAATTATAATGTGCAAAACCACTTACAATATTTCTTTTTCTGCCTGTCTTTGGATGTGGCAGGAAAACCAGCACTGCAGCTGGCCTACTGTCATGTGCATCCTGCTGCCGGTCTGGCTCTTCCTCTCCCCCCTGGACAGATTATCCTGTCTGTAGCAACTGATGGGTAAAATAATAGCTACCAATAAAGCAACATTCCTTACCTACCTTACTGCAATGGGTCCCTTCCATTTCTGTGCTGGCACGCTGGTAGTAAAATGACATCAAAGAATTAAGTCTATTTTCTTCTCCCTTCACCCACCCCACTATTCCTAAGATGATTTCCTCATTCTATATTAAATATTCACCTTTTTATTTGTTTTTAAATGCTACAACTAAAAATAACAATAGGAATCGAAGAACTGCATGTGGAAAGGTAGCACTACAAGGTTGTGTGGAAGTATAATCTGGGACCACATATTGGCAAAATAGCACAACTGCACTAATGAAGACAAATAAGATATTAATGTGGTCTAAAATGGATTATAGGAAAGTTTACCAAGTAAATTTGTAACAAAAATTAAGTACTGTACTTGGGAAAATGCACAGAAAAACTGTATACAGATATGAAATCAATCATTTTGTTAAAAAATACATTTTGGGTAAACCCTTTTCAAGATGAGAGAGGAATAGGACCCAGTAGATAGTGAAGTTGACAAACATGTCAAATTTTAGTGTGATTCAAAAATGCTTAAGAGTAGATATGTGTTGATGAAGGAGAAGTGAACAGATAGACACTATCTGAGCAAACTTAGATTTTCAATAGATTTTCCTTCCATTGCGGGCTTTTGTTTCCTAATCAGTTTTTGCTTGGATTTCCTCTCTTACTTACAAGCATGACATATAAAATATAATATTAATGTGGTGTGTTTCATATATACTATTTTACATACTATTTTCCTCTTTTATGTAAACATTACTTCAATACATACCAGTGCTAATAACATTTTGTGTTGATGCTGTTGATGCAGGATGGAACAAGATATAATATTTTTTTCAACTTGCAACCAAAGATGATGGTGTTGCCTGTCTTGTTAGCAATCAGATAATCCTAGTCAATAACTGTTTTGCCATTGACTTTGAACTAATTTCCCACATATTGATACTTCAAGCTATTAGTAATGAATAAATGCAGAGCACAGCACCAGACAGAGAATGTGACCTTAATATTAAAAAGTTTGCAATGTCACTAGGTTTTTTTTTAATTTAAAAAACAGATTCAGCTCTTTTCTATCTCTTCCCTACTTCTCTCAGAAAAATACACCAAATTGCAAAAGAGAATGTTGAAGTCCTGTTCAGATGAAAGTGTGAAGTAAAAAGTTTTTTTTTCCAAATTTGGAATACCTGTATTCACATATATGACCAAAATGAGATACGCTGAAAAAAGCACCCAAGTTTAAAAACAAAATTTATCTTTCATATATACCTTACAATCCAAAGTTAATTTTAATCAATATATGTTGTTGTAGATTTTTTGGGCTATATGGCCATGTTCTAGAAGTATTCTCTCCTGACGTTTCGCCTGCATCTGTGGCAAGCATACTCAAAGGTTGTGAAGTCTCACAATCTCTGAGGGTGCTTGCCATAGATGCAGGTGAAACGTCAGGAGAGAATGCTTCTAGAACATGGCCATATAACCCCAAAAACCTCCAACAACCCAGTGATTCCAGCCATGAAAGCCTTCAACAATATAGTAATCAATATGTTTAATAATTTGGTACATTAAAGTTTGCATTCACTGAATCATCAGAAAGCTAAGGTATCACTGTCTCAGTCACAAATGTGGACAGTTTTGGAGTATTTTGAATTTTAGGATTCTAGATTATGGATGCTCAAACTGTAACATATTGCAACCTATAGAATTCATTCAGACAAGATGTAGCACTGGCTTTAAAATAAGATTTAATACATTTCTGGAAAATAGAACCATCAATTATTAATCAGGATGGCTACATGTCATTTCTGTTATTGGAGGAATATGTTTCTGTGTATTAGTTATTGGGGAGCATCAGAGGCAGGTTCAACTGCATTTACTTTCTGCTGTAGGTCTCTCATTGACATACACTTGATCAGTATATGAATGAACTATATTGGTCTATTCCAATGCAGCTCTATATGGTCTTATATATACATCTCCTTCCCACCACTGTTTCAGGAAGGGTGGGGAGATAGTGATGCTCTATCCAGATTTTACTTCCTTTATTAATCACTAGCTGTGCCCTGCCATGCGTTGCTGTGGCCTATAGTAAAACTTATCAAAGTTGAGGTAGATATCTGGACTATTATGAAAGAGAGGTCCCTACCTATTCCTTCCCCCTTTTCCTCCCCCTTTCTCTCCTTTCTTCCTTCTCTACCTCTTTCTTTCTTTCCTTCTTTCACTACTTGGTTTCATCCTTCTCTCTTTCCTTCATTGCCTCCCCCTTTCTTCCTTTGCCTTTCTTCCCTCCCTGTTTGCTTCCTTCTTTCACTTTTTATTTCCTTTTATTTCACCACCATCATAACAATAACAATAATGCAATGCATTGCCTCCGGGACCTGACACCTCTCCCATCCCCCCTATAGGAACAATAGCATAATAATAATAATAGAAATAACTACCTTTACCCGCCACGTGTTGCTGTGGCCAATCTTCCCTCTTGCTCTCCTTCTTTCCCTCCCTCCCTCTCTCCCTCCCTCCCTCCCTCCTTCCTTCCTTCCCATCTTTCCTTCTCCTCTTCTTTCTCTATCTCTTTCCTTCCTTCCCCCTTTTTCTTTCTCTTCTGCTGTCTCTCTTTTCTTTCCTTCCATCTTTCCTTTTCTTTCCTTTTCTTCTTCCTCTAACTTTCCTTCCTTCCCCCTTTTTCTTTACCTCCCTTTCTCTTTCTTCCTTCTTTCCTTCCTTCCTGTCTTTCCTAGATTTTGACAGGGCGGGAAGGGGCGGGGTGGGGTTTGGAGGTGGCGTGAAGTAAAAGGAGGTAAGATTGGGGCAGGGGAGTGATGGAGCGTGGGGTTGCGTGTGTGTGTGCGGTGGCGGGGGGAGTGGGGTTGCGTGTGTGTGTGCGGCGGCGGGGGGAGTGGGGTTGCGTGTGTGTGCGGCGGTGGGGGGAGTGATGGAGCGTGGGGTTGCGTGTGTGTGGCGGCGGGGGGAGTGGGGTTGCGTGTGTGTATGCGGCGGCGGGGGGAGTGATGGAGAGTGGGGTTGCGTGTGTGTGTGCGGCAGGGGGTGTGTGTGTGCGGGAAGCGGCGCGGCGGGGCTTGGAGTGGGCATGGTTTCCGCAGAGGGAACGTTGGCCGGAAGGCCATGTGCGCGCGCCAGGGAACTTGCGGCTGGGCGCCAATGCGCATGCTCAGTTGTTTTGCTGTTTTGTGAGTGTGTTGTTGTGTTGTTTTTCATTTTGAGTAGATACGTTTGTACCTTGTGGGTTGTGTTATGGGTATGGGAATTTTGGTTAAGTTTCGTTGGGGTTTTTTTGAGTTTTGTTCTTTTGCCGTTTTGTGAGTGTGTTGCTGTGTTGTTTTTCATATTGAGTAGATATGTTTGTACCTTGTGGGTTGTGTTATGGGCACGGGGATTTTAGTTAAGTTTCGTTGGGGGATTTTTGAGTTTTGTTGTTTTGCCGTTTTGTGAGTGTGTTGTTGTGTTGTTTTTCATTTTGAGTAGATATGTTTGTACCTTGTGGGTTGTGTTATGGGCACGGGGATTTTGGTTAAGTTTCGTTGGGGGATTTTTGAGTTTTGTTGTTTTGCCGTTTTGTGAGTGTGTTGTTGTGTTGTTTTTCATTTTGAGTAGGTATGTTTGTACCTTGTGGGTTGTGTTATGGGCACGGGGATTTTGGTTAAGTTTCGTTGGGGGATTTTTGAGTTTTGTTGTTTTGCTGTTTTGTGAGTGTGTTGTTGTGTTGTTTTTCATTTTGAGTAGATATGTTTGTACCTTGTGGGTTGTGTTATGGGCACGGGGATTTTGGTTATGTTTCATTGGGTTTCTTTTTAGTTTCGTTGTTTTGCCGTTTTGTGAGTGTGTTGTTGTGTTGTTTTTCATTTTGAGTAGATATGTTTGTACCTTGTGGGTTGTGTTATGGGCATGGAAATTTTGGTTAAGTTTCGTTGGGGGGTTTTTGAGTTTTGTTTCCTCGTTGGATGCCCCTAACAAATTTATATATATAGATTGGCATATGAGGAAAAGGATGAACTTATTTCTCTTGTCACTATCATTGCATCCCAATCCCTATAACCTCCTTCCTCTTGGGAATGTAAACTTCTGCAGTGGAAACACAACTGTTTGAGGACATTTATGAGATCTCGGAGATATTATTTATTATTTATTATTTATTTACAGTATTTGTATACCGCTTTTCTCACCCCGAGGGTGAGTTATGAGATTCTAAATATTGCAGTGGGCACTGATTTATGATGTGTTGGTACATAAAGGGAAAAGCCCACTTCAGAAGTTCATCCTCCCAATGCATGGGGAGAATGAAAGATGGGGAGGAAGATACTATGGAAAGATGGAGCTAACAGATTCAGCCATATGCTCACTGAGTGAAGAAGGAGATTAATGTTGTATATTTCACACATTAACACAATTTCAGGCATAGAGACAGTTTATTTATTTATTTATTTACTTTGCTTATATACCGCTGTTCTCAGCCCAGGGGCGACTCACAGCGGTGTACAACATAGAAAGAACAAGGTTCAAAATGCAAGACACAATATAAAATAATCCACAGTCCATCATTAACAAAAAACATCATCATCAAAAAACATCATCATTACTACAAAAGCCATTCCGCGTCGTCTCATCGTCAAAACCACAATCCAGTATCATTTTCCGTTGTTCCATTCCTAGTCAATTACCAATCATTGCACTTCTTGTTCGAACGCCTTCTTGAACAGCCAAGTCTTTAATTTCCTGCGGAATATCATCAGGGAAGGAGCCAGTCTGATGTCCACGGGAAGGGTGTTCCACAGCCGAGGAGCCACCACCGAGAAGGCCCTATCTCTCGCCCCGCCAGCCGTGCCTGTGAAGCAGGCGGGATCGAGAGCAGAGCCTCCCCGGAAGATCTCAAAGTCCTCGTGGGCTCATAGGTCGAGAGGCGGTCAGTTCGGTATCTTGGGCCGGAACCGTTTAGGGCTTTATAGGCCAATGCCAGCACCTTGAATTGAGCCGGGTAGCAGATCGGCAGCCAGTGGAGCTGGTACAACAGGGGGGTTGTATGCTCCCTGCATCTCACTCCTATTAGTATCATGGCTGCCGCACGTTGGACCAGTTGAAGCTTCCGGGCTGTCTTCAAAGGCAACCCCATGTAGAGAGCGTTGCAGTAGTCTAAACGGGATGTAACCAGAGCGTGGACTACCGTGACCAAGTCAGACTTCCCAAGGTACGGGCGCAGCTGGCGCACAAGCCTAAGCTGTGCAAATGCTCCCCTGGTCACCGCCGAGACCTGGGGCTCCAGGCTCAGCGATGAGTCCAGGATCACACCCAAGCTGCGAGCCTGCGCCTTCAAGGGGAGTGCGACCCCATCCAGCACAGGCTGTAACCCTATACCCTGTTCGGCCTTGCGACTGACCAGGAGTACCTCTGTCTTGTCTGGATTCAATTTCAATTTGTTCGCCCTCATCCAGACCATTACAGCGGCCAGGCACCGGTTCAGACCTCGACAGCCTCCTTAGTAGCAGGTGGGAAGGAGTGACAGAGTTGGACATCATCTGCGTACAGATGACACCGCACCCCGAAACTCCGGATGATCTCTCCCAGCGGCTTCATGTAGATGTTAAACTACATGGGAGACAGTATTGAGCCCTGTGGAACCCCACATGACAAAGGTTGCGGGGTTGAACAGGTGTCCCCCAATAACACCTTCTGGGAACGGCCCTCCAGGAAAGACCGGAGCCACTGTAAAACAGTGCCCCCGAGACCCATCCCCGCGAGGCGTTCCAGAAGGATACCGTGGTCGACGGTATCGAAGGCCGCTGAGAGGTCCAGCATCACCAACAGGGACACACTCCCCCTGTCGAGCTCCCGGCGCAGATCATCCACTAAGGCGACCAAGACTGTCTCAGTTTCATGTCCCGGTCTGAAACCAGACTGTGCCGAATCCAGATAATCTGTGTCTCAGTTGCTTATTCCATTTCTCTTCCATTGTCTTAACAAATATTAACAAGCCTAAATAAGCATAACTAAAGATACTAAGCAATGTTAGTGTAATATAAGGGCGTAGACATCTGCCAAGATGTCTGGAATGTCAATTAAGCCATTCCAGTGTTTGATTCCTTCTTTCTGCATTCTCTTCATGTACCAAGATCTTTTCCCCATCCCTATAGTGTGTTGTTTGCTATTAATAAAATAAGCTGTCTGTTCTGGTGTCTCTCTTGGATTTTTAACACCCCTGGGTGGAGATACTATTTAAAATCAACGAGACAAAGTTTTGGTTTAGAGTATTAACAGGGGTTTGATTCACTTTTTCAGAAGTAGCTGTCAGCCTCTCTCTCTTTTACTGAAGTATACACTGCCTCTTGAGAAAACTGAGTCTAAATATAAAAATGAAAACATGTAACTTTCTAAGGCACCAAGATATAATCATTTGAACAAAAGAACAATTTGATTCTTGTGACTATGCCATCTTTTTTATAGAAAGTAAACAAAATTGTCATGTGTGACAGTCATTTTTCAGAGGAATAAGGTCACACTGATCTAGCAAGTCATACATTTTGAGTTCATCCTGTCGTCGGGGGAAAAAAATATTTCCTTAGTTGGTCCAAAATAGTCAAGAAACTCACAGAAGGAGAAAATGCCTCTAGAACATGGCCATATAGCCCAGAAAAACCTACAACAACCCAGTGATTCCAGCCATGAAAGCCTTCGACAATACAAACTCACAGAAGTTTGGGTCATGAAAGCCAGCTATAAAATACTGGATGACTTGGGAGAAGATGTTAAATTTTATTGGAGAAAAGAGGTTTCTTATAACAATTCCTTGCACCCATGCTGTTGGCACAGAACTACTCAATACTGTTTTGCATTTAGTCAGGACAGCAATATTTTACAATTATCCCCTGTTCCATATATAAAGCCATGGTGTGTACCAGTTTCTCACAACACATAAGAATTGGAAAAGCACAGCATGTTTCCTCTTACACTTTTTCACTTATTCAATAGATAATGCAAATACAAAAAAGTGTTTAAATAAGGAGAGCCTTAAAATTTGTGGAAATCAGCAATCTCAGCCTACAACACAAGGACAAGAAAACAATATTTGGAGTGCTAAGTTGCAGTTAAAGATATTTTCTTGTATTGTGGAAATTTTTTTTGTAGTTTAACATCACTCTGTAATAGGGGACCTTGTGATCTTCCATATGCTTCTTGGGCCACAATATCACCTGACTCAACAGCAGTACACGTGAAAAAGAATTTGGAGTCTGAATAGACCACAAGTTGACCATGAGCCAACAGGATTTTGGGCTGCATCAAAAGGAGTATAGAGTCTAGATCACGGGAAATAATGGTGCTCCTCTATTCAGCTTTAGTAAGACCTCACTCAGAATACTGCATGTACTTCTGGATACCACAATTCACAAGGGATATTGACAATTGGAATGTGTCCAGAGGAGGGCAACTAAAATGATTAAATGTTTAGCCTGCAGAAGAGAAGGTTGAGAGGAGACCCGATAGACACTAGGCCTGTGCGATCAATGAAAAAAATGTTTCAACACTCATTACTAAATGGGATGGGGGGGAGAGATAATTGTTTCTAAAATATTTCTGCAATTGGATGGGATCTATAACAACGTAACTACTTTTTTGTTACTTTTTCACTAAGTAATAATTACATAAGCGGGGAAGCTTCTAGGACTCCTTTCTCCTTCATTTTAGAGCTATTAGTATGATAGTTTGTATAATTGTAGGACACATTTACTGCACTGGATGGGCTTTAATAAATGGAATGCTGATAATTTGATTTAAAGCCCTACTTAAAAGCAATTACAAAACAGAGCAAGCAAACACATTGCCTAATATTAGTACAAGCATTGTATGACTTGGAACTGAAGGTTTCTAAAAGCTTTCAGATGAGCTTTCTTCCATTAGTGTTCAATCAGCTCCTTCTGAAGAAGGAACCAGCACAGAATTATGTTGTTTGAGAGAATTGCTAAACGTTTGTTTTTAACCAATCTTATGCATAATGAACCATATGAAAGTGAAGCAATGCTCAATGTTTTATTACTAAGTAACTGTGAATAGATATGGAATAAAAATACAATTACAAAAGTCATCAACAATTTAAATATATACAGGCCATTAGAACTGCCTTTTTTGTCATTCTTTCACCACTGCAAAATGAAAGCAAGCAAACAAAAAAAATCCACCTTTAATTTTACAGATAAAGACAGGGACTTTGAAGAAATGATTTGCCCAAAGCAGTGAACATATGGGAGCCTGAAATGTGATATTCACTTTGATTTACATCTGTTTAATCTCTACCTTTAAAAGTTTTACTGTGTGGTTTCATGGCAGAATGGTGACAGCTATTTTCTTCTTCTTTGTCTGTTTATCCAAGATAATTTCTGACAGCAGTGAAAAACTTTAAAATGATGCACTTGCCCAGCAATTTTCACAAATAAATAAGCCATGTCAAAGTCATGTCTATGCTGTGTGCCTTTTGGGACACGAAGTGTAGGAATGCAATATGCATTTTTTAAAAATCCACACAACTGAGAAATTCATTTCCCAAATATACAGTTATCTGAACGCCTAGAATGTCAAGCAGGAGACCCATATTCTGTTCTTCAAATCCATTCTTGAATCTGATTCATCAAGAGTATTGTCTGCTTATGAGCAATATGAAAGATGGAGCACAATTCAATCAAGTATAAATTTCAGGAAAGGTGAAATCATGTGGTAGTTGATTTTTCTTTCTTTCAAGCAGTTGCAGGTTGGACAAAACTCTTGCATGCATTCACAGTATACCTTTCTTAAAATATAAAATCCTGTATGTAAATCTGGAAGAATCATACTGAGGTATTTCAAAAAATATTTTCAAAAGTGTTACTGAATTCCCTGAGCTATACACATGACTAAGAATATGCACCAGAAAGACAAAGTAACTCTGAAATATTATTCTTACACCCTCTCCATTACCTCTTCCCATTATCCCCCACTACGTCTTTCCCTCTGATAAAGGTTATAAATTGAATTTACAAAATCCAGAAAAATGTTATCCAGTAAAGGAAAAGACACAGTAGCAGAAATTATCATCCTCTCTCTTTGTACCTCTATACAGAACACACATATATTACATATAAATACAATGATATATACTGTCAAAGTCCTGAACCGGTGCCTGGCCGCTGTAATGGTCTGGATGAGTGCGAACAAATTGAAATTGAATCCAGACAAGACAGAGGTACTCCTGGTCAGTCGCAAGGCCGAACAGGGCATAGGGTTACAGCCTGTGCTGGATGGGGTCGCACTCTCCTTGAAGGCACAGGTTCGCAGCTTGGGTGTGATCCTGGATTCATTGCTGAGCCTGGAACCCCAGGTCTCGGCAGTGACCAGGGGAGCATTTGCACAGCTAAGGCTTGTGCGCCAGCTGTGCCCATACCTTGGGAAGTCTGACTTGACCACGGAAAATGATATTGGATTGTGGTTTGGACGATGAGACGACGCTGAATGGTTTTCGTAGTAATGACGATGTTTTTGTATAATTGCTGGATTGTGAATTGTTTTTATACTGTGTCTTGAATTTTGTTGCTCCTATGTTGTACACCACTGTGAGTCACCCCCGGGCTGAGAACAGCCATATATAAGCGAAGAAAATAAATAAATAAATATACTGTACTTGGAGTCCTGAACAGATAAGCTTTCTTACAAAGCCACATGACCTATGTTGGATGTTAGGAAGATTAGAAATGAAGGGGTGTATATTTTAATTTTTCACAAATCCACTACAGCAGAGTGACAAGACAATTTCAAGGCTTTTGTCTCTTCAATAGCTCCCTTGCTCTTGAGTAGACCTCTAACTTTCAAGGAGCCCTCTCTTCCAAAGGAATCTTATTTGCCAGTTATTAATGCAACAGCATCTCATGAATCAATATCATACTGCAGACTAAAGAAATGCTTAATGAATTTTAAAATCAATTCATTTTTAAAACAGAACAACCCCAAGTCATAAAATTGGAATGCCTTAGCAGGCTCATTGTGCATACTAAAAATCTAAATTTAATGTTTTTAGATCTTATTATAATAGGTATTATTCTCACTTGGGTAATTCTATCTTGACATTAGACCTAGGATGCATCTACACAGCAGCATTCATGCAGTTTGACACCCCTTTATCTTCCAGAACTCAATACTATGAATTCCTAGAACTTGTAGTTAAGTGAGACAGCAGCACTCTTTGGCAGAGAAGGTTAAAGTTATTGTAAAACCACCACTCCCAGAATTCCATAATATTGATCCATGGCAGTTAAAATGGCATTAAACTGCATGAATTCTACAGTGTAGATGCTCACCTTGAAACACCCCCTCCCCCAATTATAAATTAGAGAAGAAAACATAGTACTCTTCATCCACATTGGATCTCATATGGGAGAAAAGCAAGATACAAATTAAATACATAAATAAACCCAGCTTCCCAATGAGCTTTGTACTTCCCCATAAACACATAGTGGCATTGTCCTAGGTTAAATAATGCACATTAAATGAGATTTGTGGGCTAGTATGGCTGAGGGAAAAGATTTCTAGTCTTTCAACAATCCGGAGAGACACAAACTAGCAACCAGAAAACTCCTTTCGAGGCAGGACTGAATGACCAATGCCAACACAGCCAGGATATACCTCTCTTCCCGCCACTCCAATTACATCTGCTTCTATGCTTGATCTCCATGCTGTCCTAGTCTGATTTCCTCCAGACATGACCTGCAATGGGGCAGCAAACCAGAAAGTCAAGCCAAATGAAACTAGTCTTAAATTGGAGCTACACTGCCCTGCAATCTCATTTCAGAATGCAGATTAACTGTATTGATTATAAGGCTGTGTAAACTGATATAATCCAGTTCAATAGAGTTAACCCACATTCTGAAACTAGATTATGGGGCAGTGTAGATCCAGTCTCAGCCTTCACTGCACTAGAACAACTCAGCTGTAGTCCTCTGCTGTCTCACAACTAACATAATAACTACCCTACCTATTCTGTTACCATTTGCAATGTGTAAATAAAGCTTATCAGACTGGAAACCTATTCTAGCAGATTCTGGCACTTTACTAGTCAATCCCTGACTTCTGGGGAGAGGTGTTCAGTATAACTGCAGTATAATAAATTGCACATGGCTAAAACCCAGGTTGTCTTCCTCCATTCTCAGTGCCACTCTACACATCTATACTCAAAAGTAATGAGGCCAATTACACTTCCAGATAAATTTGTATAGAAACTATAGAACATAATAGTTGATTTTCCTTGTGAGATTGTTACATCCTTTAAGTGAAAGGGTGTCATTGAGTGGGGAAACTACTTTAAGATAAGGGACTCTCCACACCAACACAGTTGGTGGGGAGAGCGATTTGCCCCACCCCCTGAAGGGAGAGAATCGGAGGTTCCTTTAGAACCTCCTGGAAGAGGGGCGGGGGCTGGCTAGTCACGTGAGCCAGCCTCCTTCCCTCAGTCTTGTGAGACTTTTCACGAAGAAGGACGTACCTTTGCTTGCTGCTCAGGTCGGTCTATGGAGCTGGCTGGGAAGGAGGGGGTTCCTTCCCTCCTTCCCCTGAAGAGCCTGGGCAGCAGGCGAGGTCGTCCCCAGGAAGATCGGGCCAGCCAGGCTTGGAATCGGGCGGCGGTCGCTCGGGCCGTCCCGGGCGGCGGCCGCCATTATTGAGCATGGCGGGGGCAGGAGAAGGCTTCTCCTCGCCTCCCTCTGTTTGTCCGCCGTCATTGCGCGCCCGTTGCCTGTCCTTTTAGGAGGCTGGGCCTTGGCGCGCGGGCTGGGATGGGCCTGGCGGTGGCGAGCGCCTCGCAGGGGTTGCGCGCGTCCGGTTGGCGCGCGAGGCGCGTTCACTGTTGGCTCCGTTTTGGGCGCCGCTGCACCGGACGCCATTTTGGCTGTCAGGGACGAGCGTGGCCACACTGGCGCCATTTTGGTCCCGCTGTCAGAGGCACCGGCGGCCATTTTTTGACAGCTATTTTGACGCAGTTAAGCACACTGCGTGGCGCAGTCTTGGCCTTAAACGAGACGTGGGCCTCGATACGGCCGCGCGGTAGTTCGGGTTAGGCCCCGATTCGGCCGCGCTAGTGGCTGTGGCTGTTTTTGTCAGCCGTGCTTGGTGGAGGGATGACTTATTAATCCCTTTAAGCAGCGGCCGCCATTTTGGTTGGGCGAGCTGGCGCCATTTTGTATTTTGGCATGGCCCCCCTTTTTTACCCTGCTAAAAGAAGACTTGCATAAGTTGCAATAGGGAATGGCAGATTCCTTTTGGTTATGATCTAATTGTGAAGTTGTGTGGGGTTATAGTTTTATGAATATATATAATATAGAAAATAAGAACAATATTTATATATATATATTTAAAAAAAGAAAAGAAAAGAAAAGAAAAGAAATAGAACCTTTTGAGTGTTGTTCTCCAGTCTCCTGATGCCAAGTATATTACATACACATAGTGAAGCGGTGATTGGGGTATATCATTGGGCTTTTGTATAATGATATGGTACGGGTGTGAGTCTGGCTGTGGACTACACACTCCTGCCAACTAAGTACTTCTGGTGGATCGTAGAATCACCTACACACTCCTGCTGGGTCATGGAGCCAGCGGACCATGACTTGACAGCTGTAGTTTAGGTGAACTGATCAAATGCAGCACATGGTGTCTCTTCCAACTCTTTGATTCTATTAATTTTTAGGCAGGAGAGGGTGATGGCACACTGTGTCTCTTCCAACTCTTTAATTCTATGAGTTTAAGGCGCCATAGGCTGGAGTGGTGAATGACACGAGGGGTTTTCTTCCAACTCTTTGATTCTATGATTCTAGGGTGCCTTTGGCAATCTTACACTGTCACCATGCAAGGTTATTTGTACACAAATATAGCTTTAGCGTTTTTAATGAGCGTTGGGCGGTATAGGTAACTACATGCATATATAGTTGGAAGTAGGGATAGATTTATGTGGGATCTCTTCCAGCTTGGGACTTTATGGTTGTGGCAGGCTAAGTGGGTGCTGTGAGGGACAACCTTGCGTTGGGTGCGGTGCTTGCTCTTATTGGTGTTTTCTACTCCCCTCTGTTTCTTTAGGATGCCTTCAAAGAAAAACAAGGGGGGCCACAAGGGAAAGGGTCCTGCAGAGAAGATGGGTCACAAGCGCCCTTTACGTCAGGACGGGTCATCGTCGGATGAAGATGGAGTGTCTATGGAAGATCTGGAGGCCCTTCTTCAGCGTGTTAATCAAGTTGAAAAGAATAGGGGGGTTGGTTTGGGCGGGGCTGGTTCAGGCTCCGCTCGACGGGCAAGTAAGAAGCAGTTGTTCAAATCTTTGTTGTCCCGGGTCTCTATTTTAGAGTCGACCTCAACCGCGGGGGCGGAGAAGGCGGTCCAGCTTCCTGACCAACTGGCGGCTCCAGGGGCTGCGGAGGGCTCTTCTGGGGTGTCTTTGGCTGTGCAGACCATCACCAGCCCTGAAGCACCTCCATCCGTGCGGGCTTCGTCGGGGTCCTCGGCGGCTGCTGTGGCCGGACCCAGTCAGCCCGCGGCATTGGCCTCCACGTCCAGTGCCGTGGCAGGGTCCACCCAGTCGGTGGGGTCGGCTGTTGCTGCCGCTGTTGTAGCAGGGAGTGAGCAGTTGGGGACGGCTGTCCCAGCAGGTACTTCCACCACACTCACAGCAGCAAGTACTTCCACCTCACTCACATGGCCCTGGGACCAGGGGCGGGCTCAACCGGAGGTTGGGGTTCAGTCACATGTTGCAGTTGGGGTTCAGTCTGTGGGTGGGTCGGAGCCTAGTGTGGGAGATAAGAAAGATGATTCTGCCAATCATTTGGCCAAATCGGCTATTGTTACATTGGAATCGGCCCGAACTGAGGAAGCAAACAAATTTTGGGGCACAGCAAAATGGCCACCGCAGGCGACGCCCACTGTTAGTCTTTCAGGTTTGGGTTCCCATTTGGCAACCAAAACACTGGAGAAGATATTGAGAAATGAATATATTGATATCTTTTCTCTATACTTTAGGGATCTGGGTAAGAAGGAGAAGGATGAGTTAGATGAGGACAGTAAGGAGAGAATTAAGAAACGCAAGGTTGAGCAGAATTGGGAGAACTGGCTCCCTTGTTTCACGATGTACGCAAATCTGCTTTCTGATGCTGCCCCGGAAAGGGCTACAGCTTTGTGGCAGTATCAGAATATTATTAACAAGGCTTACGTTAGCGGCCCTCCTAATGCGTGGCTAGAGTATGATAGGCGTTTTAGAGCTGAAGCGGCTTGCCACCCAGACAAACGTTGGGATTTGATTGATGATCAAATTTGGATTGAAGTTATGAATCCTTCTAGGGTTTCCTCTGCCTTGAAGGCGGACAGCGGGCACACTATTCAGAACACAGCGGGACAGCCCTCTCGGCAGGGGGCTCCCCAGCTGCAGTCCCAGCGTCAAAAGCCTTTATGCTGGGAATTTGTGGCTCAGGGAGCTTGTTCACGGAAGGACTGTCGATACGCACACTCGTGCTCTATTTGTTATGGGACTCACCCATCCCAAAATTGCCCCAAGGGGAGAGCCGCAAGAGGTAATACTAGGGACACCCAATTCATTAAGAAACCTTCTGGACAGGCCGCAGTTTCACAAGGGCCCCAGCCCAACTAAGTTACATCAGTTGAAGGTTTGGGGTGCCCATAAATTTTGGCACTCATTCCTTCTATAGGGGCGGCATAATTGGCAGCTCACCCGGGTTATACTGATGTGGCCATTAAATCAATTGGCAGGGGGAAATAGGATGTTTACAAGGATATGTTCGCTTGGCGTTTGTTTGTTTGTTGTTTATTTTGCAGAGACTGCCAGGCTGGTGCATAGATGGAGTATCCTTGTTTGTGGGCATAGTTATGTCCACTGGGCGGAGAGATACGCCAGGAACTCGTCCTTTGGCCAGCGTCTGGGTTACGCTTCCACTGCATTGGCGAGTGGAAGGGTGTTCGTGGCCTTCGCTGGGCCGGGTTGCGCTTCCACTGCATTGGCGAGTGGAAGGGTGTTCGTGGCCTTCGGTGGGCCGGTGCTCCATATCGGAGGTAACGATCTGGGCCTGCTTAACGGCAGGGCCCGGTATTTACAAGCC
The DNA here is from genome assembly GCF_037176765.1 of Anolis sagrei. Classification (NCBI taxonomy): domain Eukaryota; kingdom Metazoa; phylum Chordata; class Lepidosauria; order Squamata; family Anolidae; genus Anolis; species Anolis sagrei. The sequence goes on from NC_090021.1 coordinate 274,532,915, forward strand.
CGTGCTGACATTCCTAAGATCTGGTAGGCAGGGCCCCGGGTTCACATCGCTTGGTCGGCCATCATTCACGCCTTCGGTGGCCAGGAGGCGGTGACGTCAGGAAGCTCGAGAAGGCCAGAAAGCGTGTGAACCGGGCCATGCGCACGGTTTTGGCATGGGGTAGGGGATTTTGGATACACCATGGAGACATTACACATGACAAAACACAGTTTTACTGTTATGGTGGTGTACAACCCGCAGATTTGGGTACATTTAACACGTTTGGGCAACGCACAATTTGGGCTGATTTGCAGTTAGGCATTCAGGAAGTGTAAGGGGCTTGGTGGGGGATGGGGGCGAAATAGACATTTGCCCCCAATCTGTGGCATAAATAGATCAGGAAAACACGGACATGGAGGTATACACAAGGCACCACTTAAGGGTGGGGGTCAGTGTACAACAAACACTCACCTAGAAGTCACCAAATGGGTGAGGGGACATCAATTGGCACAGTAAAGAGAGAAGCTGATATCAATAATCGGACGCAGGCTTCTCCAGATTTTTACCTTCAGGTTGCCTGGTTGGGGATCCAGGGCACACAAATATTACACACTAACTAGCCGAGGACGCTGCCTCGGTTAGCCACCAAGTTCCTTGACACTTAGTTTAGTTCAGGAAAAGTTAAATAGGTAACATTCAATAAAAGTTGCCCAATTTGAATCCATACATTGTTGTCTGTCTCGTTATTTCAGGGGTTAAGGGGCAAATGAGTTACATTCTTTTTTCTGTGATGAAATGAGCTCAATGCAATAGTATCCAGAAAATATGTTTGAAGATAGTAATAGGAGATATTCAGACCTAGATGTACTGATATTCCACCTCTCAGAATAAATACTGGACCTGTTGAGAGGGATCCCAAAGCCACAAATTCCAAATTGGTGTGGTGCATCTAATTGAACATTTGACTAATGTTTACTTCAAAATGTTTTTTTTCCTTAAAATTTATGTGTAAGATGCACAATCACAATCCCATTTGGAACAAAATGACATCAGTATTAAATCCCTGAGACTAAATTGCTGGTGCTTAAGTAATATACACATCCCTTTCAGTGCATACCTGTTCACATTTAATACCAGTGATGATCTATTCCTCTCATAATTGATTCATGAAAACATAAATGGCCAGAATGAATAACTATTTGGTCATGTGTATTTAGAGAAGGTAATTAAATCTGAACAATACTAAGATTTTAGTAATAGCCTCAAAGTGTCTGTTGGGCATGGCTCCAGCCTGGGCAATTTCATTTGACAAATAATGTTTTGACTCCAGCTTGAGGAATTAAGAGTCTAGTAGTAGCATTAACATTGATTCACTTACCTAGATAAAGTCCATCACCAATACTTTATCTAGTGCCATTAGAAAGGTACTTGCCTTCCCTGACCTCTGCTCTGCTTATTTGAAACCATTGCTGAATAGTTATCTGAAGAGTTACCGTACATCGTTTTGGTTATAGTCAGGGTGGGCAAAGGTCTCCTGAAATATGTTTTTGTGTCCCTTGGCATCTCCAGAATCATCAAACTGAACCTCTTCTGCCCAAACAAATAGCTCCTCCAGGTGAAACAATTTTAACTTTTAAATAGATTATAAGGCATCCCCACATTATTTAAGTTTAAAGAACCATTTTAAGGAACCAGAAATTGACCTCATCCCTCCAGGCTTTTGTTTTATTTCTTTTAGAATTTAATGTGATACAACAAAACTCACTGCAGTTTCCAAGAAAATCCTATCTTTTACTACAGATGTCCATCTCAATCTACAAGAAGAAGGAAATGGGATGGATTTTTACATTTTTTTGGCATGTCCAGTGCTACTTGGGACATTATAGATCCCTTTATTTTTATTATAGGCCATCGCTCGTGGCTGAGAATGCTTGTCTTCTAGAACTAGAGTCTTTGTGGAGAGTCTATAAGTGACTGTAGGGGCCTATTCTGGATCTGCGTTGTTTTTCACAAAGAGGACATACATTTCCAGATGGAAGAAGGTCCCAACAAGGGTTTGCTTGACTGTAAAGTTTTTTACTGGAAAGTGGTGAGCATGAGATAGGGAGGGAGGTCCTTGAATTTTCCTTTCTCTTTGGAGATGCTGCTGCCATGTTTCCAACAGAGTCCCACTGGCAATGTCACTTGCTCAGAATGAGGTGTCTAGCCATGAGATCAATCATCAGGGTGTCAATCAGATTACTTTATCACCATTGATCAAATGGTTGTCATCAAAGCAATTAACTTCCCCGGGAGGGATCTGCTGAGAAACTCTTTGTCTAGGAAATCATCAGCAACAGCCGACCAAAGGAAAAGGGGTAATAATAAGTCATTTTGCAAGAGAAACCATATATATATATATATAATTGTATTGATTTGAATTTGGGGTGTGGACAGCAATACAATTTTAGTGCAGTATATTACACAGAGTCATGGTTCTAATAAAGTGAATCCAAAACACCTCTAGGGCTGAATAATCTGAATTGCAGCTGGATTATTTTGGTGGTGAAGATATGTCCCTAGTTAAATGGGACTTGCTTCTAATTCAGTGTTTATCCAAAGCTATATTATCTACAGTAAGTCCCACTGAAATATAGTAGAAACCTTATTTGTACTAGAGGACAACTGATTTAAGAGAGAGGGAGAGAGAGAGAGAGATGACAGATATTTCTGAACAAACATTATACATCTCTGAAAAAGTTCTATTTATTTTAGTAATCTCATTTACCATTGAAGATGGTTTACTGAAGAGTCTGTGGGTCTGTTTTGCTGGCTGAGAATCTTAATGCTGTAGTTCTCTATGCTCTCTCTTAACTGAAGGGAACTTTTTTCTCTCTTTCTCTAGGAGAATTTAAAAGACCAGGCCCAGTCAAATGAATTTCCAATTTTATTTAGAGCATCAAATGCATGTCTGCCTACTAACCTGGTAGGTCATAATCCAAAAAGAATGAGAGGCCTGAGTCATGAACTCTTATCACTCTAATATATTTTGTCAAGGTTGCCAGACCACTGCTGTAAAGAGTGTGTGATGGGGAAATCCCATGAAGTGAATGAATTCAATAAAGTTTTGATTTCTAGCCATGACTTGATCATGTATTGCCTCCTGGAAGGTAAGCAATCATTGTCTGGTTCTTGCTATGCAACCCATTCTCCAGTATCTTAGCATGACAGAGAACAAAATATTCTGTGTAACATTCACAGGGTCAACCTTTTCTTTGGGAAAAAAATCCTTATTGCCTGGATATACGAATAACAGAATAGGAAGCATGGTGGACAGGGGAAGCAAATACAAAGCCCTTCTAGTATTCTTTCATTATCTATTTAGCAATGTGTAAATGCCTCTGGTGGCACGGTGGGTTAAACAGCTGAGCTGCTGAACTTGCTTACTGAAAGGTAAGCCAACCTAGCAGTTCAAAAACATGCAAATGTGAGTAGATCAATAGGTACTACTCCTGCGGGAAGGTAAAGGTGCTCCACGTAGTCATGCCGGCAACATGACCTTGGAGGCATCTACAGAGATAAGCACCAATCCCCAGAGTCTGACATGACTGGACTTAATTTCAGGGGAAAACCTTTACCTTACCTTGACCTTAAGCTGTGTTTACAATCCTAAGGCTAATCCGTTCTTTTCTTATGTCTGTCACACTTTCCCCTTTCTTTTTTATGTGGAACAGTCTTGGTTTTTTGGGTTTTTTGGTCAGGAAGGGAGAGAAATCTTGCAACATCTTTGAGACACATATTTCACCATAAGACTGCATTGACTCCACTTCATCAGATACATGTGGAAATGAGTTCATGAAAATGTGATGAAACAGGTCCATTAGTCTCACAGGTGCCACTAGACTCCTTCTACCTGGCCTTTACTGAAACAGATTAATGTAGTTAGCTACACTTTGTGTTTTTTACTTCATTGTATATTTGGGGAGCAGGGGTATTATTTTTTGATTCCAGAACCCTTTGTAGATATCAAAATCTGTGAATGCTCAGGTTGGCACAATAAAATGCTGTCCCTTATACAAAATGGCAAAATCTGTGGAAGCGGAATCTATGGATATGGAGGGTTGACTGTATAATGCACACAGAGAAAGAGATGAAGCCACACAGTTACACTATTGGACTATTTGGGAGCACAATTATGGTGAGTGACAGCACCTTAAAATTTACCAGTAAAACACTGACATAATCAGTTGCTATTTTCATAAAACAGATGCAATTCAAAAGCAAGGTCCTGGGGGGAATATGATCAGAGAAGCAGAACAGCAGGACTGTTTTTATTTGTTTGCTTTGTGTGTCACCTTTTCCTCAGAGTGGGATCCAAGGCAGCCCCCAGAAAAAAGTCATTTAAAAATGAACAATAAAACGTTAAAGCAATTAAAATCACCACATAAAACAAAAACAAAAATTTCAAAGACATACAAACATTTAGAAAGATAAATACAACATCCCAATAAAAGGTTTCCCAGTTTATATATTAAAACCCTGTTTAAACAAAAATGGACTTTGTCTGCCAGTGAAGGGAAGCAGGGAGGAGACCAGGCCAATCACCTGCAGAAGACAGTTTCAGTTAATTCTTTTCCTAAATTTATTTTTCCTTTCCAAAGTCAGCCCTCATTCTGTTTCCTTTTCTAACTATGGGGCTATTTTTAATCAGTCAGAAAATAACCCAGGAAGAAGGGCCAAGAGTAGGTTATCTACTACCCTGATCCTACCTTTAAAAAGAAAAATAACCAGATAACACAGTACTGGGTGTCTGGTCAATAGTTTACCTCTCATTGCAACTATTTCCTCTCTGCTCTGCAGTTTTATTTTTCTAAGATTTGCTCTATTTTGAAAATGTATTAATATTTTATCTTGGTTTTTTCCTTTTTATAGCTTTCTGAGACACCTTGAATAAAAGATGGTAGTGGGGACTATAATTATTAATAAATACAAGAATAAATATGCTTCCAGCAGGAGCCCAGTAAGCTGTCTCTCTTGATTCTGTTCTTATGTTTAGATAGTCCTCCCTCTTACCACCCACTTTCTTTGAAATATAATTGTTTTGAGGTTAATTTCCTTATATAACTTATTTTACCAATCAAGGGCGCTCATTGAAAAGGGAAAGAATTTATTCCCAGCTCTCGCTTGTGCTAATGTTTGTAGAGATATGTCTCATAGTTCAATATTATAATTACTAAAAGGACTTTCTGGTATGTTTACAGACTCAGCCTGATATTCTTCTAGCAATACGAGAGAAAGACCATTTTCCACTGAAGTTTTTTTGTACTGGTTTTTTTGTTTTGTTTTGTATTCTTTCCAAGGTCAGAATTAAGGAAAATTTAGAGTCCTGTCCCCAATAGTGAGCCAATAAGAGTCATATTTCCTGCAGAGATGTCAGAAGTAATCAGACTGAAAGAAGCAAAGATTTATTTTTCTGCATGTTACAAAAAGTAGTATGTGTTTCAATGTTATTTGTCCTTCTCTTTCTGAAAACAACAGCAGAAACAAAAACCAGCTCAACAATATCACACAGATAAAATTACTAGTGTGCTTTGATATACAGTGGAGAAGTCACAACAAAAATAAGATTGCTGGCCAGTTGTATCTTCCTCTCCCTCATAATCTGATTTTAAAAGATGAAGTATAAAAAGTTACACAATATAAAAAGTAAAAAAATCTGGAATATTGATACAGATTGAATATCCTGCATTTATCTAAAATGCTTGGGATCAGAAGAGCAATGTATTTTTGAAATTATACCTAAAGGATTCCCTTTCCCATACAGTCCACCCTGCACACTTAGGTCCTCTGGGGGGTGTCTGCTCCAACCAGCCAGAACTCGACTGGCAACTGTCACCCAGAGGACCTTTTCATTAGCTTCCCCAACACTGTCGAATGACCTGCCAGGAGAGTTTTTACATGGTTTTTAAATTTCAACAGCTGATTCAGCTGTCGAAATTTAAAAATCATGTAAAAACTTATCTCCTCTGGCAGGCCTACCCAGTCAGCCTTTAAGCATTAATTTTAAATGTATGTCTTGTGTTTAATCTGATTTGTGTATTTAAATATATATTTTGTAGAAACATGCTTTAATATGTAGCTTTTATATAAATACATTTTAATAAATGGATTTGTAGTACTTTTATAATTTTAATGTGTTTTAATTATTCTGTAACCCGCCTTGAGTAACAAGGAGAGGCGAGTAAAAAATAAAATTATTATTACTGTTATTTTTAAATTATTTTTTATTTTGGAATGCCTGAATATACATAATGATAGATATGACCCTGTCTAAACATGACATTTATGTATGTTTCATATATACATTGTACACATAGCCTGAAGGTAGTTTTATATACATCATTTTAATACTTATGTGCATGAGACAAAACTTTAGTACACTGAAACATAGGATAGCAAAGCTATCACTATCTCAGCCAGACATGAGGACATTTTTTAAGACCAGACTAAAAAATGGGCATAAAACTCTCTTTTAAAATAAAATCTGCAGAAAACTGTGAAAATCATACATTATGGCAAAAGTATGATAGCTGAGACCCTGCACTAGTTGCGCAACACTGGTCAGAATTAATGAAGAGAACACATGCACGAGACAGCAGAGAAAGTGAGAGACACAGCTATGACAGGATAGCAGTGAAGTAATTTAACTCAGGAGGGACAGGATATGGGTGAGGTAATGTAATAGTATTTCTTCCCTCATTTTATCCTTCCTTCCATTGCAACGACTCCGCCGCAGTTGCGTCTCTCACTCAGTGCACTCACTTGAGCATGTGTTCCCCTAATTCAGACCTGCTTTGCGCAAGTAGCGTAGGGTCCCAGCTATCACACTATTGCCTACTACTACCACTCCCCCAACAATAGCAATTAGACTATCTCCCTGATCCACCCAACTAACCATTTCCCTATAAAAACTTAAAAAGAAAAAAATTCTCCCTACTTCTTTATATTTTTTGGAATTTTCTACTTTCCTATAATTAATTGTTCCCCCACTTTCACTGTATTGGTATGTTTTAGTATTTAGTTCATAAGTAATAAAAATGTTTTTTTTTAAAGTTAAAATGAAGACAATGAGTCTATGAATTTCAAACAGATGAGTCCTATTAAATTGCTTGAGGTCACTTGCAAAACTTTAAACATGCCTAAACAAGCCATTATCTTACAATCAATATGGACCGTCCTTAGTTTCAGGAGGCATAGAATTGGATTCCAGAAGTTGTCTGTAGCCCACAGTTTGCAATATGGAGACCCCCCATTATACACTAAGTGATCTGTTTGCCTGCACCCACCTCATTCCTTTATTTCTGAGAATTTCTTCTCTTACACATGGTTCAATCAGCATGGAAACAAAAATAATAACACTCTACAATTCCAAGAGCATTTCCCCTTCAAAGTGTGTCTTTCAACTCAAGTACTCTTCATAGATCTCTTGGGGTGCAATTACTGCCAAATGACTTACATATGTCCCTCTTGTAACAACCTCTACATCAAGAGCATTGTTCTTATTGGAAAATAGCTGGGCTAGCAAACAGGCAATGAGAGCAGCAAAATGATGTCTCCATCTCTGGAATTCAGGTCACAGAATGACAGAGTCAAAAGAGACCATAACAATAACCATTTCTTCTTCCTTGTTCAAAATGTAGTCAGACATTTGACCTGGGAAGAAACTATCCATATCAGTAATTTAAATGAATTATTAGTCCCTTAAATATTATCAAGCCTTAGAGCAAATGCCCTCCTCACAGCAATGACTAACTACAGCCCATCCAAAGATCTAAAAAATCTCTTCACCTTGAGAAATTTCTACCACCTTATTCATGACATTATTTCATATTCATGTTATCATTTGAGGTTGAGGTGAGGTTAAGGTGAACAATGCCAGTAATATACCATTCCTTTTTCAGATAATGGAGGTAAAGTCAGGAGTATTGCAATACAATTACAAAAAGAACACTTTGCTAAATTCTCCCTACATTTAAAAAAGCCTAAAAATTAAGTATGTAAATCAACTTGCTACAGCTTACACAGATTAAGTTACTTGTACACATTTACCTAGTTGAAAGATATATTTAACTCAATGAAAAGTACAGCAGGAACTTACAAGTATTAATTTGGATGCATGTGTCTTTTCACAGTTCTACACTGACACCAAAAAGTGGGCTCTAAGCAGTATCCCAGATGTCAATTTGAGCGTGCTTGTCAGCCTGAAAGGAACTCCCTGAACCACCATAGTGGCAGCAGACAGTCCCTGCCATCCAGCCACATAGAACTACCCTGCTTTCACCCCATGTTACTGCTGGCTACAGCAGCAAGACAGCTGTCTGCCTTATCCTTTCCGCATCTCCCTTCTCCTAGCCTCCTCTACGGGTCATGCAACACAGAGTAGAAGGAAATAAATCCCCCAAGAATACAGTTATCATTTACCTTGCTGCTGTAGCCAACAGTGACACAAGGGGGGAGGGGCACAGCTATCCCATATCTCCAGACCGCCTGAGCCAAGGGAGTGCAGGATGTCTGTCTACTTAGTAACTGTCACTGACCCTATACAGGTCAGGTCTAGACTTTCTGTTAGATCATATCTTCTGGTTGGAACCTGCCTTTGTCCCGTGGCCCTTCTCTTGGTCTCACCACCACTGCACAGATAATTAGTGGGAACACCAGAGAGGCAGGCTTTTAAAGAAGACAGTTTTTAAGACCAAGCCAGGCGGTGATGTGTTTTATGTAATTTAATAAATTTGTTTAAAGGTATTATTGCTTTCATCTATGTATTTTCAATATTTCTATCATATACTATTTTAATGTTACAAGCATTAAATTTTTAATCACAAATGGTTACAGTTTTTTTTTTCTGTTAATTGCATTGAGTTCCACTTGGTAGAGAAATATGGCGTAGAAATATAATAATAATAATAATAATAATAATAATATGAAGAAGAAGAAGAAGAAGAAGAAGAAGAAGAAGAAGAAGAAGAAGAAGAAAGACACAGACACAGAAACAGCATTTCAGGTCAGAATTTCTCCTACATTAGATTAACCAGGGTAAAGCAGCCCTGTGTAGCATTTAACAACAGGCATGGTTAGGTTCAGTCGGAATCTTCGTAATTCAGAATAAATTTGGAAATATTTGCTTTTTGATTGATTTTGAAGTTTTTAAGGAAACCGGAAGTCTCTTTGCCCTTCCAAAGCTTTTTCCTCCATTTCTGTTACGAAGCAGTAAGTGAGTCGGAAATGATCCAAAGTTTCCCCACTTCTGGTCCCTGGCCTCGGCTCAAACCTGGGAAGCGTTTTAAAACCCTGTGGATAACTTTCCTCCCTCTCTGTTAGGAATCAGCCTGTGTTGTGTTCAGGATCATGTTGCTTCTGATGTGGGCAATGATGTGAGAAATGGTGAGGGAAATGATGGTGCTGAGGTTCAAGATGGAGATGGTTTGGTCAATGATTTTCTTGCAGACAATGCCAGAAAGGCCTCAGTGCAAAGGGCAGTTTCTCATGAGAATATTCCTGCTGGGCATGGGGATGATGGTTTACTTCCTCTATCTGTGAGCTCTCAAGATTTGGGTTTGGAGAACAATCTGACACCTGAAAATTTTAATGAGCAGCCAGAAAGGGAGTTGAAAAACAGGCGGCTGGAGTTCAGCCAGGACCGACAACAAACTCAAGGTTTACGTTGCTCTGAAAGGCTTTGTCAAATAAGAGCCAAGAGTGGGGGAAAACGAAACAATTTTCTGGGTTTTGGGATATAAGGTTTGCTTCAAGGGAAAACCTGTTAGATCAGACATCATTTGGAAATCAAGTTCATGTGCCGTGGAAATCCTGTTTAAGGGGTCTTGTTCCTGTGGATACTTCTAGCCTTTCGGTGTTGATTAGCAGCGTTTGGATTGTCTTTGCATCCTATTGATTCCTATCTGGATAAATACTGCCTTGGATTGTTTTTATATCCTTTGTGGACATTGCTTTGCGTTACTGCATTTTATTGACCTTTTACTTTTTGGAACTTTCCTATTTTCTTAAAAGCATTTCTTTCTACTGGCTATTTTACTATCCTAAAAAGGATTTGTTTCTTCACTCAACATGTGGTATGTTTTAAAATCAGAGGGCTTTTTCCTATCCTAGAGTGCAACACTCTCATCTCCCTTTGTGAGTCTGGAAAGTGTTTTTTAACCCAGTGGATAACTTCCCTCCCTCTTGTCTCCCTTTGTGAGCCTGGAAAGTGTTTTTAAACCCAGTTGATGACTCCCCTCCCTTCATGAGCTTGGAAAGTGTTGTTAAACCCAGTTAATGACTCCCCTCCCTCTCGTCCCCCTTCGTGAGCCTGGAAAATGTTTTTAAACCCAGTGGATGACTTCCCTCCCTCTCATCTCTCTTCGTGAGAATGGAAAGTGTTTTTAAACCCAGTGGATGACTTCCCTCCCTCTCGTCTCCCTTTGTGAGCCTGGGAAGTGGTTTATACCCAGTGGATAAATATCCTCCCTTTGCTTCCCCCCCCCCCCCTTTCTGGAGTAAAATAACTACTTTCAAAGCAAAGACCACCCAATGAAACAGGAAATTACACTTTCAAACCATTAAGGAAGGATTCAAAAGTCTTGGAAGTTTTGAAAAGTTTTGAATATTTTTTTCTGTGAAAATCGAAATGGACGTTAGAATTGAACCACCAGTGGCCTGTACATCCAAAACGAGTTTTGAACCATTTTTTTAATCAAACAAGCCTATTTAGCAACCATAGGACGAAACACTTTCCACACCTACCTAATCAGTGTAGATGTACCCTTGTCTTTGATTCTGAAGCTAATCATGCATCCACTCAGCTCAACAGTTTGACAGCTACCAGTTTAAGAATCAGAACATATTTCTTTCTGTTTTTAATGTTGCAGATTGAGCTTTTCACCATACACCAAAAGTAAACTGTAGTGTAATCTAGAGATGGTGAGGAAACTGATAATGAGTGAAATAGGCCAAATCCCAAATCTAATACTTGCCTGATTAGTACCTCAAAAAGCATCACTTGGCCATGGTGGTCCACACCTTAGTTACATCTAAAATGGACTACTGCAATGCACTCTACATAGGGCTGCCTTTGAAGACAGCTCGGAAACTGCAGTTAGTGCAAAGGCCGGTAGCCAGATTACTAACTGGAGCTGGTTATAGGGAGCATACCATGCCCATATTAAAGCAGCTCCACTGACTGCCAATGAGTTTCCGGGTCCAATTCAAAGTGCAGGTTATTACCTATAAAGCCCTATACGCTTTGGTTCCAACCTATCTTCAAGACCACATATCCTTCTATGAATCAACGCGAGCACTAAGATCTACTCTCACATCCACCACCATTGCAAATGTGACTGACCTCAATGAGGGAGAAGGCATTTTCGGTGGCTAACCCGACCCTACAGAACACTCTCCCAAAAGAAATTTAAACAGCTCCCTGCCTTTCTTCTTTCAAGAGCCAATTAAAACTTCCCTGTTTAGACAGGCCTTTACTGAAAGAAACTAAGATGGAGCCAAGGCTTTAATGGTGCTTCTTTTTTGACTTGGGTGATGGTTGGAGTTTTTATGTAGAGATATCTATCTGTGTGTGTGGGTTTTCTGTAGACGGTGTGACCCAATTGTTGATCTGGTTTGCGGATGACTAGGACATCTAGAAAAGGCAGTCTTCCTTCATTTTCTTTTTCCATGTGAATTGGATTTTTGGGTGGATGCTGTTAAGATGGTCCAGAAACCTGTTGAGTTCTTCTTCTCCATGGCTCCAAATGGTGAAGGTGTCATCCACATATCTGAACCATATCGTGGGCTTTTTGGTTGCTGTCTCCAGGGCTTGTTTTTCAAAGTGTTCCATGTAGAAGTTAGCTATGACTGGGCTGAGAGGGCTCATCCAATTCACAATGGAAAAAGAAAATGAAGGAAGACTGCCTTTTCTAGATGTCCTAGTCAAGGAACATGAAAGGCACTGCAGACTACTTCAACCAGAGAAGTCAGCCATAGCAGAGCACCTGATGAACCAGCCGGGACACAGCATATTATTTGAGAACACAGAAATGCTGGACCACTCCAACAACCACCATGTCAGACTACACAGAGAAGCCATTGAAATCCACAAGCATGTGGACAATTTCAACAGAAAGGAGGAGACCATGAAAATGAACAAAATCTGGCTACCAGTATTAAAAAAACTCTAAAATTACTACAGCAGAACAGCAGAGAGGAAACAACCAGGCACATCTTAACACCTCTCAACAGAACATTTTCCCAGGCTCAGCCAAGCCTTCAAATGCTAATGAAGGTGGTCAGCTGAAACATTCACACCTACCTTCAGCAGAGAGCTCTTTGCCCCACCCCAGTCATTCCACAGATATATAAACCCATTTTCCTATTTCTAACAGACCTCACTACCTCTGAGGATGCTTGCCATAGATGCAGGCGAAACGTCAGGAGAAATGCCTCTAGAACATGGTCCTATAGCCCGAAAAAACCTACAAGAACCTAGTGATTCCAGCCATGAAAGCCTTTGACAAAACATTAATCAGAAGGTTTTTTATGATTTTTATATTGGTTGTTATTGCTTTGTGTTATTGTCTTTGCACTTTTTGTATTTTGCATGTTTGCACCTTTGAGTGCTTTGTGAGCCGCCCCCAATCCCTCTGGGAAATTGTGGGGGGGGGGGGGGTTAAATAGCATGTATTATTATTATTATTATTACTCAATAATACCTGTAGAACCATTAATTACACAAATGGGAATCTCCCCAAATGCTGTTAATTCCATGAGGAAACTGCATTAGGTGGGAACAATATCCTTGATCACTGTTTAAATCTAAATATTCTACCACTCACATGCTGTTAGAATTATCCAGATAGCTACTGTTAGTTACTAGAATAGAGAGAAAAGCAGGTTCGGAGAGTACTAAGACCAATCATATCATGAACAAAAGGGTGTCAAGTTCCTCCTTACCCCAATGCTATTTTCACAATTTCAATATCAACAGCATATAGTTGTTTTGTATGAAAGAAGAAGAAACCAAAGGAGACCTTGATCATAGATGTCTCTTCTGACAATTCATTTGGCTCTGAATTCAGACTCTGAGGTAGGTGTATTTGGGTTTCACCATTTTCATCAATGGCCTCCCTTGGTGTCCTTGAGACTATAGAGCATGTTACATCTACAACAAGCACTGGGATCTCAAGCCGCAGATCTAATCTGTGAAGTCATAGAATCCAGCCTACCAGAGTGTCTGAGTACCAAATATAATTCATTCCCCTATGCTCTTTCCCTTATAGGTGACAAGATCCCTAGGTTTTCTCAAATTCCTGAATACAAGAACATTTCTTTTTAGAGAGCCAGTTGTGTGAGTACCATTGATGCTTAAATGCTGCACAGATGCCCCTTTAATAAATAGTACAGTCTGAGATTGTTCCTTTTATTATGTAGGACATGTATGACATCCTTTTAAAGCTGGACTATCTCCTTGGGCAGAGTGTATAGGTTCTGTGAAATTTGAATCAAATACTTCATTATCCATTAGCAAGAAGAAAGTCTTGTCTTGACAGTGTGCAATCTGACCTCAAGGTGATGAGAGCTTCCCCAGCTTTTGCAAGCTAGCAGGTGCTTGACCCTCACAAATGAAGTTGTGCAGCCAGGTATGCAGAATCTATTTCTGAAGGTGTTTTGTGCTAATCAAGAGATGGTATTTGACTCTCCTGCTTGAGAATGAAAACATTAGTTCTTCTCTCTCCTTTTTGATTTACTGCTCGATTTCGATCAGGCTGCTATATGAAAGTTTAAGTCTTTTGCCCTCTCATAGAAAATCTTTACTAGGAATGTAGATGAAGAACATTATCTGCATGAAAAAGCATTTCTTTATAGATCCAGGTATAGATAACAAAATTCGGTTATATTCCTTGCTGCAGGAAATCCAAGTAAAATTAACAGAGGAAAAACCAGATCCAAAAACATGCTGTAGGCTTGCACAAAATATGGCTCATGGTGGAAGGCAAAGTTCCCCCTTCTTTTCCCTTCCCCAGTTTGTATTTCAAGTGAAGGAAAAGTAATTCTGCCAGCTTCAGCTTACATATAATTTTTGATATATGTGCATACCCAGGGAAGAGAAAAGGTTTGGAACTATAAGGTCCTAAGTCTTTTCAGATGTTTTCTGACATACAGTCAAAACACTACACCCACTTAATAATAATAATAATAATAATAATAATAATAATAATAATAATAGCAATGCTTTATTTATATCCCACTCCCTTTCACCTCTGGGACTCAGGATGACTTACAACAAGAAGAAACAATATACATAGTATCACACTTGCAATCCAAAGCTAAAATCTAAGCAAACAGATCAAAAGAAAAAATCGCAATACATAGAGAAAATAATCCCAATAAAATATATTAATTATAGCTCTTAACATCACCTATACAAGTATACTACTTTACCACAGTCAAAACATATAGTACCGCTAAAGCATTATAGAATCTGCTCTTATTGGTAAAAGCAATAAAACCAAATTAAAATTGATCCTGTTAAAACCTCCATTCTTAGTTTCCCATTAGTCATTTTCAAAAGCTTTCTTCCAAAGCCATGATTTCAACTGCTTTCTAAAGATCGTTAAAGTGGGGGCCAGTCTAATCTCCTTGGGGAAGGTGTTCTAGAGCTGGGAGCCAACACCAAGAAAGCCCTCTCCGTTGCCCCCACCAGCAGCACTTGTGATGATAAAGGCGGGATCGGAAGGAGGGCCTCCCCTACAGACCTCAGGGCCTGGGCAGGCTCATGAGGGAGATGCATCATGCAAATATGCTGGACCTGAGCTTTGACTTTAGAGCAGTCATAGTGAAGAAGCTACCCTAGATCAAGGGAACAACTCTGCAATGTACCTCCCTTTCTGTGAGTATATCTCACACTTTGCTTGGAGAATAAGAAGCCCATGGTATAGTATGACCCCATGGACATCTGTTTTTTCATGTATCATTTGACACAACATATTCATCTTCATTACCTACTAAAGCCTAGAATCAGTATATGAACCAAGTGGAATAGTTGCTCTTCTCCAGTTCCATGCTCCTCTTTTTTTGTTAGGCAGGAGCATATCTTTGTTGAGTTGGCCGCAAATCCCCATATTCATGTGGGGTGCCATATATACAATAGCAACAAAATTAGCCAGTCTTCTTTTCATTTACAGTGTCCTAAACATCTTACCAAGATATGTTGTTTCAATTGACGTGCATGATGTTCTGCACAGAGGGCATGAGATATGACCCTAAATCTGGGCACCCTGCAGTGGTTGCTAGACTGAAATATCCACCAGTCTTAGTTGGCATAATGAAAAAAATGCAGAATGTTGCCATTCCTCAAGTATCAGGTTTCATCCTTAACTTCTCAAAGAAGTCATCATTCCAGCAAAGTGCAGCAATGGGAGCTGGAAAACAGAGTAATTCCATCAACCCTTCTGAATAATTATTGAACTTTTCCTGGATGGTTTCTAGCTGATATAATGATAATGACAATTTCATTGATTCCTGGATTCTATTTTTTTGTCTTTCTTCCCCAACCCATTCTACTTTTATGTCATATGTTTTTGATTGAGGTGGAAATCATGCATACCAACAAATATGGCAAATCTCAACATTCATAATCAGGATATGCCAGCTAGATCTGGTTAGAGTTGTGGTCTAGCAATATTTGGAGCACCAGATGATACTTACCCTTATTTTGCAGAACAAACTTGCAGCCAGAGCTTCTGGTTTTATTGTTAGTATGTAAATTCCTCTCACAATTCCTTTGGCTGAGAAGTGAATGGATGCCAACATGTGGAAGAAAGGTGGATTATACATTGAATAATTAAGAAAAGACTATTATAATATATTGGAAATAACAAAAAATACAAAGTGTTTTATTCAGAGTCCCATAACATCATTTGTTTTTAAAAAGCAACATGAGCAGGCAGACAATGGAATGAGACAGAGCTATGAGTGCCATGGAGCTCAGGCACCTGCTGAAATTACTTTGACAACTGAACTTACTTTAGCAACCAAACTTACTTTGACAACCAATTAGCATCCTCTATTGTGGACTCAAGCCCAGTAGAGGATGCTAATCAGTTGCCAAAGTTAAAACAAATTTTCTACTACTATTCTGGTCAATTGGTGTAAATAGCATGGTGTCATTGAGCCCTTTAAGACCACACAGTTATACAGCTATGATTTCCATTTAGCTGGTATGGCTGAGTCTTATGGAAGGCTAGAATTTGCACTTTAGGGAGGCATTTAGCATTCTCAGCCAGAGCTCAAGTGCTCCCCATAGTATGTTTCTCTGGATTTCATAGCAGGCAGCTGGGCAGCCAAAGTAAAATATATTTTGTTGTGTGCCATTTATTTTTTAAATGTGGTTTAAACTGTTTTAACTATGTGCTTTAAATAGAGGTATCGTTCCTTTTTAGATTTTGGAAGACAACATTTTAGTTATATTTTATTTTACATTATAGTGAGATGCCTTAGGTGCCCTGGCAAATAAAATGCAGGGTATACATTGAATGCATCTGTGAATGAATGCAATGTTGCTCTATGTAATCTTAAAGGCCTTCAGTTTCAGGCAGCTAAATATATTGGTCAGGTTCTGCCTGTGAGCACCACACCACTGCTGTGACATTTCTTGTTATGGAAATTCCCTTTGCACTTAAATGGTCAGCACAGTATTTACAAGAATGTGCTATATTTTATAGCAACAGGTGTGGTTAACAATAAATGTATACTACCTGTGAGCTTTGCCATTAAGGCCTAGCACAGAAAGGATATCTCTTCTGATAATCACCAAATGCTGTCCTAGTCTTTGTGTGCCTTCTAATAGAACATGAAGCATATATATTTCTGATGGCAAGAGGGTTATCTTAAATAAGAGTTTTATTAGCTACATCTATTGCCAAGTTATATATTTTTCTACCAGTAGCATCTGCATTGATTAGATAAAAAGTGCTGAAGAAAAAAGAGAAGATTATTGTCATGTTGGCCAAAAGTGAGACATCTGCATGTCTTCCCACTAGAGATCTTTAAGACTGACTTTTTATTGCTCCTATTTCATGGAGTTTCTTGTAATTTTATGCCTGTAATCCTTGCACCTGGGTTGGCATCTGTGCAAACTAAATTTTACTTGCAGAAGCTTCATTATTCTTCCACTTCTTTTTCCTTCCCAATGCCCCAGGTGATTGAGCACTGGGCCTCATCTCTGAGATATTGATGGAAGGAGATAATGCGGTTTTATTAAACTGGTATCCTGCTACCCATAGAGGTATTTAATTAGATGGAGCTCCACATTATTTAGATAAGTCTATTCAAAGCCCTTCCCATCTATTTCGATATCAGTCACACATTTTCCACACCACACCACCCACTCTGAACTATTTATCTGAGTTTTCATTCAGCCTCTAAAATTTTCTCTCATTCCCAAAGACACCTTTTAAAACGTACCATGCAATAAAGAAGAATTTTTTAAAGATATATTGTTTGAAAGCATTTTCTGGAAATAATTGCTTTGGGAATATAACAAAACTATAAACACAGCTAAGCTGCATCTCCAAATATTTTGGATCTTGCTTTATCTTCTAAATGTATTGAGCCTGTTTTCCAAGTACTATGTCGCTATTACTGCTATTCAGATGTAGTTAGTTGAAGTCATATAAGGATTGGAAGGTATTTGGGAAAATGGGCTGGTGTACAGTTTCTGGAATAATTGGAGAAATATTCAGTTGATGAGGATCAGCTGGCAAGGATCAGATGGTCTGGATCATAAGGATCAGACCCTGGCTGAATGCCTATTGTAAAATCTGTCTCCTTCTTAACTGTTTTATGTGGATTAAGCCTCAATTTCTTATCCCTAATCCAGCATAATACCATCTCCGGACATGAAGACATCAATAGTTTTCTTAGAATCATAGAATTGGAAGGCATCACAAGAGCCATCTAGTTCAACCCACCACCATAAAGGAATACAAAACTAAAGCACTTCTAAAACATGTCCACCCAGCCTCTGTTAAAAGATTTGCAAAAAGGGAGAGTCGACCACCCTAACTGAAAATTATGATCCATAAAGCTCTATATGCTGAAAAGTTGGACCTCCTTACATGAGGCTGCCTGAGAACTAAAATCCTCAAGTCAGATTCTTCCCATGGTGCTATTGCTGTTATAGGCGCATTTGGTGGAGACACAGAAGTCATTCTTGATGGCTTACTCCCTCTCACAGAAAAATAGGTTAGCTCTCTGCATTCTCTTTCTTCCAGCAAATTAATTCTTTAGCCTTTTAGTTAGTAACTGATTGTAGCAAAAGGGTGTTTTAATGGTAGGGCTGTGTTTTTAACTTTACTTTATGGCAATGCTATTTATGAGACTTCCAGGAGCCCAAGCCCTCAACTGTCCTGCTCAGGGCCATAACTTCCTTGATATAATTTTGCCTCCTGTAGTAGTTTCATTCTTTTCCTACTGCCTTGCCCTTTACTGTCTTTTACAGTGAGTTACGTCATCTCAGAATATATCCAAAATACAACAGCATTGGTTTAGTCAACTTTGCTTCTAAGGAGAGTTCAGGTTTGATTTGCTCTAATAAATGGTGGGGTGGTTGTGTTGTGCTTTCCTTCTCATATTTTAGTTTTAAATGTTTTAAGCTGTTTTAAATTAGTGTTGCTTTTAACAGAATAACTGACTTAATTGTTTGTAACTTAATATCATGATGGTTGAGTTTTTAGCTCTATTTGTTTTAATATGTGTTTAGAGTCATCATCCTTTCCATATTGAGATATAGGAGGCATATCAATTATAATAAATAAATATTTAGATAGGATTCAATATTCTTTAGACATTAGATCTCCAAAGTAAATATCAGGCTTGAACCATGTAAGCAGGGATGCATCCTTCTATCAAGTCTACATCTCTAAGTATATACTACATACCAAGGACTTTCCCATTTCAACACCCAACCTATGTATCATTAGTGTATCTTTGTTTTTTCATGATTGAAATGTATGATTGAAAACCCCATCATTTAAAAACCATTTGGATAGGCTTCCTAGAAGGGATTGGTCTTTTATTCTGTTTCATCCAGTTGTCAAACGTCTTCTGTCAGGTCATTCCACAGTTTGGAAACAGCTAATGAAAAAATCCTCTGGTTACAGTTGCCAACTTTTTTGTGTCTGATTGAAGTAAATTCCCCAAAAGACCTGAGTGCACAAGGTGGATTATACAGGGGATAATAATCCCATAGATAACCCAGACCCAAATTATGTAGGACTTTAATGCTAACAACCCATACATTGGACCTTGCCTGGAAACTAATGGGCATGATAGGACTGATAACATAATAACTGGTTACAAACATTCCTATGATTACAGCATAGCTTTATTATATACCTATGAACTTTGCAAATATGTGCATATCACCAGCCATTGAGTAATTTGTTTGATTCTCAGATAAAAAGTGCATCCAGTCAACAACCAATTCAAACCATTTGGACAGAGGGAAAATCACATTTTAAAAAACTAGATACCTCATGCATTCTTGATTTAGATGCACATATTGATTTTATTTAAGCTAAGTCCAAGTTTAATTTTACATTTATTTTATTTATATCTCATATTTCTCCCTGAACTACAGTGGTTTACAAAGTATAGTAAATTTGCCAGGAAGAAGGCAATTTTAAATCAACTTTCTCCTTTTCTTCTAATAAATCAAGTCATTATAATCATGCTATTCAATTTCAGGGTATTTAATTGTAAGAGAAAATAAAGACAGCATTATAACAGCTTAAATCTTGGTTATTAGCTGACATTTCTGGATGCCCTTGTTTCTACAAAGCAGCTATTACAGAAGTCAAGCCTCATTGAAGAAGGTGTCTTGTTGGGTGATCGCAGAGCCCCCTTTTTCCTTCCTTCTCATCCAGAAAAACAACAGATTTAATTTCTATTTGTCATAAGTAAGAACAGGGAAATCTTTTCTAAAATATCTTCTACCAGACATTCCCCTTTTCAAACTCAATATATAAAAGATTATCAGGACTCAAAAAAAAAAGCATAATGACAAACTACCACACACATTCGCTGCTTGAAATTCCCAGGTGGTGCATAGCACAATGCATGCAATTATAATGTAGATACTGCAAAGGAAGTGGATAACAGGTTTTGTTGGAATTTGGATAGCTAGAATGCTTGCCTCTCATTCAGCAGCCCTGTTATTGAAATGTGCATGATTTCAAATAAGCAAGCCTGACAAGTGAAACTTAGCTTGCTTGCTTGAATAAGAAGATTTGTCCTTTTGGGAGACCTTTTCCCCTACAGAGCTATCCATTAGGGGTGTGCAGTTTTTCATTAGGCTTCATAAGTCGGATCAAGTTTGTTAAATTTATACTTCTGAATTTATATCCAATACATGGGCATGGCCCATGCGAAAAAATTTAAGAATGAAAACTTACGCCATACTTTTTCATTTTCATTTTTGTAAATCTCAGAAGGCTCCAAAAGTCAGTTTCATATTCAGTGCAAGGAAGCAAAGTTGATAGCAAAGCCAAAAAGGCTGCCTTAGTGTCCTGCCTTTTATCTATAAATTAATGGCCTCTCACCATTATAAGAGGCCGAAAAAGAGGGAGAAAGCAGAGTTTGTTGAGAAAAGTACAGAACTCTGGGAAATGTAGTTTGGGAAGGCAAGAAGTTCTATGCCAGACTATTCAAAAGAACTTGCCCTGAACTACATTTAGAATGCAGTGCTCAGCATCAGAGAGATTTGTCCCTCCCATCCATAGCCAGACAGATTTCCAATAAATTTAATATTCTACACTATGATTTTTGTTCCTGGGTTATAAATGTCATTTTCTAATTGGTTCTATCCTAAAAGCATGGTGAAAGATTATTGAACTGAGAACAACTTTGTCTTTGAGTGGGGGACATCTTTTTATAGCACATTTTGCTATAGTCTCCAATCCACCAATTTAACATTTTCATCCACTCATTTAAAGAAGTTTCTGGTGCAAAAACAAAGTTCCTAGAGTAGAAATACTGCTTTCAAAGTAAGGACTACACAATTAAACAGGAAATAACACTTTCAAACTAGGAACATATTTTCTTTATTATTAAAAATGTTGTTTATAAAAACTGAAAATTCCCCAAAAAGCCATGGATAAGTGAAATGTTCTGATATTTGGTGGACTAAGAGTGGTAAATGTGTACTACCATTGTAATTAGTTTCACCCCAATAGCTGTAAAAATGAGGGAGAAAGGATCCCCTGAAGTTTCCCCAATTATAGTAATTATGCCCAATTACTATAACAAAATAGTAACAAAATTTTGTTGCTCTTATTCCAGTAACAAATTTTTCACTAACTATTCTTTAGAAACACTTAAGAAATAAAATGTCAGAACCTTCCAGTTTTGGAATTATTTTTGAACCATTTTTTATGGATCGTGCATGCCTGCTTTCTCTATCTTAAGGTTTTCTACAGAAGTTCACCCCCATGTGTCCCTATAACCTGGAAAGCAGACATGAGATAGAGGATGCCTGTACAAAAGGTTTTTTAATATTCTTCTTAGGGAGGTCCCACTGATACTCATTACACATTCTTTCTGTACCAAGCTGAGACCCTCCTGTTTTCCTATACCTTTCTAAGATTTTATTGTTTTATATCCTGGAATATTCATAGTCCTTTTAGCTCTGGTGTTGGCTAGTTGTTTTTAGCACCTGTTATTTGTTCTGCAATGCACTGTACTTCTCAATGTTCAGCTGTACACCTGGGAATTTTGCTGGCTGGTATACAAAGTCTAATTATTGGCTTTTCCCTGCTATCTTTCTTTGGTTTTATACAATGCCAAGAGAGGATGTTTATAAGTACAAACGTTTAGAAGATTAAATAAAAAGCAAACAGTAAGGTGCTTTCAATTGTTCAAAGAGTACTATATAACCGATGTAATTGTAATCCCCCCAAACCTTATGATATACTGCATTTCGAAGTGCACTTGTCTATTATTATATTATCTATATTCCTACTCTCAAAATGAATCCAAAAATGCAAGGATTTGTATTAATAGCTGTGTATGTGTGCAAGTATTGACAGTTTATAATAAGACAACTAAATTATTTGCATCATCAAAATGAGCTCTTACAATGCACTGTAGAGGTTAGCATGCTGAGCAAAAAAGAAATATCCATTTGCATTGCCAATCTATTATATACAGTAGAACCTCTACATAAGAATGTCCCAACCTAAGTGTTTTAACCTATAAATCCTCACCAGGCCTAGAGTGATTTGTTGTCATCCAAACACTGTTTTGACCTAGGAACAGTGCAAAAGAGGCCTCTTTACTCCCTTTACCACTGCTAACAGCAAGGCAGAGTCAAACAAAACCTGGACTGGATTCCTAGCCAGAGCTGCTCTGGCTCTCCTGCAAGGCAGAAACTCCAGCTCCATGTAATTGTTTCCCCAGAACACTCTGGGAAGAGTCCAATCCAGAGATTCCACTCCAAAGATTGCAGTCCACCCTGGTGTAGCAGAGCCTCAACCTAAACAGTGAGTGCTGTATGTTTCCCTTCAAGATGAGCAAGAGGGAAAGAGAGAGAGAGAGAGAGCAAGAGAGGGAGGCTGGAATTACAGTATAAAGAAAATGATACTTTTTTCCTTGCTGTACACTGGCCAACACCTTTTGTTGGCTCAAATGTGCTTCCTTGACACAGTGGCTGGATGGAACCAAGCTCTGCGATCTCTTGACACTTTGTACATTATTTATTATTTATAAAGTACATTTTCTAATTTAAAAACACATAACAAAAATTGAGGTGGTTTGTGGGGGGCTGAAATGGATTAATAGCACTTCAATGCATTTCAATGGAAAAAAATCACTTTCAGATAAGAATGTTTTGACTTAAGAACACAGTCACGGAACAAATTAAATTCTTAAGTCAAAGTATCAATTTATACTGAATACTCAAGGCTAGCCATGGTGGAGCCTATATGTATCTCTCTCTCACTGGGCATTGTTGAGAGAGGGGGCACTATGAAGACAGGGCAGAACTGGGCCCAGATCCACATAGAAGTGTTTGATGAGGTCCACACTTCTTTGGGGATCTGCCAGGCATAG
Source organism: Anolis sagrei (assembly GCF_037176765.1). Taxonomy (NCBI): domain Eukaryota; kingdom Metazoa; phylum Chordata; class Lepidosauria; order Squamata; family Anolidae; genus Anolis; species Anolis sagrei. The sequence goes on from NC_090021.1 coordinate 274,556,030, forward strand.
ACCACATGCCAGAGGGGTAGCTTTCTGAAAGGCAGCAGAAGATGATCCATAGCCTGACACTAGAACTGGAGAGTCTTGACTCTGTTCAGACGCCGCTCTCAAAGAAGGACTGGGACTACATTTCCCAGCTGGTCTCTGTGCTTCAACCTTCCTGGAGGTCACAGAGACTCTCAGCGATTTGACAGCCATTCTCAATCATGTGCTCCCTGTGGTGCTGGGACTGGAGGAGCACTTGGAAAGATACGGGGGGAGGGGGTGCAGTACACTTGCAAGGACACTCCAGTTGCAGGTAGTGGTGATGCACTTGACTGATGCCATCACCAAACTCCTGGAGCTGCTCATCTAGTAGCCAGCTTCACAAGTTGGCTGGCATGTAGAATCTGAGCATGAATGGTATCATTTGCTCCATGCAACTCAGCCACATGCTAGAAGGACAAGCTGGTGTCAGCTGTGAGGGCAGGGTACATGCAGAGGGGTGGAGAGGGAGAAGGTGTAGCTGGCACACCTGGCACCACCACCTCACCGTCCTCATCCACACTGGGGACCTCGAGCAACACTGCCAGTGGGGTGGCACCTGTCCCTATTGCTAACAGGCAGCAGCATCAGGGGAAGGGGTTCTTTGCCAGGGCCTTGGCAAAGATGGTTGAATTTGAATCTGTATGGCCACACAGGACAGACTCGACAGAGATTTCCATAAATCAGTACCTGGAGGAGTCAGGAGGATCTGTCCTGTGACCCCTTGTCCATTTGGCCTCCCAGGAGCCAGATGTGGCTGGATCTAGCAGCAATTGCCCAGGAACACCTCACCTGTCCTCTGACCAGAATGGGAAGTGAAAATGTGTTCAGCATGGCTGGAGATGTTGTGCCTCCCCAGAACACACTCGACCCTGCCTCAGAGGAACAGCTAGTGTTCCTCAAGACCAGCCTCCTCCTCCTGGGTTTCCCAGATCTGGACTTCTCAGATCTGAGTATGGCAGGCATTCACTGGCTGCATAGCTGCTGCAAAACTCCCACTCCACCAAGTTCAGTTGTTTTGAACCATTTCATTTTCTTTTCTTTTCTTTTTTCAATTTTCCTCAAATTCTCTAAATTGCATTCTGTGTCAAGGCAGCCTTTATTTTGATGCTGCTATAGTTTCTTTCTTTGTCATAAAGTCATAAAGTGCATTCAGGCAAGCAGCAGTGGCTGCACTTCTGCTTTGAGAATAGTCTCTCACTCCTTTGATTGGTACAATGCACTATCAGAAATACTTTATAAGTGCAGCCAGGCACACTTCTGTCCAAAGGGCATTCAGACAAGCTGGTGCTTAGAGAATCGTCCCTCTCACAAATAATATTTTATTATGCAGTACAACCAGGCAACATCTCATTGCACTGCCACATTGAGAATCTTTCCTCCCACAAATCATACATCAGCGTGCAGTGCAGACAGAAAATAACTGGCTGCACTGTTGGAATATTGTCTTCCACTCCTTCAATGTGAATTGTTTTACATTTAGTTTTTTAGTTGTTTATTAGAATGACTGACATGCAGGCCTACTCCTACTCCTTTTCACTACAAAGTCTTCATCTAGGTGTTTGTTTTGGACCATTTGTAATGATTTAATCGGAGAGGGTTTGCCTTTGCCCTCCTCTGAAGCTGAGAGTTTGACCTACCCACTGAGATTCCATGCCTGAGCAGGGATTTGAACCTTGGCCTCCAGAGTACTATGTACAAATTCCCATTCCATCAATGAGTTTTATTTCTTATCCCTTTTTTGTAAAAAAAAAAATCCACAACACTGTCCCTAAACTATATCTCAACTCTGACATGCCTCTGCCCACATACCTAGAAATTCAGACCAGACCTGCAGGAATCCTAATTACCTACCTGCTTCCTCTGACTTATTGCTTGCTTATAAGTCTCATAGAGTGATTTAGGTTTATTATAATCAAATGTGCTTAAATTGAAAAAAAATCTTTAAAATCAGTGAATGGCCAAAATATTCTGAAACTTTGTAGGACTGATGCCCTGCTTATGTTGTCTCTGCATGCAGAAATTCAAGGGGATCCCTCCATTAGCTTTTAAAATATATATATATTTATAAAAAAAATTAAAGGTTTTCTAAAACTCAGTAGATAAATGAAATGCTCAGACTTTTCAGAATTGATGCTCTACTCGTGTTGTCTTATCATGCAGAAATTCAAGGGGGTCCCTTCTATAGTTTTTTAAAAATATATTTGTAACAACTTTAAGTTTCCTAGAAATCAGTTGATGACTGAAATGTTCTGAAACTTGGCAGGCTTAAAGTGGTAAGTGTTGCCTACAACTGTGCCAAGTTTCATCCTGATAGCAATAAAACATTTTTTTTTCTGTGGCTGAGAAAAGTGCTTAAATTCAAATCCCCCTCCCCCAAATCCACACATAACCAGATCTTTCTGAAACTTTGCAGGAATTATATCCTGCTTATGTTGTGTAGCTGTAGAGAAATTCAAGGGGATCCTTCTTCTATTTTTTTTTTTTTTTTGTAAATCAATGGATGGCCAAAACATTCTGAAATTTGGCAGACTTAAAGTCATAAATGTTGTCAACCATGCTATGTTTCATTCTGATAGCCATAAAATTAAAGAGAAATGAGCTTCATAATTTTCTCCATTGCTGCTAATTGAACAAATCTTAATGAAGCAATTTGGAGATTTGGATTACAAATCAAAATGGCACCCCTCTGAATCTTTATAAATTGAAGGAGGGGCCATCAAAATCTCCAAAACAAATTTCTAATTGGATTTTAGCCATCCACAACATTCCTATCAGATACATCTCTGCTGGGTAGATAGTGAAATTGCATTTCTGGGTTCATTGTTGTGGTACAAGTAGAAATACAAAGGGGTTATGCTTGTCTGCAAGCATGCCAAGGCTGAACCCCTGACAGCAATGAAAATTCTGTCTTAAGAAATCTTTTTGTATCAATAATTAATTACATCCCAGTTCCAGGTCACTAACACAGATTGATGGTTCCATTATATCATTTAATTAGACCAGTTTTTAATTTATCAGTAAGAAATTATTTAAGTGGCAAAGAAACAGGTGCTCATGCACCACATGGGAATAGGCTACTGGGGGGTGTAAATAGCCAAAGTTTTCTGTTATTTCATTATGCAATTTCATTTTGAATAGATAAAGGAAACTGTAGCTTGTTTTGCTACATGTTTACCAGCATGCACTGAATAATTAAAGATCTAGGCTGTGCTGGGCTTCTGTAAGGAAAAAGGGAACAGTGGGGCAAATTTGTCTCCCCATGCACAGCTCTCTCTCTGTGGTGCTTTCCCCATCACATGGGCCTCATTCTGGCTCCATTGGAGCCAGCACAACACAAGAAGCCCCCTCGTATTTTGTAGTGAAAGCGTCCGGTTATGCTTTCACCCTGGCTGGAGGTGGGGCTATGTCGGAGGTCACATGATGTCATGTGATGTCCGACATTGTTCTCTGTCCTCCAGATGGAATGAAAGCATACTAGGACACTAAAGTCACCCTGTCTGATGAGGCTCTTTATCCACTGGCTTTTTTGACAAGGAAAATAAATGAGCTACAAATACTGGTCCTACCTCTCAAGGCCTTTTTTTCAGTGTGTTGCATGAAAAGAGCTGGGGTATGAAACACTTTGTGCATTTTGCTAAACATGGTTTGGTTTCTCTTTCCTATATTCAATAATTACCAGTTTGTATGTTACGTGATAGGCATTTAGTCATAACATATTTGTGTGGAAACTTCCTATTTGATCTATTAAACATTCTGCTTTCCATTCTAACCTGCAGTCATTTTCTTTGTCTTTTTCCCTCTCTGTCTTCCATTAGACAATATGTTTGATTATGGCAACTTTGATTTTGTACCAGAAACTGACAAGCTGGAATGTGTCCAGAGGAGCGTGATTAAAATGATCAATGGTCTGAAGAACAAGCCGTATGAAGAGCGGCTTAAAGAGCTGGGCATGTTTAGCCTGAAGAAGAGAAGGGTGAGAGGAGATATGATAGCCATGTATAAATATGTGGGAGGAAGTCACAGGGAGGAGGGAGCAAGCTTGTTTTCTGCTTCCCTGGAGACTAGGACATGGAACAATGGCTTCAAACTACAAGAAAGGAGATTCCATCTGAACATTAGGAAGAACTTCCTGATTGTGATTCTATGAAATGAGTGGAGGATGATGTTAAATTGGTGGATTGAAAACTACAGCAAAATGTGCTATAAAAATGTCCCTTGCTCAAAGACAAAGTTTTTGCAATGTAATAAACTTTCATTATGTTTTATAACAGAACCAATTAGGAAATAACATTTATAGCCCAGGAACAGAAATCATAGTACAGACACCATCAATGGACATCTAGACTGACCCCCTCCTTCCGGGCAGAAAGGCAATATCCAAACTCTCCTAACATCCATTTGTTTCCCCTACTGAGTTGGAGGAAACCCTCAAGACACAACTATATAGGTCATTACTTTTTTTACAGCTCAGCACAGAACAAATCAATTTATCCCCTCTAAAACCGACAACAGCAATCCTCCTGAATGCCCATCTGTCTTTATGACACACAATCATATAACTTCATCTTAACACAGATTTATACTATTACTTACTTTAGTCCTCTTTGTAGATTCAATCATTTTATCATTAGACTGATTCTAAACAGCAGGCTGGCTCCCCTCCACCCCCACCCCATACACACAGTGTCTTCCTTATGGCGATGGTCCAAAGTAAAAGGAATGGCTTTTAATCACTTTATGTTATCTTGGCTTTGCCAAAGTTGCATAATGCTTGCTTGCTTTAGTCCTCTTTGCAGATTCAATAATTTTATTTATTTTATTTAGACTAAGTCTAAATGGTGACTGCTGAGTCCAACCCTTACTTGGGTCCTTCAGCCTCCTTGAATCCTAAGTAGCTTTACATTCTGGTTGCCTTTTGCAATCTCTACCATGGGGGGAGGAGGGGGGGGCTGGCCTTCCCAAACTACAGTTAAAATGGCTGTGATTAGTCATGCCCACAACCCCTTCATACCCATTGGATCCTAAGCAGCTTTGCATTCTGCAAAATGTACTTTATGACACAGCCTTTTACAATCTCTACCATTGGGGGCCTGGCCTTCACAAACTACAGTTAAGATGGCTGTGACTTGTCATGCCCACAACTACTTCCTTATGATGGGGCTGTCAAAGATGGGGCCAAAGGAATGATTTTTAAAGGGCTTCATGTTCTCTTGGCTTTACCAAAGTTGCTTTATGTTTATAATGAAAATTAAACTAACCTTGAGAGACATCCAAATGTTACAGAACATTTACGGGAAAAAAATGGGTATGTGATTCAAATTCTAAATCTCCCCCCACCTTTCCTGCATGCCCCAGAAATCCATTTGTATGCACAAAATTAGTGAATTTGATCCGACTCTCAATTTTAATCTGAAATTATGAACCAGCCTAGTAGCTATAGATCAGAAATAACTGCAACAAAAATGCAGTCACACAAAAGAAAACAAAAACAAAAACAAAACTACTTATATGCTCCTTTTAAAAAAACAACAACCCTAACCTTGTATTTTTTTTCTACTGAACTTTGTGGATAGGTGTCTATAGGATTGGTTGCTGTTCTGATTCTGCAAATTGTTAATGTTAATATTATCTCTCACACTTTCCAACAGAATATGTTTTGAATCTTCCCTGTGATGTGAGATTCTGATCATAAACATAGTTCTAATCACATTCAGTAGAGTGCATAAAAATGCCATCTTAGATCCCCTTTTACACCTAACTAAAACCTGGGAGGAAGCAGGTTTAAAAACCCACTTCTGCCCAGGTTACCTTATCCCAACTTATTGGAAAAAAATATCCAAACCACAGCTTTAAGGAAAGTAGGAAAGCAGACCCAGAGTTAAATAAATAAAAAAAGCATTGACTTTGTTGCAAGAAGCTGCTATTCCACAGAACTTGTGTGATCACAGATACCAGATACATGCCAGCATGAGCCCTCTCATTATCACACTTCTCTCCATTCACAAAATTGTGCTAATTTGCCAATCCATGATTTTGCACTCATGCTGCCACATACACCCATAACCTTCACTTCTCACACTTCCACTGCTGTATATTTTTTATTATTTTAAAGCAGTGGGTGTGTGTATATATATATATATACACACACACACACAGTTCTAGAATAGTGAGTAGGACAGGAGGAAAATCCTACCACCTGGTGTCACATAAGTGCCTTTTCAGAAGTAGATTGGACCAATCACACATTGTGCAGCTATTTATGAGTTTTACCAATCAATAGGGAAGAACATATTAGAAGAGGAGGCAGATTGGCAGTGATAGGGACTTTGGTGATGGTCCTGCTTCAAGGCCAGTTAGCCTCCCTCATACACCACAAGTTTGTGAATGGCTTTCTGGAAAACAGCAGATCCTGTAATGTTTCTGAAGCAGGGGTCTTTTACTCTGCACAATTATAGCATTATGGTTCTGTATACATTTCAATGACAACATCTTGGGAAATCCTGAAAGTTTTACTTTGGTTAGGCAATAGACATGTCTGGCTAAGGATTCTAAATTCCCCTCCTGAAACTGAAAATCCCAGGAGTGTGTGCAATTTTGCCATGACAGTTAAAGTGCCATGGTATTATAATTGTGCAGTATGAAAGGACCTTGGACCTAAATCAAGTCAATTTCTAGAATCAGTCCCATATAGAAGAATTACTAAAAAGGAACCATAAAATCAGGTAGGACAAGTTCTAAAATGAGTTCTAGAGAATATTCTCATTATTTGTTATTGATTATATACTGCATTTATATTCAATATTCCCACCACTTGTTTAATATAAATTGCAAGTTGTGCAAACTCAACAGAGTGTATTTTTATTTTTACTTTGTATTCCATTGGTTATTATTGTTCATCCTTTCATTTGCATTATCCTTTTGTACACATTTTCAGTTCATATATGTTTGCATGTCTCACCTTTTTAATCTGATTCTTTTGTTTGAAGAAGGCTTTGCGCCTTCCTAAGCCCATTAGTGTTTGCTGTGCACCAGAGCCTTACATTCTGCTAGGATAAATGAACTTCACAATAAAAGTCTATGTACTTCTAGGGGATTTTCTGTGGTATATGTATTTGAGATCCACCTATGAAATAATGAGGCAGACAGTGAGTTTTGGGTTAAATCAGGACCACTTTATTGACCTAAGATATTTTAAGGGATGTCTGGAGATAAGCAAAAAGACAGGGAAGTTCCTGATGTGAGTCTGACTGAGGCCAGGTATCATTCTGTGACCCCCTCCTCAGCCACCATTTGATGAAAAAACCTGACTCCAAGGGCAATCCGATAGTATGAGTTGCTCACGCTGGCTGGCCTTGTCTGGAAGGCAAATCTAGGACATTCTTTTCCAAACCACAAGACCTTATGAGAGAGAGCAAACTCCCAGGTTAGCTTCAATGACTGACTCTCTCACATACATGTATCCTAGACTACAGGAACTAAAGAGGCTATTGCAGAAACCCAGCCTTCACCAAAAGGGTGCCAAGGTATAAACTGAACTCTCATATCTCCCCCAAATACCTGCCAAGGGCCATCTATTTATGGACATCACACTTTGCCAAATGTTGAAGTATGAGCACAGTATGAGGTAGGGAAAACATATTTGCCATGAAATAACCAGAAAAGCTCATACTGCACTGTGGGTTGAAAACTGAAGTTGAGAATAGGCACTTGGTAGGGCAAGCTGACCTTATATAGCTCTGGTATGTGCCATGCCAGAATGGTGGCAGATGCTTTGGCATGTGGTCTTGGCTGCAACTTCTACACCATACTATTTCATTAAATAGTATAATTTCTCTTGTCTGCCTAGGTTCAGATTTAGCAGTAAAGTCTCTAGTTTGGACACTAACCACAAATTGTTTGGAGAATTTTTATTGCATCTGGTAGCTTAATGACACTGCAAAAAGAAAACTTTGGAGAATCTGTAAGGGGCTTGGAACTTCTTTTACAATGATGGTATGAGATGGGAATCTATTTGTATTGTAATAACTCTGCAGTTACAAAAAGAGGCTAGTGCCTTAAGAAATCAATATCCAAGGTGATATCTATATACCTAATAAAAGTGAAAATATGTATCTCTGCATGTGGCTGTGGTACCCATTTTCACAGACAGCTTTAACCCACAGTGCTGAAGAGCCACCAAAAGCACACTTTCCAATGACATTTCAGGTTATAGTGAGCACCATGGACATGTAGACCAACCCCTGCCAATGTCCTCCCCAAACACCATACTGCCCACCACTCAAGGACTGCTTTCATTCAGGGACAATTTCATCCTAGATTTTACATGTTTCTTCCACCACAGAGATATCCCAGTGTTTCTTACTCGCTCAATTGGTGCAGAATTTACATGATCCCACCCACTGCCTCTCCCTTAACCCTTTCTTACTCTTTTCAATTTTGTCTGCACAACAAACAGAGCAGAACTAATCAGCAAATAAACATACTGGAGGAGTTTGGGGGATTGACTTCACATGATGGAAGTTGTAGTTCACCCTGCATCAAGTCAGAGCACTGTGACCCCACTGACAATGGACCTGGACCACATTTGGCACACAAAACCCCATGACCAAAGAAAAATACTGGAGAAGTTTGGGGGGAAATTCACCTTAATTTACCACCATTGTAGGTACTGGAATGTATAATTCACCAGCAATCAAAGAGCACTCTGAACCCCAACAATGATGGACCTGGACCTATCTTGACACCAGGCATGTAGCCCCAGTTCTCATGGTGGTCCACGAGAAGGCCTTACTGGTACATTATTTAAACAGTTATGTTTATTTATATCATGATCTGATCACCATGCTCAATATATCCCATATGCATGGGAATATTGTGATAATGATACAAAAGGTTTGCTAGGGTAGACCCTCTTTCACTCAGACTCAGCCCCCCCCCCCCTCCGAATCAAACTCAGCTCCCCCCGAATCAAAATCCTGGCTACGGGCCTGCTTGGCACACAGAACTCTCGGGATCAACAAAAAATATAGGAGGGCTTTGGGGAAAATTCACCTTGATTTATAGGAATTCTAGTTCACCTACATCCAGAGAGCAATGTGAATGCAAATAATGATAGATCTGCACCAAATTCGGCACACATACCCAATATGCCAAAAATTTGAATACTGGTGGGTTGGGGGTGGATTTGGCATTTACATTTGTTAGTTGTAGGTACTGGGATTTATAGTTCACCTGCAATCAAAGAGCACCCTGCACATCACCGATGATGGACCTGGATCTAACTTGGCACACAGAACCCCCATGACCAACTGAACATACTGGAGAGATTTGATGGGACTGACCCACCATGGTGAGAGCTGTAATTCACCCTGCAGCTGGAGAGCATAACAATCTCCACTGAGGCTGCATTTAGAGCAGCAATGGGCAAACTTTGGCCCTCCGGGTGTTTTGGACTCCAACTCCCACAATTCCTAACAACTGGTAGGAAATGTGCTGATCTAGAGCAAACTTGCCCAACATGGCAGACGTTAAGTATTGATGGAGTTTCAGTGAGTTAATCCAGCATGATGTCAGTTGTAATACCCCCAAAACCTTATGCATTATGTAAAATTAAAAAATGACTTCTTCTCATAACCTGGACAATGCTGGGTACACAAGCTAGGAAATAATATGGGCCAGCACAATACAATTCCACTTTCTCTTTCAAATACATGAAATGTAAGGAGAGAATTATAACCTCATTTTCTATCATGCTCTATTAACTTAGACACTGGCTCCTGACAGTGACAAAACAGTATGGTTGTGATGAAATTTCCAGCCAGTAAACAAAATCACTGGAGAGAAGAGGCTGAGTAAATTAAATTAAGGTGGGCCTTGAATCCAAGTATTCTGTTTGAAGATTATCCAGAACCAGATGATGAACCGATTTTAACACCAATGACATTTAATTCTGTTTTAATGGTTGTATATTTGTATATTTTAAATTGTATTGAAATGCTTTTAATGTAAGCTACTTTGAGAGGAAAAGTGGAGTATAAATAATGATGATGATGATGATGATGATGATGATGATGATGATAATGGTGCAGTGTCAGGACCCGGGTTCCTGGCCTTGGATGTTGGCGCAGAAAACCGGATTCCTGACATGGAGAACTGATAAGGGATTGCAGCTGGTGACCTTGGGAGGGCCCGTTGGTGGTTTGGCGGGGAATATTGCGCGGGATCTTTGTCAGGCGGGAAGAGGGGATTCGAATGTGGGGGAGGGTATATAAAGGTTGACTTGTGTCTGTGCGCCAATCCTGGCTTTCATTGTGTATATGCATCCAGTAGTAAAAGTTTCCTGATTGATTACGGATTGGCGTCCTGTGTCTTTTCTGGGAGCGGCTGCTGTGAGCTTACATTAAGCCAGGATTCATCGGTGCCATCCCACGGCTGTGGTGAGGTACCCCTATGCAACGGGAAGAAGATCCAACGGAGGGGGGAGAACCAGCCTCCCCTTTCGAAAATGCAGAAGAGGAGCTGGAGAGAGTGAATGCCTTGGCTTCATCGACTGCATATGCCCAGCCCAACGGAGTCACACAGAGGCGAGTGAAGGGGGCAGGGGCAGCAACGAGAGAAAGCAGTGGGTTAGAGTTTCCCTCCCCGCAGAGATTGGATTGCCTGGAGGAAAAGATGGCATCAATGGAGACTACCCTCGCGATGATGTCAAAGGTGATGGAGAGGCTGGCCCCCCTGTTGGAGGAACCACCACCCCGAGGGGAATCGATGTGGAGTGCAGGGGAGAGGAGTGACCGGGAACCCGGGGCACGTCCTAAAACACAGACGAGCTGGAGGGCTGCTGCGGAGAGCGATGAGGAGGAGGAGCGACCCCGGGGACTGGCGCCCCAGCAGACGTTCCTGGTGCCCCCGGCCGGAGCCGGGCGCGGCACAGGGCGTCAGGAATTGCCCCCGGAGCAGAGAGGGCTCCAGGGAGGGCCACCGCGAGCGGAGAACCGGGGAAGGCAGCTCCTTCCATACCAACCTAGGAGGGAGGAGCTGAGGATCGAGTTCGGAGGAGAAGCCGGGAACCTCGCATACTTCCTGACTATGGTGAGGGGATATCTAGAAGATAACGCCCTTACCTTCGGATCGGAAGCAAGCAGAGTGCGAGCAGTGGGCGCAGCACTGAGAGGGGGAGCAGCGGAGTGGTATGTCCAGCTCCACGCCAGGCACGACCCATGTTTGGGATCTACAAGGCGATTCCTGGCTGCGATGGAGGCACGCTTCAGGGATCCGCTCGAGAGGGTCCGGGCGAGGGAAAGGCTGCAAACGATAACCCAAGGACATCGTTCCGTATCTGAGTACGTGGAGGAATTCCGGTTGAGGGCGGAGAAGGTCCCAGAGTGGTCCAACACCACCAAGGTCCAGATCTTCAAGGAGGGCTTGCGGAAGGAAATCCTGACCTGGGCGCTTCATCGCGACGACCCGGAGGAGATAGGTGGATGGATCGAGCTGGCCGGCCGCATCGAGACGACCTTGGCACAGGTCAAGAGGCATCAAGGAGCAGCGCCGCAGCAGACGAGGGCGAAGGAGGAGAGTCGGAGAACGGAGAGAAGCACGGTCGGAAAAGCCCCGGCCCGAGGGCCCAAGGAGCAGAGGGGCCCTTGTTATGTATGCGGTCGCCTGGGCCATCGGGCTGCCGAATGCAGACAAAGGAAAGGGGGAGAATCCCATTTCCCAAAGTTCAAACCGGCTGCAGGGAAGAGAGCGGAGGAGAGCCCCCCTTCTAGGGCCCCGGTGGGAGATCTGGTGAGTCACAGCCCAGGAATGCTAGTATTCCCGATCAGGCTAGAAGGGGAGGGGAAGTGGGCCAGCTGCAAAGCTCTCATGGATTGCGGCTGCTCAAGAAACATTATGGCCCCAGAGCTAGCAGACGAGCTGAAATGTGAGAAAACCCCCTTGCAGAGCCCCATAGCATTTTCGCAGCTAGATGGGTCAGTGGCGGCTGGGGCCCCGGCACGGTTTGAAGTGGGAGAAGTGAGGTGTAAAGTGGGGAGCTGGGAAGGCAGCATAACCTTCGTTGTATCCCCTATGGCTACTTACAATGTGATACTGGGGATGCCATGGTTAAGGGAAGCCAACCCACAGATCAATTGGAGGGAAGGCAGCATAACATTCCAGAGCGAAGAAAGAGGAAATTGTTGCAAGGGGGAAGAAAACACGGCGGGTGGGGTGCAGGAAATTCCCCCTGAATACAGAGACTTTGAGGATGTGTTTGACGAGAAGGAGGCGGACCAGCTTCCCCCTCCTAGGAGGGTCGAAGTAAAGATTGAACTCAATGAGGATGCTAAGTTGCCCAGGAGTAGATTGTACCCCATGTCAGTCAAGGAGATGGAGGAACTGAGGAAATATATTGATAAAAACTTGGCCCGAGGGTTTATAAGGCCCTCCGAATCACCCTTGGGAGCCCCAGTGCTGTTTAGGCACAAAAAGGACGGCTCATTGAGACTGTGCGTGGACTATAGGGGGCTGAACGCAGTGAGCACCACCAACAACTACCCCATGCCACTGACTAAGGACTTACTATCGAGATTGTCGGAAGCAAGGGTGTTCACGAAAATTGACTTAATCGAAGCTTATCATAAACTGCGCATAAGGCCCGAGGACAGGTGGAAAACTGCGTTCACCTGCGCGTTCGGCCATTTTGAATTCTCCGTCTGCCCCTTCGGTTTAAAGGGCTCTGGATCAGCATTTATGCAAATGATTAATGAGGTGTTACACCCACTATTGTATCGCGGGGTGTTTTGCTTTGTGGATGATGTAATTGTGTTTACCCGTGATAGACGATCTCATGTCAGATTGGTGAGAGAGGTGCTCCAGAAATTGAGGGAGGCAAAACTGTTTGCAAAGCTGCCAAAATGTGAGTTCAATAAAGAACAGATAGACTTCCTGGGATACCGAATATCCAAGGGAGGGATAGCAATGGATCCAGCAAAAGTGGAGGATGTCAGGGGGTGGAGCCCTCCCCAAACGCGCAAACAGTTGCAATCATTCCTCGGGTTTGCAAATTTCTACCGGGGTTTCATAAAGGAATTTGCTCAGATAACGGTGCCCTTAACTGAACTGCTAAAGACAAAGGGAAGGGGGGAAACAGTAAAGGTACGATCCCCGGGAGCAAAGTTAGATTGGTCAATTGAATGCCAAAGGGCTTTTGAAGAACTGAAGCGCAGATTCACTGAAGAACCGGTATTAATCCACCCTGATTTAACCAAACCATTCGTGATCCATTGTGACGCATCAGATTGGGCGTACGGGGCGGCCCTGATGCAAAGGGACCCAGAAGGGAGGTTGAAACCATGCGGGTTCATCTCAAAAAAGTTCAGCGAAACTGAACGAAACTGGCCGGTGTGGGAAAAAGAGGCTCTGTCAGTAGTGAGGGCCCTAGAGACATGGAGGCACTTATTAGAAGGAAGCGGCATCCCCTTTGAAGTGTGGACCGACCATAAAAACTTACAATACCTCACTTCACCCAGGCAATTGTCAGCGAAGCAAATAAGATGGGGGCAGTATTTCAGCAGATTTGATTTCAAGCTGCGTTTCCAAAAGGGGAACCAAAATGTGGTCGCAGACGCGTTGTCAAGAATGCCGGAGGATGGAGGGAGGGGACGAGGCCAAAAGGGGAGCATATTCTCAGAACAGCAGTGGGGCATGGCAGTACAAACCCGAGCGCAAACGGAGCGCAATCAAAGGCTGGTGGGGGTTGAGAGCAAGGACGGGGGATGGGAGGAGGAGATAAGACAAGCATGCAGGGAGGATGAGTGGCTGGAAAGAAATAAGGGAAAGGTGGAATGGAAGGATGGATTGGGATTTGTGCACAGGAAGCTATATATCCCAGGCAACCTAAGGGAAAAAATGATGATTAGATGCCATGGCAACAAGGGGGCAGGACACTGGGGAGTGACGAAGACCCTGAAAATGTTGGCACGTCAGTGTTGGTGGCCCGGGATGAGGGGTGACACCAAAGTGTATGTATCCAAATGTAATGCGTGTGCACAAAGTAAGGCAACCACACAAAAGCCAACGGGGTTATTGCAAAAGGTGGCAGAGCCATCAAGACCTTGGAGGGTAATTGCTATGGACTTTGTGGGTGAACTCCCAGTCAGCAGAGGTCAGCGCTATATATGGACAGTGATGGATTTATTCTCAAAACGAGCACATTTCATAGCGCTGCCTAAATTGCCATCTGCAGAGAAATTGGCTGAATTGTTTATCAAACATATCTACCGGTTGCATGGTTGCCCGGACCAGGTGATTAGTGATCGAGGGGTACAATTTACAGCCAGGTTCTGGGAAGGTTTCATGCAATTGATGGGGGTGGAGAGGACCTTGAGCTCGGCGTTCCATCCCATGACCAATGGGGGGGTCGAGCGCACACAACAGACCTTGGGAATGTTCCTAAGAACGTACACAAACCAATACCAAACTGACTGGGCCGATCTACTCCCGTTTGCAGAAATTGCGTACAATGGGGCCTGTCACGCATCCACAGGGAAATCCCCCTTTGAGGTAGTATACGGCATGGAAGTGACCCCTTTACCCAAACTGCCGGGTTGGGGGGAAGAACTGGAGGGAAAGGAAGGATGGTCAGACAAAATGAAAGCGAACTGGGAGGGAGTGGCAAAATCACTACGAGAGGCCCAACGAAAATATAAGTTGTTTGCAGATCGGAAAAGGAGGGAAGGTGACAAATTGGAAGAAGGGGATTTGGTGTGGCTGAGCACAAAAAACCTTAAGCTAAATACCCCCTCTCGGAAGCTGTCTCCCAAATACATTGGTCCTTTTAGGATTTCTAACAAGGTGAATGAAGTGACATATACTCTGAAACTACCTAAGGTATTGGGGAAAATACACCCAACGTTTCATTGTAGTTTATTGAAAAAATACCAAGGTCCGCTAGATGAAGAAGGAACATAATGGTGACGTATATTTCCCTTCCAGGAAGAAGAAGAGGTGGAGGGGGACATTATGTCAGGACCCGGGTTCCTGGCCTTGGATGTTGGCGCAGAAAACCGGATTCCTGACATGGAGAACTGATAAGGGATTGCAGCTGGTGACCTTGGGAGGGCCCGTTGGTGGTTTGGCGGGGAATATTGCGCGGGATCTTTGTCAGGCGGGAAGAGGGGATTCGAATGTGGGGGAGGGTATATAAAGGTTGACTTGTGTCTGTGCGCCAATCCTGGCTTTCATTGTGTATATGCATCCAGTAGTAAAAGTTTCCTGATTGATTACGGATTGGCGTCCTGTGTCTTTTCTGGGAGCGGCTGCTGTGAGCTTACAGTGCAGCATATATATCTTGTTTGCTGTGACATACTGTGTTTTTGTGTCAGTAAAATATAATAATAATAATAATAATAATAATAATACCTATCCAATTTGTTCTGAGACAATTCTTTTCCTCTTACCTTTCAAACTAGAAAGAATTTAAGAATACATTTTTTTCAAAGTCCTAAAATGTAACTCCGAAGAAGTAAAAACCATTGGTCTTAAACAAGAATGAAACTTTATACACAAACTGGAAATGGAATAAATGTTGGGCACTTGGTGCTGAATGATCATTTATTTAAAGATAATACATGTGAAAAGAGAGAACTGAAATTAGAAACTGAATGTAAGGGGGAGAATAAAGAAAAAAGCTGAGAGCAACAAAATATTCAGAAAGAAGCAATGCCATTCTGAATAACCTAAAATCCCATGGAATAATAACTTGGATTTCAATAATGTCCTAGAAACTTTCAAAATGAAAAGAAAGTCAGTCTTCTGGTGAGGTGATGTGCTTCACTGCAAAAGGAACACAAAGTTTTTCATGATGGTCTTCTGAAGCTGTTCAGGGGTATGCTATGTAAGCTAGTGTGAAACAGCAGGGGATACAGATGCTTGCCTAAGAATTTGGCAAACACAAGAATAACCTGGACTCTTCTTATTGATGCCACAGTCATGATTATCATAAAACAGAGAGCTATTCAGTCTGCTCTAGTATTTCTTGCCTCTAGTCAATTCTTAATCCACTTCCCACTGGGGCAGTTGTGGACAATCCGGTATCCTGGCATGACAAGGAAAACAAATGCCCTGAGCTTTGACCATCTGTAATTGTTTGCTCATCAGACAACTCTAGGATTGTCTAATGCTCCTGCCCATTCTCTTTTCTAACTTAATGGGAAGCTCTATGCATTATTCCAAACTAAGGACTAAAGCTACTATTGTCCTCCCACACTGAAATAATGAGACCACACAATTGTTTTGGGTTTGAATATGGGCAACTTTATTAACGTTACCTATTTAACTTTAACTGTTTTCATTTATAACTGTACTTGGTGTGGAAAAGCCGAGGCAGTGTCCCTGCCCATCCACTCCTTGGCAAGCTGGGGGAAAAACCTGGTACCCCTTTTTAATAGAATCCGGGCAACCTCTATTACAATGTGCAGGGAACCTTATTAAAGGTAACGAAGGTCATAGTCCGTTACCCTTTTTAGGCCTTTTGTCTTCACCTCTCCTGACAAAGTTAACCTCAGGAGAGTGTTTAATTAATAGCCTCTTAATATTGAGAGGGGGTCCTTGGATGTACCTCAAATATTCAACTTTTTGTACCTGTTTTATATGACAGCCTATTTAAAAACCACACCATCCCAATTTGCCCTGTAACAGTATAGGTAGGCGAAAAAGACCCCTAGAACATAGGGGGGGATTCTTACCAGGCCCCCTAATAGCAACCAAATATATTGCTGTAAAAGGGCAGGCGTGGTGGGTTGACGGTTGGCAACAGAATGGACAAAGGAGGCGAGCCAGGCAAGAACCTGGCTCCGCCCCCAAGGTAGTTCCGCTGGAACTACTTCTCTCCCTTCAGTGAAGGGGACAACCCACTCCCCCTGCCCAGCTGCACTGGGCAGGGAAAGCTTCTTCCATGGCAGTATTGTGATCATATTATCATGAAAATCTTTATTATTGTACATCTCTGCATTCACAAAACTGTACCCATTTGCTAATCAGTGGCCCCACACTCACACTTAACCTTGCACTTCTGCTGCTGAGTAATTTTTCATAGCTCCTTTAGAAAGCAATTTTTCAAATCCAGCTAATAAAACAAATTCATACAAAACTTGCAATCTTAAAATCACTGTCTCAGGAATAGTGAGGGGGGAAAAGAAAGAGAGTGGGAGAGGAGCAGAAACCCACCCCAGATGACACTTCAGTGCCAGTATGTTGATACAGAAGCAAAACGGTCCTATCACATCAGGTAGATGACAGGAATATCACTGGATCTGCAGCTATTGGTGGGCTTTCCTATCAATATCAACAGATGGGTTTATCACAGGAAGGAGGCAGACCAGCCACAAGAAGTGCATGGTGCCATGCTTCAATGTTGGTCTGTTCTTTTGTGCAATAAAATCCCGTAAGACAACAGAGACCTCTTAATCTCATATTCAAATTCTTTGACATAATAAGGAAAGCACTCAATTCATGTTTGGCAGAACTTGTACCTCGTACATCTTTTAGATTCAAGCTACATTAAAATACTTTAAAATACAGTTGAAAACATTGTAGACTACAAAAATACAAATGACAACACATGAAAGATGTGTACTTAATAAATATATGGTGAAATCTGAGCTTAGAAATGATTTTTTCAAGATTTGGTTAAAAGCTTAAGCATTGTTTCCAAAATTGTCTGAGTGCAATTAGAATTGCCTTACAGGATAATTGAAAGATGTTGAGATATTAGAAAAAAAAAGTTGTGAAGTTGCACAGTTGTGGAGTTACCATCAAAAATGTGCTACACGTACATAGAAGACCACTATATACTCCAAGAAGAGGTAGATCAGAAAAGTAATACCACTGCATTTTATATGGAGAACTGCATGCAAAGAAGAATTTCAGTTCCATTTCAGAGGGAGAGATAGGACTTAAACTGCATAGGCAGAAGCTTTGCCTTCCCAACATTCTTATTAATGCTTTATATAACATGACAACAGCCACAGAAATCTTGTGGCTGATGGCATTATTTCTTGTCAGAAGGTCTCTGACACAAACATATGACAAGCTGGGAAGGAAGAATAATAGTGTGTGGCTTTTAAGTTACAAAAGATGTCACATGCTAGTTCATAATAGCAGCAACACTGCTAACGTGCTTATTTGGGTTTTGGAAGCTACAGTTAAGAAGGTCTACTTTATATATCAGAGATGCTTTCAGATTTGATTCACAAATTAAGGGATGCCTGGTTAGTGTAATTTAGTACATGATGATGATTTTTTCATGTCAGGAGCAACTTGAGAGACTGCAAATTGCTTCTGGTGTGAGAGAATTGGCCATCTGCAAGGACGTTGCCCATGGGACGCCAGAATGTTTTTTGATGTTTTACCATCCTTGTGGGAGGCTTATCTCATGTCTCTACATAGGGAGCCAGAGCTGACAGAGGGAGCTCATCTGCACTCTCCCTAGATTCGAACCTGTGACCTGTCGGTCTTCAGTCCTGCTGGAACAAGGGTTTAACCCACTGCACCACTGGGGGCTCCTGTTACGATGATGATAGAAGAGGAGGAGGAAGAAGAGAATGAGGAGGAGAAGCCAAGACATTTCTTTCCTTTCTGGTTTAATTTGCAGTACAATCTTTTGATATATTTATTTTACCTTGGTGCAACGTGTTATGAAAGTACACCTTTATTCATGGGAGCTTTCATCAAAATATTGCTGCAGGTTTACTGTTCTACCATGCAAACGGCCTATCTCATACTCTATTAAAATTTGTTAACATACAATTTAGATTCGTCTGCTTTTTTTAATTTTTAGGTAAGCATCCATTGCTCTAGTTCGGATCAGGACCATTGTAGGTGGGAGTTTTAAACCTCTCTTCCTGCATTCATTCTTTTTCAAATCCCCTTTCCCACCCCTGCACCCACAATGCAGAGATGAAACAGGGTGGCATGAGGAAGAATTAATCCTTTCACCTGACCACAATGGTCTCAGGCCAAACAGAGCAACCTTGCTCATGCTTGTTTATTGGTTTGATCTGATTTACAACCTACCTTCCCCAAAAATGGGATTCAAAGCAGCATACAATATAAGTTAAAATAAAATTGCAAAACCCACTGACAACCTGAAGGGAAATATGAGCAATAGTCATTATAATGATAATAACGAACCTTCAGTGGTGCAATGGATTATACCCTTGTGCTGGCAGGACTGAAGTCTGACAGGTCAGCAGTTTGGAGAGAGCGGGTTGAGCTCCCTCTGTCAGCTCCTGCTCCCCATGCAAGGACATGAGAGAAGCCTCCCACGAGGATGATAAAACATCAAACATTTGGGCATCCCCTGGGCAACATCCTTGCCAATTCTCTCACACCAGAAGCAACTTGCAGTTTCTCAAGTTGCTCCTGACATAAAAAATGATAATAAATCATTCCTGCACTTCAAATGAAGATAATTGATGAATTCCACATCTTCTCTATTCTTTCAGCACAACCCTGTAATATTTTAGGGGAGAACAGGATATTTTGCATCATTCACTGAAGAACTGTTTTCTGAGAATCACAAGATCCTTGCTGGAAACTGACCCATTTCCAAGTAACCTATTTTTTTATAATTTGAACTTGTCTTGATATAGTGCTTTATTGGCAATGTCAAAACAGCCTTCTAGACGACCACTAACAATTGCCTAAGAGACTCTCCAAGTAAAATATATCTGGCTCTGTGCATAATTTTGGGTGCACCACTCCTGTACCTTAATGGCAATTGATCTCCCAGAAAACAATGCAATCTATTTACTCCCCAGAGTATCAAGCAGGTAGATTGGAGTTTTGTGAATTATACCCAAGGGCTGTCTCTAACCTTCAGTGGTGGTTTTATATTATTTCACTTTTTGACAGTTTAATACAGTTCCTGATCGTTAATATGATTTTAATATCTGACAGTGCAAAAGGGTAATAATGTTGTGGAGCTAGGAAAGTAGAAAAGAATAAAATAGCCATCACAGTTTGGTGATTCACTGCTGGGGTATGTCATCCTGAAAAATATGTTTTATTGCCCTAGTGTAGCTTCCAAGCTCCAGGAATATATCAGTCATTTCAATGTGGAGACCTGTAAAAAGTGTGTTAATTCCCCCCTGCATTTCGCCAGTCTTTCACCTGTGATTAACAGGCTCTATTCATGACAGTGTTCATTGGCAAATGTGCCCTCTGTGTCCACAAATCTTCCCCTGTGATGGGAAAGGACCCAAGATGATGCGTACCAGAGATGCAACATGGCCTGGCTGTAGGTTTTATGCAGTCTGCTATTTTAGATCCAAATAATGTGACAGGTTGGAACCCATGGGACTTGCAGTCTAAAAGAACAGACAGCCAGAGAAGGAATGGGAGGAAAGTGGCAGACTGATATTATCAACTACCTTAGTAGAAGAAGGGAAGAAAAGCCATTTGCCTGCCCTCCTACAAGAACATGTTATTACTTCAAAGGAATTGATGAAAGATGCAGACTTATTTTTTATAATCAGATTATTATTCATCATAATCAGATTGTCTATTTTCAGTTTGTATCAATCTAGTGTGATTTCTTTAAGCAATTTTCATCTAGTGGCAAAGAGGAAGACTCATGAAATTTGGTGGGGAAAGTAGGACAAGACTGTTCTGTCTTATACAATGTTTGCCTGCAAGTGTAGTAATGTGGTACTATGTCACTAAGCCACATTCAACCACAAATATATTGCATTGAATACATTTAATTGTTATCAAAAAGTCCACAAACTCCTAAACCTGGTGGTGGTATATACTATAGTTCCAATGGACCCAGAGCACAAAAAGAAAATCTGGAATGGTTTTTAGAACATAAAATTATTTTAGGCTTTGACCAAAGCTGCTGCTATCTTACATTGATGGCTTTAGAATCTCAGATTAATTGTTATAGTTGTTAATGATTTCAGACATTTAATTGCATGTTGTTGTTCTAACCCTATTAAGAAACAGCATTATAATTGTATGAATGGGATAGTTATCAACAGTCCAATAAAATAGGCTGTTTCCAAGAAAAAAATCCTTGGTTCCTGGCATTTTGAACTCCCGAAATACGGCTGTCCTGGCTTACTGATTTTTTTGATTGATTAATTTATCCAGCAATGGGAATAAGGCTAATTGGGAAGGGCAAGGTTGGAGCTACAAAGAAAGGGTACTATGTTATATTGTAGCTGAACAAAATGCTGAGACACACAAGCACACACCAATATGGAAATGGAGATAAAACACTCAACTCTATGGTAGAGAGTGAGCTGGTGTTTTCAGTCCACTGAGAAAGTGAGTCTTTTCCCCATTTTCTCCCCATCCACCCAAATAAAACCCATAGACCAGCTTCATGGAGTGTTGGGCATGCTCTAGAGAAGGGGTATCAACCTCATTTTCACCGAGGGCCACATCACCCTTATGGTTGCCTTCAGAGGGCCATTTGTAATTGTAAGACTGTATAAATGTAACTACTCCTGAACAGATTGTTAAATAACCTGAGACACCATGCATCCAGTACAGTTATATTGTGTACCTTCAAGTTGATATCACTGGGCTTTTTTGACCTTCCTCTAAAGCTGAGAGAGTGTGACTTGTCCAAGGTAACCCAAGGTAATGCCTGAAGGGGGTTTAAATCCTGATGCCCAAAGTTGTAGTCCAATGCTCAGAGCACACCGGTTCGGTGATGGTGTGACATAAATAAATGATAACAGTAATAACAACAAAAATAGTGGGTCCTATGATGAGAAGAAAAAGAGGAGGAAGAGTAGAAGGAGGACGAAGAAGAAGGGGCCATGATAATAATAAGTGGCAATAATCATAATAGCAATAATTGTTGTTGTTAATTAGTTTTATTCTTCCCTTCTTGACTCACCAACCTCTTCCTTCACATGGTTCCCTCCCTCCCTTCCCCCACTCCAAGGGAAGATATTCCCCCTCATATCAGGGTCGGTCTGCTCTTTCTTCCCCCTCAATCAGGGAGTTCATTGTTTCCTTGCCCCTCAGAGAGAAAGAAGGAGAGCGTGGAAGACCCTCATCTTTTCCTCCTTTCGCCTCACATGCCAATTCCCTTCCCTCGTTCTCCCTCCCCCTGTTTCCATGCACCAATGGATGTTTTCCCCACTGCCATCCTCTCTTCTTCTTCCTCCTCCTCTCTTCGAGTGTTTTTTCTTTCTTTCCTTCCTTCTTTTAACACAACCTTTTCAGGGCCTTTTCAGGAACACAGGATTGTTTCAAGAACTCCACTGGATCCCACAAAAGTCATCATGTGTTTCTCAGACTGCCGAGTTCTTCCCCCCATATATCCAATCTTTCATTCTGCAATATGATGCAAACTTACTGTGTCAATGGTTCTCACTCCCTCCCATACTTGGTGAGGGCAGCATTGTGTGTGCAAGACTTCTGCTCATGCAACAATAATATTTTCCTCCCCTCTTTCCATCACAGTTCTGGTGTCCCCGTAAAATCTTCTTCAAAGAGTCCTCAATCCCTCCTAAGCAGATTTTGAGAACACAAAGAGGGGTTATATTTTAGATGGCAAATTGCCTTTCATCCATGTTATATGCAGAATCAGTTCACTGGATCCCATTCATTGATTTTACATACAACTGAATGCCATACAACACACTTGGTTTAAACAAGACACCTTCAGTCTGGTAAGCTTCTTATATTACAAGGTCAAACACGGTCGATTGTACTCTGTCTTTTCCATAAACCAGCCTGTTCAGGGTGAATGATTTGGTTATTAACTTCCCAGTTCTCTAATTTGTTTAATAGATGTTTACTATATAAAGAGCCAATATAATATATAGTAGAGTCAATATCTAAGAGGCTAATAGTGTGATAGTCATTCAGATCTTGTTTATCACCCTTCTTGTAAATGGGGACAACTATGCTCTGTTTCCAGCCCTTTGGGATTATACCTGTGTTATTGATTTGGTTAATATTGGAGCCTTTCACTCTGGAAAGTTTTAAAAT
This sequence comes from Anolis sagrei, assembly GCF_037176765.1. Classification (NCBI taxonomy): domain Eukaryota; kingdom Metazoa; phylum Chordata; class Lepidosauria; order Squamata; family Anolidae; genus Anolis; species Anolis sagrei. Next base: position 274,579,043 of record NC_090021.1, read on the forward strand.
ATTTCTGGAGGTATCATATTCTCATATCTTTAGAAATGTAGTACATGCCTATGTAGGATAAAATGTTGACCCCTGCTCTAAATTTCAACTGAAGTGGGGCAGAAAGAATGAGAAGCAAACATGACAAGAACCAAATGTGAATTAATGAAATAATGGGGGAGGTTGTAGGGTTATTGTTTGTAATTCTGTCCCGCTCACATTTCAATTCTTTCAGTGCTCCACAAGGTTTCTCTGTTTGGTGGTAATAAATTAAATAATCATTACTAGCAAGGGAATTATGAAGATAATAATGAACAAATGAGGCAGCTAAAAGATTTATTGGTCTGGCCTAATCCAAGATGCATTTTCCTTGAACCAAACATCATCCTGCTCTCATTTGCCAGTAATTAGCCTTGCCTTTATTACATAGTAAATACTGCTTTAATTACTGTACTACTGAGCTCAAGAGATGGGACTTGATAGTGAGAGCTTAATAGTCTTCAACAGCTGCACCCCCCTCCCTGAATTCTGAACAACAGATGTGCAAGAAAAATAAAAACTAACAAAGAATACAGGCATACTTTAACTCATTCATAGGACTCCCTTGTGTGTTCCTACCATACCATTTCCAATCACAAGTGATAATTAGTTGTTAAATTTGACATGCCATTGCGTACTGAACAGGTTAACGGATACTGGGTAAATTCCAAATATCTGAAATTTGACATAAGCCAACTGATTTCAATATGTTAAAATATCTATTGTAGTGCTGGATAGTGGTTTCTGTATCAGAGAGGCAGCAGATTTCTTCGGATTTTCCAGGGAATGGAATTGATAAATTCTACTTAACAAATAGCTTCAGTACCTTGGATAGCTCCCAAACTGCAGACCAAGGGTACATATATACTTTAGAATTAGTGCATTATGACACAACTTTAACTGCCATGGTTCAATTCTATGGAGTCATACGAGATCTAGTTTTACAAGGTATTTAGTCCAAAGAATGCTGGTGCCTCAGCAAACTACATATCTCAAGATTCCATAGCATTGAGCCATGACAGTTAATGTAGCGTCAAACTGCATTAACTGAATAGGCTACATGCACCAGAAGTTTGGGGGTAGGGGAATCCTATTTCAATTCATGTTCCAAAACATTTGGATTTTAATTTCATTTTATATAGAATTGCTCTACTTATAGCTAGACCTCCTTGGTACATCCCCTTTTGCAAGGCAAAAAATTATTTCCCTTAGAGAAGTGAACAAAGGGAAAATAAGCAGGGCAAGGAAAACCAACAGAAGACAGGAAGGAAGATTCAAGTAATGTGCAAGAATGGGTGAAAGTATCAATTCATTATTGTCCCACATTCCTTTTTTAAAAAGATGTTCAATGACATAACAATCTTTTTTTTAAAAAAAAATATCAATATTCTAGAGTTGTGCAACTTGTTATGGTTCACAACATTAAATCTGTATTTCTGATACTTAAAAATTAATCAAAAGTTGAAACCAATAGAGAGTACACTTAGTTCAGATATTTCAATGTGAATGAGCCATGCAAGGCTTGGTTCAGGCTTAGCTCAGATTCTACAAGCATTTACAGCTTTCAGGTTAGGAAGGAAATAGTGATCTACCTCATGCAGCTGATTGTAAAATAATGCACAGAATCCAAACTGGCATGGTCAGAACAGTGGACTGCTATTTCCAGTTCTGATCACTACAATTCAAGATGGATATTGATAACAACAAGAACAACAATGCATTGCTTATGACTTGTGTTAATGTGATCAGTTTTAAATTGCGTTTAAAGTGTTATTGTTAGGTTGCTGTTTCTTCTCTGTATGAGCCACCTTGAGTCTCACTTCAGAAGAAACTTTTCTAAGCTTTGATATAAGAGGTCTCTAATCCATAATAACATTCTTGCCCCATGTCCAACTCTGCACTGTAGGAGATCCCAGTGCAGATGTGGTTATAAATAAACACAGCTATAGTTCTATTTGATCCTGCCATTTGTGCCTTGCCTTGTTCTTTCCAGTGGTTGTGCATTATTGTGATGAAGCAATACATCTACATGCCGAGCTTAGCCCAGATTGGACCATCCACACCCGACAGTGGATAAGATTCATGTGTCAATAGCTCAAGCACTGCCTTATTAATGGGCATATAGAACCAGAAGTGATTCTTACATCTGCCGTACCAGATAAATGTGACATCGGAAATGGCCCTGAGACTATGATTGAGTATATCTTTATTGCAGTTAAATAGCTAATGTAGTGTGTTTCCCCCTGGAGACTTCATTTCTGCAAAGGAATAAACAACTCAATGCTTTTGTAAAACCAGTTCAAACATTGCAGAAGATCTTTGGCAGAAGTGTGCTGGATGAAATTCTATTCCTGTAATGCTTTTGGAAAGCTAATCCTGGCCGCAACAGTATATAATGGGGCAGACAGCTTTGTGCTTCTGGGATAGGCTTGGGCCACACATTCTTTAAATTACCCCCATTATCCCATCTCTCTTCCATCCACTGCATTGACTCTTCCAACAACAGAAGGTTGGAGGTGGATAAAAAATGTGCCCGCACAGCTAGAAGTGCTTTGATACCATTGTAATGTGGGCATAAAATCAAGGAACATATGCAGAGGCATCTGTTCACAGTTGTGAAGACATATAAAAATATGGAGCTGCTGAGAAACCTTGATAGATTTTATGATAGGGAAACAATATATTTTTATTGTGTATGATGTGGATCCACAAAAAGTGATTGCTCCATTTTTTTACAACTGTAATTCCCTCACACAACAAAGGGGACAATTTATGATGGGTCTCATTGCTGATGTTGTAGGTTGCCACTCTAATTCTATATGACAAAAAAATCGAAAACACACCAGTAGGGTCTGTAGGCATTTTGTGAGCAAACCAAAAATTATGCAGCATTTAGTAACTTATAAGAATCTGGAAGGATCTTTGTTAAATAAAATTGAAGGAGACCATTGCCAAAGAGGAATTAATAAAGACAGTTTGCAAGAAAATAGTCAAAAGAGTCATAAAAACAAAGAACTGGAAGGAACAACAAGGCCCATCTAATTCAACTCCCTGCCAGGCAGGAAGTTATAGTTAAACCACTCTTGAGCAATTGTCATTCAAACTTTCTTTAACAGCCTCATCACATATGGGCAAAATCGGTGGCATGTGCAGGTTTGCCTTCTCCTTTAAGATGGCTCCTATTATATGATGCACTGCAACTTCCGGCAGGGCTCTGTTTTAAAGGAGAAGGTAAACTGGTGCATGCTACTGTCGTGTCAATACAAGAGGCTTCTATGTTGCCTTGGATCAATGGGGGGAAGTTGGGTGGTGGATGCTTCTCTCCATGGGATGAGAACATGGGTGAGCGGGACACTGTGGAGAGACGGGTTCCCCACACCCCCATGATCCATGGCAATTCAGGTGGCACATGTGAAGAGGTTGTAAATAACTCCAAAGAGAGATAGCCCACACTGATGCAGCCTTCTATTCCACATTGAACAGCTCTTACTCTAAAAAAAATCCTTTTTCATGTTTAGGTTAAATTCTTACCTTCTGATTTGAATCCATTGCTTTGTATTCTAATCTCAGGATTTAAAAAAAAAACAAGCTTGCTCTATCTTTTATATGATATACCTTTAGAATCTTAAATATAGCTAGTATGTTTCCTTTGAATATTCTCTTCATCCAGCTAAACATATCCATTTGATCAATTTGGTTACTGTCCTGTCTAGAAATTCAAAGTGAGGTTTGACCAAAGTTGCATAGAGTAGCATTACAGCTTAATTTGATCTGGATACTGTGCTATTATTTTTATTTTTATTTTTATTTTTGAATGGTGATTCATGTTCAGGTTGAGGCCTATTCACGCCCATAGATCATTTCTACTCATAGTGCTTTCATGCCCTGTGTCACTTATCCTATATTTCTACATTTCATTTTTCATAATCGTGTTTGGATTACGAATGAACATTTCTTGATAGAAGTTTGGATTACAGTAATGCACTCTATGTGGGGCTGCCTCTGAAGAGTGTTCAGATAATTTGGCTGCTCCAAAGAGCTGTGGTCAGATTGCTAACTGGGGCTGGCTACATGGAGCTCAGCATTCCCCCTGTTGCCACAGCTCCATTAGTTGCAGACTGTTTCTGGGCACAATTCAAAGTGCTGGTTATGACCTAAAAAGCCTTCTATGACTCATGTCGAGGTTGTTTGGCAGATCTTATCTTCTGTATAAACCAAAGCAGCTGTCCAATTTACCAAAACTATTTTAGTAGTGAAGCTCAGCAGCTTGGATAGCTAGCTACCTTTAAAATTCAAATGAGAGCAGATTTACCCCCCGCCCCAATAATACTGCAGTGACTAGACTCCACTGCATTCATTTATTTATGTATCTGAAGCTTTCTCTCAACTGTAGCTACTATTCCATGTTACAAGTAATCAGCTGCCAACCAATACATCAACACAGAATTATATAGGTGGCAAAATGGTTCCACTACTTTTATCTCCCCACTAATAGGATGCACAATTAACTTCTCTACCCTTGAAATGTATGTAAAATAGGTTGTGCACAGTTCTAAATGCCACCTAATATAAACTGTGCACTATTTTGTGTTGTTTTTGATGTGTTTGTACTTATCCAGGCATTCAATGTTTGCATTTTTGTGTGTGTAAACCACCCTGAGTCCCTTCAGGGATATAGGGTGGTAGAAATAAATAAATAAATAAATAAATAATTGTTATTATTATTATGGGGGAGGGAGAAAACTGCTAAGAACTCCTGTAAAAATGGCTGTTACAAAGACATGAATGATACAGCAAATTAATGACACACTACCACAGAATGGATGCTGTTTGAGGATGCAGTATTCCAGGAAGGAAGTCTAAGTCAGTGAGTAATCCCGTATGATTAGTGTATTATTTCATTCAACCTGAGTTGCAGATGAAAAAACCTCTGCTCAAAATGTTGATTTTCCGTCTTCTGTCAAAATGTTCCCTAAGCAGCATGTCCAGCCTGCTGTAATATTTAAAAAATTTAGATCAATATAATGTTAAAGAATAGGATATGACTAATATGCATAAAGCTTCAACATGGCTTTGAGGCCATGGAAATCCCAGCAGCAGCACACAAAATGCAACATTTAATATAACGTCAAAAATTAAATTCAGTATGGCATTTCTGAGAACATATGGTGGCCCCTATTCTATGAAAGAACATCAAGTGAATAATTCTATGTATACTATACATATTATTTATCCTATAACAAATCATAAACTATGGCGTGTGTGCGTGCGTGCGTGTTAATTAGAACCTTCCCATATAAGAATGAGGGCCATTCCATATGAGCTGAAAACTTGAGAGAAGCTGGCATTTAAAATGCCCATTTCTCTCAGGCTTAGGGTCAATCAGAGGCCCCAAAACCCTCAGCTGGGAGGTGGGTTAGTGGCCATATTCTCTCCCATGCTGATTGGCTTTCCCTGCATGGCAGGGGGTTGGACTAGATGAGCCAGGAGTGATGGGGTCAATCGTATCTCATTTGGAAGTGCGTTCCACAGGCAGGGGGCCATGGCCAAGAAGACTCTGTCTCTTGTCAATGTTTGTAATGTTGGTAGGAGCAAGAGCAGGGCCTCCCCAGATGATCTTAAGTTATGAGGTGGGACATAGAGGCAGATGTGTTCGGACAAGTAAGCTGGGCCAGAACTGTATAGAGCTTTATAGGTCAAAACCAACACTTTGAATTGAGCTCAGAAGTGGACAGGCAGCCAGTGGAGCTGACACAACAAGGGGGTGGTATGCTCCCTGTATGTAGCTCCTGTTAGTAATCTGGCTGCCACCTGTTGGACTAGCTGCAGTTTCCAAACCGTCTTCAAAGGCAGCCCCACGTAGAGTGCATTGCAGTAATCTATTCGGGATGTGACCAGAGCGTGGATGACCATAGCCAGATCAAACCTCCCAAGGTACTGGCACAGCTGGCACACAAGTTGGCACACTGCCAGCCCTCTTCTGGGGACTGTTTGAGCCTACGGAGGCAGGATCACTGTGGAGACTGCTCCTGAGATTGCAGGTGTCAATCTCAGGAGTCGTCTCCACACCTCCCATGCCTCCAATGATCCAGACCTCACTGGAAGGTCTGTATCTTTTCAGGTGTGTTTTTTTTAACCCAGAGTAAACCTGGAAATCTAAGTTTACTCCATCCTGAACCAGATTAGCCTGAAACTGTGGGAGCTACAACACACATACTGTCAATGCATGCTATGGTGCAGATTAAAGGGGTTACAGCACATTAAAGAAAGCTACAGGTAAGTCCAAGCTAAGCCCTTTAATACACTGCAGCAGATCATGTATATCCTATATTCAAGGGTGAAATCAGCTCTGTAGAAAATGAAGTACATTGGACACCTACCCTTACTGAAGCACTCTGTAGAATTCAAAATGCTGGAAGAGGAGGCTGCCAAAAAAAAATGCCCCACAGGCATGATTGGCTACTAGTGTTGTTTAGGTTTGGTTCGGAAAAACCTAAAATTCAGAAAGACCTACTGAATTTGGACTTTTGAACCATGCAGGAAAAGTGGGAGGAGCAATTCCGAACTTGAACCACTTACCCATTGTTCGGAATTATTCTGTAATGTTCGGATGTCTCCCACGGTTATTTTGATTTTCAGAACCATTAAGCCTAAACAAACAGTTTTAAAATCTCGCGGTCCCTTCCATGGCGAGGTTGTCCCCTGACATTAAGTCCAGTCATGTCTGATTCTGGGGTGTGGTGCTCATCTCCATTTCTAAGCTGAAGAGTCAGCGTTGTCCATAGACACCTCCAAGGTCATGTGGCTGGCATGACTGCATGGAGTGCCGTTACCTTCCCGCCGGAGCGGTACCTATTGATCTACTCACATTTGTATGTTTTCAAACTGCTAGGTTGTCAGAAGGTAGTGCTGACAGCAGAAGCTCACACCACTCCCTGGAATCGAACCTGTGACCTTTCAGTCAACAAGATCAGCAGCTCAGCGCTTTAACCCACTGGTGAGTGGTGAATGCAAAGAGGGATGAGGTGGATGTGGCTAAGCACAGCTCTCCTTCAGGGCCACGCCCCCAGTGGTAGAGATTGCAAAAGGTCCTGGAGTTGTCCAATCACAGAGAGGGAGTTTGGCTGGGAATGGATGAAGGCATCCCAGCACAGTATCAAAAGGAACACAGGACTTCTGATGAAACAAAAGACATTCAGAAGCAGGAGGGAGGGTCCCAGGAGCATCATACATTTTATATAATATAATATGAAGGCAAAAGAAACATGTAAGGACAAAACACAAGGGTTTGGAGGACTTGGTGTACACAGGAGGCATAGTTTTCCCAAGTATACATATTAGCCAGGCTCTTTAGAGTGGAGAGTCTGAGGGAGCTTAAGGAGGGGGCCATGGAACACTCTTGGTGGGGAAAAATGAAAAGATTGGGATCCAGGGACCCCAGGAAAAGGGAGGAAAACCACTCCTCCCTTCATAAAGAAGATAAAGGTTCCTATTCTCCCATACAAGTCAATGGCGGCAAAATAGCCCACTGGCAGGACCCGCCTTGGAAACAAAAGCCTCCCGGTTCAAATCCCGGTCGGGGACAAAAACATCAAAATCAGCTGGAAAAACAGGGGAGGGCACAGAGGGTTGCCAAAACACACGTTTTACTGCGCATGTGTGTCTACCATTAATGAAGTGATTTGGAAATTTTGGAAATTTTAGGTATTTCCAACCTTTTTTTCCAGAAAATTTCAGAAATCATTTCAAAAACGAATCACCAGCGTCCCCTACATCCAAAATGAGTTTTGAATCATTTTTTCTTGATCAAATAAGCCTATTGGCTACAAAAGGAGCTAATTGGCCCCCTGAGAGGGATACCGTATTTCCTCGCATAATAGTCACCACCGCATATGAATAGCACCCCGATTTTTGGGGTAGCACACCTGGTATTTTGCTGTTCCTCACACCCTTTATTAACTCGCTCAAATACCTGTCTGGGTGAGTGAGTGAAGGGTGTGACTTGTCTGTGTGCCTGCCCCCCAAGGAAAGCTCCCCCACACCTGCCCCCTTTGTAGCTATGGGGCTTCCCTTCCCTGGTAGCGAAAGAAAGCCCATAGCTGCATTTTTTTCACTTTGTTTTCTTTTCTTTTTCTTTTTTTCTAAAATGATGATTCAATGCCTAAACAATTCACATTGTTTTGGTTGATCTACTCTAGTTAAGACTAACAGTATGATTCAGGCTGTGGCCATTATTTGCAAAATGACTAGGGACAGCACTATTATTAGGCAGAGAGAGTGGGTCACCTCAGAGGTATTATCTAAGGGTAGGGCAATGTGAAGGCATTGCCACCCACTCCTCAAAGAAATGTTCCTTCTACCCCCAAATTTCTACCATGCAGTAACTTAAATTTTCAGTTGAGAAATCAAGTTTAGGCACAGAAGGGAAAAAGGGCAGGGGAAGTGACCAAGGGAATGCGAATGCAGGAGATATACAAGTTCTCACTCTTCTTAATGTTAGAAATTTAGGACAGAAGGAATATGTTATTTGGGAGGGAAAGTTTTTGTGGAGAGGACCATGTTCTCTGCCTCGGAGTGTGGTGGAAGGTCCTTCCTTGGAAGATTTTAAACAGAGGCTGGCTGACCCTCTGTCAGGAATACTTTGATTGTGCTTTTCCTTCATGGCAGGGGGTTGGACTAGATGGCCCATGTGGTCTCTTACAATTCTATTATTCTATGATTCTCATCCCCCCAGTGCCAAAACCTCTGGGTCACACCAAGTGGCAGAGCTTACAGATATGAAGGAAATAATTTTGCCAAGCCCTAGTCATTCCCCATTGGAAGTTTATGCACCATGCCTTTTGGTTTAGCCTGCTGCCCTCACCAGTTTTGAAATAATATTAAAAAATCAGTCCAGTCAACTTCTGTAAGGGGAATAGATGAGATGCCATCCTGTCCATTGTGGGCTGCAAAATGTTTGAGGCTGGCCCTTGCAATAAATGGCCCACATTTTTATAATTAGGATTCAAATCAAACTTATTGCTTGTCTTATTTATTGTTTTAATGATATTATCTGACAAAACTTGCTATACAATGATCCCTGGTAGACCTTTTAAGAGGACAATTAATACTTTGTTGCTTCATTAATCAGCTTTATCATGAAAATATTAAGGATATAGGAATCAACTGGAAACTTCCAGGGGTACTGATTTTGACTCCACCCAAAATGAGACTTTTTGTTTTGCAGGAGGTCATGGGCAACAAAAAAGGGGGGAGGGATTCTAGAGGTCCATGAAACCCCAAGCTACATAATTCTCAGCCTTGTATCACTTCCATCATGTTTAAGAGGCCACGTGTTTTGCTGGAATATCCCTAAACCCTTTAACTTCTACCTTCAGATTTTTTTTTTCAATTGAAGCCATGTACTTAAACATAAAGGGCCCAGCACAGCTATTGAAGTAGAGAAAATTAAAAATCAGTAGCATTCATATTTAAATTGTTTATAAAGCTTTAATCAATTTTTAATTAGCTCAAGATGCCTTTTTACTCTCAATTTAACTTAATTCTGAAGAGTAGCCTGGGAGAAGATTATCATGTTGTATACTGAGCCTGCTTCTATTCTCTTTTCAATTCAGCTATGGGCTACTTAAAAAAGAGCATTAACTGCATTGTAAGAATCCCTAAAGCTTGCTAAGGGTGGGTTAAGTGTAACTTCATTTTCTCTGCATGAGCGAAAGTGCTGAAGAGAGAATGACATCATTACAGAATACCTGATGTGTGCAAGTTTAGGTGAGATAGCATTTTCTCTGGGAGGTAAAATTGTTTTAAATTTTCCCAGATTTTTTAAAAAAGAATTTTCTATAGTTTTTTCAGCTTATTCAAGTTATGCGTGCACAGCAAACAGTGCTGCAAATTGATGGCTTTAGATGACTGTTAAAATCAGATTCCAGATTCTGGGCAAAGCACAAAGTGTTAAAGGTTGGTTTTGACTTTTAAAGCTCTACATGGTTTGGATCCAGGTTACTTATAGGATCGCCTTCTCCTGTATACTCCATCCTGAACACTTAAGTCCTTTGGGGAGCGGCTACTCCAGCCTGCCAGAACACGCCTGGTCACCGTCACTCAGAGCACCTTTTCATCAACTGTGGAACAACCTGCCAGAAGAGCTCCAACAGTTAAATGAGCTGTCAGAATTTAAAAACCATCTAAAGACCAACTCTTCCGGCAATCAACCCAACCAGATTTAATCACAAAATTTAAACACATGTTCTGTGTTTTAATCTTTGTTATGTGTATTTTAACATGTATTTTTAGAAATATGTTTTAAGATGTGTTTTTAATAAAATGGTTTACATGCGCTTTTAGCAATGTTGTAACCTGCCTTGAACCATGTGGAGAGGTAAGTAAGAATTATTATTATTATCACTATGCTGGCTTTTGTATTAGATCACAAGTCAGACACTTCCAAGTGTCTAAGACTATGTGATGTATCGGTGAATGATATGTCCAGATCCAAACAGGATGGCCTTTTGCAGATGACAGATGGTAATTTTGTCAGCATTGATTGTGTTTAAGTGCAGATCTTTAGGCACCGCACCCAGTATGCCGATCACCACTGGGACCACCTTTTCTGCCTTGTGCCAAAGTCTTTGCAGTTTGATCTTTAAATCCTCATATTTTGTCAGCTTTTCCAGTTGTTTCTCTTCAATCCTGCTGTCGACTGGGATTGCAACATCCATACTTTGTTTTTTAACACGATCGTGAGGTCAGGAGTATTGTGCTCCAAAACTCTGTCAGTCTGAATTCGGAAGTCCCAGAGTAGTTTGATGTGTTCATTTTCTGTAACTTTTTCAGGCTTGTGATCCCACCAGTTCTTTATCACAGACAGATGGTATTTGTGGCAGAAGTTCCAGTGAATCATCTGAGCAATGGTATTATGCCTCTGCTTGTAGTCTGTCTGTGCAATCTTCTTGCAGCAGTTGAGGATGTGATCTATCATTTTCGTTTGCTTCCTTGCAGGGTCTACACTTAGGATCAGTTGTCTATTTTAAAATTGTTTTATTAGTTTTTCCCATTCCCACCCTCCCCTCCTTGTACATGCAATTTATACATCAAACTACAGAAGTTACATTTGAAATATCAGTCTCAGTCTTAATTTTTCTACTCCACATCTTAGCACATTCTCTAAATAATTCCTAACTGGTTCCCACATCCTTTTAGTTATTGTAATCTTTTCAATTTTTTCTATATTATTCAATTTGCAATTTGTTATTTCCACATTTAACATATTAACTATATAGTTATACCAATTAATCAGTGTCCATTTTGTTTTATCTTTCCAACCCCTCACTAAAACAATTTGTGCACACGCTATTAATTTGTCAACCAATTTTTCCTTTTGTATATTCTTCACTTCTGTTATCCATGCATGTAGTACATTTCTATTAATTATTACTATTTTTAAATTTAACATTCTATTGATTTCCCCTTCATTCATTTTCCAGTATTCTTGCTCTTGATCACATTCCCATATCATATGATTAAACACCCCTCTTTGTTCACAGCCATGCCAACACCTATCTTTTATCCTTGGTATGAAGCATGAAAGTTGTGCAGGAGTTCTGTACCATTTTTGTAACATTTTCCTTCTTGCTTCCCTTAATACATTATACTTTTCTTTTGCTATATTACTTATTTCCCTTTGAATGTCTTCCCTCTCAATTTCCATGTCCAGTCTCCATGTTTGGAAAATTTCCTCTATTATTTCTTCTTTTACTGTTATAATTTGGTCATACAGATCTCCTGCCACTTTCTTCTCCCCTCTCAAACATTTGCTAATCACCTTCTCAAATGGACTATCCTGTTCCCTAATTTTTCCCCTCCGCTTAAAAATTTCCTGTCTTATAGCCCAGGTTTTAATCCAATTCCCTTACCCTATCCAATTCTGAATTTCTTTTTGTTCTACAGGGTTTCCATCCTCTGTATATAGATCCTCTACTAACCTTTTCCCTCTAGTTTCAATTAATCTCAATGTTTTGCCTATAATTTCATCATTATTATAATTCATTTTCCATATAGTTGCCATCTTATTCTCATTGCCTGGATTTAACTTCTTCTTTTACTGTTCCTTTAAAGGGTTCCTTAAGTTCTATTTCCTCTCTCCTCTTCCATTCCCTAAATATTAGTTCTTTTCCTTTAATATTATTTATTAACTTCTCCATATTTACCCATTTTTTCCGTATACTGTATTTCCAACAATCTTTGGATTTGAAATGCATCGTGATAGACTTCCAAACTTGGGATTCCCCAGCTTTCCTCTTCCTCTTTTGCATTTAACCATTTGTCCCTTATTCTGGGTCTTTTCCCGCCAACTGCCCATATTTTTATTCTTCTGTCCCATGTCTGTAATGTCTTCCTCTCTACTGTATTTGGTAAGGTTTGGAATAAATATAGTAATTATGGTATTATGAACATTTTCAATGCCCTTATTCTGTCCACTCTTGTTAATGTTTTCCCTTCCCAGTTCTTAAGTTCTTTCTCTATTACTTTCCACTTTTGTTTGTAATTCCCCTTAACTATACTCTTTGAATTTTTGTATATCCATACTCCTAAATATTTTAGCTTCTTTGATCCTAATTTTAATCCTGATATTTTCCTAAACTCCAATTGTTCTTTTGGTGGGGTGTTAAGACATAGTATCTCTGACTTTTTTATGTTAACAAATAATCCTAATATATTCTTAAACTCTTCCAATTTTTATCCTATCTTTTATCATGATTAATAGTTGATTTGTAATAATCATTGCATCATCGGCAAAGAGATTCAGCTTTATTTCTTCCTTTTTTTCCTCTCTCCTTTTCTATTTTATACGCTGTCCACTTGGTGCTATTCCTAATACTTTCAGCTAGTATTTCTATCGCTGTTACAAATAAAGTAGGGGATAATTGACACTCTTGTTTTGTACCATTTAAAATGGGTATCTCTCCCGTCCTTCTGTCATTAACCCTTACTCTTGCCTTGCAGTTACTATACAGTTGCTGCAATGTTTTACAAAAGTTTATCCGCATATTCAACTGTTGACATACACTTAACAGAAATTTATGATTGACCTTATCAAACGCTTTGTAAATGTGCAATTTAAGAATTCCCGTTTTTTCCTTATTCAAATTTGCATGATTCATTGTGATTACCACATTTTTTATTGGATCACCATTTTTTCTTCCCTTCACAAAACCATACTGATCTTCTTTAATTATTTTTGGCATTATTGTTTCCAATCTTTTTGCTATTTTTTTGTAAATTTTTGTAATCCTGATTACATAGACTAATAGGTCTATATGACCCTGGTTGTGTTAAATCTCTTCCCTTTTTTGGTATAGTAATAATTTCTGATACCTTCCATGTTTGTGGGACTTTTTGCTTATTGTATATTTTATTAAACAACTCTATTAAATGTGGTGCTAATTCTTCAATATATGCTTAATAATATTCCACTGGGAATCCATCTGGCCCTGGTGACTTAGCGCCTTTTAACCCTTTAATTACCCTTAATATATCCTCTTGTGTTATTGGTTTATTTAATAGCTCTCTGTCTTCCTCTGCAATTTTTTCTCTGATGTTTAAGTTCCCTTGCACTATCCTCTCCTCCTTATATAAATCTTTATAATATTTTGCCATTATCTCCCTAATTTTACTTTGCTCCTCTTGTTCTCTCCCCTTTTCATCTTTCAATCTCTTTACCAGGTTTTTTTTCCTTTTTCAAATAGTAAGCCATCCTCTTCATTGATTTTATATTCCAACTTTGGGAATAACTTTTAACATATAGATACTTATTCCTCATATTCATTTCCTGAAAAGCTTCTAATTGTTTTCTCTTCTTCTTTAATTCTATCCACATCTTTCTATCCCTAGTTCTTTTATGTCTGTCCTACAAGATTTCTATTTCTTTTAGTCTCTTATCTTGTTCATTCCTCCATCTCCTTCTGAGATTTGCCTCTAAACTTATACAGTGACCCCTTATCACAGCCTTGCTTGCATCCCAAACTATATCTTTAGTTACTTGTCCATTATCATTGGTCTCGAAGTACTTGATTATTTCTTTCCTTATCATTTCATATTCGTGCTCTCTTTAAAATTGTATTATTTTAGGTTCTTTTCTCTATTTCTAATTTTCTTTTCTCTATTTCTAATTTTACTTTTACTCTTAATGGTGCATGATCTGACAGATATATTGGAAGTGTTTTTGCCTCTAGAATCAATTATTGGTTTGCATTTTTCCCTAGAATCCACCTTTCTAAATACTTGTTTTATATACCTTTTTTATTTTTGTTTGGGGCGTATATACAAACCAAAGTAATTCTATTTTTTCCTATTTTTCCTTTTATCATTATCCACCTCCCCTCTGAATCCCTTTTTACTTTTTTCCACCTGGAAATCTATTGTGTTTTTAATTAAAATAGCCACACCACGTGCTCTATTTGAACCTCTAGATTCATAAACCTGACTCCAAATCCTGTCATTAAATAGTGGAGTACTGTCCCGCAATCTTTTATGTGATCTTTCACCGGTGGCGCAGTGGGTTAAAACCCTGTGCCAGCAGGACTGAAGATTGATAGGTCGTAGGTTTGAATCCGGGGAGAGGCGGATGAGCTCCCTCTATCAGCTCGAGCTCCTCATGCGGGGACATGAGAGAAGCCTCCTACAAGGATGATAAAAACATCTAATCATCCAGGCGTCCCCTGGGCAACATCCTTGCAGACGGCCAATTCTCTCACACCAGGAGTCACTCCTGACACGACAAAAAAAATCTTTCACCATTTTCATTGGTTTTGCTCTTCGCTGTGGAGCTGATAAACCGTTACAGTTATACGACATAATTACAATTTCAACCATAACAAAGTATTGTTTGCAGTTACCCTCCTGTAGTTTCTTTTCCCTGTTTTCTTGTCTTCCCCTCCCCTTCCCCCAATCCCCCCAGAGTCCAGTCTTCTCCCTCTTCCCCTCAGAGGAAGACCTGAAAGAGAATTCCATCTGTTCTCTTCCACCCCCAGACTCCCCTGGTGGCTGTGTTGCCCTTCTCCAGCTCCCCCCTCCTGCAAGTTCTTAAACCCCATTTATCACAGCTCTATTATTTTAGGTTGCTTCTTTCTTATATCTCCATAGTGGATCTTGTTTCCATTCTTCTTGATTCTTCTCTAAGCTTTCATCGTTTCAGTTTTCGAATTTCTTTCTCAAATTCCCATAGTTGCTGCATATTCATTGCCTTCAGATTTCTTAAAGATCTTTTTTCTTGTCCCTGATTCTCTTCCTTGTCCTTCGCATCTCCAACAGCAAATAGTATTTGAGGTGAATATAACTCTGTCAGTCCACCTCCTTCTGCATCTCTTGCCTCCATCTCTGTTATTTGTCCAGCTGTCTTGTGAGTGTCCTTGACATTTTTACTCCTTTCCTTTCTCCAAGTGGAACTCTGAGCTTCTTCTTCTTATTCTTCTTCTCCTTCTTCTTCTTCATCTGATTCCTCTGTTCCATTCAATGCTCCTCCCTCTGTAACCAGTCTTAATTACCTGAGCATTTTCCTCCCACTCTCCAAATCAATGGCTTTATATAATTTTCTGTTCTTATAGATGATCAAAGTTGCTGGAAAAGCTCAGGTGTAGCACTGGCCCTTCTTTTCTAGGGTTCTTGTAATTTCCCTCATTTCAGCCCTTTTACTCAATGTCTCTGGTGATAAATCCAAGAATGGCCAGACCTTTTTACCAGTGAAGTTCAAGTCCTTGAATTTTTTTAAGCTTCCGAAAGACATGTTCCTTATCTGATTCCCTCGTAAATCGAATTAAGATTTTTCCTCTGTAAGCCCAATGCACTCTCTCTATCTGTTCTGATGAAATCTGAGTCAATGTCTTTAATCATATAACAATATCTTATTTCAAACTCTCCTTAATTTAGAAATCTTAACCTCCTCCTCCTCTCAAACGTATGTTTGCATGCCTGGAACAATCTGCCAGGTCAGCAATTTTGTCTAGGAGTTGTTGATTCAACTTAGGATCAGTTGTCGACTTTTCAATTCTGGCTTTGATGACATTTGTTCTAAGAGCCTGTTCTTGAGCTACAAAAATCAGGCCCTCGCTATCCTTTTTCAAAGTTCCATTTGTGAACCACATCCATGTTTTTTCTTTGTCAATTTTGCTTTCAGTTTTTTCCCAGGAATTGTCCATAGAGAGCTTTCTTTTGCCTGTTTTCTCTTCTGTTCTGAATAGTATTTTTACGGTATCAACTCTTAGTCTTTTGCACTTGAAGCAGTTTTCTACTATCGACTTCCCCCAATGTTGGTTCTTGACTACCTTTCACATAATCTGCCAATGCATATTTCTCTTCTTCTACCCTTTGTTTCACTTGCAGAAACCCTCTGTCTCCTGATTTTCTCAGCAGCTAAAGTCTGTCAACATCACTACGTGGGTGTAAGGAGCAGTGGATTGTCATCAGTTTTCTTGTTTTTCTGTCCAGATCATTCAGCTCTGCTTGTGTCCAGTTCACAATTCCAGCAGTGTATCTGATGATGGGGATGGCCCAGGTGTTGATAGCCTTGATTGTATTTCCGCCATTTAATTTGCTCTTCAAAGTCTTTCTGACCCTTTGGACATATTCTTTGCTGACCACATTTTTCACATGCCCATGCTTAATATTGTCCAACTGTAGTATGCCCAGATATTTATAGGCTTCAGGCTGATTGCATTTTATGGTTTGCCCATTTGGCATATCTATGTCCTCACTGTGAGTAATTATCCCTTAGCTTAATGCTACTGTGAATTCCATACTGATGTCAGTGCTGAAGTTTCTTACTGTGTTGGTCAGTGACAGGATTTCAGTTTCTGATTTTCCATTAAACTTTAGATCACTCATGTACAGGAAGTGGGAATTTTTTGGTGAATTTCTTGCCATTTGGTAGCCAATGTTTGTTTTCTGTAGAATTACTAACAGTGGGATCACTGCAATGATGAACAGCAATGGTGACAGTGAGTCACCCTGGAAAATCCCTCTCTTGATGTTAACAATTCTATAGCTTTCATTGCCCACAAACAACTCAGTTTTCTATTGTTTCATTACATTTTCAGTGAACTTTTATTATACTTATCATCATCATCATCATCATCATCATTCAGCACTCCACCTTGCCAGGTACATCACATACCAACACATATTATGAATGTGTGTGTGTGCATGCTATGGGACTGAAAACTGCATGAAATACTAATTTAATCCTGGATCCAGCCAATTTCCCTGCATCTCAATGCACAACACTTTAGCACCTCCAAGGACTTCTTTCTAATGGCTTCGAATTACTGTCCTTTTGAAGAAGAGAAGGGTAATGTTATCCCAAAGGTATTCTGTAAAGAAATAAGTAGAGGCATCCATATCAGCTGAAACCAATGAGGCAATTATTCACATTCATCAAAATCACTATCTGTCAAATGAAAAAATGTGCTTACTGGCATTTGATATTCATGGCAGAGAAAACAAATGTGCAGCTTGGTTCAATATTAAACTGTAGTTTTAGTGTTGTTGCCTTTTAAAATTTAATCTGATCTTTTCATAACTGCTGTATACCAAAGCAGAGAAAGATTTCCTTTCTGCTTCCTTCATAATATTTTGATTGCAACATAAAAGAATTAGCTGGATTTTTGTTTGTTTAAAACAACACACACACATCAAATGTGGATCTAATTTGCACTAGAGAAAATGCAGTTCTAGGAAAGAGAGAAAAGCAATGTACAGTATTCTTGCCATCATGCTGACTGCAGAAGGAGGAGCAAGAATAACTATGGCTACAATGCTTTACTGACCTGCTTAAGAACAGGTCTCAATTAGTTCTAGGAGTCTTACTGCTGGTTTGATTGAATAGGATGGAAACTAAAGGTAGGTAGGGGTTGTATTCTCCCATCCATTGCATGGTTCAGGTAAGGGCCTATTCATATTACAAATTATAGCACCACTTTCCTACTTCATCTACAATTGCTCCATCCCATAGAATCTTCAGATTTGGAATTTGATAAGGCAATGGACTTATCAAATTGTAATGTACAGGTGGTCTTTTCATCCCTCCTCCCAGTCATAAAACACGGTCCTACAAGAGCCAGAAAAATAGTACAGGTCAATAACTGGATTAGAAAATGGTGTCAGGAGGAACGCTTTGGCTTCCTTGACCATGGCCTGCTTTTCCAGGAGGATGGCCTACTGGCAAGGGATGGGGTGCATCTCACACAAGTAGGAAAACACCTTTTTGCTCACAGACTCGCAAACCTCATTAGGCGCACTTTAAACTAGGCCCACTGGGGGAGGGGGACAACAGCCTTACGAACACTACTTTACCCACAATGTCAGGGAACTGCCAGAAGGCAAAACGGAGGGCTGCACAAACACAAAAAGGACAAGGTACCGAAAGCACAATAATCCCAATTAAACAGCTCAGGGGAAGATCTCAGGGGCTCACATGTCTTTACACTAATGCACAGAGCATGGGAAATAAACATGATGAACTCCAACTTTTAGCACAACACCACAAATATGATGTCATAGGCATCACTGAAACCTGGTGGGATGACTCCTATCGCTGGAATGTAGACATCGAGGGCTATAACCTCTTTCACAGAAACCGAACAAAGGGGAGAGGAGGCGGAGTAGCCTTATATGTCAAAAACTCTTATGCTGCAGAAGAAATGCATGACAGCAATCCGGGAAACCAGCTTTAAAGCATCTGGATAAGAATCAAGGGAACTGGGACTCAAAAAGATCTTGTTGTAGGAGTCTACTACAGACCTCAAAGCCAGGAAGAAGAACTTGATGAAGTCTTCTGCCAACAGTTGACCAAACAGGCACAGAGAAGAGATGTAGTAGTCATGGGCGATTTCAACTATCCCGATATTTGCTGGAAAACAA
The DNA here is from genome assembly GCF_037176765.1 of Anolis sagrei. Lineage (NCBI taxonomy): Eukaryota > Metazoa > Chordata > Lepidosauria > Squamata > Anolidae > Anolis > Anolis sagrei. The sequence goes on from NC_090021.1 coordinate 274,597,973, forward strand.
ACTTGGCCAAGAGTACAAAGTCCAACAAATTCCTCGCTGGCCTTGCAGACAATTTCATGGTCCAGAAGGTAGAAGAGGCAACAAGGGGATTGGCTACTCTTGATCTCATCCTAACAAATGTGGAGGACCTGATCGATGTGGTTGAAGTGGTAGGATCCTTAGGGGCAAGTGACCATGTGCTCCTGCAATTTGAGGTACAAAGAAAGGGCGAAACTAAGACAAGTCAAACCCGCATTTTGGACTTTAGGAGAGCTGATTTCCAAAAAATGAAGGAAACACTGAGCAGCATTCCATGGACACAGATACTAAAAGGGAGTTACGGATGGATGGGAGTTTCTCAAGAGTGAAATACTCAAGGCGCAGTTGCAAACCGTGCCAACAAAGAGAAAAAATAGGACAAGTGCAAAGAAGCCAGAATGGATGTCCAAAGAACTTCTAACTGTGCTGAGATACAAAAGAGACATGCACAAGAACTGGAAAAAGGGAGAAATCACCAAAGAAGAATTCAAACAAATAGCCAACAGGTGTAGGGAAAAGGTCCGCAAGGCTAAAGCACAAAACGAGCTCAGGTTCGCCAGGGACATTAAAAACAATAAAAAGGGATTTTTTTCTTATGTCAGTAGAAAAAGGAAAAACAAAGAGGCGATAGGGCCTCTTCGAGGAGAAGATGAGGCAATGCTGACAGGGGATAGGGAAAAGGCAGAACTACTAAATACCTTCTTTGCCTCGGTCTTCTCACAAAAAGAAAGTCATCTTCAACCTCAGCAAGATGGAATGGATGAGGGATTTGAGGACATCCAACTCCAAATTGGAAAACAAGTCGTACAGGAATACCTGGCTGCTCTAAATGAGTTCAAGTCCCCAGGGCCAGATCAACTACACCCAAGAGTATTGAAGGAACTAGCGGAAGTCATTTCGGAACCATTGGCAACCATCTTTGAGAGTTCTTGGAGAACAGGAGAAGTTCCAGCAGATTGGAGGAGGGCCAATGTGTTCCCAATCTTCAAGAAGGGAAAAAAGGATGACCCAAACAACTACCGTCCGGTCAGCCTCACGTCAATACCAGGCAAGATTCTGGAAAAGATTGTTAAGGAAGTGGTCTGCAAACACTTAGAAACAAATGCGGTCATTGCTAATAGTCAACATGGATTTATCAGAAACAAGTCATGCCAGACTAATCTGATCTCTTTCTTCGATAGAGCTACAAGCTGGGTAGATGCGGGGAATGCCGTGGATGTAGCGTACCTGGATTTCAGTAAGGCCTTCAACAAGGTCCCCCATGACCTTCTGGCAAGGAAACTAGTCCAATGTGGGCTAGGCAAAACTACGGTGAGGTGGATCTGTAATTGGTTAAATGGATGAACCCAGAGGGTGCTCACCAATGCTTCCTCTTCATCCTGGAAAAAAGTGACGAGCAGAGTGCCGCAGGGTTCCGTCCTGGGCCCGGTCCTGTTCAACATCTTTATTAATGACTTAGATGAAGGGCTAAAAGGCATGATCATCAAGTTTGCAGACGACACCAAATTGGGAGGGATAGCCAATACTCCAGAGGACAGGAGCAGGATTCAAAACGATCTTGACAGATTAGAGAGATGGGCCAAAACTAACAAAATGAAGTTCAACAGTGACAAATGCAAGATACTCCACTTTGGCAGGAAAAACGAAATGCAAAGATACAGAATGGGGGATGCCTGGCTCGAGAGCAGTACGTGTGAAAAAGATCTTGGAGTCCTCGTGGACAACAAGTTAAACATGAGCCAACAATGTGATGTGGCGGCAAAAAAAGCCAATGGGATTTTGGCCTGCATCAATAGGAGCATAGTGTCTAGATCTAGGGAAGTAATGCTACCCCTCTATTCTGTTTTGGTTAGACCACACCTGGAATATTGTGTCCAGTTCTGGGCACCACAATTCAAGAGAGATATTGACAAGCTGGAATGTGTCCAGAGGAGAGCGACTAAAATGATAAAAGGTCTGGAGAACAAGCCCTATGAGGAGCGGCTTAAGGAGCATTGCATGTTTAGCCTGAAGAAGAGAAGGCTGAGAGGGGATATGATAGCCATGTATAAATATGTGAGAGGAAGCCACAGGGAGGAGGGAGCAAGCTTGTTTTCTGCTTCCCTGGAGACTAGGACGTGGAACAATGGCTTCAAACTACAAGAGAGGAGATTCCATCTGAACATGAGGAAGAACTTCCTGACTGTGAGAGCCGTTCGGCAGTGGAACTCTCTGCCCTGGAGTGTGGTGGAGGCTCCTTCTTTGGAAGCTTTTAAACAGAGGCTGGATGGCCATCTGTCAGGGGTGATTTGAATGCAATATTCCTGCTTCTTGGCAGGGGGTTGGACTGGATGGCCCATGAGGTCTCTTCCAACTCTTTGATTCTATGATTCTATGACTGGTCAGGCAAAGAGTTTTAAATCTACCTCCCTAAATTCCCAGTCTCAGGATTCCATCGGAAGGAATCTTGGCAATTAAAGTGGAATAATATTGCTATAATTCAGGTTATATCAGTTGGTATCCTTTGAGTTAAATATACAAACAAACTCCACCTTATATTTGCAAATGTCTTATTTTTGAGGTTGATATTTTCTTCCACTCTCCACAATGATCCAATATCCCCTGGACTTCCAGTTTTGTTGCAATAGTCCCCCTCCAAATGGTCATTCTGCTTCTGGTGGATACTGCAAGAGATAACACCTCACTATGACATTAACCACCACAACCCAAGTGGATCTCAGGAGAAGTTGTGATTTACTGCATTTAACTATAGGAGTGATATAGAAGTCCTCTGACTTCTCACACTAACTACAGAATGGTCATTCAGTGGGGCTGTTGCTGAAAAACCAGAGTGGGGAATCATAGTGGGATTCCACCTAAAGTATCTTTCTGTTAAACTGGGCAATGTAGAATCTCAATCTTTAGGATCATTGTCCAACTCCCAACACCATTCCACTCATGTCTAAAGCAATGGTGTTGTTCTAGCTATGCTTTGGCCAGAAACTGGGCTTCACTACTCTGTTAAAGAGGTGATGGAACATACACATGCCCAAGCTGGCACTTCCAAGAACTCCCGGAAGTACCAGCTCAGAGAGGAAGTCCTTCCTATGTAGAATAGTGGATATGAGAATACAGAAAGGATTCACCTGCCCACACTGATAGCAATTTTGATAGCCCATGGTCTGAGTGGGTCAGTGGGGTGCCTTATCCAGCCACTTCAGAATGAGTTCCCTCTCTTTCAAACAACCCAGTAGATAAAGAAGAATCCAGAGGCAGATAAGGCAGAGGTTTTTGTTGGAGTGTGGTCTCCAGACCTACTGTGGGAGGTGTGGTTTCTGGGCAAAAGGTGTCATTTTCTGTCATGCAGCATTATGGATAGATTCAGAACATAGGAAGTGTCTTAATTTTTGGAGGCAATTCACAGCAGTTTGGAGTAGTGTCCTATGTGAAATAAAGGCTGAAGCTTAATCCTGACAATATAGAGGTCCTTCTGGTCAGTCATGCGGCCTATCAGGATATTGGGTGGCAACCTGTGCTCAGCATGGTTACACTTCCCCTGAGGACACAGGTCCACAGCCCGGGGGTCTTCCTGGATGTAGCATTGACACTTGATGCTCAGATGTTGGTGGTGACTGAAAGGACCTTTACACAGTTAAGCTTGTGTGCCAGCTGTGACTGTTCCTTGAGAAGCCTTACTTGGTCATGGTGGTCTAATCCTTAGCTACCTCCAGATTGAATTATTGTAACACATTCAACATGGGGCTGCCTTTGAAGATGGCCCAGAAATTGTAATTGGTACAAAAGTCAGTGGCCAGGTTTCTAACTGGAGCTGAGGAGAGGACAACCTCCTTATTAAAACAGCTCCACTAGCTGCCAATAAGTTTTAAGTCCCAATTCAAAGAGCAGGTTACCTCCTACAAAGCCCTAAATGGTTACGGGTCCTACCTATCATTGCAATTGCATCTTCCCCTATGAACCCGCACAGGCTTTCAGAACTGCTGGGGAGGTCAATACTCTTGCTCCCACCTCCATCACAACCATGGCTGGTGAAGACGAGAGAGCGAGCCTTCTCAGTGCTCCCCCCCCCCCCCCCCCAGCTCTGGAACTCTCTCCACAGGGAGCTTAGATTAACACCCACTCTGACCATCTTCCGTAAAGACCTGAAAACTTGGATATTTCAATGTGCCTTTGATTAATCGGTTCATCTATTGACTAGGCCTCCCTAGCCCTAACTTATTGTCTGGCTCTGCAGCTCTTTATTACCAGCTCCATCTGCACTAGCCCTCACCTCGCCCTTATAGATCTGAACATGCCCACTGTTCTTGACTTCTGGTTGATACTTATTGATGTTCTTATGTTTTTATGATGTCTGTTGCTCAGTTTTATTGGTTTAATTATTGAAATGCAATGCATTTTAATTTTGTTATTTCTTACTTCTGTTTTGCTGGGCTTGATCCCCATGTAAGCTGCCCCGAGTTGCTTCAGGGAGATGGGTGTGGGATATAAGAATAAAGTTATTATTATTATTATTATTATTATTATTATTATTATTAATTTGCTATGTCTTTTTAAAGAAAATAATCCTTATTTGATGGGGAGCAATGAGACAGTTGTTGTTTTAGAATGTGCCCTCCATTTAAAAAGTGAAAGATCATTTTGTTTGTCTTCCCACCTTGAGGTATTGCAGGTTTCTTTTAAAGATTTGTTAAAAATAAAAGTTGTGTATATATATAAAAACGACCATATGCAATTTCATGCAAATCCAAATGGATCTTTTTTTTATTAATGCATTCCTCTTCTTCCTCCTCTTCCTAGCTGATTATAAGAGACCAGTTAATATAACTATTTACCTTTCATTTTGAAAAGAAAAATAGTTTTTCCTTCTATTGATGGTCTTCTACAGGTTTTAGGAAATTAGCCATTTATAGTTTTAAAAATATAATTGGAATAGATGGTATAGATCCTAGGATTATGAAAATATGTAGTGATATTAGAGGGTGATCTATAATTGGTCTTAAACATAAACCTTTGGTGAAGAATAAAATTGCAAGTAAAATTTTTGATAGAAACATAGACTCCAGCAGTAATAGAATTGTCATAGAATAATTGGATTTTCGCAGAGATTACCAAATTGAGCAATTTAGGAAAAGGGTTGGAATGCTTATCTAGGGAGTGTGTGCAGCATAAAGCTGAAAAACAGAAAATGAAATCTTCTGCTCAGGAAACTGTTTCCCTGCAGAAAGTCTCATTCCCTGTATTATCTGCTGGTTGTATGAAAGTGATGGATCTCATCCTGAAATGGCTGGCTGAGGTACCCATTGATCCAAAACCTATCAAAAGAAGCACAGGTAGAAGAATTCCACTACTGCTTTAACTGGGAATGGGATGATGCTGGGAGTATAGCCTTGTCATGATATGGGGCTTGTGTGTTCCAATGAACCTGTGAGCAAAGCTGTTGGTAGTCATGTACTCTCAGCAGGGTCTCCCATGGTAGCAAGGTCAGAGGGGAGGAACCAGACCAAGCAAGATCTGAAGACCAAAGACCTCAATGGTGGAGCAGTCAAAGGACAGCATGGTACATGTTACAATGGTTGTGACAGTGCACGAAGGCTGCAACAGATAAGAGGCCACTGGTCATCATGTTAACCATGGTATTGAGTTAAAACCTCTTTCTGTGAAGACTGTGTTGGTCACTGTACACAAATCTCCACATATAAAACCAATTCACACACAGAAGTCTTCCAAGACAAACCAAAACTGATTATCCTCTGCCATCAACCTCGCTGAACAGGCCATGTTGTCTGAATGCCTGATCACCATCTCCCCAAGTAGTTACTTAACTCTCAGCTCAAGGATGGGAAACAGAATGTGAGTGGACAGCAAAAGAGATTAAAAGATGGGCTTAAAGCTAACCTTAAAAAAGAGGAATGACACAGAGAACTGGGAAGCCTTGGCCCTCACGCATTCTAACTGGAGGACAGCTGTTACCAACAGTGCTATGAAATTTGAAGAGACACAAGTAGAGGATGAAAGGGAGAAACGTGCCAAAGGAAAGGCATGTCAAGTAAACCCTTGTCATGACTTCCTTCCTTTTGGAAATCTACGTCCTCATTGTGAAAGACAATGCGGATCCATAATAAGTGTCTACAGTCACTTACAATCCCACTACCAAGCCTCTATCCTTGGAATACAATAATCAAAATGGTGTCTAAAATGCAGTGAAATATCATCACTTCTGGCAAGACAGTATATCTCACTAGGAATCCCTGCCACCTCTGCAGATACCCACCATTTCTCTAGCTCTTCTGGTAGCTTCAAACTAAACTGAATGCCTTCTCTAAGAAGACCACTAAGGTATGAAAACAACTGGCCTGCAATTAATCAGGTTTGAAGATGGGAACTGATTCTGGTGTCAGCTATCAGAGTTGGGGGCACTTAGTTCCCTACAGCTTGTATCTGTTTGTTATTGTAATTTAAAATGCTCAACAGATCAGGTCCACTGAGGTTAAGTACCTAAAAGCAATAAAAGAAGAAACACTTAAATATTTCACAATTATTAATTAATTAATTTAATGCACAACAATAAGTGAAATAGCAATTTTGTGAGATCTGACCATCAAAATTTAGAGGGCAAATAAAAGAGACATCAATTCCTCAAACAAGATTTGTTTTAAAATGCCTAATATTCAGTGACCTGCACATAGGACAAATAGTTCTGATAGTGATAAAGAAGTATCCTGTGGGAAACAAATACATGTTAGGCTTCTTCCTGCTTTTTGGGTATATTGATCTGATTTTATGAAAAAGGGAGATAAACAAAGGCCCCTTCCACACAGCTGAATAAAATCCCACATTATCTGCTTTGGACTGGAATATATGGCAGTGTAGACACAGATAACCCAGTTCAAAGCAGATATTGTGGAATTTTCTGCCTTTATATTCTGGGATATAGGGCTGTGTGGAAGAGCCCAAAGACATACTGCTTTTCATCTTCGTATCCAACCATAACTAAGTACTGGACCAATGTGAGGTTAAGTTGGTTTAATTTTGTAGCAGCTGCCCAAGCTCCTAAACTATCAAGTATTTATGAATAACTAGGTACCAGATGTAGTTTCTAAAATGTAACAAGGCAATAGTATGATAGCTGTGACCCTTCTCTAGTTGCACAACACGGATCAGAATTAAAGAAGGGAACACGTGTGTGAGGCACTGAGTGAGTGAGAGATGCAGCTGCAACAGGATAGTAGTGAAGTAATTTAACTCAGGAGGGACAGGATAAGGGTGAGGTAATGTAACAGTATTTCCCCTCTCCTTTTTATCCTTCCTTCCATTGATTGTCTTTCCCCCTCCTTTTTATCCTTCCTGCCATTGCAACGACTCCGCCGCAGCTGCATCTTTCACTCGGTGCGCTCACTCGCGCACGTGTTCCCCTAATTCAGACCCGCGTTGTGCAAGCAGCGTAGCGTAGGGTCCCAGCTATCATACTTTTGCCATGTAACAATGTGTGTAGGTCCTAGATCTTGATTTTTAGATATATATTTTTCACTTTAAATTGGAATAAGAGATCTTTCAAAATTCTGTATCTCTGATTCTAATAAACTTTTTTTTGTGAAATTTGAACACAATTATAGATTTTATTGTGCAGTTTCATTTGTTTTTACCCCATGTAATTATCTTTAGTAATTTTGAAATATTTTTTAAAAAATACCTGAAAGTAGTCATGTCACTGCTCTCTTGCTCTTTCCCCCTCAGAGCTTTCTCTAAGGTCCACCTTCTTGCTCCTCCCACTGGGGTTTAAAAGGAAGGAATGGAAGCAGCTGTGGATCATTCCAAACATAGCTGTTGTCGTGTGCAATTGCCTGCTAGATCAGTGGTTCTCAATCTGTGGGTCCCCAGGTGTTTTGGCCTACAACTCCCAGAAATCCCAGCCAGTTTACTAGCTGTTAGGATTTCTGGGTGTTGAAGGCCAAAAACATCTGGGGACCCCAGGTTGAAAACCACTGTGCTAGATTGAGGTTGCTGTTCTGAGACGTATAGCCCAGTTAGTTGCTCTTCGTGTTTCCTTTCATCCACCTGACTCTAGAAGATACCTAAACATCTATCAAACATTTAAAATACAGAATGAGTCATAGAATTTAAATTATTTTGTGCTATGAACCTACTCTGCATGGTTCGCTAAAAAAAAATCACACATACACACTCATCAGAATTTTTTTCTGGCTACAGACCTGCAGATACCTAATAATTAATTCTGGCAGGTCCCTTAATGGATACAGGTTAAAGAGTTATGAAACATTTCTGAAATTTTGAGGTCAAGAAGAACAAGACAGATGTTGCTAACAGCCCAGAAGTATTCTGTGAAAAGTTTAGCTATTCAGCATGACTGCTGGAAGAATAGATGGTGGGATTTTTTTTTCCTTTGGATCAGATACGCTCTTAACCAGCTTGATGAATCGAGAGCTAGAAATCCAAAATATTACTTTCCCAAACTCAGATGGACACTATAGGTAATTTATACAGGCTGGAGTCACCTCAACATGATATGCAGCTCCATAATTAAAAATGCAGCTCCATAATTAAGGGGTACAGAACTTTTATTCAAGAACAAGCTCCAATGTAACAAATTTCAGGCAGTCAAAGTACAGTTAAATGTCTACAGCCTTCATCCCACACATTAAAACCAGCATTTCTACACAATTAAGAAATTGCAACCCACGGTACTCTTCACACAACACAAGCTTCAATGGTGGAGTTGAGGTATTTTGATATTTCTAAAGTGTTGGTTTCCCCCCATGATTCCTAAGCTGCTTGGCAATTGACTTATTTTTAAATTCCTTGTGTAGAGATGGGCAAAATGGCTGATTTTCTTGTGTAATGTTAATATTTATTGCCCACTTGTAAGTAAAAAAATACCGTGTGTGACAGAAGCTGAAATGCCCATTTCCCTGATTTTAAACAGCTTCATATTTTCGCCAATACAAAAGGTATTACTGAAAGGTTCTGATCTGTTGAGGTGCTGGACCTGTGGGGACTGACTCCTGAGACCACCTTCCACAATCCCAGGGGCCAATCCTCACAGCCATCCTAGTTCTTCAGGTTCTAGAGCTCAAATGAGCAGGAGAGCACCCCACAAAAAAAAACTTCATAGTGAAAACTTATGGTGAAATTTTCTGATTTTGGTAAGTCCTACTGATAAAAAAGAGACCTGAAGGCAGTGCAGGGACCTCTGCACAGTCCTCCTAACACTTGAAAATTATACGTGTCCCACCTCTTGACACATCATTTTCAAGCATCAGGAGGACTGTGCAGAGTGGCATGCACTACCAGCAGGCCCCTCTGGTAAGTTGGGGGGGGGGAGTGGCCTAATACTATCCTGTCAGGCATCTAGCCACCCTTCAAGGGAAAGCCTGGGTTAGGGGAAGGGGTGGGGACTTCAACCCAGGAGGTTTTAACCCATTTCCTCTTGGACTTTACTTAAGTGTAGAAGGGTCCTTAGATCCCAAATTCTGGAAGTAACTTCTTCATATATATAGCATTTTCTGTTGAAATCATCTCATTTGTGCAGCTATTCCCTCCTGTGTTTCATCATCTTCACACGAGCATTTAAATGTCCATGGTTTCATCTTTTACTTCCCACAATCTAAAGCTTATTAGCTATCTTTTTTGAGCAGAAAAAGTTTATGGTGTTGCTTGGACAACAGAGAACATAATCTTCAAACAGCTGCCCTGATGCTTGCCCCTGTGTTTTCCCTGAGGGTCACAGCAGTCCGGAAGTTTCAGGATTGGGCAGCTGGTTTGAGAATTTGCATCAATGCCAAGATTATACTACAAACATTCCCAGCTCTCTGCTGTGTGCTCATTTTGTGTATCACAGTTCACTGAATAAGTTCATCAAATGACATGCTTATCAAGAGCTACATGGTGTGAAAGCCTGCACTGTCTCTGTTCTCTATGACTAAAAAGTCATCTGGGAGAGTTAAAGCTGTTGAATCAAAGAAGTAAAGTAACTTTTAAAAAAATATCCATCCAAGAGCACTGCAACAACAGTAATTCTCATATTACTGCAATTGGCAACCTCTTGTCCCCAGGGCTGAATATGGCATGCAAAAAGGTTACTGTTTGATTCACCAACTTCCCTACTGAGAAAAGTCCTTATTTCTGTTTCATGAACAGAAGATATTTTTCAGGACCCCCTCCCCTTCTAGACAGACTGCCAATGGAATAATTCTAAACTTAGTTGCAGAATGGATGAGCATTTGGGGGAGATTAGCACTCCTGTTGAATAAAGGACTACCTTCCCCTCCCAAATACTGTACCCTCCCTTGGAAAAAAATATTCCCTTTGCAACTATCACACAATGACTTTTTAGAAGCCTAATTACATAATTATTTTCAGTGTGTGTCTCTCTGTGTGAGAATGACTGAACTCTAAATCAATTCCTATCAAGTTGGGGGCCACATGCCAGTAGTAGAGTCTCCCAACCATTTCAGGACATGTAGTGAGATGCTAGCTCAGAACCATGTCAGTCCTGAGTCTGAGGATAATTGTTGCCTTAGAGCTTGCTCACACCTCTTCAGAAGCACTTTGGTCCTGAGCCTGCAAAGACAGCATCTACACAAGCATAGAATCGTCCTAGATCATGAAGCATCTGGTTGTGAAGCCTATTCTACCTCTGTACTCTATAACACTTGAAAATATTTCAGAACTGATCAAAATGTTTCCCAAGTGTCAGGAAACCCCAAAAAAGAGAATCCTGGACTGGTGAAAACATTTGGAGTTTGGGAAATAGTCCATGCAAAATTTATACACTTTTTGCACAGAAAAAAATAGCATTTTCTGCCCATAAAACAATATTTAAATGCAAAAAAAAAACTACACCAAAAGCCACACACATATTTAACACAAAATAAGTCCAAAATTGTGAATAGACTTTGCAAACTGAAGAATCACACCCTTAATTATAATATATAGGGACTCAAATCATGGGGTATGTTACGGCCTAAACCAACTTTTGGCACTAATTGCAAGGATATAATAGGGTCTCAAAAGATGGTTATGTTTTATGTCATTTTTGGATACAGATTGAGTATTCCTTATCCAAATTACTTGAGATTAGGGGTGATTATTATTATTATTATTATTATTATTATTATTATTATTATTTGAAACACAACAAGATGAGTCCACAGCAGACACTCTGCTGGCTGTTGCATTGGATCACGCGTCGGACACTTCCCAAGTGTCTAGGACTGTTTGATGTATCATTGAATAATGCGTGCAGATCCCAGTAAGGCGGCCTTCTGCAGCTGGCAGATGGGAATCTTGTCAGAGCTGATTGTGTTTAAGTGCAGGCCAAGGTCTTTAGGTACTGCACCCAGTGTGCCGATTATTATTATTATTATTATTATTATTATTGAATTTTTAAATACTTGCATCGACACAATGATATACCCAAGTCTAAACACAAAATTCATTTTTGTTTCATATACACTTTATTAGGGGTGTGCATGATTCCGTTCTGCAATATGGGATTCAGGGATTCGGCAGTCAAACTATCGAAAATAGATCAGCCAAGGTGCAGCTGAAGCCTTAACCAAAATGGATCACAAGCAGCTTGGGAACTCCTCCCCCTCCCCCCTCCCCCCCAAATGGGTCAGATAGAAAACAAATCTTTCAACTTCCCAAAATGAAAATAGATTTCTGTTCTCCCAAATTCTGGAGGCTTCTGAAAAACATATTGTAACCCCCACCGAACTCTGGGACACCAAAATGGATTGTGGTTTACCGGATTGCACAAGTCTAGCTTCTACAACATAGTCCTCAGAATGTTTAGGATCATAGAATCATACAGTTGGAAGAGATCTCGTGGGCCATCCAGTCCAAGCGCCTGCCAAGAAGCAGGAAAATCTCATTCGAAGCACCCCCAAAAGATGGCCATCCAGCCTCTGCTTAAGTGGACCTCTCCACTCTGAGGTGGAGAGTTCCATTGCTGAACAGCTCTCACAGTTAATGTTCAGGAGGAATCTCCTTTTCTGGAATTTGAAGCCATTGAATTTGAAAACAAGCTTACTTCCTCCTCCCTGTGACTTCCCCTCACATATTTATAAATGGCTATCATGTCTCCTCACAGCCTTCACTTCTGCAGGCTAAACATGCCAAGCTCTTTAAGCTGCTCCTCATAGGGCTTGTTCTCTAGGCCCTTGATCATTTTACTCACCCTTCTCTGGACACATTCCAGCCTGTCAATATCTCTCTTACATTGAGGTGCCCGGAACTGTACACAGTATTCCAGGTGTGGGCTGACCAAGGCAGAATAGAGGGGTAGCATGACTTCTCTGGATCTTGCCTGAAATTTGGCTAATGCAGGTGGATGGGAATTTTCTTCATTTTTAAACATTTACGGATATCTTCATAAACCAAATGGAATGACATTGCAATTTAGAAATCAGATGTGGTAGAAACCAAAAAAGACTGTCTTCATCCTATAGCTATATAAAAACATTTTGATTTATTTTTATCTTATGAGTTGTTTTCTCTGCTTATGCATTTTGGCTATGCAATTGCAAATTGAGGAAAATGTTAGTGGGCTGATTTTGGCAATCATATTTGCTGACCATTTCCATTTATGGTGTGGATTTAATCCAAAGGGTTTAAAATGGAATAAATAACTGTGATTATTGTTTACGCTAAAGGAAAAGTACTGCAGTTTCTCTAATGGTTACATGCTTTAAACCAATAAAAGCCTTTGGAAGTAATTATATACAGTTCACACTTGACAGCCTTTTACTTTCCATGCTATAAATAATCTGCAATCAATGGTAAGCCATAATAAAAAAGACAATTGCACTAGTTTAATACTGCATAAGTGATACCAAGGGATGTTCAAAATCAAAACAAAAACCATTGATTTGGGCAGGGGGATAGACCATTAAACAAAGACTGCACGAGCTGTGTACTTTGAGGAAGTAACTGCTGTTATCTTAACCAAGAAATTGATGATTTCTATTAACAGATATTCATGTGCAACAATGGATACAAATAAGATCAGATCAGAAAGCCAGTGCAATTCTGGATTTCTTTCAGGTGGGAGGTGTACTGAGTCTCAAAATCTTCTAAACATCATGCTGCATTATTTTTTCCTTTAAGCAAAATCCAGGAAAAAGATCTGTTGTAATTATTTGGTTCAGATCTAACATTAGAAACTGTGATATGTAGCTTTATGAGGACAGTGCTAAACTGCTGGCATTATATCACCACACTAGTCTTTCTGTCACTTAGGCAATCCCTCGTAGCCTGGGATGTTGGTCCTTCAAGTCTGGTGTCTTGGCGATGGGTTTGTAGGTGGCTGTGGAGCCCTATTCTTGATCTTCACATTCTCCCGCAGTGAGAACATCAGTTTCCAGGTGGAAGGAAGTCCCAGTCAGGGTTGACTTGACGTGCCTTCCTCATGGCACGTTTCTCCCTTTCGCCCTGCATTTGTGCGTCTTCAAATTCTGCGGCACTGCTGATCACAGCTGGCCTTTAGTTAGAGCGCCCAAGGGCCAGGACTTCTGAGTTCTTGGTGTCTACGTCACAAATTTTAAGGTTGGCTTTAAGCCCATTGTAAAGAAGTTGATTATAAATTGTATGACTTTAACTGTATTTGTGTTTGGATTGGTTGCACTAATGCTGGAGCGGCCTAGCTGAGAGGAGTGCGTTACCATGGAGACGATGCTGTAGAGAAGTGGGAGGAGCTTAGAGGGGAGAGTTTGAAAAACGACAGTTTAAGTTCAGTCAGAGTTAGGGTTTAGGGTTAGAGGAGTGAGCAGTCAGGAGTTAAGATTGGAGGGTGAGGAATTGGTAGAGGAAAGATTAGGAGGTTATAGCAGTAAAAGAGTGAATTGTGAAGCAAAGTTTCGAGGCTTTGGAAAGCCAGATTAAGCTACTGGAAGTTTCTTAGCCAGAGAGTCTGATAAGGGAAACATAACCAGTATTCCGTTAGTCTAAAGAAAGGCTAAAGAATAAGCTTATTAAGTATCTGATCAAGGGAGGATCAGATAAGGGAGACATCCCTGTATTGGAACTTTGTTTTGTAATAAGTGCTTCACCTCAGGAAGATACTGTATAACCTGAAAAAGTGTAACATTCAACTAACCAAGCATTATTCTGAGTTCTATAAGAAAAGTTACAACTTGCAACCACACGCTTTGTGCTCAATAAACTTGTTCTCTTTTGTTTGAAGACTGCCTCATCTCCATTAGTTCTGCGTCCAGTGTGCCATATCTCCCAATAATACCTCACATCACACATTGGTGGCACCATTAAGAGTAATAAATAATAAATCGTCCCTCCTCTCTCCTAACTCGTTACAAATTGGTGGCATATACGCTCCTCTTTACACCCATCTTTAAATCTATTTTCCTGTCCACCAACGTTACATTTCCCGTTCTTGAGTTAATAGTAACTGCTTTGGCTAGCGAGTTGTGATGATGCACAAAAGGACACCATGCAAGATGTTCTACTTGCACAACAGAGACTTTCACTGTGCAACAAGATATGCTGTGCCTCCAAACATGTGCATTGTGGAAACTCTATTCTGCTCGTTCTGCTTGCACATGATTCCAGTAGTATAGCTATATTTTCGCTCCCATCCTAAAAATACAGATTCTGAATGATGAGGCAATTTAGCTTTACCTGATCTTAAGTCAATTTATAACAATGTAACTTCTCAACAGAATTCCAGGCTTTTAAAAAAAAACAAGTTAACAATATAATCAAATTTCCTTTAAGTCCAAAGCCTCTCAAGTTAGTTTGCATATTTAAATATAATAGATCTCTGGATGCAATTATTAAATTTTAGAAAGCAACATATAATAGGTATCAATACAGCATGAACAACATAATAAGAAGGCTAAAATATGTGTGTCTAAAAAGACACAACATGAAGAAAATTAAAATAAAGTGCTTTCAGTGTTCAGATGTTTACCGAGGCATATCAACCCAGAAGTATTGGTCAGTTCAAAGACGGTTATCTTCCTTGGACTCAGCAGCCCACAGTCTGAAATTAATCTGTGAAAAAAAAATTAATCATACTTCATTATAATATTAGCAGCAAATTCAAATGCTGCAATTTTAATCATTATAATATCAACAATACTACGATTTATAAGCTTTCACCATTGTCTATGGTGACTGGGGCACATAAAAACTGAGGGTCCAACAATATCTAGAGAGCTACATATTGTTCAGTACCACTTCAGACAAAGGTTTTACTAATACTTTAACATCCGTTTTTTCTTCTCTGTTGACATATATACAGGGCCATAGACAGAATTACATGTTATATCAAATTAAATTTCACATCTAAATGTTGACTGGGAATATTGCACTCACAGAAAACTAGGAAGTTGCATGGTTCAACTGATCTTGGTAAATATTTAATATGATACACAATTGCACTTCCTCTGAATCACTTTCACACTGACCTCCCAATTTAGATTTGGAACTCAAAATTATTAGGTGGAATTAAGAGACCAGTAGACAGAATTCCAATTGCACAAAAATTGGATTTTCACCTGCCTTGAATTCAACAGGGCAGAATGTGCATGGGGAGAGTTAATGGAAGGATAAGGAGGCTGTTTTTTTTTTTTGAAGTCTGTCTTTCACATGCAGAAGTTCTTTTCTTCTTACACAAAACATCTCTAGTTGCAAATATTATCTTTTAGAAAATAGTATAAAAACACATATCCAAGATCCTATTTTGAACTCCATTATGGCACTAGAAACTCTTAGGTAATATCTAAAGTACCTTCCCCACACTTGATGACAGCTTATATATAGCTTTGATATAGATCCATTCAGTTTTGATCCATTCGGCACAATTTGAATAAATACTGCCCCTATTTACAAACATTTCATTTCCAATCCATGTAGGAAACTATTTGTCCCACGCTGTAGGCAGCCACCTTCCTTCCAACTAAGGTTGCATCTACACTATAGAATTAGTGATGTTTGATACCACTATAATCACCATGTCTCAGTGCTGTGCAATCATAGGAATTGTAGTTTTGCAAGGGCTTTAATTCTCTGCCAAGGAGTTCTGGTCCTCACTAAATTTCATTTTCCATGATACCATTGAGCCATGGCGAGTATTAAACTGCATGAGAGAAGCCTCCTCGCAGGATTGCAAGACATTCGGGCATCCCCGGGCAACGTCTTCGTAGACGGCTGATTCTCTCACCTCAGAAGCAACCAAAAGCGACTTGCAGCATGCAAGCAAGCAAACAAGACAACCAACGGACATTTTCAGGGCCAACCATGACAATAATCTCAATCAACATTGAAGACATGTCAGCTGCCAAAGAACAACTGCTTTATGAACTGTGCCGAGATAAGAAATGTGATGTGCTGTGTGTCCAAGAAACACACAGAGATGAACAACAGAAACGACCAAAAGTTCCAGGAATGGTCTTAGTAGCGGAAAGACCACATGCGCAGTATGGAAGCGCCGTCTTTGTCAAATCAGGCCTCCAAGTCAGCAGTGCCCACAACACTGAAGAAAACAATATCGAGGTTATAACAGTGGAGCCTAATAACATCACCATCACCTCTGTGTACAAGCCCACAAATGAAGAGTTTTGTTTCTCCTCCCTCGAGAACTTTGATAGGCATCAAAGGGCGGTAGTAATTGGTGACTTCAATAGCCACAGCATAGCCATAGCTATGCTCAAGAAGATAAAAATGGAGAGGCTGTCCTCTCCTGGTCTGAACTGCACAAACTATCACTCATTCATGATAGTAAGCTCCCACCATCCTACAACAGTGGGAGATGGCACCGAGGTTATAACCCAGACCTCTTATTTGTGAGAGGCAGCATTGTACAGCAATGCACTAAATCAGTCGGACCACCAATACCAAACACACAGCACTGACCTATAGTATGCCAACTGTTCCCAACTATAAGGCCCCAGGAAGTTCAATTTAAACGAAGATTCAACTCCAGAAAGGCAGATTGGACTAAATTCTCAGACATGTTAGATGACATGATCACATCGGTCATGCCAACCCCTGAGAAATACGACCACTTTATTGAAATAGTGAAAACCTGCTCACGGGCCTCGATACCGAGAGGCTGCAGAACCAACTATCTTCAGGGCATTATTCCTGAAACAGCTGCCTTGTTGGGAAACTATTACAGGCTCCACAACGAAGACTCATTTAGTGAGCAGGCCCTTCAGGCAGCACAGAGCATTGTGTCCTCCATCTCTGAAGCCAAGAAAGAACAGTGGATCAAGCTGATCACAGAGGTCAACATGGACAGGAGCAGTCAGAAGGCGTGGAGGCTGCTAAGACGGTTGAGCAATGACCCCTCACAAACTAATACCCATGCCAACATAAAGGCAGATCAGTTAGCACACAAACTCTTGAAGAATGGGAAACCCATCCTTGCCACCAAAGTAGGAAAGAAACCAATAGCCAGACAACAAGAGACTGAGAACAACAACCTTCATGAACCTTTTACATCTACTGAATTGGACATGGCTTTCAATAAATGTAAGAATGGCAAAGCAGCTGGCTTGGATGATCTACGGATGGAACAAATCAAGAACTTTGATCCAAAAGCAAGGCGCTGGCTGCTGGAGCTGATGAACAACTGCACTGCATCCTTTCAGATCCCCAAAATCTGGAGGAAAGCAAGAGTCATTGCCATCTTGAAGCCAGGCAAAGACCATAATGATCCAAAAAGCTACAGACCAATCTCTATGTTGTACCACCTCTACAGAGTTCTGGAGAGACTTATTTTGCATAGAATTATGGAAAAAATAGACCCCTGTCTAATTCCACAGCAAGCTGGCTTCAGGAAAGGCAAAAGCTGCACATCACAAGTGCTGAACCTGACTCAGCACATAGAAGATGGCTTTGAAAGGCAGCAGATCACAGGAGCTGTCTACGTAGACCTGTCAGCGGCTTATGATACTGTGAAACAATATCATACGAAAGCTGACTGGCACAACCTGGGGATCACAACCTGACACAGTGAAGACATCTGCCCTTACGCTATGCTACTCTGCTGCTGAGTATGCATGCCCAATGTGGAACACATCTCACCACACTAAAACAGTGGATGTGGCTCTTAATGAGACATGCCGCATTATCACACGACAAAAAAAAAAAAATCACAGGGTGCCTGCGCCCTACACCACTGGAGAAATTACACTGCTTAGCCGGTATGGCACCACCTGACATCCGCCGGGAAGTAGCAGCCAATAGTGAAAGGACCAAGGCAGTGATATCTCCAGCTCATCCCTTGTTTGGGTATCAGCCAGCACGTCAACGACTTAAATCAATAAAGTTTTCTTAGATCTACAGAGACACTCGCTGGAACACCTCAGCAAGCGAGTGTTCAGAAGTGGCAGGCTCAAACCCAGCACCTCAATCCATGGGTGATACCAGATGAGAGACTCCCTCCTGGGCACACAGAAGACTGGGCGACTTGGAAGGCGCTGAACAGACTGCACTCTGGCACCACGAGATGTAGAGCCAATCTTAAGAAATGGGGCTACAAAGTTGAATCCATGACATCCCCTGGGCAACGTCCTTGCAGACGGCCAATTCTCTCACACCAGAAGTAACTTGGTTTCTCAAGTTGCTTTTGACACGACGAATATATCCAGTTAGTGCCCCAGTTATTTACAGTTCTAAATAGGAAAATAAAAGAGGAAGCAGTTTTAAATCAGACATTGTGTAGCATGGGGCTGGGGAATTGATGATAGGTCAGGGTCTAATGGATGATCTCTTGAAATTTCTGACCTACAGTTTCTTAACAATGGCAGTGTCCTGCCCTACTCACATTATTCTACTCTACAGGGGGAAATACTTTGTGTAAAACCAGGAATGATTTTTTTTAATGTGAAAGGACTTTGGCATCAATTCTGGCAATGAAAAAAAAATATTCAGAATTTTTTTTTTCATGAATTTAAATTCTAAGTGTCTGTAGTGTCCACCCAATTTGTAACTTTCTTCAGCTGTCTCAAAAAATATTGAATTAACACACAGAGAAAGGGAGATGTATTAAACCACTCCTCCATTTCCACTTCTGTAACTCTTTTCGTGAGGATAGTAAGCAAAGGTTAAGGATCTAGGGCCCCTTCCACACAGCTGTATAAAATCTACATTGAACTGGATTATATAGCAGTGTGGACTCAGATAATCCAGTTCAAAGCAGATATTGTGGATTATCTGACTTGATATTCTGGATTATATGGCTGTGTGGAAGGGCCCCAATTCTTCCCCATTTTTTTCTTGAAGGAAACAACATATGATTTTAGAAATTTCCTTCATATTGTGAGAAAACTGTTGTTATCATTTGTTTAGATTGTTCCTGTCCTTGATGTTATCTGCATTTTTGCATACGAAACAACATTCCCCATGCACAACTATTAATTTCTCTCCATAACTCTTATTTTCTGGGTACACAATGTTGTTTTCTGAGCAAAAATGTAATTGGGGACTTACACTGAGTGACATTAGTAATACGATGCTTTCTCCACACAAACACGCACTCCAAAGAAATGAGAATTTTGCACAGATGAAGTCCAGAGTCTCTTCAGTCCCAGATTCTCCCTGTCAGTTTTCCCATATTTATTCATATCTTGCAGAAGCAGTCATATTGTTTCAATTTCACCATCTGTATCAATTTCCTTCTTCTTCAGCTTCACAGTTATTGGCCTCATATGCCTACACAGGCTAATGACTATGGAGACCAAAATAATTTTCTAAACTAAATGACAAGGGTTCATTGCACTTGCTTCTAAAGAAACCAAATTATTTATGTGGTAATATTTTATTTGTCAAGAGACGCCTATGGCAATACTAGTGTGATTTGTTTACCTCCATCTTTCCAACAGATTATTTGTATTCCAGCTATATGATTCCATTTAAATTCTTATGTTCATTGTTGTTGCTTTGAAAAAAATGAGTACTAGAAAAAGAAAGAAATCTGGCAGGGACAGCCAAGGTTGTACAGCTTGATCATGAAGTTTCTGATCACACCATTGGGAGAAAAAAAGACTGTACAAGCCTGCACAGTCATTGCCTTCCCACCAAGCTGTGATCACAGAGTGTGTAATTAATTGTTACTGTTCATTTATTTGTGCAAATCAATGAATTTACAACTGAGTGCCACCTGGTGACAATCTAACAATCAACAGATAGCAGAGAAGACAAAGTGCAAAGACACAAAAACTGGCTTAAGTTTTCCTTCCTATTCTTTCCATCTGGACAAAAAGAAATATCCACCATCATCTTACACATCTGCTCATTCATGATCACAAAAGAAGTATCCATAAAGAGATAGGGATCAGTGTCTTGTAATTTACCTGGGCTTCTTCAACTAATTTGGTTATTACCTGGGGTGAGCTTTAGGGAGCATACCACCCCCTTTTAAAACAGCTCCCCTGGCTCCCGATAAGTTTCCAGGCACTATTCAAAGTGCAGGCGATTATCTAAAAAGCCCTATATGCTTTGGGTCCCATCTATCTTTGAGACCTCATCTCCTTCTACAAACTGGCACAGGCACTAAGATCGGCTCAAGCATGGTTGTTGGGGACGAGAGAGAGGAACTTCTCGGTGGTGGCTCCCTGGCTCTGGAATACTTCCCTAAGGAAATTAGATTACTCCTTCTCTTAAGGCCTTCCAGCTGAGTAAAAAAACATGGCTCTTCAGACAGATTTTTGATCCTGAGTAATCTATGGCCAATGTGATGAATAATTGATAGTACTGGTCCACACTATGATTTATTGTTATGACAGATAGATGCAAACGAGTTCCACTGTGTTTTAGGCATTTTATAGTTTTCATATTTCTATAATTTTATTAATGATATTTTTAGGTACTGGGTTGTAGGTTTTTTCGGGCTATATGGCCATGTTCTAGAACATGGCCATATAGGCCAAAAAAACCTACAACAACCCAGTGATTCTGGTCATGAAAGCCTTCGACAATACTTTTTAGGCACTTATGTCATTGGATTTATACTTATGTATTGTTGTCTGAATATGGCACTTGGAGTGCTTCTGTGAACCACCCTGCATTCCTTTTGGGGAGATGGTGGTGGGGTACAAATGATGATGATGATGATGATGATGATGATGATGATGAATGCATTCAAGGCAACAACAACAAAAACACCATACAGGAGGATATCTTTGCCATTGTGCTAATTAATATGTGTGCCTTTTCCAAATCACATGGGTAGCCATTTTAAAGAGTAACATCCATTTTAGACTAGTTAGAACTGAACCAGATCCAAAACAAATTCATAGGCTTAATTACTTTACTCTCTCTGAAACGATCCCTTTTTAATCACTGTGTTTGTCAATTCTATTATGTTCATTTCCTGGTCCATTTCTGGATGAGAAAATCATTGGACATTTGGCATTACTTGTAATTTGCCCTGCCAGACATATCTATACCTCCTCCTCAACTTCTATTCCCAGTTGTCTTTTTTTCTCAATAAATATTTTTAATTTTTAAATTTGCATATTTAACAGAAACAAAAACTGCACACACACACATTCTTGAACATTTCCTAACATTTGTACAGTGATAGGTCCTAATTACATTATTTTCTCTCACCACCCATCTCATTGTGCTTACTTCACCATCCTAAAGTTAAAACTTGAAGACAATCATATATAATTATATCCTTCCTTCATAGTGAAATATCTTTTCCCTTCTACCTTCCAGCATAAGATTTTAAAAATGTTCCATACAACAAAATCTGGCAAATAAATATTAAATTATGAAGCCTTCTGTTTAAAAAATCCCTCTTTCCTTTCACAAAATTTAGAAATGTCAGGCCTGAGTTTAACTTTCTTATTAGGAACCAGTCTGGGTTAAAAGGAGATAGACTGGAAGAATAGTATTGTCAAAAACTGTACCCATTTTTTAAATAACACATGAATAACTAATTAACATTACAATGTAGTGAATGAAACCTTCACAACTTTTGTAGTGTGCATGCAACTGTTTCAGTTCTTTTTTTATTTTTACTGAATTTTTTCAAATACAATGAACCCATTATATTGCCTCAATACTTAGGCATAAGATGAAAAATGAATAGCCAAATTCTTCAAGAGCCCTCTAAATGAGCCTCTCTCCAAACAACACTCAAAAAACCTTTAAAATGTTGAAGAACAGTTTTACTGAACTGTAAACTTCTGTCATTACAGCCTGTGAAGAAACCATTGGATACCAAACTAAGAAAAATAATGACTGATTTAATGAAAATGATAATGAGATCCAACAGTTAATCAATAAGAAAAGGAAAGCCTTACAAATATATAGAGGCGGCCCTAGCTAATTTTCAACGGTAAGCAAACAGTATTTTGGCATCCCCCCAACCAATCACTGATATATATATTTTCTGTTCGTCATGGGAGTTCTGTGTGCCATATTTGGTTCAATTCCATCATTGGTGGAGTTCAGAATGTTCTTTGAATTTAGGTGAACTATACATCCCAGTAACTACAACTCGCATATGTCAAGGTCTATTTTCCCCCAAGAGCGCCTCAAGAGTGCACCTGGGCAAAATCAACTAAACTGCAAATTACTTTGCGTAATGGGTTGAGCCGCCCCTGCAAATATAGCAAAGAGACACAAACTGTGCTGCTAAGAAAACAATCTATGTGAGTGCAAAAGCTGAAGTCCAAAGAAGGCCCAGAGAACTCAAGAACATCTGATGGACAAAAAAGGCTGAAGAAATCCCACACTTTACAGATGTCCATGATACCTAGTTAAAGCCCCCCCCCCACACACACACACACACACCTGCGCCTGCTTGAGACAAATGGGAATTCGCTTTCCCAGCAGCATTTCATGTGGCGTGAGCATTGAAGGACCCTTGTGCTCCCTCTAGGGACATGATGGGTGTTTTCTCTCTGTGTGTTTTTCACTTTAGTTCTCAGCCAATCAGAGGCCTGGTTGACTGTGCACATCCATTCTCCTCACCTCTTGTGGTGTGCGCTTGGGACTTCAATTCTCAAAACTTCCTCTCGTGGGTTTTTTAAAAAATGTTACAGTAAAAACTTTTTTAAAATCCAAAACATTAGTGGATTGGTGAAACATTCTGAAACTTGGCAGGCTTGCAGTCATCAATGTATCCTAAAAGTGAGGCAGATTTCATTCTGATAGGCCTAAAATGATGGGAAAAAACCCTCTAAATTTTTTTCCCATTGTCACCAATGGACTGAATCTTACTGGAACAAAAACAGCACACTCTCCTGATTTTGGATTTTTTTTCCTGAAAACAGAAGGGGGGGGGGAGCAGCCAAAAACTGGACACTGAAAATGGTGTGGGTTTTTGCTACTCAGTCAGTTTCAGTCATGCAGCTCTAAGATCCTGTAAGATTAATCTACTCACAGCACAGGATAAACACCATCCATATTTCCTAAATGAAACAACTGTTAAGGATCTGACACTTGGTAAAATTTACTAAGTGACACTGTCCAAAGTAAATCACTATCGGCCATGTTATGCTTCTGAGCCATTTGGCTGACATAGTACTTGGAGAAACACTTTTGCAGTTGTTCCACTCTTTTGTGGTTGAGCATTCCCAAAGTGTGATGTTGATTTTCAGAAACCTAGCCAATAGCCTGTGTGGTTCCAAAAGATTTGTTCCTGTTTCCTATACTTTGCAACATCTATACAAGACCACTATGAGAGGGCATTTGGGGTCAAACATCACCAGTCTGCTGCTGATATGAAGCTTTACCATCTCCACGCAGTGGATATAGTGGAGCCGTTTGCCTCTTCCCACGAAGAGAGCAATATAGTTCCGGCTGGAACTACTTTACAGGAGGCGGAGCCAGGCTCTTAGCACTGGCCCGCCCCCTTCCTTATTCTGAAGCTGAACGTCGAGGAGGAAGGTCATCAGGAGGTCTGTCTTGGGGCCCAGGGGGGAGGTGATCCTGCTTCAGCCCCCCCCTCCCACCATCCTTCCTATGGCCTGGCCCTGCTTTCACATGGGCATCCAGGGCCGGTGGTTGCTTTGGGCCCCATTTTTACCTCCTTACCTTCCTCTGTCTCCCACTCGCCCGATGGCTGTAGGCTGGGTGAGAGGCTGCGTTTGGGCCTTCCTCCCTGTGCGTGCGTGCATGCAATGCTGTGCTGCTGCCGGAGAGCCGCTAGATGTGGCCCCAAGTTTCTCCCAGGCACCTCTTCCCATCTCCAAGCTGCCTTGTTGGTGTCTGCTGCCCTTGTAAGGGGCAACATGCACACAGGGTGCATATGGCTGTCGGCCATTTTGGCTGCATGGCCGGTAGCCATTTCAACAGGGAGGCCCCAGTGGCCATCTTGGCCCCAACAGCCATTTTGCTTTTACTGGAGCCACGTGTGGCTGCATGGCTGGCGACCATTTTGTGGTGCTAGAAAAAAGGTGGAGATAGCCATTCTGGCACAGTGGCTGCATTGCCTCCACATTTTTGCTGGATTACATATGCAATTCATTTTATGCTCATGCACAGTGAGGTGAACGGCCTGCTGATGAAACTAGTTAAGGTTGCCTATTGTGGCACCTGGCCAACACCTGGTTAACAACACAGTCTTTGGAAATAATTAGTCAAATTACAATGACTATAATTTATATATGTCCACACAGAGGGAGGTGTGTAGCTAGCTGATACAACTAGTTAGGGTTGCCGTTTGCGGCCATCTGGCCATCACCAGGTTAACAAAACAGTCTTTACAAACAATTAGTTAAACTACGATGTCAGCAATAATGATAAACGAATATATGATAAATTAAAAGTTCCTACCTGATAGGGAAGCCATTCAACAATGGCTTCAAATTACAAAAAACAAAAACAAAAACAAAAACAGAGATAGAGAGAGATTCCAGTCTCATCTAAAAACATATTTTATAATGGAGTGGATATATGACCAAAATAGCTCTCCTTGGACAACATAATTATTGAAGGCAGTTAACAATGACTTCAAACTACAAAAGGGAGATTCCATTTAAACATTAAAAATAGCTCCCTAACGTTGAGTGCCGTTCAACAGTGGAACTCTCTGCTCAAGTGAACAAGACTAGGTCCCTTTTGGGAAAATTTTGAAACAGAGGCTAGAGGGCCATATGCTGGGGTGCTTTAAATACAATCTTCCTGCTTTTTGGCAGGGGGTTTGACGGGATGGCCCACGGGTCTCTTCCAACTCTATAATTCTATAAGTTATTTAACTACTAGCTGTCCCCTGCCATGCATTGTGCGGCCCACTCTGGTGGTCTTGGGGTTTCTGTGTGGGAGGTTTGACACAATTCCATCGTTTGTGGGGTTCATAATGCTCTGTGATTATAGGTGAACTATAAATCCCAGCAACTACCGCTCCCAAATGTCAAGATTCTAATTTCCCCAAACTCCACCAGTGTTTACATTGGGGCATATTGATTATTCGCGTAGAGTTTGGTCCATATCCAGCATTATTTGAGCCCACAGTGATCCCTAGATGCAGGTAAACTACAACTCCAAAACAACCAAAGGACATTGCCCACCAAACCATCCAGAGTTTTCTGTTGGTTATAGAGAACTATGCGCCAAGTTGGTTCATTTTCATCGTTGGTGGGGTTTAAAATGCTCTTTGATTATAGGTAAACTATGAATCCCAGCAACTACAACTCCGAAATGACAAAATCCATTTTTGAACAAACAGCATACATGGGGTTGTTAGGTGTCTTGTGTCCAAACTTTGTATCAATTTGTCCAGTGTTTTTCGAGTTCTGTTGGTTCCACAAACTTACATTATAATTTTATTTATAGATAAACCCATTAATAAAAACAAGCGTTACCTAACCAATATGAAATTATATTGAGCTGGGCCCTGGATAAAAAGACCAGGGCCTCTACTAAGCATTATATGGTTTTGGACAATACTTGTTGCCCATCATTAAAAATTCCAGGTTTCTTCTGGATAGTACTGCGCTATACATTATTATAACTAAGCTTGTTATTTCGTCAAAGGTTTCTCACTCTGACGGAGGGCGAAGTTCAATTGTGACCACGTCTTCAGCGGCTGTTGTGAGTTATATAATTCAGGCCGAGTGACTATGAGTCTAACCACTAATATACCCAATTTTGCTGTTTTGTCCCTACAGGATGTCACCCAAGAAAAACATTGGGGGTCGGAAGAACAAGGGCCCCGCTAATAAACCACCAAAAAGTGCCCTCCGCCTCCTGCTGAGTCATCAGCGGAGGATGAATATGTTTCATTAAAGGACCTTGATGCCCTTCTGGCCCATGTTGATGCCCTTGAAAAATAAAAGGGGACATCATCCCCAGCTGCCTCCCTGCCCGCAGGGCAGGCACGTAAGGCATCAATGTTTGAGGTTCTTCTCTACCAATATCTTAGAAGCTGACTAATGCCTGAGATCATCTAGAGATGTTAAACCCAGGTGCTTGGTGGCCACAGAAACACCAAACACTCAACCCAGCTGTACCCAGCTCAGCTGTGCTGATCCGAAGCTCCTAGAGATCATCACCGACAGATGCGACAACCACATCCACAGGTACTACATCCACAGACACATGGCTCCGGGACCAAAGCCCGGTCCAGAGAGGCATGGCCATACAACCTCCCCCAACCGGGACATGTGCAATAGTTAGCTGGCCTACATTGGTATGCAGGCACACAACAACCCTGGTTTTACCGACTAATATTTCAAAGATTATCAGAGATGCCAATCACTTATGGGCCACGGCCACCCGGCCGGTGCCGGTACCTCCAAGGATGAACATCATTCCCCTGGGAACACAGATCACACACACACACAAATACACAGGTACATTTCGACAAACCGAATAATAATGATTCTTATCCCCTCTTCAGAGAGGGATTGCTCTTTGGTCTCGAAATAAAATACAATATATTCTACATATGTTAACTTATCAGAATACATGGTTGTTTAGGGACAAGTGTTATTTTCTTACAACAAGTTGCGAATCATAGTTCAAAATATATCAAAACAAGCTTGGATGCTATAAAGCCTCCTGCTTGATTGGCTAAAGCGACAAAGGCAAAAGAAAGACACAACATACAGATAACGAAGAGAAGACACCCCCTTTTCACAATTGGCTTCCAACAATAGCCCTGATGCCTCAACAATCTGTTGAAACTACCCAGTTCAGGAGACTGTGCCCGCATAGGCCGTGATTTTTGTCAGTCTTTAACCTTCTTTTCTGGGGGCTCAGTCCTCGGGACATTTTACTACTACTACCACTATTAAATAAATAAATAAATAAATAAATAAATAAATAAGGAAGCCCTGCTCCTAAGACACAACATACAGATAATGAAGAGAAGAGACCCCCCCTTTTTCTCAAGTGGCTTCCAACAATAGCCCTGATGCCTCAACAATGTGTTGAAACTACCCAGGTCAGGAGACTGTGCCCGCATAGGCGGTAATTTTATCAGTCTTTGACTTTCTTTTTTGGGGGCTCAGTCCTAGGGACATAGTACTACTACTACCACTATTATATAAGTAAATAAATAAATAAATAAATAAATAAATAAATAAGGGAGCCCTGCTCCTCCTTTCCTTTACAAATGACTCCACCACTATTGGGCTGTAACACTTGAGAGCCTGATTTGAGGCTACACGATGCTTCTGTAGCCAGTTATCGGTTAATGGTCTCTTTATGGGCTTCATATTTCAATGTTATGCCTGTTTGCTCTGGGTTGTCTGTCAGGCTGCTGCTTTAGCAGCCTTTATTCTTTAAAGAACCCAGTTGGGGACTCTTCTGAACAATGATTTCTCATTATGACCTTTGTCATGATCAGTGTTAAGCTAAAGCCCTAAACATTACAGATCCTTGTGAGAACCCCTAAAACACTCAAGATGGCAAAGGGCTCCATCATATATTAATGGATGTGACATGATCACCTGCACACCTAGGACCAGCACCCAATCTATATTCAGAGGGTTTTCTCTTTCGTGACAACTGTTTTCCTTACCATGATGTTTGCCAGCCAACTAATATGAATTTCTAGACAATGGTTATTAAGGTCTATCTTTATGGGCTTGTGATACAACTTAAGATATACTTAGATCCATCGGGGCCCCTTTATAAGCTATTTGATCAGTGGTGAATATGTTTCAACCCCGAGAAAGGCTCAAGTAGAACCCATTCATGGGTCGATATTCATGTCATTTTCTTCTAGCACCTAAGTCGTTTCACAAACAGTTGTGCTGGTCATATATGAAAGTCCCCAGGAAGACCATTTTGGGCCTTGTTCATTGTCTCAATTGAATAAGGTGATTCAAAAGGATGATGTTGGGATGGTTTTGTTTTTCTTTCCATGATGTTTGCCAGCCAACAAATATTAATTTCTAGACAATGGTTATTAAGGCTTTTCTTTATGGTCTTGTGATACACAACTTAAGATATATTTATATCCATCGGGGGCTGCCTTAAAAGCTGTTTGATCGGCGGTGAATATGATTCAGCCCCGAGAAAGGCACAAGTAAACCCATTCATGGGTCGATATTCATGTCATTTTCTCCAAACTTCTAATTCATTTCACAAACAGTTACGCTGGTCATACAGGCAAATCCCCTCATTTTGTGGTATAATACCACTGCTATGCCCACAGGAAAGAGCATCAAGCTCACTAGAGTCCCCATGATGACCATTTTGGGCCATACATGTAGTTCCCCTCCCCGTTTTTGGTATAGTGCTAAAGCTATGCCCGCAGGGTGGAGTGGCAAATAAACAACGAATCCCCATGACCACCATTTTCGGGCTTGGTTTCCTTGCTAAGCTGAATGACGACAAGCACTAGGCATGTGAGTAGGGTATAATCCCTTGTTATTCAGTCTAGGGGTTAATCCCCCTCAGGTGTCCTGGTCATCACTGATTCCATGTCGTGGGTGGCATGACTGACGGTGATGTCCGGAAGCTGGCTAAAAATCAAAAGTGAGCCAGGGATATGGTGCTGACCCAAAGAGGCATGTTAGTAGGGTGCAATCCCTTGTTATTCAGTCTAGGGGTGAATTCCCCTGAGATGTCATGGTAATCACTGATTCCATATCGTGGGCGGCATGATTGATGGTGGTGTCCGGAAGCTGGCTAAAATAAAAAAGAGAGCCAGGGATATGGCACTGACCCAAAGAGGCGTGTCAGTAGGGTGTAATCCCTTGTTATTCAGTCTAGGGGTGAATCCCCCTTAGATGTCCTGGTCATCACTGATTCCATGTCGTGGGTGGCATGATTAATGGTGATGTTCGGAAGCTGGCTAAAAGAAAAAAGAGAGCCAGAGCTATGGCACTGACCCAAGATAAAGGAGCTCGCTGGCTATATGTTGTTGTGACCTGTTACAAGATCCAAATTTTGGGGATGGATGGTATACATCTCTCTGAGTTGACCAACGCATTTGGTGACTATGGGATGGTTTTAGAGCTCGGGTGAGGATTTGGTGGGGGATGGGGGCAAAATAGACATCTGCCCCCAATCTGTGGTGATAAATAATTCGGAAAAGCTAATAATTTGGTGTACGCCCAAAACACACCCTTCAGGGGTGAAGGCCATTAACTAAAACACTCACCTAATGTTCAATTTGATGAGGTGAAGGGAATTATAATGGCCTAAAATAGAGAGATTATGGTCTCGGATACTCTGAGAGGGACTTCTCCGACACATTTCCTTCAGAGGTTACATGGATTGGGTGTCCAGGGGACCCGGGTGTTTCACCCTAACTAGCCCAGAGGTAGGCCGGACAGAGAGGCTACCTCGGCTTTGCCACCAAGTTCAAGATCCATAAAATTGAGATCTAGTCAAAGTTAAACAGGTAACAATTAATAAAAGTTGCCCATATTTCAAATCCAAATATTGTTGTGTGGTCTCGTTATTTCGAGGGTTAGCAGGTGTAGTGAAATCTACCTTTAAGGCGTCCAGGCTGAAGCCTGAAAGTCAGTGGCTGTCATCTTGAAAGACAGGCAGAAGCAGGAGGAGGAGTCAAGCCGACTCCTGATTGGTCAGAGCAATTAGTGGAGGAGTCGGTTGAGAGAGGGAAAGAGGCTGTCAGCTCTTGACAAGAGTGAGAAGTGTCTTGACATCAGACACAGAAGGAAGGGATTTTTAGGAGAGGAAGCTAAATAGGAGTCTGACAGGGAAAGAAAGCTTTAAAGTGAGCCTTAAGGATAGGGAATAAGTAGCAGACAAGGGCTCGGGTTACTGTATTGAGAGGATCAGTAACAGAAAGACTTGTCTTCTTAGACTTGGGAGAAGTTTAAGAGAGCTTATTGCCCTGTGGGTGAGACAGATAGGAGTCTGTTCTCTAAGTGATACTGTTTCTAAGAATAGAGCAGTTTGTTTAAGGGAACTCACAGTTTTAAAAGCTTTATTGTCAGTGAAACTCCTGATTTAAATATACTAAGTCTCTACAACTGAATTACGCTTCTGTGCCGCTCATTCTATGAGTAGATATTTGCTAAAAGTTCAATAAACCTTTTCTAGTTCATTTTTAACTGGTGTCAGCTTCAGTCTGTCAATCTCCTCAGAACTAAGTCAAGTCAATAATAGAAATCTCTTTAAAGTCCAGTCAGCCAGCGAAGAAGCAATAGAAGAACTAAGGGCAAACACACCTTACCTACAACACATTCACACTTTTGGTTCCTCAGACCAATAAAAGCTGAGGTGGTGGCAGTCATATCTACCAGAAACATCGGTCCTTGATATATTTAACCTATGGTCAGCTGCTAATTTTGTTATACTGGTGGCAGCGGTGGGATTCTTTGTTCCCCCCTGCCTCAGATATCCTTGAATTTTGTTATAGCAGGCAACTAGTATATAAAAGTCCTGAATCATCAGAATACGATATATATTTGGATGTGGGTGAATAGACTCAACCCAATCAAGTGAGTTAGGTCCCTTCCACACAGCCCTATATCCCAGAATATCAAGGCAGAAAATATCCCACAATATCTGCTTTGAACTGGGTTATCTGAGTCCATACTGGTTCCTCTTTTATGTGTCTTCATAATCCAGTGTTATGGGGAAGATGTTGGAACCAAATAAGGCCTCAATTTGCCATGGACCAGACAACAACCACTGCAGCTTTGAACTACTTTGAAAAAATATTTTAAATAATGTTTAATCAGTTACAACTGTTTTTTTAAAAAAAACATTATTTCTTGTCCATTACCGCTGGGATCCTGGTGGCATGAGAGGTGATAAATAAATGCAGTAATAAATAAAAGTGCATACATACAGAGAAAGGAAAACTGAGAAAAAATGTTATGCCAAAATTATTTGGTTCCTATATGATCTACTAGTTTTCGTTTATCTGTTGTCAAAATATCATACATAAAATTCCAATGTATACCAGAGATTAGTAGTGACTGGCTCAAGTGACCATGGGATACTGAATCCACTCTGGACTTTAATCTGAACTTTTAAGAGCTACATAAGGTATTGATACTATCTGGAGAATAGGATTCATTACTCTGAATGGCTTTTTTAAAGGTCTGTAATAAAACTCAGAGTTTCACCCCTACACTGACATTGAAGAACCAACACCCTTTGAATGTAAATAAGAACAGCTGTTTCAATAATGTACTTCTTTGAAGCAAGTGCTTTATTCTTTCCTAATAAATTACTTTATATTCATTTCATTTCATTTTCCTCTTTATGGCATGTATTGACATAAGTTGCTGTGTGTAAGACACAGATTTAATGTTCATGAGTATATTCAAAAATAACTTGGAACAATCAATAGAGTTGTTTCCTTCTACCTTCTTTTCACCATTGTAGGCATTTTTATTGCTCACTAAGCAAGGAAACAAGGGTAAATTTAGAGTCATTTCAATAAAAACCATAAACTTTTTTGGAGAGCAAGGAACATAATCACTGCAACATTAACAAATTCTATTCCTTTTTGAAATCAAGTGTTCTAGAAAAAAGAAATATTAGTGGCAGAACAGGAATCTGAAATTCACATTGTTCTTCAAATACTAAGAATTACCTTTATCCTTTTATTCAACTTTTATTAAATCTTAGTTTGTCATCAATGTCAATGTGCTCTGGTGGCTGAAGAATTATGGCCTTTTTTTCAGAAGAGGGGGAAAGAATACCATTCAAGAGTACTTTGTTAAAAGAATTAATTGACACCCATACTTTTACCAAGGAGTTAGATTACATCATAGTACCTAATCAGAAAATTCCTCCTCCAACTTTTACTATTCCTTTATTTGATTTGTTTTGATATACTTTGGGCAAGGAAAGCATCAAGGTATCTAACAATAACAAAATGAAGATCAAAATGAAACCTTGCTTTAAAATATAGCATAAAGGCAAATAATACAACTAAATTAGGGCATTGGGATAACATCCAACTAGTAAGATCCACTCAGTAGAACACATGGCAAAATGCCATCTGAATAAGGAAAGGTATTTGAATGATAGCAGAACAGACAGGAAGACAACCTAGTAACTCACAACTGGCCTTCGCAGGACCTGTATTTATCAGCCATAAATGGTATTAAAGAAGCTGCATCAAGCATATAAAAGAACTTCAAATTTAATATTAGAAACACTAATATTAGAAACACTAAATTACACATCAGTAATTTTGAAAATTCTTGAAGAACAGGAAAGATCCCAGAAGATTGGAGAAGTGTGTGAGTTGTCCCCATGTTCACAAGGTGGGGAGGAGGGAACCAGTCAGCAATAGGAAAAGTTCTAGAACAAATAAACAGTCAGTTTGGGAGCACTGGGAGGAAAATTGTGGTTATTAAGAACCAACATTGGTCTCTCAAAAACAAATCCTTCCAATGCAACTTCTTCTTCAAATAGAGTTGCAAGCTTGGTAAAACAGGGAAATGCTGTGACTGTGGTATATCTTAGAATCATAGGAAAATAGTTCCACATGCTATTCTTGCACACAGCAGATAAAATGTGGATCAGAGTTTTCTTGTAATATAGATTTGGAGCTGCTTGTTGGATTCAACACAAAAAGTACTCACCAACAGTTATTCTTCATCCTGGAAAAGGAGCGAATAGAATAGTGTCACATAGTTCTGTCCTTAGTCTGATATTGTTTGTCATCTTTAAATATGATTTGGATGGCAGATAATCAGATAATCTGGGATCAGATCCTGGGATATAGGGCAGTGTAGAAGGGGCCTAAAACCTCAGAGATGAGGATATATATATATATATATATATATATATATATATATATATATAGGGAAGTTCAGTTAAAATCCGCAAAATGAACTTCAACAGAGATAAGTGTAAGGTACTACATTTAGGCAGGAAAAATGCTCAAAAACAGGATGGAGCTATCTACCTGTCAAAGTAGACTAATGTACTGAAAAATACATTTGTGTTGCTTTACAATGCTGTCAGATCAAAATCAATATTTCCATGATAGGAAGTTATGAGGCATATTTGCTCACTGAACATCCATGAACTCAGGGCCTCTATGTGTGTGGTGGGGGGTGGGGGGTGGAATTTGAATTTCCCCAAAACCTGGAGGTCCAGAGATGGCCAATCCAAACTGTAGTACCTGTTGATATGAGGGGAGAAATGAGGGTAAATTGTAAACCAAATCTGAAGTTATTCATAGAAATACACCTTTTATGTATGTATTTATTATCTCAATATTGTGATCCTGTTGGATCTAATTAAAAATGGGGTATTTTGGATTGGTTGGAGCAAACCAGAAGAGCAGTCTCAAGCAACATGCTGCCTGCTGGTTCCCAGCTTAGCAGTCATCTTTAAATAATAGATAATTAAGCTTAGATTGTAGATCGTGTAATAAGGTGATACTGTCCCTCTCCCTTTGACATATATAAACTTACAAACTGTATTTATACCCCACCACCATCACCCCAAAGGGACCCGGGATGGTTCACAGAAGCACTACCAGTGCTAAACATAAAATAAACAATACATAAACATAAAAGCTATCACAACATAAATACACAACTGCAACCATGCATAAAATGACACATAGTCTAGCATCCAAAGAACTACAGGTCCCAGTGTTCTTGATATATATCTTTTGCTAGGAGAGAAAATAAAGCATCATAAGACAATGGGAGCAAGTGCCTCCACTTCTTCTGATAAGAGCTGTAGATCCTATGTGCCTAATTTAGTCACAGTTTTAATGCAACTTTAGATGATGACATCTGTATATTAGAGCTGCCTCTCAAAGCAACCAATAGGATTTGTTTTATATCAATTAAATCTTAAAATATATTACAAGAGAGCATGGAGAACTTCTTGGAAGAAGCTTCTAAATAACTAAATTATAAGTATCACCCAGGTCTTTTTGAAAAATTTATTTCTGAAATATTGGGGGGAGGGGAATCTTCTTTTGAAAAATAATGTGAGCTATACCTGCTTATATTAAATGAGACTTGCAAGAAACAGCGGCCAACTGTGATGAAAGCAAAGAAATGCAATCCTTTACCCTTTAGATCAAAACCCTAAGACATTATTCAATGGGATCTATTGAGTGTGGACCAATAAGAGACATTATTTTTGGGAGGCTAATTCATATTGTTATATGGGAAAAAAATCTAAAATACAATATGAATGGGTTCCTTAGTAGACAGGTTAAACACCAATAATCCACTTATAAAGATAACATAATGAATAAGTCCAACAAATAGGTAAATTGTGAAACTTAGACTGTTCAATTCACAGTAGTCACAAAATTAAGCAATATGAAATAAGTTCTGTACAGTCTTTTAGTGATGTCGTTGTATGTTCATGAATCAGCCTCCCACGGACTTTAACATTAAACTCCTACAAAGGGAAACATATTGGATCTTCAGATTACGGACGGAACACCCACACGGTCTTAATGAATACAATTCATACAGTTGCTATATATAACCTTGAGATTTTCTGTATTATCCCTTGTATACTACACATCCCTGGGGAGTACATCACTCACAACGCCATCTAGTGGTGACTTCCTCCACACCTATAACTTTAAATGAGCCTTTAATTAACTTCTCTGTCTCCTCTACATCTGATGTGCATTTTCCTCTTTAAATAGAGGAAACCCCCAGATCCTGTTCATACTCGCTATTAGAATCAAACTTAGAAGCAGAGTATCTTGTGAGTATACACCTATTTGGTGAAATATATTGGTAAAACATTTATTTTGATATATGTAACGTCTAAATGTTAATAGCCACAATTTGTTCCTTTTACCTAGATCCCATTGCAAAAAAACTTAAGTATCTCTTATGAGAACATATGTAAAAGACTGAACTTTGTAAGTATTTCTAAATGCATTCTATTTCATTATGTTCAACCTATACAATTGTAAAATGTATTTATGTATGTAAAATTACAGACCACCCGAAGAAGGCCTAAAGCAAAGGCCGAAACCGGTCGTGGGAGGCTGATTCATGAACATACAACGACATCACTAAAAGACTGTACAGAACTTATTTCATATTGCTTAATTTTGTGACTACTGTGAATTGAACAGTCTAAGTTTCACAATTTACCTATTTGTTGGACTTAAAAAAATCTAAAATGCCAGGACGAAGAGGGAAAAGATAATGTTAATTTAAATTGACCTATTGCATGGGGTGGGTAAAGTGGAGCACATGACACCCAGATTCCAATTTTGCAGCTCTGAAATCACCTCCAAACCCACACGGAAAGCTCAAAAAGCATGCAAAACTGCTCCCAGTTCCAGACAGGAATCCCCCAGGAACCTCCAACAGCCCCCAAAACATCTATTTTCAACAGACTCCCTCTTAAAATGGTCTCAGAAAGTGACGTGACAGTACTTTGTGTTGCTACTTTGGCAAGGATTCCAGCAGTCATAAAGATATTTGGAAGTGCTGTAGAGGGATGTAGCCTGTGTGAGAGGCCAGAGGGGAGAAATGCCCCCTCTGGAGTTGCCCTTCCCTGGCCTACCATTTGTAGCTGAATTGGTTCATTAGTCAATTTCAAGATCAAGATCAAAAAGTTTCAAAGTAGTTGGCAAATTGTAGGGTGGGTGTTATTATTAAACAAAGTAGTAAAGAGCGAATCTTTCAGGAATGTATAATACGTAATGTCAGCATGCTGAAAGAAGCAAAGACCACCAGCATTGAAGTGATGGTCCTCCGCAATCAACTCCTCTGGACCGGCCACATCTTCCAAATGCCCAACCACCATCTCCCAAAGCAGTTGCTCTACTCCGAACTCAAGAAGGGTAAATGGAATGTTGGTGGGCAGGAAAAGAGATTCAAAGCCAACCTTAAAAATTCTGGCATAGAACTGAGAACTGGGTAGCCCTGGCCCTTGAGCACTCCAGCAGGAGGTTAGCTGTGACCAGCAGTGCTGTAGAATTTGAAGAGGCATGAATGAAGGGTGAAAGAAAGAAACGTGCTAAGAGGAAGGCATGTCAAGCCAACCCCAACTGGGACTGCCTTTCACCTGGAAACCAATACCCTCACTGCAGGAGAATATGCAGATCAAGAATAGGGCTCCACAGTCACCTCCGGGCCTACCCCCAGTACACTCATCTTGGAAGACTATCCTACTCGGACAATGAGGGATAGCCTAAGTAATACATAATGTTAATTTTTGAATTAAAATAGACTTTTATAATGGCTTGTGGAAACACTATACAACCTAAAAAAAATGTTGAATAAACACTGAGAACAGGGATGGCCTGGCCCTTGAGTGTTCTAACTAGACATCAGCTGTTACCAACAGTGCTATGAATGTTGAGGAGGCACAAATAGAGGGAGACAGGGGGAATGTGCCAAGAGGAAGGTACATCATGCAAACCCTTGTCAGGACAATTTTTCCATCTGGAAATCTATGTCCTCATTGTGAAACACCATGCCGATTCAGAATACGCCTACTACCAAGACTCTACCCTTGAAGACAATCATATTCAACTTTGAGTACCTATGTTGGTGATGTGATAAACTGACCACATGTATGAGGCAAGGGTAGGTTTTGTGTCATAAAAGAGATTTATTATATGACCCATGTATAAAGTAAGAGTAATTCTGCAGAGAGAAGAAAGCCAATTCAACAAGTTGGCCATCCCTAGCCACCACTACTATTTCTCTGCCCTGGCATTTTAAAAGGCCAAAAGTTGCACCATGGCAGAGTATGTATAGAAGGTCGGTGCTTTTTTAAAGGTTTTATCGTGCTTAAATTGTTCATTGATTTTAACCTGAAACTGTTTGAATTGTTTATATTGTTTTGTCTGTTTGATAGCTTGTGATTCCTTGAGGAGGCCGAATAACAGTACATACATACGTACATACATATATACAAGTCTACTAGTCCACCATATTTGGCAATTTTCTTTCCTTTTTATTTTTCACTGCATTATCATGAAATAAGGCTAATTGTACTTTTCTGACAGGCTCTGACAACAGTTTTCACTTGCAATCTATTTACTTATCAAACAGCTGAAATTCGGGGCAATTCAACTGCTAGGAAACCTGGCTGCACATAATATAGCAAAAATGACATTTGTCCATTAATGGTAATTATATAAAAATGCACAAAGTTTCTGAGGTCTGTCTGCTTCTGTTGAAATGTTCATGAGCTGTAAACCCTCTGATTAAATTTTAAGCAAAGAGAAATGGGCTAGCTTCCTGATAGCAGAGAGGCCAATAAAGTGCAGTGTGACCAATTGTGCATTCAATGTAGCTATGCTATCTGGGAAACAATTAAGTCAAGCATCAACAGTACAGCACGACTGCACAACAAACAGCCACTGCTGACTAGTTGTTCTTTGCCAGCACGAAGTAGATTTCTGGAATGGGTTCCAAGCTTACATCTAGTCACAAAGACACTTTGCCACTCACAACAGAAAGAGAACATGTGACTTATATTTAGGTTTGGAATATGGAAGAACTATCATTTGGGGAGAGAATAAACAGAAACGTGTGTACTATTTCTGTTGTATGAAATAATAATGAAAGACAGTTCTGAATTTCTCTCCTATACTTTTCTCTCGGTGAACATGTTCTCCTGAAAATATTATTTCTTCTCAGTCATTTCTCTAGTGTGTGCTATCAAATGTGTGTAGCTCCTTAGGATGGGATTACACCTGCTAAAATGCAATCAAATATGTGCAGACCTTAGTGTGATATATGTTTAAAATGTTCCTTTTTAATGGATGCATCTGTTATTGCTGCTGTTTCATTTCCTGACAGAATTGAAAAGAATTTATAGAAATTAGAGACAGTGATAGAACTTTGAAATGGCTGGTCCTTGCTGCTGGAATAATGGTCATTTCATAGACCCATCCTGCCCCCCTTCATCCAAAACACAGGAATTAGGAAATGCCTTGTAAAACCCATCCTAAGGAACCCTTGCCATTTCCACAAAATTCCAATTCAATTGTACTATTTTCCCCACTGCTCCTCCATAGCTGAAAGTCTAACTTCATTTCTGATATCTTCAAAAGAAGCCACTTCACCTCAGGCAGCATTTGACTGAATCTGAAACAGTGCTGTTTGACTGGGCTTCAGCTTTTGGTTGATGCTGATCCATGCCTATAGTTTTCAGTATATGAGTTTTAACACACTTTTCCTCTTATTATTATGGATCTTTGGAAGAAAGGGTACTAAATAAAAAATGTGTTCATTATAATCATTACCCCCAGCTGCTTTCCTTTTTCAGACAGTGAGGTCTTTTCTCTTCTTCCATAATGGGTAGCTGTCTCAGACTTTTCCATTTTCTTAAGTATTTGGCAGGTTACCTGCATGAGAACTTTAAAGCATTGTTCCCTAGTCCTTTGAGATACCATGGACCTCTTTCAGTAATGAATGAGTTCATTACTGTTTTACAGTATAAAAGACAGGTTAATCCTTTGTCAAATCCCCATGACTCTACCTTTTGTCCTTGTTCCAATTATTCAAAATGTGATGGCACCTTATGTTCTTCAGACTTTATGCTCCGGCACTCAGTGGTATATATTTAGGGAAAGACAGGTTAAAATGGTCTATGTAGGCCTCAAATCCTGTTGTTACATTACAATCAGGTCTACAATAGAGAGTAATGTTCTCAATGTATTTCAAGCCACCTATCTTAAAACAACAGTGACAATGGATTAGAGTGGAGATTCATGCTTTCAAGTTTGTGAAGAATATCTGCAACCAAACAATGCCATTCGAAATGTTTTACGAGACAATAAAGTGACCTTTGCACCACACCTTTCAACTCCAAACATTTCAGATTATATTATTGGATGTAAATTAGAGCAACCACAAAAATTTACTGTGAAAATTCTGAAGAACAGTGAATCATGCTGCAAAAGATGAAATGATTTTCCTTGCAAAATTCAGTTACTCATAAATTGGAAACTTCAGTTATGAGCCAAAAGCCAAAAGCAAGTGAGGAATATCTGATCACCATAAACTATCACACCTTCTTTTAGTTCAAACTGACAATGCAACTATGCAAAATTAACAAATAAAAACTAAATACTTCTAATGCATGAGCACATAATATATTGCTCAACTAGGAAATGATATATGGTGACAAGTTTTTTTGGGTTCAATTGTCTATAAGGGTGTTTGAAAAAGATGGACCCAGGCATGTAGCCAGGGGGGGGGCTCGGGGGGCTTCAGCCCCCCCCCCCCGAAATTCTCATGGTGGTTCGCGAAAAGGCCTTACTGGTGCATTATTTAAACTGTTATGTTTATTAATATCATGATTTGATCACCATACTCAATATATCCCATATGTATGGGGGTATTGGGGTAATGATACAAAAGGTTTGCTAGGCTAGACCCTCTTTCACTCAGACTCAGCCCCCCCCGAAACTCAGCCCCCCCCGAAACCCCCCCTGAAAATTTTTTAGCCCCCCCCGAAACGAAATCCTGGCTACGGGCCTGGATGGACCCAATTTGAAATCACTATATTTCTGCAACTATGAACTGCTAATTAATAAAACCCTTCTTACCACTTTAGGGGGCATATATTTCAAATGAATACTGGTAGATTACTCTACCAACGTACAAACAGCTCCTAACCTGAATCATTTGCACAATGGCAAGCCTGCAACATATTGCCTAATGAGATATTTTCCATCTGTGGAGTAATTTTTTAGATTTTTTTTGTGCCTCAAAATTGTTAGTAAAACTTCATAACTCATTAAACCATTAATAACTTTTTGTGTAATTTGAACTGGTTGCCATTGTGAAATATACTGCTTCATTATTGGATCCATCATTTTGAAACATTCTGCTTTACACCCCAAAAGGCAATTTTTATTAATTTGGCCCCATTCACATGTGTTTGGTGTACAGATCCCAGCTCATATAATCTGGAAGACACTATATTAGGAAAGATAAATTCAACTAATTAGTAGAGGAGTGAGGTAGGGAGGGAGGCGTAGTGGTTTAAATGATGGATTAGGATTCTGATAGCAGAAGGGTTTAAACCTCTACTCAGAATAAAATCTACTAGGTGACCTTGGGCACATATTCTCAGATTGACAGGAAGGCAATGGCAAGCCTCCCCTGAATAAATTTTGCCAAGAAAACCATGTGATTGCATTCCCATAGTTCACAGTCAATGTGAAGACATATTACAATAATGTATTAGTGTAGATAATCTAAACACCTTTGACTAGATTGCATCTCCTTTTCATATTCGGGTTTTTAATACTGGAATCAGTTGAACTTTGCTTGCTGAAATAGTGAAAATAGAATGCCACCAGGATCTGTGAGTGCAGCTCTAATGTCAAGAGTACAGTAGACATTTGTTATGAACCCAGATTTATTTGTTCATTTATTTGAATCTAGAGTATAGCTTTTGCCTTACAATCCTAAGGGAAGTACATAGATAAATGTAGATATATAAAACAGTAGCTGCCATCTTATTTAGAATTTTTTTAATTGATGTGGAGTCAGGATTCTATATACTTATTTCTATATTGTTGGAGACAATTGGGACTATACCCAGCTATTTTCTTCTGGCTAGATAAACTTCAAGGATGCCATCCAAACAGATGTCCAAGAATCCTTGAAGGTCACTGCAGGTGCCTGTAATATTGCATCCAGCTACAGGAAAATAGCTGGAGATAACTCTCACAGTCTCTGAAAACATAGACATTGTTGTGCTGGGAAGACTACAATACTTACAAGTAAGTTGGAGGTTGCATTGGGAGACATAACTATGGAGATGGAGCTATGTAATAGACAGATGT
This sequence comes from Anolis sagrei, assembly GCF_037176765.1. Classification (NCBI taxonomy): domain Eukaryota; kingdom Metazoa; phylum Chordata; class Lepidosauria; order Squamata; family Anolidae; genus Anolis; species Anolis sagrei. Next base: position 274,639,143 of record NC_090021.1, read on the forward strand.
TTCCTGATATCGGATCTTAGCCAGAAATTTGAAAGCACCATCAGAAGCTCAAGAGACTAATTCATTTCATAGCTAAAGTGTGAACTCTAAAACCCAAAGTGGACCAAAAGTCACTCCTGGAAGTCCTCATGCTGTCCAATAAATGGTACATCAAACGCAAGAGGCACTGTGCTTTTGTCTCTTTAATTATCAGGTAGTGTACACTGAACAAAAAATCTTTTTGAAATATATGACTTTGTGAACAACTAAATCTAACCCAGCTGCCTATTCTCAGATTGATTATGTGTCAAGAGCCCAAAGCAATGGAAGACAATTCTCCTGCATTTACCGTCTGTTTCCATTCAGCGGGGATGAGAGAAGCTGGAAGGTTTAGCTCAGTTGTGGATGCCATCTTGGCTTTCTGTATTGATAGGATAGTGGAACAGAAAGGTCTTTGGTTGCAAAAACCCAGCTAAATTGCACATTGGTAATCCTTTCAAATGCCAGAGCTGTCATTTGGATGACTTTATATTGTTATTGGCCTGCTCTGAGTTGTTACTGACTAGAGCCCACAGTCTGGTATCCTAGTCACAGAGCATCTGTAGCAACCACCTTGGTGTTGCTGGAGCTCCAAATGGCAGGTTGTGCATTGATAGAAGTCTCATGTATCAATTGACAAACACTTCAAACCGCTGGAATACTGCCCTTGGCATCCCACTTTGTTTCCCTGGGCAGTTGTGGTTCAGATATCTTCCAACTAGGGCTCTGAAGTCAAGCCACAGTTCAAATAAATATGTAAAATATAACTTGGGATGTAACACAGGCCTATCTTTGTGTCCTAAGACACTAGATCTGATGCAGTCTATAAATGCAATTTTCTGAATCAGTACTCCAAATAACCCTAGAAACAGGCCTAAAAACCAAACAGAAATATTTTTTTGTGTTGGCCTGTGTAATTTTTGTATACATTTTATTTAGCATGGACAAGGAATTTTCATTCCTAAGAAGCATTTTTATATATTGTTATTGTCAGCTATTGTCAAATAGAGGACCTCCAAGTCACCCAGTCATCAACAGTCCTGATCAGCTCTTACAGACTCAAGGCCATGGCTTCTTTGAACAAGTCTATCCACTCATAATTATGTTTTCTTCTTTTCCTACTGCTTTGCCTTCTACCTTACAAAACATTATTGTCTTTTCTGATCATTCACACCTTTTCATGATCTATTCAAAATTCAACAGTCTCATTTTAGTAATGTCAGCTTCTAGGGTAACTCAGGCTTACCCTAGAACCCATGCATTTTTTTGAACAGTATGTAATATCAATAGAACTCTTATCCAACACCACATTTCAAAGGGTTTGTTTTCTCCCTGTAAGCTTTTTCTCTCATAGCCACGCTAGACACTGAAAACACAATGAATGTACTTGCATTTTTTTGTGCATATTTTTCCTTAATATGTGTATTTGTTTGTTTATTTATGAGTTAGAAACTACTTTATAATAATCTCTTTCCAGTTTGAATTCAGGATATATAGAAAAGCATAATTGTGTAAAAGTCCAAACTAAACATATTTCTAGTCTGGTCTCATATGCTATTTCTAAAACCAATAGCAACTCCAAAAAACAGAAAATAAAATTAAACAATCGTAAACCACCACTGTTTGAAGGCCCTTCAGCACCACCACTGTCTATCACAGTGGTTCTCAACCTGTGGGTCCCCAGGTGTTTTGGCCTACAACTCCCAGAAATCCCAGCCAATTTACCAGCTGTTAGGATTTCTGGGAGTTGAAGGCCAAAACGTCTGGGGACCCACAGGTTGAGAACCCCTGGTCTATCATGGTTAGTTCAGCCACTTCCTTATGCCCAGTACCTCCCATTGCCTGGGGACGATGGGAGAGACAATCACAGCATGCAAGAAGAGTTGGAGCCAGGCTCATGCTCCACTTCATTTTTCTCTTCTGGTGTGCAATAATGCTCTCCTTTGCCCAGAGGAAGAGAAATATTGGAAAGAATAGAAACACACAGCTCACAGGAAGAGGAAAAAGATCCAGAATCTGCAAGGTAAGTGACACTGCGAGAATATGGGGGTCCAGTTTCTTCTCTTCTTCCCATTTAATAATAGTTTTATAATAAACTTTATTTATATCATGAAGTGGCTTACAAGGCACTCCAGGGTGCACATATAACATACAATAGGTAAAAACAGTACAAATGTATAAAACAAGTCACATAAAATTATAACAACCCCCATCAACACATGTAGCATAAAATCAAAATAAAACAATTTTAAAACAACAGTAGATAATACTAACTGTTGTCAATTCACAAGGTGCAAGTATCAGTTTCATATGAGCCCATTCAGCCTACTCAAAATCAAAGACCTGTCTGAACATCCATGTTTTCAGGTTGGAACAGAAGGATTGAAGGGTGGGTATTTCAGAGCTGGGGGGCCACCACAGAAAATGCCCTCTCTCTCTCTCATCCTCACCAACCACGCTTGAGACAGTAGTGGGATTGAGAGGAGGGCCTCCCCTGTTGAACTTAGAGCCCGTTTGATGTGTTTCTGCCTCCCCCAGTATCTCCCTTCTTTTGCCTGGGCAAAACAGATGCTCACAGCACATAGAAAGAGCAGAAGGAGCCAGGGACTACAGTGTAAGTGAAGCGGTATTGGGGGAATGCTCCTCATCCTCTTCCCCTGGCACTACAGCAGGTAGTCTTCCTTTCCCAGAAATAACAGTAGCAGTGCCCAATTTCCCCCACCACCCTGGGATATTAGCAGCTTTCCCATTTTCAGCACAGCAGGGTTGTGCCTCTAACTGTCATGAAAGCTGAGGGACAGCGGTACACTTTATCACTCTTTTTAACTTCTGCATAAGGTGAATTGGAAAGGTATATAAAATATGTACTCATCTGGCAGCAAGATCAGTACTGAAAGTATGATTATTATTATTGGCAAATGTATTCTTGTTATAATGCAGAAGAAGAAATAGGATAAAATTGTTCTTTCGCTTTCATAGAAGTGTCAAATTTGAAAATGGACCAGATGGGACTGGGAGAGGCATCAGGCATGAGCCATTATGAAATAATCCTGTTAACAATCATTTTTGGCATAGATTTTAGAAGAATTACCTTGGCTTCAATATGTGTTTGGCTTTTGTAGAGGGAAATTAGCCTTTTTCAGTCTCTGAATAAATGAGTTATGTTCCCCAAAGGGCAAAAAGTAGTTACAGAATTAATTCTCAGGAGCTAGCAATTCAAATCAGCTCTTTGTTCAGAGGTCTGGATCAATGCTCAGCTGGATAGAGCTTCTTTGCCTAAGCCTGGGGGTGGCAGAAAATGCTCTGGGATTTTATGTGGGGCTCGATATCAGATTAGTAACCTCTCTGTGGGTCTTCTACACTCCTGCAATAATATGCCTCTAGTTACTGGCAAAGTTGAAGAAAGGCCAAGAGAGAGATGTTGCTCCTAATTTGCTTGATCCAGCAACTACAGCTAATAGTTTTCTATTGAATTCCAAGATTGCCCATCAAAGGTTTCATTAAAAACTACTTAAATAACAGGTGAGGAGTGATGGTGGTCTGTGTGCTTATTTAAAGGAAATTATTGATTTTATTTATTAAACATATAGCCTGACTTTCTTTAATAAAAAGGCGCTTTAGTGTTTCCACCTTTTAAAAGCAAATTATTGCGAATGAAAATAACAGCATATAATGCTGAGGTTTTCTAAAAATTTGTTTTCATGCTTATTTCTAGATTAAATGGGTTGGACGTAAGTTAGGGGGTGATTCACAAGACCTTTCATTCAATTCAACTGTGACTTTCCTCTAATAGAAGACTACATTAATGTCAGTGTACAATGCTGAGAGCGAGGAAATGTTCACATATCCTCTACAAAAAGCTGTGAAACATACATCCCATGAGGCCATGTGCTCCTTGGTGGGTTTTATACACTCCCGCTTATACTACCACTACAGTTGATTTGTGGAGGCGGCTGCAACACAATTAACATATATATATATATATATATATATATATATATATATAGTATTTATAAAGACATTTACATATTGCCTTTGAGCACCTCCTCCATAAGTGCTCTCAAGGTGGTTTATAACAATAACACAAAATACAAGGAAAAAAAGAGACTGTAGAAACAAGATAGAAAAATTAACAAAATCCACTAAAAAACTGGCAAAATATATAACTAAAAGTTTGAGCCATATTGTCATTATAATTATTTTATGTGGTTAATGCAAAGCCAGCCCTGTTCCGTCTCCCAGGAGCCTGATTTGCCTTATTTTATAGTTGCTTGAGGTTGCTTCCTCTTGCATTTTCTCCCAGGGCTGCTGCATCTTTGCAAGAGTCCTAAAGGTTAATAGTATCAGAGTCTGCAGGCCTCTTTGCAACCATTGGCTTAGAGAGCAGCTCTTTGAGTTTAGGGACCACCTTTTCTCCCAGGGAAAGATCTCCATTTTAGATTCTCCCCTGCCTTTTCAGTTTGTGGAAAGATTTCAGACGTGCTGATGGCTAAGCAGTTAGCTCTGGGAAAACCATTGCAAAAACTATAAACTGAGTAAGCTATAGATAGTATATAATGCTCCATAGATAAGTATTAAGCTATACTGAGTTAGTATAGTTTATTGTGTATTGAGATATTATAGATGGATAAGCTTCATTAAGAAGATTGAGTTATAGAGAGAGAGTCGTGACTACTTTGTCTTCAGGACTGACCTTAAGTTATAGATAGGAGAAAAGACTGCCTTTTTCTAAACCACAACAGCTTTAGGTTAGGGTTTTAGATTCCAGAATCTTATCTGCCATCTGGAGAAAGGGTTGCCTCTGTAACTATAGGAAAGAAAGAATATTTTTGTAGCTTCATCTATTGACTGTATTTTGCAGCTGTATGAACTGTGCCAAGTCTTCAAGGACTTTGTGTAAATAAATATTCCTTTTTGATGTTTAAAACCAGTACTAGTCTCAGTTGCTTAGTATCTTAAGTTTTCAAGATAAACAACTGCAGTTTGCTCAGTTATAGAGAGAAGCACATCGCAGTCTTATTTTTTATAGCATCTGGGCGGACGGCACAAGCCCAGGCCTCCAAATAGACACACACACACACACACACACACACACACACAGACCTTTTTAAAAACTGAAATGTATTGTCAAATTTTTACATATTAATTCATATACATAAGAATTTTTTTTGTTTCCATGTTATCTAGTTAATTGTGTATAATATAATATAATATTTGAAGAATAAAATCCCCACATTGGAATTCTCTTTTCTTACAGGAAGTTTTTGAGGGGGTTCCAACAAATATATTTTAAAACTATCATTTAAATTATAATTAAAACAAAAGGAAAAGAAAGTAGAAAAAAGAAGAGAGGAGTACATAGGATATGAAAGTGTTTTAGGCATAAATGTTAATAGAAAATTACCAAGTAAAGGGGCTAAATGGCAGCATATTCTGTCTGATCTTAGAAGCTAAGCAGGATCAGCCCTGATAAATATTTGGATGTGAGATTATCGATGAAAATCAAATAATGTAGGCTATATTCAAAGAAAGGAACTGGCCAAATTTCCTCTGAATATTCCTTGCCTAAGAAAACCTTATGGAATTCAGGAGGTCCCATAAATTGATGGGTGAGTTGAAGACCGACACTTATTTCCAAAAAATACATTTCTTGAAGTTAACATCTATAAAAATAGGAATAGTAAGCGAGAAGATCAAACTGGTCCATACTTCAGGAAATAAAGCAGTTGCTCACTGGAGGGAAGGATATTAAAGGCAAAGATGAAGTACTTTGGCCACATAATGAGAAGACAGGAAAGCTTAGAGAAGACAACGATGCCAGGGAAAATTGAAGGGAAAAGGAAGAGGGGCAGACCAAGGGCAAGATGGATGGTATCCTTGAAGTGACTGGCTTGACTCTGAAGGAGCTGTGGGTTGTGACGGCCAACAGGGAGCTCTGGCGTGGGCTCGTCCATGAGGTCATGAAGAATCAGAAGTGATTGAACGAATAAACAACAACACGGAATAGTAAGAGCACAAAGCATCCAGTAATCTTGACCAGTGTTTCTTAAACTCTGCTCCTCCAGATGTTTTGGACTTCAGCTCCTACAATTCCTAACAACTGGTAAGTTGGTTAGGATTTCTGGGAGCTGAAGTCCAAAACACCTGGAGGAGCAGAGTTTGAGAAACACTCATCTTGGCCATCAATTAAATTCCATGATACAGGGTGTCAGGTTCTGGAAACCTTGGAATAAGACAAAGCAACTCACTGGAAACCAAGTCTTTATTATCCCTTTACCAGAATACAAAAAAAAAAAGCCAGCTCTAATGGCATCTTTTGTGTTGCAGGTTATATAGCTCACAAATCTCTCACCCACGCACCCCCCTTCAGGCCCCAAAATGGTTCCCAAAACAAAAGTCAGATGTCTTATCAGTGGTTCTCTCCAGTCCTGTCTCCCCCCCACCCCTTTCTTGCATTCTAGACTTAGGTCAGGATGACTGTCCAGCCCCTTTCACAGGGCTGGATCTGACTTCTGGAAATAACTCCCTTCCAAATAACAAACCACCACCTGCAGGGAAGAGAGAGAACAACAGACAATGAAAGAACATATTAACCCTTAGAATTATGTAGATAAGCCTGATAGAAAAGTCTTTTAATCCTGGACACACTAACATGTACTGCATCTCCCCAATTGCAGTGAGGCACTTTTGACTTCCATTGAACCAAATATTGTAATTTCCCACAATGTCGTCACAAGTCCAACAGGGACTGAATTTCAAAGTTGGTATCAGCCCCCACCATGATGGGGGTATTTATTATTTATTTATTTCAAACATTTGTATCCCATCCTTCTCAACCCTCGAGGGGGGACTCAGGGTGGCTTACATCCAGCAGCAATTTGATGCCAATACACACAACACAATAAAACAATATAACACAAATTTGACATTAATTAAAACAATAAGTTATAAATATTCAATTAGAAACATTTCTAACAGCAATATAATCTGTTAGGATAGGCAGATCCTCCTCCCCCCCCCCCCCCCACTTTGAGGTGGTGCAAGCAGGTACTAGAAGACTACAATGAAATACCAGATGAACCTGTCTTCAGGTATGGGGCATTCTAACCAAAGAGTCACCAGGTTTAGTACTACCTAGACCTGAAACAGGCCAAAATATTTCCAAGACAATTTTCAAGAGGGCTGAGCAGTCTTCAAAAACTTTGTTGATAGATAAACCAAATCCCCCACTTTAAAATCTGTTCCACAATCATGTTGTGGCCATGTTGCCACAATCATTTTTCCCCATTCACCAGGGGAGGCAGCATTGTTGTTTAACCCTGTAAACTCTGGGAAGGGGGGAATTCTTTGCCATAAACAGTCTTAAAGGGGGACACCCACATTGATGAATGAACCAAATTATTATTAGAAAATTCAGCAAAATAAAATTTATTTTTAAAATAAAAATTAATATGATATAATATTAGCACTGATAAACAAAATTTGTTAGTTTCAGTTTTTCAGAGAATATACGATAATTAATATTTCCAACACAGCAGGCATGACTGAGGCATCCAGATATGATGATCCCTATATAGACGGCAGGTGAAGCTGCAATTGTTAAGATAACCATGCTTCATCAGAGAGTAACTGATAAATACGCTATGAAAAAGAGCCATTGAGTCCCTTTCAGGGAGGTAAAGAGGGATATAAATAATAATAATAATAATAATAATAATAATAATAGTCAGGTCCTATCCATTGATCCAAAGCATAAGTGCCACAGTCAACTCAGTTGCTCCATACAAAGGGTTGCCTCAAAATCTTCATATTCAGATTATCCAATGGGTTTGATTTATATAGATCAATTTGTAATTTATAAGAGATCAGTTGTTAAGAAACCCTGGCAGTACAGAAGGCAGTATCCATTTCTCCCTTAAATTAACAGAACCTACAACAATCCATGCAAAAAGTACATTCCAAGATCAACTAGAGAAGTGTATCTGAAATAGACCATAGTTATCAGTAAGAAAAATTTAGTAGGAGGGAAATATGGTGAGGTGGTAACTGCAATTGTTTCTACCTTGAATTTTGGCTACATTTGTGATTATAAATTCTTAGAAGACGTACATGTATGCATACATGGAATCGTTCTATAAAAAAAAAGAACATGCCTTGGGAAAAATGAGGGACACAAATTAGTATTTTGGTGTTGGTTCAGAGCTGTGAAGTAACATGCATTATTAACTGCCTCGCTCAGTGTACTTGTCAGGAACATTACTATGATCAAGGATGCTGATCTTTAGAAGTCAATCCCTGGTGAAGCAAAAAGATGCTGAAGCATGTAGCCCTGTAGTGCTATTATATTGCAACTTTTCCAGCTGAGGTTCAAGCTGAAAGTCGCAGCTGAAGGTTCTAAACCCCCAGGTAGGGTTCAGAAGATGTCAATCTTCTGGAGGACACTTTAACAAAAGAAAAAATGGAATTCCACCCCTCCCTCACTTGCTTCCTCATAAAACAGGGGGTTTAATTTTTTTTGCCCCTTACCATGCTGGGACTCTTCTCTGGCTACAGATCCAGACACACCCAATCAGATGATGTAGAATGAGGCCCTGCTCCATCAGTGGGTGAAGCGGGGAGGAAGTGTTGCAAGAAGCTTCCTCCCCACCATGATGACTCTCCCATCTTTTTGGTAGCTCCAACGGAGCTATTTGCTGTTTCTATTCTTTTCCCCCTGTGTGATGGGGGAAGTGACAGGGCATGAATGCACCTTGTAGCAATTCTGTCACCCTTCCCCATGTGATAGGGAAAGTAGGGAGAGAGCGGAGCTCGCTGGGAGTCACCACTCGTGCCTTCCATTTTTGTCAGTGATTCCTGGTGAAATGGGACAGAAAGGAGGAGTCATCAGTGTGATGAGGTCCTTAGTGTTGATTTTGAAGTGGACTTGAGCTGAGATCTTGAAATTATTGCTTGTCTTTAAAGCTTCCTATTTTCTTTTCCATTGCATATTTTGTCATATCTTTACCTCCGAAAGTGATAGGTTTATATATGTTATATATGATTTTGACATATCCAGTTCTTCTAAAATCGCTATAAATTGGAGTGTTTCAACAAGTCTCTCTCTTTTATAATGGGCCCTGGCATACCCTCCTAAGATATCTGTTGTTGATGCTGCTACAAATGGTCCAATATTGGAAGCAGCCTCACCATGGTTTCTTGGGGGGGGGGGGAGCAGTGTGGGTTTTTTTTAATGCACGAGAGGCCTTTTTACAAGCAAGAAGTAAACAAGAAGATGGTTAGGCAAGGTCTTTCCCTAGGGTGAAAATGTGACAAAATTGCCTGACACCCTAAGGCTGAGGAGAAGGAGGAAGGGCATGAAGGGCAGGAACAGCAGGAAAGGAAAGGATAATCTTTTTTCACTGGATGAAGGGTCTCAAAATGACTGCAAGGAGCCACATTGAGACCATGAGCCACACTTTGCTAACCTCAGCAACAAAGTATTATTTGCAGCAATGAATGCTTTAATTCTTCCCAGATAGCATTTCTAGACTGGAATCTGGATCTTCTTTTTGTTTTGTTATGCAACCAAATAAAAAACAACACTTGCTGACATTCCCTCTCCATTACAGATAGAGAAACAAGCTCCAGTTTTCATTCTGACAACTCTACTTTCGGATCATGAAAAATGATCAGTTGCTATCTGCCAAATGGCTAAGTATGTGAAGGGAATTTGCTACTTCCATTTAAAAATCCATCAATTTTACACATTCTTTGCTAGTCCCAAACCCAGTCTTCACCAGACAGGGTGGATATCAACACTTGCATGTAGAGCTGTAGCAATTTATCCCCATTCATCATCCCTCCTTCAACCATTTGCAAGGAAAATTGTGTTCTGTGTATCCATTGTTAGCCAGTTTGAGTTTCTCCCATTTGCATATACAAATTTAAGATCATTCCAGAACCATGTCTGATTGTGTAGCATAGATATGCACCCACCTCTGCAAAATGTCTGGCATCTGCATATGTGAAAATTTGCATATTTCCTGGAAATTTCTAGAGGTTTATGTAGTGATTGACTGATTCTAGATTTTGGTTTGTTTGTTTGGGATGGTAGGTGATGCTCAACACTTCAGTCGTCTGACCAAAGGCTAAGTTGACATTTGAGGAGATTGTTTTCCATGTGAACAATTATCCTGTGACTTTCATAGAGTGTTGCTCAGGACTAACCAGACTGAGAGACGTTTGTGGGTGGATGTGAAAGCTCTCGAGTGTTCACTCTAGCATACCAGAGTAATACAAATACTAGAAAACAACATCATATGAAAACAACAAATCAAAAGCAGAAAAACATAGCAAATAAAAACAACACAATTAAGATGTTACTTATATATCTGCTTATATAAAAACATGTTAAGGTCTGTCTAAAAGTAGAAAGGAATGAACCTGTGAAAAAATATCCATAACTATCATCCCACCACTAAGAAGACTATTGCTGAGCCAGATTGCCTATATTGCCAGTAAAACTGAGCTCATATATGCCCAAAATACTTTTTATATATTAAAAGGGAATGGCTTGATTGTTGAGGCTAATCCAGTTATAGAATAGCATAGTCTATCTTGGGTGGAACTGTTTTGATTTTAAGCTCCAGAGGAATGTGTAGTAATGAAATGAGGAGGAGGTTATATTAAAAGGTCAAATGGATGAACTCTGATAAATTGTGGCTAGACTTTAGTATGAGACCTACTCCATGTAACTCATTATAATAAAGAAAATATAATTGATACAGTTATTTTCCAACACTGGGGGATCCATTGGAACTATCCCACTCTGTCTATTACATTCGGCCCTCCAAGGGGAGATTAAGGGTATTTCCACACATCACTTAAATGTATGTCTTAGTGAGTTTAAAAAATGATTATTTTTTTTAAAAAAATAGCCTATATCAAATGTTTCTGTTAAGCAAGGTGTTCCAGTATGTGGTGGCATTTTGCTTTAGTTCTTTTTAGTCTGCATTCTGACTCGGTTTTGGATTAAAGATTAAAAGAATATTTAAAATATTTTAAATGGTCAGCAATACGTTTGTTTGTTTTTTTAGTGTTGAGGATCCTGAGAAGAATAATCCTGGACTAATGAAAATCTTTACAGTTCATGACTTGTTATAGGCAAACATCCAACTTACAAATGACTCATAGTTAAGAACAGGGGTGAGACAACCAGAAATGAGGGAAATCTACCCCTAGGAAGGAAAATGTACTCCTGAAAAATTTATCATGGGGAACGGTGTCTCCACTGAAGCTTTATCACCAATCCTTGTTTCCACGACAAGCCAAATTTTTCAAACTGCAATAATCACAGGGACAGAAAGTAAGGTGAAATCTTCTGATCGGCAAAACAAATACCACAGAAGTTTTCACCCTTATAAAAGCATTTTCTGCACGGAAAACAGCATTTTCTATGCAATATGATTTCCTGCATAGGAAATTCTGTAATTTTATTCTGCATAAAATTTACATGTTAGTTAATTTACATAGAAAACAGTATTTTCTGCACAGGGAACACATTTTCTGTGCAGGAAATAATATTCCTGCATTGAACAAATTCCCAGTACAGCACTGCTACTCATAAAATATTGTGTAACCCGAAAAAATCCTGAACTGTAAATACTCTCTGAATGCATCAAAGGTTTTGCAGACTTTCTTGCAGAGGGAAGAACATTTCTATAATTATGTATTTGTTGTTTACTTCAAAAGAAAAAATAGTAACAAATTATATCCCTACATACAATGAGCTAACAATTCACAGAGGCCAAATCTCAAAATGCTGGGCTAAACTACAGTCACTATCATGTCTCCCTTGAAATCTATGTTTTCAGTGTTGAGCTTGTACTGAAGACTTGGTACTCCTGAAATCTTAAAATGAGCATTCTAGTGATATCATGTGGTCTGTTCTACATTTCTAAGAATCTTCTCTTTAAGCTACTCATATATTATACTAATCATTACAGAATACTAAAAAGTTTGGTCCATCTCTTATAGTGAGGTTCCCTCGTTGCTTTTTTTCTTACAGACATGTAAATATTAATCTTTTAAAAAGCCAGTAGGATATATTTATGTTAGTTTATGATAGCATGATTACCTTTTTGGTAGTATAGGATCACAAATTTAAGACTTGTGCTTCATTTACATTTGGATATTGTCATTAATGAATGCATTACAGCCAACACTCTGTCATGTTTTATTGCTTACACCCAGCTCTTTGTAAAATAAACCAAGATTTGTTCATTTGTTACAGATGCAAATCAGAAAAGACAAGAATTTAGCTACAAGAACTTTAATGAGGAAGTTATGAAAGGATGTTATATTTCTGTCATTGAAAGCCATTTGTGAAATAGGGTGATTTGTTATTTCAGTCCCTTTTTTTTGTACCGAAGTGAAAGCTAAATTCCAGTTATATAAAGTGTCTTGAACCAGGAGAGACTGCAACAGAAACGATTGACTTTATTTTTAGTTTTGACTGGAAATATTTATGTAATGCTTTTAAATATCATATATAGTCATTTCATGTTGAATTTATAATGGGTGCATTTACATTTTGACTAAACGGATGGGTGAACAAACTTTGTTATCCTTTTAACTTCATGTCACGAATAACACTGATAACACTGATAATATTTGAAAATCACTGAAAGTCTGTGTTAAAAGTCTGCGTGTGAAGGGGTGGAGTATTTGTATTTGATTGAAATCCTAACAGCCATTGATCATTGCAATGATTATTTCTACCAAACCACTTAAATTCTGGGATTTTGCTCAGATATTTGGCTGTGCAATGTGACTGGCAACTTCTCAAAACAGGCAGTTCCATTGTGCCTTCACTGCTGCAATTAAGTCATATAGACTATTATATGATCCTCCTCTAGAGAATTTGTGGTGGTGGTGGTGGTGGTGGTGGGGTTAAAATATACCCACTGTCTTTGTACATCATTATGTGAGTCATACAAAAGACCAGAGTCAGATTAGTCAACCCAAGCCAAGAGATGGATCTGGGTTACACCTGACCTAAAATTTTGAGAAATGGAGATTGAGTATCAATTATTTGTCCAGCATCAAAGGTATAAATAGATAGCATAGATAAATGGGATTTTTAGTTCCAAATTCTAAGCTAAATATACATTTGACTCCTACTAAGATTTGCTGTGAGACAGAGTATACCTTGCTTCAAAAATTGGCCCATGTGAAAGCATTTCAGAAAATTAAATGAGCAGCAAATAAAACATACTTATTGAAAATATGAAACAACCACAAATGCATATAACTTTAGTGATAAAATTTGCACCACAATGTGTACAATTTAAGAAGTGAAACAACACAATATAACAATGTGAGAAAAGGCATGAAGGATGAGATAAAAATACAGATGGCATCATAAAACACAATAAAATTAAGATGCATAAATATTCACAGTCCTAACAATTAACTCACATTCAGACAGTCAGAAAGTCTGAATGGCACAGCCTCTTATCGGATTGATTTAGGGTTAGTTTTTGTAACTCTTATCTTTTGAAGAACCCCAGAGAACTCAAATGCTTACACATTACATGCATTGCAATAAAGAAGGCTGAGAGGAGACATGATAGCTGTGTAACATGTGAGAGGAAGTCATAGGGAGGAGGAAGCAAGCTTGTTTTCTGCTGCCCTCGAGACTACGAAGCGGAACAATGGCTTCAAACTACAAGAAAGGAGATTCCATCTGAACATTAGGAAGAACTTCCTGACTGTGAGAGCTGTTCAGCAGTGGAACCCTCTGCCCCGGAGTGTGGTGGAGGCTTCTTCTTTGGAAGCTTTTAAACAGAGGCTGGATGGCCATCTGTCAGGGATGCTTTGAATTTGATTTTCCTGCTACTTGGCAGGGGGTTGGACTGGATGGCCCATGAAGTCTCTTCCAGCTCTATGATTCTATGATTTCCTGCACTAAAATGCTATAATAGGGGTTTTGTTCTGCATAAAATTCACACATGATTGATTTGCATAAAAAACAGCCTTTTCTGCACAGGGGGCTGGAGCAGATCAACCTTCTGGCCTTTTCCAACTCTAGGAGTCTATGAAACTGATTTGATGTGAATTCAAGCTCGTTTGAAAATGTATGGACAAAAATTTTTTTTTTCTCTCACAAATAACACAGATATCTATAAAGGAATTGTAAATATGTAATTGTCCAAACCTCCTATATCTTTTTGTTCACGAATGGAAGGCAGAAGCATGCTACATTGTATTGAAGTCTCTCGGCAGAGCCAATGGTGTTATTAATGTAAGTTAGAATCTATTTGCAGTAATTTGTTTATATAAGAATTTTTAAAAATGTTACTGGGTGTCACTTAGCATATCTATTATTTTTTCCTCTCTGAATTTAGTTTGTAAAAATCACAGAAGTGACTATTACATTTGATTGAATGAAATAACCACCAAGAAGCCTGATGAAGAGAATCTACTCTTGAAACAAGGACACAAAACACCCGGGGAACCTTGTTGTGTATTCCTAAGTTTGCTGAACACAACACGAATTGTTTCCAAGTTTGATGTATTCAACGTGAACTATATTCCCAAGTTTATGGAACACTACGGTGTATTCCCAAGTTTGCTGAACACAACACGAATTGTTTGTAAATTTGATATATTCAACGTGAACTATATTCCCAAGTTTGTGGAACACCTCGTGAATATTTGTTGAAAACCGTGTGGACATACTGAAATTGATATATTTGACCTATATAATTATTTTGTAAATTGTATATATTGTGTTTGTTGCACTATTAAAGTGTGTCCTGTATGTACTATGAAAGTTACTTAATCTGGTATATGTACTTAAACTCATAATAATAGGACAATTACATATTTACAAAAAAAAATCTTTCCATGTCTACTGTGGTGACACAGAATTATGTTTTCATGATGGGATTATCTCCTCCCCGCATATATAGATATACGTATGTGTAGATGATGTATGGCTGATTTCCCGAGAAAGAAAATATATATCTCTAAATGCAGCAAAGCCCTTTGGAGAAATGGAAACCAAGGTGTTCAATGTCTGTCACAATGAATGGGAAGTGATTGTTGCCCCCAGAGACATGGGAAGGAAAGCTGATGAGAGTGTCAATTTGTGTCTGCTAGCAAAGTGGCAGAGGATCATGAAGAGTAGTGCTAACAAAAATAAATAAAGCATTAGCATTGAGAGTATGAATCAATGATTGAGTTATACAGCGAAAACATTTTGAGAAAGCAGGCTAGAGGACAGAAACAGAAGAAAATGTTCTTTTATACAATGATGAGGGAGGAATATGAAATATATATTCGAACAATGTAGAAACACGTATTTCAAGGTCACACATCTACTCCCTCGCCATTAATGGTAAACCCTAGCCCTGAAAAAACTGTCAGAGAGCCTTTCCCCTAGAGCTCAACTTTTTAAATAAGCAAAAGTACTTCAGGTCATTATTGAAACTTGAACCTCAGGTTTCAATGCCAAATCCAGTACAGTATGGAGTATCCAGCACAGGCTGAAATCATATTCCCTAATCTGTCTTCCAACTGAACAGGAGCACCTCTGTCTTGTCTTCATTAAGTTTGAATGTGTTTGTCCTCATCCAATCAATTGCTGATTACAGACACTAGTTCAGGACCAGGACAGACTCCTTCGGATTGGGGTGGAAAGGATTAGTAGAGTGGGGTGTCATTTGCATATTGATGGCACTGTAACCCAGAAAAGCAATCCACCTCTTCCAAGAGTTTTACATATATTTTAGATAGCATGGGGATAACACAGGGCCCTGAGGGTCTCCACAGGCCAATGCACAAAATTTATTTCCCCACAAATGTGGTAGGGATGATGACATTTACATGCAGTTGTAATTAAAACTCAGCTTCTGTCAGACAGGCTGAATGACTGAAGAGTATATTGACAGCTAGCAGATAACAGGTTACATCTTAGTATAAAATACTGGAAGTAAGTAATAGGAAATTTCCATGTGCTGTTTATGCATTTTCAGAACATTCCAGATAACTGCTGGTAGCGACACAGTGCTTGACTCTTATCCTGTCCATTGCCAAGCGGCCAGCCAGAGGCCCGTGGAGAGTCCACAAGCCAGACATGAGTGCAACTGTACCTTTTAGCTTACACTTCTTAGCAAGTGATATAAAGAAGCACATAACCTCTCATAGTGGATGTAATCTACAACCTCTACTAGTAACCTCCTATCCCTTGGGGGGGGGGGCTTAAAGCATGGTTGTGGGACCAAGCATTCGAGCAGCAGATGCAGGAATAATAATAATGAGAATGATTTATTGGACTGATAATGGAGTGACCTGGATTATGACATGAACTTGTGTAATTTTAATTTGATATTTGAATTATTGCTTTAAATGTAAATTGTTATTATAATTGTCTTTGATTAGGCATCTAATGGTTGCCGGCTGTAAGGCAACCCTGAGTCCCCCTCCAGGGGTGAGAAGGACAGGATATCAAAGTATGAAATAAATAAAATAAATAAATTTCCATAATCTATGTCATGCACAGATTGAGCGAAATAATTTAATGTTCTCAGCAAAGGTGAAGATGAAGGAGAACAGAGAATAGAGGATCATGCATATCCACTAAATACACTTTACACATACTTAGGACCTCATCATATTGATGAGGTCCCCTGTGCCAATTTGCCAGCCTCCGTGGTGAATCGATGGGGCAATCCTAGCACCCTGCACCCTGCCCGTCTGGCAGTGATGCTACCCCATCACACATGGGATTGTGTTGCCTCATGGCTTGTCCCCATGGTAGCCCCATTGATACAAATGAAACACAGGGAAGCTCTCACGTTGGCAGCACAGAGCTCTAGCATGCTGCCACCCATTGAATAACAGAGTCCGCCGGAAGTACGGCTACATCATGTGATGGCAGTGTGAGGCTCCGTTGCTCAACTGGGATGGCAACATCCTAGGATGCTAAAACTTTGTCATGTGACGAAGTCCTAATATACATCCCCCAAACATCTTCTTTACAGTGCCATTCATCTCTCAGAATTTTTCTTTGCCATCTTTGGTCATTTCCTATTCCATAAGGCAGGTGCCATGTCAAAAGCATAACTTCAGTAAAGTCAGTGAGAGACACTGAAAACTCATGATGAAAGGCACCTAAGAAATATGAAGCATCATTCTCACTAGGCCTGGGTAACAATGGAAAAATTTGTTTCTAAAATCGATTTGTATTTGGGGGGTTTTTTTGTTTCGATATTTAAAATAATTACAAAATTTTCCTTTTAAAAA
Organism: Anolis sagrei; assembly: GCF_037176765.1. Classification (NCBI taxonomy): domain Eukaryota; kingdom Metazoa; phylum Chordata; class Lepidosauria; order Squamata; family Anolidae; genus Anolis; species Anolis sagrei. The sequence continues at coordinate 274,656,450 of NC_090021.1, forward strand.
GTTCGATATTTACGAAATTTAGTAAATGGTAAAAAATTAACGAATCGATTTCCGAAACAATAACGAATCGATTCGTTAATGGCGGACGCGACCGCGAAATACGCTAAAAAACCTCCAAAACCTTCTGAAGCTTCCCTCTCCCTCTGTTGTTGACTGTTGGTGTGATATTATAATTTTTTTTCACTAATTAAACCATAAAACTGGCCCAGACATGCGGAAATAATAACGAAATGACCTCAAAACAATAACGAAACGAATACAATATCAAAATACGAAGCATTTACAAAACGTTTTTGAAAATTCGTTTTTTTAAATAATTGCTCCAGAATGGTTCGTTATCGTTTTGTAATTGAAAAAAATAACGAATTATTAACGAATTACGAATTAACGAAATGAAACCGTCCAGCCCTAATTCTCACTGTAAACAATGTTCACAGGTGAATGTCAATTCCTGTGTAGCAAAAACAATTCACAAACACATGCAAGAGAGGTTTTTTCATAGGTGTGGGTATGCTTTAGAACTACAAAAAGTGCCTTAGCTTTTAGCTTAGCCTTAGAAAAGTACATGCAACGTCAAATGGGATATAAGTATGCTAATTAAACCTGTAGGAGTTTTTTTAAAAAATGAAAATGACTCTCACACATATATAAACATATGCATCTCTCAGCCCAATATGTGAAGAGCTTGAAAAAGTCATTTTCTTATACTACAACAACCTCCCAGAGTTGTTTCTCATGAGGATTGTTGGGGAATGAATAAATAAAAATTCCGGCCATGAAAGCTTTCAACAATACAATAAATAAAAATTTAATCTAAAATTTGAATGTTTGATTAGTGGAACATAAAATGTTTTTGCACTATTTCTCTTACTTTCAACAATGTTGTTTTTCTCCCTTTCAGGCTCCCTTCTTGGATTTTTTTATTGCTTTCTAGTACTAAAGAACTGTGCTATCTCAACATTGTTGTTGCGGCATGCCTTCAAATAATTTCTGGCTTATGACAACCCTACAGCAAACCTATGACAGGATTTTTTCACAAGATTTGTTCAGATGGGTTATGGCATTACATCCATCTACACATGACATTTAAAAAAGGGTTGATCCTCAGTGGTGGCTACACCACCCATCTCCATCTCACTGCAGCAATGGGAAAAGGTACTTACCATTCAGTTGGGAAGAGCCATGGCATTGAGCCACAACTGTTAAAAAGTCTCAAAGTGCATTAATTCTTCAGTATACACATAACAGAATGCAGAAGCAAGGTTCCCAGGTGTCTGTGATAGCAGATGTATCACAGACACCTAGGAACCTTGCTTCTGCATTCAGGGTTGAATCCAGAAGGACACTCAAACTCTTAAGATGGAAAGTAACCCCATTCACAGGATGAATCTCTGTTTCCTGATCTGCTTTATAGCTAAAGAAGAGCAACTTTGTTTTGTCAAGTTTACATTTTCTTCTTCATCTGACAATAGACATTTTTTCAGAATAAAGCAGCTTCCTTGGAATTGCATGGAAAGGAGAAACAGCGTTTTGTCGAAGGCTTTCATGGCTGGAATCACTAGGTTCTTGTAGGTTTTTTCGGGCTATAGGGCCATGTTCTAGAGGCATTTCTCCTGACGTTTCGCCTGCATCTATGGCAAGCATCCTCAGAGGTAGTGAGGATGCTTGCCATAGATGCAGGCGAAACGTCAGGAGAAATGCCTCTAGAACATGGCCCTATAGCCTGAAAAAACCTACAAGAATCTAGAAACAGAGTTGTGTTTTATCAGTGTGCTGGTGACACCTGACCTCAAAACTCCAGACCAATTTTATCAGCAACTTCATGTGTATGTTTAGTAATTTTGACAACTCAGAGCTACCATAGAGGCCAATGAGCAAGAAGTCAGATAGGAATATTCCAGCACCCCCTTTTGTGCTCTCTGCTTCAAGACCCATCTCACAGAGGCAGTTCAAAAGGACATCATTGGTCAGTGGTATCAAAAAGCTTTCAGCAGAAACACAAATCTCTTGGTGACCCATAACCAGATCTGTAGCCTGACTGAATTGGATCCAGGAACTTTTGGAGTTGGGAAGCCACAACACACTACAATTTGTTACTATTGTGTGTATTCAAGTCAACTCTGACTCCTATTGTGGAGTTTTCTTGGCAAGATTTGTTCAGAGGGGCTTTGATATTGCTTTCTTCTGAGGCTGAGGGAGTGTGATTTGGCCAAAGTCACTCACTGGGTTTCTATGACTGAGTTTGATTAAAAGTGAAACATTGGAACTTGACAGATAAGTTATTCAGTACGATAACATCCAAGGAAGGTTCAAAAAGAAACTTTTCCAGTCTTTGTCAGGATTAAATAAAAGATTTGTACTGTGGGAAATGAAATCGAGTATCTGGAGGAAAGGCACTAAAGACTAGAAACCAGAACACTGACACTTTCTTGCAAGTACAATTATTCTTATTGTTATTATCATTATTGTCATCATCATCATCATCATCATCATCATCAAAACAAGCAGAAAACCATTGGGCTGGCTAGAAACTGAGTAAATATTGGCTGTAAAATGTAGGTGAAAGAATACATACAAATCACCATTTGATGAGGTTTACAAGCTAACGCACAAGAAGGGCATTGTCATTTCCAAGAAACAGTAGAATACAAAATAGATCACATTAGCTCATTGCATTCTTTTAGTTCCTTTACCTAAGCCTAATATCTTGGTGCTTTAATGCAGTTGCTAACTTTCATTAACCTGTCTTACATTTGGGGAAAATTGCAAAGAGAGGGCAAAGGCAGGTTAAATGAACTTCCAAGATCACAAAGTAATCTAGAGGCAGGATTGGAAAATAAATGAACCCAAGACTGGGATCATTATTGCTTATTTTAAAGACTGCTACAGGGAGTTGCAAATAAATAAATTTTTCCTAGCCTTTTGTTTTGAGAGACTTTTGGAGCATTTTAAGTGGCTGCTTAGAAAGACAACCATACAGTACCTAGGAGAAAATCCCATTGAGCTCAGTGGGACTTACATATGATTGAACATGGACAAGATGCAGCTCGAAAAACCTTATGTGTTACACTTCCATTAGCTTATGTTCAAGGTTTAAATTGCTATGGTATATAACCAAAGCAAGCACAAAGGTTTTAAATGGATGTAGGTTAAACATTTGTTTGACATCATTAAACACATACAAGAAACAATACAAGTAAAATTTAAGAATTTCTTATTTCTAATTTGTTAAGATTTGCTGTTTATTCAAGTGGGTTTAGATGTATTTTACATATAATCACGCTAAAAGTCTCTAGCTTGGTGCCTGCTGTGCTGCTTTAGCATTTTGATTTTATCATACCTGCCTTTAAGGAGATGTGACTAATGTAAGCAGGCATTAGTGAGTACAAGGGAGATAGCCTTTTCCACTGTGGCTCCCCAACTCTAGAACTCACTGCCTGGAGAAATTAGGAAAGCCCCTTCCCTAGAAATCTTAAAAAAGAACCTTAAAACCTGGCGCTCCCGCTGCACCTTTGATGTGTAGTTATATAATCCCACATGATTGCTCTGCCTCAAAGTTATGTCATTGGAGTATACGTCCCCCCTCATGGGAAAGCTTGATTCCACAACACCCGCTAAAATGAGCCCTCCTCCGTAAATTGCCTGCTTCTCTCTTTTATCTCACCCAAGTATTTAATTAGTTTTAATCAGTTTGTCTTTTTAATCACTACATGTAGCCTGCCCATTATTATTGTGCCTGTGCATATTTTTTATTTTTTATATTGTTATGTATTCATATGTTTTATGTAACTGTGATGTAATTGTTTATTGTTTGCGTTTTCGGTTTGTGTTTTTGGTTTTTCTTTATTGTAATTGTCATTTGGGCTTGACTTCATGTATGCCACTCCGAGTCCTCATTGGGGAGATGGTGGCAGGGTATAAATAAAGATTATTATTATTATTATTATTATTATTATTATTATTATTATCAATGTGTTCACAGCCATTTTTCATACATTCTGTGCATGTTTTGGGAGGGTGAGGTTTCCAGAAGAACACTCATTGGGTGGAGGTGGTAATCATTATCCAAATATTGTTGGACTATATATCCCAGTCACCATTGACTATTATAATGGGCTGATGGGTGATGCAGTCCTTTTATTCCCAATTTCTGATCTAGGGTAAAGCTGACCCATTGTTCCTGTTGTTCACAAACTCAGACCCAAAAGGCAGAGTCCTTGACAATGAGGATCAGATGGATGATTTCCCAATGCCCCCACTTGATATCAGGAACAACACGCGCACACACATCATGTTGGGAAGTCATACCTTGCTTCCCTCCTTCTCACCAACATCACAATGGGCACAAGTCACCAGTAATTTCCTCATCAGCCAGCAACTGGGCTGAACACAAAATATTGGAATACCAATAACAAATCAACCAGCAGCTAATTATTCGGGGACATAAAAAACCTGTCTAAGGTGATCCAAAAACTCATCATCCCAGTCTATTTTCCCATTGTCCCATTCAGAGGGACCAAGAAGTCCCATCACCTAAGGGCCATTCCATCCAGATAACCCAACATAGACCAACATCCAGTTCCCTCATCTAGAAAATCCCCTGCCAGCAGAAGGGCAATGGATACTAATAAAGCAACAAATTCAGTTTTTCTCTAATTAAGCTGTGCCAAAATTCCTTCTACACACCCACCAATCAAAACTGAGAAAATGGATTGTAACTTTGTGCCAATCAGAACAAAGAATATTATTTTGAAAGTCCATAAAATATTGATATCCACCAATGGAAGGTATGTCAGATCTGAAACTTTCTCTCTCTCCTCACATTCTTCTTTAAACAATGAAACAATATACCTCTGATTTTGCCCTCATCTCTGCGTACCTTGACTGGGAACCGTAAAATCATAGAATCATAAAGTTGGAGGAGACCACATGGGTCATCTCATCCAACCCCTGCCATGCAAGAAAATACAATTAAAGAACCCGTGACAGATGGCCATCCAACGTCTGTTTAAAAGCCTCCAAAGGAAGGAGCTTCCACCACAGTCTGAGGCAGAGAGTTCCACTGTTGAAGAGCTCTTACAATCAGAAAGTTCTTCCTAATGTTCAGGTGGAATCTCCTTTCCTGTAATTTGAATCCATTACTCCGAGTCCTATTTTCCATTTCAGCTGGCATGTTGGGAATCTAACCCGAGATTTGGGACCCCATTTACATGGAACTGAAAGAGTAAGGACAATGAGACAGGCTCATAGCAAGGACCTCTGTGATGAGAATGAATGATGATTTTACTGTATTGGTACCCATAACCTCATTCAGAGTTTGTCTTGAAAAGAGGTAGGCCTTAAAGGGGCAGACCTCTGATATTCATACTCCCTCTATGTGAAACATGAAAACAGTATGAAAACCCCAACTGAATTTTAACTCCAGGAGAATCCTTCTTTATTACTATAATTATTATAATATTTATTTACACCCCACTTTATCTCTCCCGAAGGCAACTCAAAGAGACTTGACATAAAAGCATTAGCATACAATTTAAAATATACAAATATGCAAACATTAAAACAAAATTAAATATAAACAGTATTTTAAAATTCACAGTCAAAATCCATTAAAACATATTCAAATTATCTCCGGTATTGGGCTCCAGTGTCTCTGTTAGTGTCTCTGATTTACTGAGTTTCAAAATCTTAGGTGGTGTTTGGTCCCAGCATCCTCTCCACTAGCCAACTGATCCTTTAGTCCCTGTGCTGGGCCTTAGACACTGCTAAATGACAAGAGCAATTGAAAAAGAAATTTTTTAATATTAATGATACATATCTGTAACTATTATATTATTACCTCAGAATTGATTGGGTGAAGAGAATTGTTTGAATTCTAATTGTCCTAACTTGTCCTGATTCCCTCAATCAACATTCTTGGAATACATTGTGTTTTCTTCTGACCTTTGGTAGTTCCTTCTTACAATATGTAACAACTTTTCTCCATGTAGATGAGAAATATAAAGCTTCTCCTTGCAGTAAATAATGGTGGCCAATTCCCTCTGAATGTGACTCTGCCATAAGCACAAGATGAAAATGTTTGGTAATCAGCAGATCCTCCAGGGATCCCAGAAGATGATGTCATTGTGCATCCCACTATAGATAGAGCTGAATGTTCTTCAACTACTACCATCTAGTTTTCACTGGTCACTAAAAGGCCATGCTGAATATGGGACAGGATGAAATAGGTGGGTTTTAATAGCAGTGGAGGGGGAGAAGTGGCATAGTTCTCCTGATCCAAGATACCAGTTGATTTATTAATACAACATTTAGCAAGATGAATTTATCTCTGCAAAATATCCAGGCCAGACTATCTGTACTAGACAAGCGTCAGAATAATTTGAAATTGCTCTGTCTCTCTGCAAATTTGCATAGGGTCTTTCTGGAGAAAAAAAGTGATTTGCTTGCTAAAGAGCAATTATCAGCTAATATTTTTGGATACTCCAGGTAGGCACGCTATTATCATCATCTATTTTTGTGGGGGGCAGGGGAAGCTACAACATTTAGCAATCTGAATCATTTCTCTGCTAAAGAAATGGCCTCAATGTGATCAAACTCACTCCATGTAATATCCTGGACTGAAATTTGAAGGGAACGACTTTCCGTCGCAATTCATAAGAGCTTTATCTGAAATGATGATTTTAAGGTGAAAAGGTTTTCTTCAGTAATGCCCCTTAGCAATCATTCAAGCTCCTCTGTCATTTTCTCTTTTTGTTAATAAAGAGGAAATACTCACAGTCAATAAGAAGGTAGGATTCACTAAGGAAGGAGAAGAAACCACACCAAGAAAGAACATTTTAAAAAATCATCATCACGTTACATTAGTATCTAAACGAAAAATGGGAAAACGACAAGAAGCTATTTTTAATACATCTGGAACCAAGAGGTTTTTATATGCTTGAATTATTATTGAAGCCTGGCCTGATGTGATTACAAGGAGCTGTTGTTTCATGAGTGAATTTTAATCCTTTGGCAGAGTCAGCCAGGGTATAAATTTGTGAGCCAATTGGTATGCAGATCATCCAACTGCTTGGGTATTGATTTGAAAGATTCAGGATGCATGTGCCCTGTTTTATAAGGAAAGAATTTGAAGAAGGAGAGAACACTCTGCATTTTGAGGAGCTTCTCTGATCATGGTCAAGTGGAAACAGAATCATGGAGAAAAAGTCCCTGATTATTTGAAGGACTGAGATCAGGGATGGGTATCACTTCCACCTTTTCTCTAACTAGAGCCTGAGAAAACTGAGTTTAGAGTCTCAGTTACCATTATGGTTGGAAATTCTGGGAGCAGTGGTAAAAAAAAAAAAAGGAGAAGTCGCTGTTACCTAGGCTAAATCAGTCTGTTTTGCCCCAAAGTCTTAAGCTTTCTTAAAGACAGAGTGAAAAGAATTCTGTTTCAAGAGATTGCCACAGATATTAGATTATAGATATGGGCCATGGTATATGAAGCTTCGGGGATTTGAACCCCAATTGAATGTAGGGGGGCACTGGTGCAAGGACTGTACTTCGTTTTATAGTATTCCAAGCAGATAGTAACATCAAAAGACAATACACAGGCACTAGGCCTGGGTAACAACGGAAAAATTTGTTTCTAAAATCGATTCGTTTTTTGGGGGTTTTTGCGTTTTGATTTTTAAAAGAATTCCGAAATTTTTCTTTTAAAAAGTTCGATATTTACGAAATTTCGTAAATGTTAAAAAAATTACGAAACAATAACGAATCGATTTCGAAACAATAACAAATCGATTCGTTAATGGCGGACGCGACCGCAAAATATGCTAAAAAACCTCCAAATGGGACAGGGGGAACTTCTGAAGCTTCCCTCTCCCTTTGTTGTTGACTGTTGGTGTGATATTATAATATTTTTTCACTAATTAAACAAAAAACAACTATAAAACTTGCCCCAGACATGCGGAAATAATAACGAAATGACTTCAAAACGATAACAAAACAAATACATAACAAATCCGAAACAATTACGAAACGAATTTAAAAATTCGTTTCGTTTTTAAGTTGCTCCAGAATGGTTCGTTATCGCTTCGTTATCAAAAAAAATAACGAATTTTTAACGCATTACGAATTAATGAAACGAAACCGCCCAGCCCTAACAGGCACTCCAAATGTAGCTGTAGATGTCCCAGTAGCATGCATTCATCTCAGGCATTTCCATGGAGAAAAAGATGGCTGCTCTGTCATTCTAAGAGGGCAGCTTACAATGACAGGGCAGCCATCTTTTTTCTTCGGTATAAGTCGGTTCCCAAAAGAGCCACACATCATAATTTGTCACTTGGAACAGCATTAATAGAGGAAAATATTTAAAAATTAGCTCTCTATCTACAAAATAGACACATTTTAAAATGCAATTCCTGGACCATAAAAAAAGTACAAAAAACGGTCAGGCTAGGCAAAAAGTTCCTTTCCATAAAGTTGTTTAGAAGATACAGAGTAGTTTTCTTTCAAAAATCTCACATATCCCTAGTTGATATCCTCAAGAAATTGAGAATTTTCTATTCACATGAATTTTATTCTTTCTGCCTGAATATAATGCTTGACTTGCTGTGAAACTATTTAAAAAACCCATGAAACACTAAAATAATAAAGAAGAAAAATGAATCCTAAGATGCATAAAAGGTGAAGAAAAAAGGTTGATACCTAAGGGAAAAAATGAAATACACAGTTGGACAATTTATTTATTATAACAAACAAAGCAACATGAAACAGTTAGCAAGTTTTTAAGTTTCTGAAAGCATAAAAACATTCCTCAGGCTGAATTTTAAACAAAGTATCAGATGTAGCTTGACAAGCATCCATGTCACTGACATGGGGCCGTGTCAGAAAGGCATCCCACTTCACTTGGGCTCCATGACAAAACAGAGGGGTAGCGGGTTAAATCCATCACCCCATGCACAGCTCCTTCTCAGCAACACATTCCCCATCACATGGGGGAAGTGTCACCGTTCCAGAGAGGCTCTGTGCTAGCTCTATTGGTTTTGGGGGAAGCACCCAACAATGTGTCTACCCCAGTTGGGGACAGAGCCTCTACTGGAATTCACATGATGTGTGATGGCCATCATGGGACTCCATCCTGAAGATGGCATGGAAGCATCCTAGAATGCTGATTTCTGTAAGTATTATGAGATCTATGGTGAATCTATTCTGGGTTTTAATCTGATCTTTAAATGAGCTCTACAAGGTAGAAAACACATTTTGGATCAGGGTTAAATACTATGGATATTTCCTTTAAAGGTCAAACCAAGGACCTCATCATATTGACTACCTGAATCATCATGGGTTGTGGCAAATCTGGTGGTGCCCGTCTCCTTCACCTGACTTACTGGAAACCTCATTCCATGGGGGAAGCATTTGCCACCCGGCTTCCCCCAATTCTTGCTAATACAACACTGTAAGCCTCCCATGTTGCCACCATGGTGACATATGCTGGTTCAGCTGTAGCGTCACTATGGAGCCCTGCTGAAAGTGGCTGAATGTTATGGGATGGGAGCCAGTGTGCTCTGTGGCTAAACTACAGCTGAACCGACATATGCCTCCAAAGAGAGAAATCACCGCTTCACACATGACTAAATTTGGTGGCATGCACCGATTTATCCCTGGTCACCCTCTGAGCTGGCTGGCTTCATGGGTGAAGGAGGGTGGAGCTGGCGCATGCTGCCACCACAGCAACACAAAGGGGCTCAATGAGGGGAAGCCACACACTCCACACTTCCCCCCATGTGATTGCCCTCAGCTTGAGCCAGGCAATGCCGGTGGGGGAGATACTGAATTCCCCACACCCCTTGTACTGTTTTAAATGTATCTTTGGCATTAATGTGTCCTAACTTTCTGTCAGCTTGGGGGAAGCTGGATGGCTTTCCTGTTTGAGCAAGGAACCCCACAGAATCAACATCCATGCTGTTGCTTTGAGGAAATGGTAATGATTTATTAACTGGTTTTGGGTCTATCTCACCCCCAGGTACTAACTTGATTTCCCCACAACAGAGTACATACTTAAAATCCAAAGGGTAACCAATTATTCCTGAAGCTGCCAGACATGGATGTTTCTGGGGAGAATAGATGATAGCTGTCTGATGAGAACAGATGTCAGTTTTCCTTGCTCTCTGTCTCAGGTATAGGGGCCTCTGAGGCACTCAATGCCCAAGGTGTTGATTAGAAGTTGTTTTACTAATTATTGGTTGATAAAAATTGACATGGCTTGTCCAAGCCAAGATCTCACTGGGACCAACTGCAGATATGTCTTGCTTCTAAGATTCCCTGCTGGTCTATGATCTAAAATGGCTCCCTTTTTCTCAGGCAAAGGTGCAAACAAAATGACTGATATAAACCACCTTCATAAAACTAACATAAAAATGGCTACTCTTAAGCTGAGGTTGAGCCAGCCTAACAAAAGAAACTGGAACTTATCCAGTTCCAGCACACACACACACACCAACAAAGCAGAACACCAGCAGCAGCAGCAGTGTGTCCTGTTTTGCCCCAGAAACAGCCTTACAACAAGGGTTAAAGCAACTGAAAAAGCTTTACTTCAGCAAAATGATAATAGTGTAACAAACAGCAGCAAAGAAACAGAAGGAAATACCAAATGAAAGCAAAAGTCTTACTTTAGACAAGAAACAAAAGTCTTTGGCAAAAAAAATCTTTACGAGACACTTCGCAGATGCTGAAGATGCAAGCAAGGAAACTGGTGCACATAAGCACTAAGTAGAATGGTTGCTGCCAGCATTGGCTACTTGCTTTACTGCTGATTTATAGCCATTAGCTCCTAGCAAAGGTGTTCCTAGGGTGAGGTCTGATTACTCAGTGTCCTTGCGGAAATTCTAACTGACTTTCTTTTTTCTTCTTTCGCCCTTCGGCATTCCTGAAACATAGGAACCAGCAGTATGTTTTCCTCACCCTCTTCCTCCTCTTCAACACTTGGCCCCAAATTCCCAACTCCTGTTCTGCATCCTCAGAAAAAGAGGAGTACACAACACCGTGTGACAAGGTCGTAAGACTGTAAATTCTACACAGTCTACATTGATCATGTTTCTTAAAATGGACTGTAAAAGGACATTGTAGACTTAAATAGAATTGCATGTTTTAAGACTACACCTAGAATTCATAGGGCAAATGAACAGGTAACAGCTGACCTCCTATTTTTGGAACTATCAAGTTCAACAGTTTCTTGGTTCCATCTCTAGCCTTAGGTTAACCACACCACCTCCTTGATTAGGTCAAGAACAGAGGAGAAAGATGCTGATTTTTATATATTAATAAAGGTGAAGATTAATTCTAGAATTAGCATTTATCTATTTTATTTCAAAGATCTATTTGCATGCTACCTCCTTCCCATCTTTGCTGCCCTCTTATACTGCCAATACTGATAAAGCAAAACAACAAAAGCAAAACATTTCCTTTCCTAAAGGTAAAGAAAAATCATGCCCTATGGACTGATGGGGCTCTATGCCAAGGCAAATTTTAAAAGAAACCTAGGAGGCTGGAAACTCAGCTGCCAATAATAATGGCAGCAGCAATGGCACACCTAACACAGCACCTGTTCAGTGTAGGAGGAGCTCAAAGTGCTTCCTCATGTCAAGAATGTGTCCATCCTGTTACATTCATTCATGTAACAAGGTTTAATTCTTTGGGCTTACATCTGCAGGGTGGAATGGTACAGCCCAAAAAGGACTAGAGAATATTTCCCTCTAACCTGTAGAAGACTAAACATGTGGCAGTCATATTCAATTTCCATCCATTTGTGGAAGCAATACTAATTTTGTGCCAGAGGTTGTCCCTGACCCTAGAGATTTGTGTCCTGCATTGAGCTGGTGCATTGATCTTCTTCAGTTTGTCATGTAACAGAAAATGATCCATGGATGGCAGTTCAATCATTAAAAATATATGCATTTCCCCCCTTCCTCCAGCTATTTGCAGAAGTTCCCAGGGGCTTCAGAAAACCTGACTCTTTCATCCTCGAATTGCCCTTCTCAGCTGTGGAACTTGTTTAGAATATTTAACAAATGGCAAAGGAGAAGTTGTATGGATATTGACAGCAGCTTCTCAAAAAGTTTTCATCAACTTTCCAAATTCTCTCAGAAAGTAATAGTCTCTCATGAATTCAGGCTGCTATAATTGGGAACGACATGGCAAATCAACTGACGTAGCCTCAATAACCGCATTAACACTCCAGTTATCACCAGAGCTAACAAGTCACCTTTAGGGATGCAAATTTCACTAAACTCTAAGCTTTTCTCCCTCATTATTTCAGTGGGTAAATGTCACTCAGTGCTTTCAATAGATGTTATCCCTCAGATGACCAAAACCGCTGGTGACAGTCTCTTTCTTCTTCTTTGCTGTCTGTGCAAATTATATTAAACAGAAAAAAAGTATGTAAGGAAGGCTCAGAGAGATAGAGGGGCTAGGCAGACAAAGGGCTTCAGAGGGTAGCAGTGGTGCCAAAAAGAGAAATGAAAAAGAGAGTTTTCATATTTTATTGAAGTTCATTTTCAAAAGGGTAAACAATAATATGTTTAAAGGCTGTTGGCATGCACAAAGCACAAAGACACCTGATGTTTAAAAGTGTGTGTGTGTGGAGGGGGGAGGGGAGCAGATAAACTAAAGCTGGCCTATAAAAACCTCACAATAGTCTTTTATTCTTTATGTTTACAATTAGCATGCTAAATTAAAGCGTGGGGGGGGGGGGGGAGAGTAAAGACAAAAAGAGAAAATTCTGGACTTCTGTTCTAGTTACCAACTTCTATTTTCCCCTTGTAAGGATAGCAACATACCAGGTGGTGCTTTTTCTATCTCTACATCTCCATATCAGGGAAAATTGATTGACTGTGTTAAAGGCACAGAAGTCTTTCTGAAAATAATAACGAGGTTCTTTACCAAACATAGAGACATGGAGTAGCAGTCTCACTATTTTTTCTGGTTCAGTATTCATCTGCCTGCATTGTGTGTATAAAGTATCTGTTTTGTGTACTTTTCCCTCTCCTGTCCTCCTCTGGCAGAGCTACCAGCAGGAGATGAGACAGTGATTTAGCTACCATTTTCAGTTTACTGCATGTTACTATTTTCTCCAACTCCGAATCTGTGCTTTGTCCTAATCCCCAGGTAATGTCTCATTGGCATAGTATTTTCAGTTTCTTTGTGTGGATGTGAAAGCTGTACATTGAAGAAAGGTGACAAGAAGAAAATCAACACTAGAAACGTGGTGCTGCAAGACCATTCTTTGGATATACTATACTATACTGTGAAAAAGACAACTAAATGGGTTAGACCCCTTCTACACTGCCATATAAAATCAAGATTATCAGCTTTGAACTGGCAGTTTAGAAGGGACCTTAGAAAAAAACTAGGCCTGAATCCTCAGTAGAAGCCAAAGTTATTAAACAGAGACAATCATACCTTTGAACATATCATGGGACAATATGTTTTTTTAGAAAGTGGAAGACAGTGGGGAAAGGAGATTGCATAACTAGTGGATTGATCAAGAAAGCCATACCTCTGAGTTTGAAAGAGCTAAGCGGGCAGCTAAATGACTTTCATTATTATGGTTGGCACAAGTCGAAGTGAAGTTGATACACATATAAAGTAGCCTGTGCTCTGAAATCTACTGAGGAGGCCCTTCTCTATTCTCATAGGTACATCTAGGTGGGAATACAGGGGAGAAGTTAGACTGGTACCCTCCCTATTTTCTCTCTGGAAACAAGTAAATACTTTTCTGTGGTAACAGATATAAATGATTATATCTTACACAATACACTGGATGTTGTTTTAATTTTTTATTGTTTAATCTAGTCTTAACATTTTTTTATCATGTGAATCTCAATGATTTTTTTTAAAAAAATGTTGAGTACCAATCTGGGGAAAACCTGGGATAAAAATGACAATAACAATACCAACAGATATAAATTAGTGAATAATGACAATGAATGTATAGTCAGTCCCCAAGTTATGAACAAGATAGGTTCTGTTGGTTTGTTTTTAAGCTGAATTTGTATGTAATTCAGAACAGGTTCACTTTTTAAGTGTAACTCCATAGATAGATAGATAGATAGATAGATAGATAGATAGATAGATAGAGGGGGGGAGGGGAGAGCTGTGGATTGCATAGGAAAGGGTTAACACCCATGGAATGATTTCACCATTTTTTCTGTCTCTGTGATGATTGGAGTTTGAAAAATTAGGTTTGACGTGGAAACAAGGATTGGTGATAAAGCTTCAGTTGGGACACCTTTTCCCCATGATGATTCCTCCAGGAGTGAACTTCCTTTCTGAGGGGTAGATTTTTTTCACATCCTTTCGTCTCACCCCAGTTCTTAACTATAAGCCATTTGTTTGAAGCAGATATTTCAGTAAACCATGGTTAGAGCTAGCCCTTACTTTCTCCCTCCACTACTTGCCCCCCACTATTTGTCCTATCTTACACCAAACTGATCAAAATGGCCCTCACATCCTGTTGCAAATCTCTCGAGAATATCCGGTACCATGCTTCAGATACATGAAGTCCATCTGCTTGGTAGAGCTCTAACCTTTAGAATATGATTTCTGTGTGGAATGTGATTGTTTTTCCCTTCTTCAGGCTGTGCCTTTATGATGGAGATTCCCCAGTCCCTGGCCATACATGCCTGGGAAATATGTATCACTACATTACAACCCCCATGTCTTTTATTTTTTGAATAAATAACATCTTTGCCCTTTAACAAACCTTGGTCATTATCACCCAGGTTAATGACCAGTGCATGTGGTGAAGTCCTGGGATTCTCCAATCAACAATGGCAAGAGGATGAACAAGCTGAAGATCAATCCCGACAAGACAGAGGTCCTCCTGGTCGATCGCAAACTGGATCGGGGTATAGGGTGGCAACCTGTGCTGGACGGGGTTACACTCCCCCTGAAGTCACCGTTCCGCAGTTTGGGAGTCCTCTTGGATTCATCACTTATGCTTGAGGCTCAGGCGTCGGAGGGCTTTTGCACAATTGAGACTCGTGCACCAACTGCGACCGTACCTCGCAAAGGCTGATCTGGCCGGGGTGGCCCATGCCTTGGTCACTTCTAGATTGGACTATTGTAATGCGCTCTACATGGGGCTGCCCTTGAAAACGGCTCGGAAATTCCAACTGGTCCAACGGGTGGCGGCCAGGATGTTAACTGGTGCTCCTTACAGAGAGAGGTCAACCCTCCTGTTTAAGGAGCTCCATTGGCTGCCGTTTATTTTCCGATCCCAATTCAAGGTGCAGGTGCTTACCTACAAAGCCCTAAACAGTTTGGAACCAGCCTGCCTGTGTGACCGCATCTCCGTTTATGAACCCACACGTTCTCTTCGCTCATCGGAGAGGCCCTGCTCACGATTCCACTTGCGTCGCAGGCGCGTTTGGTGGGGACGCGAGACAGGGCCTTTTCTGTGGTAGCCCCCCGACTTTGGAATACCCTCCCCAAAGACATCAGACAGGCCCCTATGTTAGCAGTCTTTAGGGAGAACTTGAAGACCTGGCTGTTCCGATGTGCCTTTCCAGAATAGGAAAACTCCAGCAATGTGTCCCAGAAGAACTTTATTAGATTTTAAGATTGCCGCACACTGCACTTACCCTAAAATCCAATATACCACCTGTCACACCCAGCACTTTTTAATCTATACCCATTACATTTGGCCCGGCCCTAGTTTTATTGTGTTCTGGTGTATTGTTTTTTGTTGTTTTGATATTGCTTTAATTGTTTTGATTTGCTTTAAGTTGTGTATTTGTTATGCTATTGTTTTATTGAGGCCTTGGCCTTTGTAAGCCGCATCGAGTCCTTCGAGAGATGCTAGCGGGGTACAAATAAAGATAATAATAATAATAATAATAATAATAATAATAATAATAATAATAGCATGGGGAGTTATATATGTTTGATGTTTCACTTATGCTGCAATTGCATAGACATGCATCACAGTTAAAAAAAAAAGCCTTAACTCCATTTGGGCATTTACAGTCATGTGGAAACTGAAGCTGTCTCTCCACCAATGCTCTGACTGGGGAAAGGATCCATATGGGGAAAACTGATGTTTTAGATTACAACTACATCAATCTCCAAAATAGAAAGTTGGCTTTTTGGACTACAGCTCTCAGACTCCAACAGAACTACTGACATTTTTTTAAAAAAAAGGTTTAGTCATATTGTACACACAAAATTAGGGAGCCCCACTTTCTTCATCTATTCTGCTTAGCAGAACAGGCATAAGGAATGAATAAAGCTCCTTTCACTATTATTTCCCATTTCAACTCAGACCCTAAAGAGAAACACTTTGAAAGGGAATAGAATATATCTGCAGGTTAGGGCATCAGGCAAGGCTGTCCTCAAATTTGCTTTCAACTGCAGTGGAGACTAGAGAAGCCCACTATCATTTTTCTTTACCCTAATTTGTAGTTTAATGACACCTGCACTGGGACTGTGTTAACAGCACAAGCCATAACGTTATCATAACCCATCAATTCTGCTATAGCTTTATGATAGACTGAACAGAGGACCTTAATTGTTGCAATAAATGTCACCCTTTAAATATGAATCATTGGTTCTATAATGACCCACGCCAATGGCATTTCATTGATGAGATATAAAGCCAAATTCTAAGCCACTTATAGCTATTGGAGATTCCATGATTCCTGTCCAGGGGAGAGGCAGGAGCACAAGCACTAAAACAGGAAAAATGATGGGAGCTTTTCAGATTGTTGGCAGTGCGGAGATACCAGAGTAGACTCTCAATGCTTTCTTCCAACTCATCATTGCAGACACTATTTCTACCAGTAGAATGTCATAGACTTTATGCCATGGTCATTGAGCAAGCATTTGCTGCTGCCTATGTAAAGCATCACTTTCTCCTGCACTACAGTCATTATCACTACTTCTAGACATCAGCTGTGGTGGTCTTTTGTGTAAATGGCATCTGTGACACACTGAGCAGAATATTACCTTGCAACCATAAGTGGCAACAAAGCATGATTTCACTAAAACAATTTGCTTTTGTTGACTACTTGACCAGGAAATGTATTCCATGCATGTCTGTGTAAATGAAGAACCTGACTTTTCAAATTTATTTATTTATTTATCATGTCAGAAGTGAATTGAGGGTATAGTTATAATGTATTTAAAAACACAAAATTAAAAACTTGGCATTATACTAAATGTCCTTTGACCAGTAGCTGGCCACTTGGTGTCACTCTGGTGTCACTATAAGAAAGTCCTCCAAGTGGTCTGTGGTTTATTCTTCTCCACATTCACATGTCGTGGGCTCCACTTTGTGGTCCCATTTCTTAAGGTTGGATCTGCATTTTGTGGTGCCACAGCACAGTCTGTTCAGGATCTTCCAAGTCACCCATTCTTCTGTGTGCCCAGGGGGGGATCTCTCATTCGGTATCAGTCATGGATTGAGGTTCTGGGTTTTCACCTGCCACTTTTGGACTCTTGCTTGCTGAGGTGGTCCTGCAAGTATCTCTGTAGATCCTAGAAAGCTATTTCTTGATTTAAGGCATTGGCATGCTGATATCTGAACAGAGGATGTCATTGCCTTGGTCCTTTCATTATTGGATGCTACTTCCTGACAGATGTCAGGTGGTGCAATACTTGCTAAACAGTATAATTTCTCCAGTGGTGTGCAGTGTAGACATCTTGTGATAATGCGGCATGTCTCATTAAGAGCCACATCCACTGTTTTAATGTGGTGAGATGTGTTTCACACTGGGCATGCGTATTCAGCAGCATAGTAGCAAAGTGCAAGGGCAGATGTCTTCACTGTGTCTGGTTTGATCCCCAGGTTGTGCCAGTCAGCTTTCGTATGATATTATTTCTAGCACCCACTTTTTGTTTGATAATCAAGCAGTGCTTCTAGTAAGTCTGAGCAAAGTCCAGGGTAACATATTTTTCAAATGTGAACATAGACTCTTGGAAAGGGCAGCAAGGGCCATCTAGTCAAACTCTGTATCATTCTGAACAGAACAGCTAAAGCATTCCTTTACAATTTCTTAAATTTCCATTTTTTTAAAAAAAATATTTACATACAATAACAACTTACAGAATAGACAAAACACAAAACAGTGAACATTTTACAAACACATAACCCCACCACCAAGGCCTGAACAATTTCCTTCACCATGTATTCATAAAGCAACCCTTAATCAAATGTCATCTCTCTTAAACTTCCAATTAAAGACCTCCAAAAGTAGAGCATCCACAGTCCTCCAAGGCTATTCCAGTGTTAACAAGTTCTTATTGTAAATAAGTTCTTCCTAATCTTTAAATGGTATCTCCCTTCTTGTTTTCTTTCTTTTCGTATCATTGAATGAACTTTTCAAAGCCCTTCTATGTGTAAATTATCAAATGCTAAGTACACAAAATCCATGGGCTTTCTCACACTACATTATGATTCCACTTTAATTGCTAGATTTCAACCCTGTGAAATTTCCAATTTATGGACCAAGTACAGCTATACCTCAGTTAAGGAAGCAGATTTCCTAGGCATTGCTTTTTAACCACAAAAATAAGGAGTTCAACACACATTATTATGAAATTATTTCTTGTACGCAACCATTAAAGGCACAAAAGCCAATTTTCTCTCTAGTAACCCTGTGTACGTGGGTGAGGGGAAGAAATCTAACTTCACATACACATTGATGGTGTTTGAACTGGCTGTGTTTCTACACTGTATAATTAATGCAGTTTGACCTTACTTTAATTGCCATGGCTCACTCTTTATGGAATCATGGGAGCTGGAGTTTTACAAGGTTTTTTGTTTTCTCGAACAGAGTGTTGGTTTCCAAAGCATTAATGTTAAACCATGGCAGTCAAATTGCATTAATTATACCGTATATATGCACCGCAAGAAACGGGTTATTGGATAGTTCCATGAACCAGTATGCAGCAAAAATGAAAAAGGACCATTAGAAAAAGTGTGATCTTTGTAAACTGTGTTTCCAGATTCTGCATAAGAACATAATTATTCAACAGTGCTGAAAACTCAAAATAGTTATAATTTAGCACTCTCCACATTTGAGTCATCAACTGATCTTCGTAACCAGTTGTGCTATACTTCTGTATTGTGGCACATCAAGGTCCTCCAACTGGAAATAATGCATCATTCTCCCTTTGCTTTGTCCAGTCCAGATAAGCAATCTGTGATATTAGAGGTGTGAGTAAACACCATACATGTTGGTAGAGATTAAATATGCAGCGAAAGAAGACAGATGTTCATTGACATATAATGAATAAAGTGATCCTTTGCTTTAGGGCACCTTTTCCAAATTTGGCAGTTTCACAGTTGTGTAAAGCCCGCCATCATATAATATTAATCAGATTATAAAACCTATAGTCCAGTTCACGTGAAATTGATAGGCTGATGAATATACCTTAAAAGATGAAAATTGAGAGAGCCCTATGAAAGAGCCAATAGCAAAATGTTCCACTAGGAGGCAGTGGCAAATAACCTCCTTCAAATGTCATTTACTAATTAATAAGCGATTACACAAGGAAAGAAATTCTCAACATTAACATATTAATTCTCCATTTTCGAATGTTCAAAGTTAAATTTGTTAATTTTTAAACGTAAGATCCCAAGTTCAGATTAGAAAAACAAATAGAATTGTGAAGAGAACTTTGCACATTTTTTTCAATAATGATCAGATTAATAAGTAAACGTATCAGGTTTTGGGCATAAAATGCCTTTTTGTGTTTGTTTGTTTGTTTGTTTGTTTGTTTTTTTTGCAGAAAAGCAATATGATTATTTGCAAGAAAACCCTGTTTCTGTTACTGACAAAATACACAATGAGAGATTCCTAAACTGTAATCAGGAAAGAAAATGGTTTGAATCTTTAAAGCTTCTCTCCAATGAATACCAAGCAATATCCTTATGATAAAAGCTAAACTCCAGCAAAGGATCACCGCCTTGTCGGGGCGCTGGAGCTTGAGCACCTCAATGATGTCATGAGCGAAACCGTGAAGGGCCACCCAAGACGGGACGGTTGTGGCAGAGAGGTCAGACCAAGCGTGATCCCTGGGGAAGGCAATGGCAAACCACTCCAGTATCCTTGCCAAGAAAACTAAATGGACCAGTACAACCAGAGATATGTCGGTATGCCATTGGAAGATGGGACTCCCAGGTCGGAAGATGGCCAAAATGCTACTGGGGAGGAGCAGAGGATAAGTTCAACTAGCCCCAGATGTGATGACGCAGCTAGCTCAAAGCCGAAAGGAAGGCTAGCGGCCGACGGTACTGGAGGTGAACGACGAATCCGATGCTCTAAAGATCAACACACCATAGGAACCTGGAATGTAAGATCTATGAGCCAGGGCAAATTGGATGTTGTTATTGGTGAGATGTCAAGACTAAAGATAGACATTCTGGGGGTCAGCGAACTGAAATGGACTGGAATGGGCCACTTCACATCAGATGACCACCAGATCTACTACTGCGGACAAGAG
The DNA here is from genome assembly GCF_037176765.1 of Anolis sagrei. Classification (NCBI taxonomy): domain Eukaryota; kingdom Metazoa; phylum Chordata; class Lepidosauria; order Squamata; family Anolidae; genus Anolis; species Anolis sagrei. The sequence continues at coordinate 274,676,940 of NC_090021.1, forward strand.
GAACATCGAAGAAATGGAGTAGCCTTCATAATTAATAAGAAATTCGCTAAAGCGGTGCTTGGATACAACCCAAAAAATGACAGAATGATCTCAATTCGAGTGCAAGGAAAGCCTTTCAACATCACAGTGATCCAAATATATGCCCCAACCACAGCTGCTGAAGAAGCAGAAGTAGATCAGTTCTATGAGGATCTGCAGGACCTACTGGATAATACACCAAAAAGAGACATTATTTTCATTACAGGAGACTGGAATGCCAAGGTGGGAAGTCAAATGACAACTGGGATCACAGGCAAGCATGGTCTGGGAGAACAAAATGAAGCGGGACGCAGGCTGATAGAATTCTGCCAGGAAAACTCGCTGTGTATAACGAATACTCTCTTCCAACAACCTAAAAGACGGCTTTATACATGGACCTCACCAGATGGTCAACACCGAAATCAGATTGACTACATCCTTTGCAGCCAAAGGTGGCGGACATCCATCCAGTCGGTGAAAACAAGACCTGGGGCTGACTGTAGCTCAGATCACGAACTTCTTATTGCCCAATTTAGAATAAAACTAAAGAGATCAGGGAAAATACACAGACCAGTTAGATATGATCTAACTAACATTCCTAGCGAATATACAGTGGAAGTGAAGAACAGATTTGAAGGACTAGATTTAGTAAACAAAGTCCCAGAAGAACTATGGACAGAAGTCCGCGACATTGTTCAGGAGGCGGCAACAAAGTACGTCCCAAAGAAAAAGAAAACCAAGAAGGCAAAATGGTTGTCTGCTGAGACACTGGAAGTAGCCCAAGAAAGGAGGAAAGCAAAAGGAAACAGTGAAAAGGGGAGATGTGCCCAGTTAAATGCGCAATTCCAGAGGTTAGCCAGAAGAGATAAGGAACTATTTTTAAATAAGCAATGCATGGAAGTGGAAGAAGACAACAGACTAGGAAGGACAAGAGACCTCTTCCAGAAAATTAGAAACATTGGAGGTAAATTTCAGGCAAAAATTGGTATGATAAGAAACAAAGATGGCAGGGACCTAACAGAAGCTGAAGAGATCAAGAGAAGGTGGCGAGACTATACAGAAGATCTGTATAGGAAGGATAACAATATCGAGGATAGCTTTGACAGTGTGGTGAATGAATTAGAACCAGACATCCTGAGGAGTGAGGTTGAATGGGCCTTAAGAAGCATTGCTAACAACAAGGCAGCAGGAGATGACGGGATCCCAGCTGAACTGTTTAAAATCTTAAAAGATGATGCTGTCAAGGTGATGCATGCCATTTGCCAGCAAATATGGAAAACACAAGAATGGCCATCAGACTGGAAAAAATCAACTTATATCCCCATACCAAAAAAGGGAAATGCGAAAGACTGCTCAAACTTCCGTACAGTGGCCCTTATTTCTCATGCCAGTAAGGTAATGCTCAAGATCCTGCAAGGAAGACTCCAGTAATACATGGAGCGAGAGTTGCCAGATGTTCAAGCTGGGTTTAGAAAAGGCAGAGGAACGAGAGACCAAATTGCCAATATCCGCTGGATAATGGAGAAAGGCAGGGAGTTTCAGAAAAACATCTACTTCTGCTTCATTGACTATTCTAAAGCCTTTGACTGTGTGGATCATAATAAATTGTGGCAAGTCCTTGGTGGGATGGGCATCCCAAGCCACCTTGTCTCTCTCCTGAGGAATCTGTACAAGGACCAAGTAGCAACAGTCAGAACTGACCACGGAACAACAGACTGGTTCAAGATTGGAAAAGGCGTACGGCAAGGCTGCATCCTCTCACCCAACCTTTTTAACTTGTATGCAGAACACATCATGCGATGTGCGGGGCTGGATGAATGCAAAGCTGGGGTGAAAATTGCTGGAAGAAACATTAACAACCTCAGATATGCAGATGACACCACTCTGATGGCCAAAAGCGAGGAGGAGCTGAGGAGCCTTCTAATCAAGGTGAAAGAAGAAAGCGCAAAAGCCGGGTTGCAGCTAAACGTCAAAAAAACCAAGATTATGGCACAAAGTTGAAGTACTTTGGCCACATCATGAGGAGACAGGAAAGCCTAGAGAAGACAATTATGCTGGGGAAAGTGGAAGGCAAAAGGAAGAGGGGCCGACCAAGGGCAAGATGGATGGATAGCATCCTTGAAGTGACTGGACTGACCTTGAGGGAGCTGGGGGTGGTAACGGCCGACAGGGAGCTCTGGCGTGGGCTGGTCCATGAGGTCACGAAGAGTCGGAGACGACTGAACGAATGAACAACAACAACAAAAGCTAAAAGAATTCTGAATGCCTTCACATTAAGGCATGTGTATAGTTTTAGTTACCTCATTTCTAAAAGGATGGAAAAGATCCAGATGGAAAATATCCAGAACAGGGCAACTGAACTCACCTATGGGGGGAAAGTGCTATGATTGTGGTAGTTTAACAGAAGAAAAAAAACCTACCAAAGGGAGACGGAAGAATATAAAATTAATCATAAGGATTTTGAAGTTCATATGGAAAATTTCTCTCCTTTATCATAATACTACAACTGGGGTCATCCATTAAAGCTCAATAATGAGGGATTGAGGACAGAGAAAAAGTAGTACTTCTTCACACAGCACATACAGTAGTTAAACTATGGGCTTCAGTGTCACATCATGTGCTAGTAGCTGCCTATATGAAGGTTTTTAAAAGGATTAGACAAAATAATAAGGCCAGGGATTACAACATTGTGTATTCTGAAATGCCTGCTCCAGAGATGTATTGTGTTCTTTATGTGTGTGCGTGTGTCTGTATATGCACACATACATAAACACACACAAAATGTCAAGTTCAGCAAACAGACAAATATACAATCATTCTCAGTGAAGTCACAACTCGTATCTCTGATTGTTCCTATTTAACTAAAAGGAAATGGCTATCGACCTGCATTAGGTTGATTGCAATTGTCAGAGTCTGCATTTGCTCTGAAATATTAGGAAACAGCTAGGGGAAATCAATTGTATTTAAAAGATTCTGTGCAAAGTTTTACAGCCACATATTAGGAAACAATGTTAAGCAAATAAGAACTAATTGTTCTTCACTTCCATGGCAATTGTCCAGTCTGTCTCACCTTTGCTATTCACAGTAATTCAATGTGAATAGGAAATAAAAACAAAGATTGGTTGTAGCAATGTGACAACAAATGTATTTCAGATATTGAGCCCATAGTTATAGTTGACTATGTCTTAAAAATGCATAAATCTAGTCAACCTGGAGCACCACAAGCCTTCGTGTGCCAAAATATAAACACACTAAACTGTCCATGTAGTCCTACCAACCATTATTTCTCTTTTCCATCAGCATCTCTGGTTCCCATCCCCTATTTTGACTACGTAAAATGTAAATCAAATGTCATTTCCTGATTTCATTTCAATTCTTCTTTCATCTCTTAAATTCATGCTCACTTAAACCCATACAAGAATTGTTAATGGAGTGGTAAGGACTTCTTTTAAATTGTTATTTAGAAAAGGGTGAAAACGTTGGGAGATATGGAGTGTTAGAGAAAATACACAGAAAAACGAGGACGGAAGAAAGAAAAAGAAGGGATAGAGAGAAATATTAGGATGCCTGGCAATTTTTACCTGTAAAGCCCACCCACCACCATGATTATGTTTTTCTTGAACCCTCCTGAATAATTACTAGGCATATGCAATCAATAAAAGAGTTTCAAAACTTTTTACAAAATGGGGAGGGAGGGCTCTTTGGTGCTTGCTTCCAAAGTTTTTCTAAAGTATAGTGAAAAAAATTGTTACTATAATGAGAGTACTGAAATGTTGTTGCTATTTCATTAAAGTAATTGTGCACCTGGAGGCGGGGGGGGGGGGGGGGGTCAGGGTCTCCTTTCTCTGTCATTTTCACAGCTAATGTGGTGAGACTTGCTACAGTGGTAGAACACATTTATCACTGTTAGCCCACCAATTTCAGAACATTTCACTTATCCACAGATGTTTGGGAAATTTTCATAGTTTTTTAAACTACATTTTTTAATAACAAAGAAAATACATTCTTGGTTTGAAAGTGTTATTTCCATTCATTTAAAGAGGAAAGGCAGCCTTTTTGGCTTTGCTTTGCTTGCTTGCACTGAAAATGAAACTGACTTTGAGAGGCTTCCAAGATTTACAAAATTCAAACACAGTTTCAATTCTTAAGTTTTTGGCACGGGCCATGCCCGCGAATTAGATATGGTGTCATTAGTACGAATGTAATGAATTTGATATGACTTACAACTAATGAACAAAATTGCACACTCTTACTAGTTAACCCATCTTCTTGAACTGCCTGCACTAGTAATGCTACTCATCTTACTTTCACTGTGTGCTCCCTCCTTGTGTTACTAATGTTTTTTTTCATTTTTCCCATCTCTCTTCTAAATCTCATTCAGCTAAATCTCACTAATTTAAAAGAAACCTTTTATTTTTAAAGAAAAAACTAATCAATGTTTTATTTTCTTTTTTGAAAATGTAATATAAAAATAAACAAGAAATTGTGCAAAAGAAGAAGAAATGACAATTAATCTATCAAGGAAGAACAAGAAATTACTAATTCACATTCCATTTCAAAGGTGATGTAAGAAGCAGGAATCACTTTAAATACACCAAATGAAAAGACCTTTGCTGGCTGAAGGCTGCAAATCATAATTATGTTTCTATAAATCTGGATTGGACTTGCACATAAACTGACTTCTATGCTCCTCCTCATAAATGTCATATAGAATCACAGCTTTATTTCTCGTTACCAATGATTACAAAACCCCAGAGGCCTCTGCAGTTTGAAATCACTGGACCCATCAATCTTATAGAGAAAAGAGAGACTCTGTCAGTCAAGTACCACCAGGCTGGTTGTCCATGATACACACAGAAGACTGAGTAGAGGTGATCTTTGATCTCTCCCAGCAGTGTTTTTCCTACCATCTCAAGGTTGTACTGCTCCTTGAAAAAAATGATCTGTACCTGGCTTAGTTTTCTCCTTTGTCCCCTGTACTCAGAAAAGCTTTCATCCTTTGTTGGAAGTATATCAGGGAGTTGTGAAGTTGGGAAGGTAGATGATCTAATAATGGATCCAAGACCTTCCCAGCATTTTCTTTTTCATCTTCTGATAGTAGATTCATGATGTTAGAGCAGTGGCTCTCAACCTGTGCATCACCAGATGCTTTGGTCTACAAATTCCAGAAATCCCAACCAGTTTACCAGCTGTTAGCATTTCTAGGAGTTGAATGCCAAAACATCTGGGGACCCACATGTTGAGAACCTGTTTTAGAGCCTTCTGTCATAAGGGCTCTTCAAGTAGAAAGAGGGATTTGAAAATCTCCTACACTCCTTAGAATGTCTCCCCCTTTTTTTTCTTTCACAGTCAGTTTATTTAGTTTATAGCCAACATCTCTCATAAATGGCACTTAAGCAAACTCACAATAAAATACAACTTGAATATTCATTATCTAAGATGCCTGGTACCAAAAATGTTTTGGATTTATTTATTTATTTTTATTTTGGAATATAGTATGGTCCTCTTATGCACAGATTTGATACTCACAGTTTCAGTCACCTATGCACCTATGCAATGTCCAATCTCGATAAAATAGTGAAGAGTAGAGACATCACACTGGCAACGAAGATCCGCATAGTTAAAGCAATAGTATTCCCCATAGTCACCTATGGATGTGAGAGCTGGACCATAGGGAAGGCTCAGCAAAGGAAGATAGATGCCTTTGAACTGTGGTGTTGGAGGAAAGTTCTGAGAGTGCCTTGGACCACAAGAAGATCCAACCAGTCCATTCTTCAGGAAATAAAGCCCGACTGCTCATTGGAAGGAAGGATAGTAAAGGCAAATATGAAGTACTTTGGACACATCATGAGAAGAAAGGAAAGCTTAGAGAAGACAATTATGCTGGGGAAAATAGAAGGAAAAAGGAAGAGGGGCCGACCAAGGGCACGATGGATGGATGGTATCTTTGAAGTGACTGGACTGACCTTGAAGGAGCTGGGGGTGGTGACGGCCAACAGGGAGCTCTGGCGTGGGCTGGTCCATGAGGTCACGAAGAGTCAGAAATGACTGAACAAATGAACAACAAAAACAGATGCTCCAAATAATTCCTCTCAGATGGTCCAAATTCTAGGGGGAAAGTAGAGTATAAATAAATGTATAATAAAGTGTGTATAAGCCTCTCTAGATCCGCCAATGAGATTCTATTGTTTTTGGTCCAAGTATAGTAAAAATGTAAGATTCAGTACTGTCTGTAGTTTCAGGTAGCCACAAATTTTGAAACATATCCCCTGCTGATATAGGGGTCTGTATGTATTTCCATATGCATAGTGAAATATCTTTGAGATGGGATCCAAGTCTAAATATGAAATTCATTTATGTTTCATATATACTTTACAGAAGCACCCTGAATTTGATATGCAACAAGTTAAAAATAATTTTGTGCATGAAACAAACTTTGCTGACACTGAACCAACAAAAAGCAAGGATGTTACTGCCTCAGGCACCCATGTAAACATTCTCAGGTTTTGGATTTCCAAATTAAGGATATTAAAATATAAAGACCTAAATCTAATTCCAATCAAGAGAGGATCAATGGATCAATGGATCCATTCAGTAATTGAAATTGATTGAGGTGTAATTGGGTTTAGAACAAAATGAATAAAAGCATTTTAACAAAATTAAAAAAGAATAAAAAAAACATACCAGAAGAGAAACATATCACCTATCCAGTCAAAGTTTCTTCTGCTAGTTGCTAAAACTGATGACTTGCCTTGAATGAACGATTCGTAGAAAACATAGAAATATCCCCTTGGTGGGGAAAGAATCTGAGTATATTTGAAAGAGACACTGTAGTCCCTAGGAGCAGAAGTAATTGTACAAGTAATCCTAACATAGTGTGTTTTCAAACAGATATGAGATGATTTGCACAGTTCCTGTACCACCCTACAATATCAAATGTCACTCCAGTAGGAACGAATGGGAAAGATCCCATTACTATAAGCTATTATAAATTGAGCATTCCAGGATTTCTACTGTAACCATGTTCCAAGGATGGCTACATAGTTTTACTATGGTACGTCCTTACATTTGACAACATTTGCAATGTGAGCAGCATTTACTTCTGTTCAGTGATGAGTCAACCACCTTGCATGAAATACATTGAAATGATACATCATGATGCCTTGAATTGACAATAATTACCTGATTTGATTTGGGTTGAAATTAGACCCAGCTCCCCCAGTGATCAAAAATATCAGACACTATAATTTCTGGATTGTGATATCCCAAAATGCTCTCTTCAAAAGATTATTGCCCTCTCAAGCTGAAACTGATTGAAACCATAAATCATAGTTTTTGAATGCTGCTATTTAAAGCTTAAAATAGATCAGTATCAAGCAACTGTACTTAATAGTTGCATAATTTGCTTTTGTCCTTCGACTGCTACAGACTAGTATTGAAGAAATCATAATATGTGAATGTTGGTATAAATTTACCAGAGTTTCAGAAATGACTTTTCAGAAATAATGTGTTGGGTAACTCATTTCATAGCCTGGAAAAGAAATTAATTAATGTTAATTTTATAGACATGTAATTTGTTATTTTATTCTTTGTAAGGGGAAACTTTAGGGTTGATAAAAGAGGGGCAGAAAAATCACAATACATTACCAAAATCAAAAGTAATTAAAGCCACTTCTTTATCGTCCCCGCAAAAACACTTATGTAACCTCTTACAGAATTACCATTGAAAAATAACTTCATTACATTGTTTTTGAAGATTTTCTCACAATGGGAAGAAAATTTCTGAAACTACTAATTGTTAGCTTTGCGAAGAAATTTTGTAAAGAATGATATGCCTATCTCTAAACTGACCCAAAGCACACATGCTAAAATGCTCCCTTCATACTCAGCACTACCTGCATTATACGACTAATGGTGAACCAGGGAACTTTCCAATGCTGTAATGAAAATTCCTTTGGATCAGGCTCCACTTACTTCAACAACAGGGCTGCAGTCTACCTTCACTGCCTCAGTATTCTACACCATCAACTAGAAGCTGGTGTCTTTTTGGGTCAGTGTGACAATTGATCTATCCCATATTTTAGTTCATATTTACAGGAATTTTCTAAAGTGAAGTCTAATTTTGGGGAACAACATAACGGGCAGGTTTTAAACTTAGTCTAAATTCCTGAAGAAGTTCACTGCCCTTCCCAGGGATATTAGATCTGCCCCCTCCCTCCTGACCTTTCAAAAATGAGTGAAAACCTGGCTCTTTGAGCAAGCGTTTGGAGCTGCTGTCAAGACCCAGAAGCCTCAAGAATGCCAAACACAATATAAAAGGTCCAAACAAAGGTTTATTAAACACAAAAAAGGCTTAGAGATAGAGACACTTAATTCAGTGCCTCTAGCACAAACAAAGAGTCTATAGCAACTGCTAACCAAAAACCTAACTTAAATATAATCTGGATTATACCAGAGTATAATCTGGGAAACAAAAAGATACAGCAATCCACTTGAAATTCAAAAGGTCCAAAAGACACAAGAAAACAAGGTGGGAACATGCAAAATCAGAGTCCAAAAGCAGTTCGAAGTCCAGGCATGTCCAAAATGAGATGAAGCAGTCCAAAAAGCATGTTGTTGTTCGTTGTTCATTCGTTCAGTCGTCTCCGACTCTTCGTGACCTCATGGACCAGTCCATGCCAGAGCTCCCTGTCGGCCATCACCACCCCCAGCTCCTTCAAGGTCAGTCCAGTCGCTTCAAGGATGCCATCCATCCATCTTGCCCTTGGTCGGCCCCTCTTCCTTTTGCCTTCCACTTTCCCCAGCATAATTGTCTTCTCTAGGCTTTGCTGTCTCCTCATGATGTGGCCAAAGTACTTCAACTTTGTCTCTAGCATCCTTCCCTCCAGTGAGCAGCCAGGCTTTATTTCCTGGAGGATGGACTGGTTGGATCTTCTCGCAGTCCAAGGCACTCTCAGAACTTTCCTACAACACCACAGTTCAAAAGCATCGATCTTTCTTTGCTCAGCCTTCCCTAAGGTCCAGCTCTCACATCCGTAGGTTACTACAGGGAATACCATGGCTTTGACTAGGCAGATCTTTGTTGCCAGTCTGATGTCTCTACTCTTTACTATTTTATCGAGACTGGACATTGCTCTCCTCCCAAGAAGTAAGCGTCTTCTGATTTCCTGGCCACAGTCTGCGTCTGCAGTAATCTTTGCACCTAGAAATACAAAGTCTGTCACGGCCTCCACATTTTCTCCCTCTATTTCCCAGTTGTCAATCATTCTTGTTGCCATAATCTTGGTTTTTTTGATGTTTAGCTGCAACCCAGCTTTTGCGCTTTCTTCTTTCACCAAAAAGCGTAGTCGTCGTCAAAACACAGTCCGGAGTCAATGGGAAGGTTGAAGTCAGCACTTACGAAGTATCAGCCAGAAGTCACAGAAACACGGAGATCTGTAGTCCAAGGACCCAAGCTTGAGAGTAATGGCAGTAACAAAGATTCACACCCGATAAGACACTTTGCCTTCTACAAAGACCCATTGAAACCAAACCAACTTATATCCTATAACTCCTCATCAGAGGATGAACTGCTCCCCACCCTTTCATCATCACTTTCAGCTGCCCCATTCCCTGCAGCTGAGTACTGCCTCCCATCTCTCCACCTTTGCCAGCGTTTGTCAAGACTTAGGTCCTCCCAAGTGTTCCCAGATTGCCACTCTTCTGCAAACCCCTCAAAGTCATCACTGGAGGTAGGCTGAGTACAGATGTCCCTAATTTCCTGTACACGGGTCCAATCTAAATCATCCTCCTCCTCAATGTCACTCCCAGTCCCATCACTCCTTTCAAAACCCACAAAGTCTTCATCTTCTGTTGGAGCGCTAAGTATATCACGGATACGCTTCCTTTAGATCTCCTCATCAGATTCTTGTTCTCGAGTAGCCCACTTAACTCCCCTGCTTTCCTCTCCTTCCCCCATTTCACAGTCTGAGAAACCCTCGAAGGATTCGGAATCAGTTGGAGCCATGAATATCTCTCTAATCCGCTTTCGCTGCTGCTCCTCCTCCAACACCTGCGCAGCCCTCTTCTCCCTTCTACCGGTAGTAGGAACGTTACTATCACGCTGTACTACAACAGCTGCAGTGTAACTAGTTAATACAAAATTGTAATATGAACATAGGCTAAGGCTATGTTTATGGATGAGGAATTTGGATTGGTAGACACTGGTTTTTTATTGATTTTATAGTTTTATAGTTTTTTATGGATTTTATATATATTTATGATGTGTTTTAATTGTTTTTATTGAGGTATGTATTTCTATGTAGCATCTAATTGTTGCCGATCTGTACGTTGCCCTGAGTCACCTTCGGGCTGAAATGGGCGGGATAAAAATGTCCTAAATAAATAAATAAACAAATTTAATATGACTACATGTAATTGCAGCCTTACAAACAATAATAAAAGATAAACAAATACATTTTTAAAGTTTCCACTATAAATCGTTTGGTGCTTTTTTCCAATTGAGCAATCAGACATAGGGAGAGAAATCATTCCCCAAATTCCTCATTCAATCAACAAATCTGTACGCTAGACAGACATGTATCATTCTCTGCAATCGAGAAGAAATGACATGAGTGCTAAAGTATATTGGTGTTTCACAAGACTGCAAACCTATGATCACTGGTTCTCTGAATTTGCCAGGAGGCACCGTTGTCAAATAAATAATTTAGAGTGGCTGAGCACCACAAGAAAACAAAGCAATCAGTCATCTTACCTACATTATTGATCACCAATAACGAGATACTTGCAAAGACAAATGATCCTGTTATTATACCAGTGAGTTTTTAGCCTATCCTCACTAAATCAATCATATTGCAGTGCTTGTTGTTTCAAGAGGTGCAAACATATCTATAACCCTGTTCTTTTGACTCTATGTATAGGATCTATATTATAAAGTACACATGGTTTTTGTCAGTCTTCAATTTCTCACTGGGCATTATCATCTCTCCATCACTCATCTGTTGGCTTCAAATTGTCATCTATGTATATATCTTTTTTTACCTACAAGGTCTATTTATTTACAGAGAACAGTGAAATATGTGCCGTTATAAATCATACACTATGGATTATCAAGACAGAGGTAGTTCTGCTATGTTACCCTGCAAAAGCATGCCATTTTAAAGCCTTTTATAAGACATTTTCACAATGTATTATTATTCTAATGCTTTAAACATGGCATTTCATAAATGTGTATATCAAAATTCAGACGGGCATTCAAGAGTCATGACACTGTCTTGACATTATGATCATTCCATATACTTTCCCTAATAGTTAGATAATGAGCGGGTATTGAGATATAAGGAAATTTCTCTCTTTAATTCCCTTGTCCTCCTATTATATTAAGACTTTGAATCCCTGTGAATGCAATTGACCATCCATATCTATAGACCTTTCATCTATGGATTCAAGTATTAATGGCTTGAATACACTCACACGCACAAAGTAAGGCTTGATTTAACAATTTTATCTAATGGACACCATTTTACTACACCATTGTATATAATGGGACTTGAGCATCCACAGATGTTAGTACTCATGCTGAGTACTGAAACCAAACCTCTGCAGATAGAAACAGCCAGCTAAAACTCAAATTCAGCCTTAAAACAACTAAGCAGCATGAGTAGCTAGGAGCCACGATGGAGCAATGGGTTAAACCCTTGTGCTGGCTGAACTACTGACCTAAAGATTGGTGGTTCAAATCCACAAGATGGGGTAAGCTCCCATTTGTCAGCCCCAGCTTCCCATGTGGGGACATGAGAGAAACCTCCTACAGGATGGTGAAACATCCAGCTGTCCCATGGGCAATATCTTGCAGATGGCCAATTCTCTCACACCAGAAGTGACTTGCAGTTTCGCAAGATGCTTCTGACACACAAAAAAGCAAGAGTAGCTTTTTCAGGACCACTTATATCTCCTTCCTTCCTCCCTTTCCCCCCTTGAATTAAGGGTAGGCATAATTCAGCCCACAGGCTACATGAGCCCTCTGAACCTCACCTTTGTAGTCTCCAAATGAGTAATTTGGGGACATTTTTGTCTCTAAACCACACAGAGAACCCCCCCCCCAAACAAACATTAGATATGTATATATAAATACCCCCACTTTATCTCCACAGCACCCAAGAACCCCAAATATTCATATGACAAAATGATGACTTGAATTGTCCCTGGACCCGCATGTCAACAATTGATTAGAAAGGGCTTGGTCTTTTTTTTTTATTAAGAAAAAATGTATTTTCACAGGTTTAACCTTTTCCTAATTTTTTTACTGCCAACTTTCCAAAAGAGTGTCATTCAAGTGCCATAAACTCATGGAGTCCCTGTATTCCTCATCTAGATAATTGGGTTATCTTTTGCAATTGCGGTATATGATCAAATCTGTAATAGCAAACTCCATATCAAATCTTGATATCAGTTGAGAAAATTTCCCTTCCATGCATAAACCTTGAGGAATGATTAGACACTGCTTTCAAGTTGCATTAAGTAAACAGAGACATAGAAAATTACATACATCTTAGCTGTGCCACTCCGGAAGACAGAGCTATCACAGCATTCTATTTCCAGCATTGCTCCAGTAAATGACCTCCTAATCAAAAGAAAGGGAGACCTTTCCAGCTATTTTCCATGCCTGAAGCTGCCCTCCTAAGGGCCATGTGTTTCATCATTTTCACATTTAGATTTGCTAATACTTTTCAAAAGTGATGGATGCATCCTCTGAATAACCACAGCTCTGCTCTCTGGTGTTTTAGTCATGGTTGTCAAATGGAATGATTTAGGTTGTGTTGCAGCTTAAAGACATCTGCACAAATACACTCCACCCTGCATTTTTCCCCCAGGGGATACCAGACCTTGTCATAAGTCATTACTTTCTTTACGTTACTATTTTTTTTTAAAAAAAAAAAGAGCTTTTCACTCATCCTTTTGCTTTGCTCAAACATAAACTAATATTTGCAAGTTGCATTCATTTTAGAGGGCAAGCTGTGTGGAACACTCAATGACAGTCTCAGAAATATTTATTTAAAGCTTCCCCTAGACAGGAAGTAACTGGCAAAACCACCAGTTGTTCTCCACAGGAATATGTGTCACTCAAGTAAGCACAATAATTTTGCTCTCCATCCACAATAAGATGGCAATTCTGGGCACAACACTGGGAATTAATTCCTAAAGAAGATCACCTAAGATCCTTTTGCACTACAGTTATATTGCTATGATTCCACGTTAGCTATCATAGCAACATCTTGTAGAATCTTGGGATTTATAGTTTAGGCAGTGAATGTAGACTGCAGTCCTGGACATTAGTATTTGCTCAAATTAGAAGCCCCAGGAATCCATTACAAGTTGTCATGACATTTAAAGTGTTATCATATTGTCGAAGGCTTTTATGGCTGGAATCACTAGGTTCTTGTGGGTTTTTTCGGGCTATAGAGCCATGTTCTAGAGGCATTTCTCCTGACGTTTCGCCTGCATCTATGGCAAGCATCCTCAGAGGTAGTGAGGTCTGTTGGAATTAGGAAATGGTTGGATTTCCAACAAATGCTCCGTTCAGCAAAGGACAAGAGGGATCTTCTCACCTCTGCAGGAGTCTACCGTATACCATGCAGCTGTGGACAAGTCTACATAGGGACCACCAAACGCAGCGCCCAGACACGCATCAAGGAACATGAAAGGCACTGCAGACTACTTCAACCAGAGAAGTCAGCCATAGCAGAGCACCTGATGAACCAGCCTGGACACAGCATATGATTTGAGAACACAGAAATGCTGGACCACACCAACAACCAACATGTCAGACTACACAGAGAAACCATTGAAATCCACAAGCATGTGGACAATTTCAACAGAAAGGAAGAAACCATGAAAATGAACAAAATCTTGCTACCGGTATTAAAAAAACTCTAAAATTACAACAGCAAAACAACAGAGAGGAAACAACCAGGCACAGATTAACACCTCCCAGCAAGAGATTTTCCCAGGCTCAGGCAGGCCTTCAAATGCTAATGAAGGTGATCAGTTGAAACATTCACACCTAGCTGCAGCAGGGAAGAGCTCCTTGCCCCACCCCAGCCATTCCACAGATATATAAGCCCATTGTCCTAATTCCAACAGACCTCACTACCTCTGAGGATGCTTGCCATAGATGCAGGCGAAACATCAGGAGAAATGCCTCTAGAACATAGAATCATAGAATCATAGAATCAAAGAGTTGGAAGAGACCTCATGGGCCATCCAGTCCAACCCCCTGCCAAGAAGCAGGAATATTGCATTCAAATCACCCTTGACAAATGGCCATCCAGCCTCTGCTTAAAAGCTTCCAAAGAAGGAGCCTCCACCACACTCCGGGGTAGAGAGTTCCACTGCTGAACGGCTCTCACAGTCAGGAAGTTCTTCCTCATGTTCAGATGGAATCTCCTCTCTTGTAGTTTGAAGCCATTGTTCCGCATCCTAGTCTCCAAGGAAGCAGAAAACAAGCTTGCTCCCTCCTCCCTGTGGCTTCCTCTCACATATTTATACATGGCTATCATATCTCCTCTCAGCCTTCTCTTCTTCAGGCTAAACATGCCCAGTTCCCTAAGCCGCTCCTCATAGGGCTTGTTCTCCAGACCCTTGATCATTTTAGTCGCCCTCCTCTGGACACATTCCAGCTTGTCAATATCTCTCTTGAATTGTGGTGCCCAGAATTGGACCCAGTATTCCAGATGTGGTCTAACCAAAGCAGAATAGAGGGGTAGCATTACTTCCTTAGATCTAGACACTATGCTCCTATTGATGCAGGCCAAAATCCCATTGGCTTTTTTTGCTGCCACATCACATTGTTGGCTCATGTTTAACTTGTTGTCCACGAGGACTCCAAGATCTTTTTCACACGTACTGCTCTCGAGCCAGGCGTCCCCCATTCTGTATCTTTGCATTTCATTTTTTCTGCCAAAGTGGAGTATCTTGCATTTGTCACTGTTGAACTTCATTTTGTTAGTTTTGGCCCATCTCTCTAATCTGTCAAGATCGTTTTGAATTCTGCTCCTGTCCTCTGGACTATTGGCTATCCCTCCCAATTTGGTGTCATCTGCAAACTTGATGATCATGCCTTCTAGCCCTTCATCTAAGTCATTAATAAAGATGTTGAACAGGACCGGGCCCAGGACGGAACCCTGCGGCACTCCGCTCGTCACTTCTTTCCAAGATGAAGAGGAAGCATTAGTGAGCACTCTCTGTGTTCGTCCACTTAACCAATTACAGATCCACCTCACCGTAGTTTTGCCTAGCCCACATTGGACTAGTTTCCTTGCCAGAAGGTCATGGGGGACCTTGTCGAAGGCCTTACTGAAATCCAGGTACGCTACATCCACGGCATTCCCCGCATCTACCCAGCTTGTAGCTCTATCGAAGAAAGAGATCAGATTAGTCTGGCATGACTTGTTTTTGATAAATCCATGTTGACTATTAGCGATGACTGCATTTGTTTCTAAGTGTTTGCAGACCGCTTCCTTAACAATCTTTTCCAGAATCTTGCCCGGTATCGACGTGAGGCTGACCGGACGGTAGTTGTTTGGGTCGTCCTTTTTTCCCTTCTTGAAGATTGGGACCACATTGGCCCTCCTCCAATCTGCTGGAACTTCTCCCGTTCTCCAAGAACTCTCAAAGATGGTTGCCAATGGTTCCGAAATGACTTCCGCTAGTTCCTTCAGTACTTTTGGGTGTAGTTGATCTGGCCCTGGGGACTTGAACTCATTAAGAGCGGCCAGGTATTCCTGGACGACTTCTTTCCCAATTTGGGGTTGGATGTCCTCCAATCCCTCATCCACTCCATCTTGCTGAGGTTGAAGACTTTCTTTTTGTGAGAAGACCGAGGCAAAGAAGGCATTAAGTAGTTCTGCCTTTTCCCTGTCCCCTGTCAGCATTGCCCCATCTTCTCCTCGAAGAGGTCCTATCGCCTCCTTGTTTTTCCTTTTTCTACTGACATAAGAATAGAAGCCCTTTTTATTGTTTTTAATGTCCCTGGCAAGTCTAAGCTCGTTTTTTGCTTTAGCTTTGCGGATCTTTTCCCTACAGGTGTTGGCTATTTGTTTGAATTCTTCTTTGGTGATTTCTCCCTTTTTCCACTTCTTGTGCATGTCTCTTTTGTGTCTTAGCACAGTTAGAAGTTCTTTGGACATCCATTCTGGCTTCTTTGCACTTGTCCTATTTTTTCTCTTTGTTGGCACGGTTTGCAATTGCGCCTTGAGTATTTCACTCTTGAGAAATTCCCATCCATCCGTAGCTCCCTTGTCTTTTAGTATCTGTGTCCACGGAATGCTGCTCAGCGTTTCCTTCATTTTTTGGAAATCAGCTCTCCTAAAGTCCAAAATGCGGGTTTGACTTGTCTTAGTTTCGGCCTTCCTTTGTACCTCAAATTGCAGGAGCACATGGTCACTTGCCCCTAAGGATCCTACCACTTCGACCGCATCGATCAGGTCCTCCGCATTTGTTAGGATGAGATCAAGAGTAGCCAATCCCCTTGTTGCCTCTTCTACCTTCTGGACCATGAAATTGTCTGCAAGGCAAGCGAGGAATTTGTTGGACCTTGTACTCTTGGCCGAGTTTGTTTTCCAGCAAATATCGGGATAGTTGAAATCGCCCATGACTACTACATCTCTTTTCTGTGCCTGTTTGGTCAACTGTTGGCAGAAGACTTCATCAAGATCTTCCTCCTGGCTTGGGGGTCTGTAGTAGATGCCTACAATGACATCTTTTTGAGTCCCAGTTCCCTTGATTCTTATCCAGATGATTTCAAGCTGGTTTCCCAGATTGCTGTCTTGAATTTCTTCTGCAGCATAAGAGTTTTTGACATATAAGGCTACTCCGCCTCCTCTCCCCTTTGTTCGGTTTCTGTGAAAGAGGTTATACCCCTTGATATCTACATTCCAGCGATAGGAGTCATCCCACCAGGTTTCAGTGATGGCTATGATATCATATTTGTGGTGTAGTGCTAGAAGTTGGAGTTATCATATTGCTATGATTCTGAAGTATGAAAAGGCCCCTGCTGCCAGGTAACGCCCTTTTATTCTTCCAGACCTTGTTTTAATTTTAGTATTATTTTTCTCTCCTCTGTTCAACTTTACATTGATTTTATACATTTTATTGTTAATGAGTGTGCTTTTTTCCTTTTATGTCTTTTGACTATTTTTGTATTTCCTGACCATAAAAGCCACCCTTATAATTCATTGAAATGAATGAATAAGTTGCACTTTGTATTTTAAAATGCAGTTCGGCCATCAGAGTGGTGTCATCTGCATATCTGAGGTTGTTAATGTTTCTTCCAGCAATTTTCACCCCAGCTTTGCATTCATCCAGCCCCGCACATCGCATGATGTGTTCTGCATACAAGTTAAAAAGGTTGGGTTAGAAGCTGAGGAGCCTTCTAATCAAGGTGAAAGAAGAAAGCGCAAAAGCCGGGTTGCAGCTAAACATAAAAAAAACCAAGATTATGGCAACAAGAATGATTGACAACTGGAAAATAGAGGGAGAAACCGTGGAGGCCGTGACAGACTTTGTATTTCTAGGTGCAAAGATTACTGCAGATGCAGACTGTAGCCAGGAAATCAGAAGACGCTTACTTCTTGGGAGGAGAGCAATGTCCAGTCTCGATAAAATAGTGAAGAGTAGAGACATCAGACTGGCAACAAAGATCCGCCTAGTCAAAGCCATGGTATTCCCTGTAGTCACCTACGGATGTGAGAGCTGGACCTTAGGGAAGGCTGAGCGAAGGAAGATCGATGCTTTTGAGCTGTGGTGTTGGAGGAAAGTGCTGAGAGTGCCTTGGACTGCGAGAAGATCCAACCAGTCCATCCTCCAGGAAATAAAGCCCGACTGCTCACTGGAGGGAAAGATACTAGAGACAAAGCTGAAGTACTTTGGCCACATCATGAGGAGACAGGAAAGCCTAGAGAAGACAATGATGCTGGGGAAAGTGGAAGGCAAAAGGAAGAGGGGCCGACCAAGGGCAAGATGGATGGATGGCATCCTTGAAGTGACTGGACTGACCTTGAGGGAGCTGGGGGTGGTAACGGCCGACAGGGAGCTCTGGCGTAGGCTGGTCCATGAGGTCACGAAGAGTCGGAGACGACTGAACGAATGAACAACAACAAAATTGATCCTTTGACTAAAGAACTAGTTTTTTAATCAGAATGCTTCAGAAGAATTAAGGTTGGGAAATAACACATTTCTGCAAGGCTGGAGCACTTAGTGATGCGGTGGGTAAAGCCAAAAATAAATCTCCCCATAACAACCTAATTGGCTTTAGGTGTATATATGTGTATGTATATATGTGACTTCAAGTTACTTGTTGATTTATGGTGACTTCATAAATTTCCTAGTGTTTTCTTAGGCAAGGAATAACTAAATATTCCCTTGTGTCATTCATGAAGTCACCATAAGTCAACAAGTGACCTGAAGGCACATACAAACATACATGTGCATACACTTAAAGCCAATTAGGTTGTTATATGGAGAGATTTATACTTTTTTATTATTAGGTATGGTGATTCATAGGAGTCCATGATGGTGTGAAGAGTGTTCATGTGTAACAGAATCCCTCCTCTATGTGGGGAGAGTGACAGTGGGTCTAGCACATTTCCCCTACTCACATATTCTTTAGGAACCTTTGTCTTCTTTGTAGCAGTGGTTGCTAGTAGAACTCAAATGAGTGGGAGAAGCTTTAGTAAAGACCTAAAGGAGCAATTAAACAGCTTGAACACACTAGAGCATGGATCCACTTTAAATTGGTTTCGCCTCCTGCGGAATTCCGGGGTTTGTAGTTTAGTGAGGCCCAGGACCTGTTTGGCTGAGCAGTTTAAATGCACCTCCCTAAACTACAAGCCTCAGAATTCTGCAGGAAGCAGAAACTGGATTTAGAGTGGATCTATGCTCTCTAGTGTGATGAGGTTAAACTGCTGAAATCTCATCACAAAATACTTTCAACACTCCAGTAATTTCAGTGTCTTGGATAGCCCCTTCATAATTTTGATTTGCCTACATTAGATTCATCACTCATTGATTTTTACCTCCTTATTATTCTACTCCTTTTAAATAATACTGTATAACCACACTTCTACTTTTTAAAAAATCCTCTAATTCATCAATTCAACAATTGATCTTTGCCCCCATTTTTGTAGTGAAAAAATAATAAACAAGTCCCAATCTGGGTTGTTGTGTGCTTTCCGGGCTGTATGGCCATGTTCCAGAAGCATTCTCTCCTGAGGTTTCGCCTGCATCCATGGCAGGCATCCTCAGAGGTTGTGAGGTCAGACCTCACAACCTCTGCCATAGATGCAGGTGAAACTTCAGGAGAAAATGCTTCTGGAACATGGTCATACAGCCTGGAAAACACACAACAACCCAGTGATTCAGGCCATGAAAGCCTTTGACAATACAAGTCCCAATCTTTCATAAAATTGGACAAATATTTCTCCTTATTCAGCAGTTTTTCCATCTCAACTAGTTTGCAGATCTTTGTCAGCTGTTCTTCTAGGGATAACTAGTTCCTGCGCATAGACCAGTGGTTCTCAACCTGGGGTCCCCAGATGTTTTTGGCCTACACTTCCCAGAAATCCTAACAGCTGGTAAACTGGCTGGGATTTCGGGGAGTTGTAGGCCAAAAACATCTGGGGACCCAAAGTTGAGAAGCACTGGCATAGACAATTCTCACTGTAGTTATCATATATTGTAGTACTCTTCCATGTTTTATTTCTAGTTGATTGTATAGCATCCCCAACAAATAAAAACTTTGACTTCATCATAATTTTAGCCTTAACATTTTCCAGGTATTTTTACTTCAACTGTCAGAAATCCCAGCCAGCTTATCAGCTGTTAGGAATTGTGGGAGCTGAAGTCCAAACATCTGGAGAGTTGAAGTTTGCCCATGCCTGCCTTAGAGAGTCTCTCTGGTGTCAAGTATCACTTATACACCATCTTATACAAATTATTTCAAATCATTACTCAAAGTAAATTTCAAACTCTTTCTCCAAACCAACTCTAATTGTAACAAAGGAAATTGTATACCCATATTTTGAGCCCATTTCACCATACAGTCTTTCACATGTTCTTCCTCTATTTCGTATTTTAACAACAATTTCTACATTTTGCAATCAGATGACCAGCCCATTGGCTTTTTTTTGATAAAAAGAAATGGACGGCAAAGGAGAATAGAGAAACAGAAATGAGGATGCATAACAAAAATTAAAGGAGGAACATCCTCACCTGCTTCAAAACAATGTCTTTTAATTTCAGAAAGAGCAATAAACATTCTTTATATGGTGACACACAATCCTCTGCATGTTCCCTCTGAATCAGTGTGCATAAGCTTCAGCACATTAAAAACCTCTTTTAAAGGTCAGCATAAAATTCAAAGTGAATGCTGGCAGTGTGATTGTTTTTCTTTTATTTGTTTTGATACTGTCTTTTCTCCAAAACTGGACCTCAACTTGGTCTTAAAATTATTAAAATTGTTACAACTTATCATTTATTATTTATTTATTTAAGGGACTCGGGGCAGAGCACAACATATAAATGGCAAACATTCAATGCTGAAACATACTAGATTATACACATACAAAAACATTAAAATCACTTATCGTGACATTAAAACTGTCTTAAACAACCATATTAAATCTGGTTGGCATACTAAGAGTTCCTATTGCTGCCTCATTACACAGTTTCAAAGGCTCGGTCCCACAGGCAAGTTTTTATCATCCTTCTAAAGGACAGGAGGGAGGGGACTGACCTAATTGTATTAGGAAGGGAGTTCCATAGCAGATGGCAAACACTGAGAAGACCCTCTCTCTCATCCCTTCCAGTCATACCTGAGAAAGTTGTGGGATGGAGAGCAGGGCCTCCCCGGAAGATCGTAATCTCCGAGATGGTTCGTAGAGGGAAATGCTTTCCTTTTAAATTAATAAACATTAATAAATATATGTCTGTTTTAAACCAACTAAACAGTGTACTGAGTTAAATTCACTAAAAGGGAAGTTATTTCAAAATAACTACATCCTAAAAGCCCATCACAGTCAATGTCTTGGAGAAATTCTCCCTTGTAAAGATTTTCCAAAGTCCTTGAGCAGTCACCAAGAAGGCCTTCTACCTTGTTTCCACCAAACATTATTTATTTATTTATTTACTGCACTTATATACCACTTTTTTCACCCCTGAGGTGACTCTAAGTGGCTTCCAACATAATAGTGACAAAATTCAATACCGTATACATCTGAAAACCAAAACATAATTTCTAGATAATAACATATACTATAAATTAAGAAGCTTAACCATAATACACATATCAGCATAGAAAAACATATACATTGAAATCACACAATCTGGGAGCATAAATCAGAAGCCACTCCAATTATCATCTGTAATTGTTCATATTGCACTGAAATATCAATTGCTGCACTATGACTGTGAACACACTCGGTCCCACAACCAGGATTTAACTTTCTTCCTGAATGACAGGAGTGAGGGGGCTGATCTAATTTCCCTGGGGAGGGAGTTCCACAGCTGAGGGGCCACCACAGAGAAGATCCTGTCTCTTGTCCCCACCAGTTGCACCTGCAAAAGGAATGGGATCAAGAGCAGGGCCTCCCCAGATGATCTTAATCTCCAAAATGGTTCATAGGAGGAGATATGTTCGGACAGGTAAGCTGGGTCAGAATCATTTAGGGCTTTATAGGCTCAAGCCATCACTTTGAATTGTGCTCAGTAGCAGACTGGAAGCCAGTAGAACTGGTGCAGCAAGGGAGTTCTGTGCTCCCTGTGCCCTGATGCAATTAGAAACCTGGCTGCCACCTGTTGGACTAATTGAAGCTTCTGAACCATCTTCAAAGGCAATCCCACATAGAGTGTGTTGCAATAGTCTATTCAAGATGTAACAAGAGAGTGGACCACCGTGGTCAAATCTGACTTCCCAAGGTACAGGTGTAGCCAACGCACATTTTTTAATTGTGTGAAAGACCCCACCACTGAGACCTGGGGTTCCAGGCTCAGCTTTGAATCAAGGATCATTCCCAACCTGCAGACCTGCATCTTCAGGGGTAGTGTAATCCCATCCAACACAGACTGTAAACCTATACCCTGTTCAGCCTTGCGACTGACTGATGAGGATGATGTCTGTCTTGTCTGGATTCAACTTCAATTTGTTCACCCTCATCCAGACTATCACAGAGGCCAAGCACCGGTTGAGGACCTAAACAACCTCCTTAGTAGAAGGTGGAAAGGAGTGATGGAGTTAGACATCATCTGCGTACAGATGATACCAAACTCCAAAACTCTGGATGATCTCTCCCAGAGGCTTCATGTAGTTGTTTAACAACACAGGGCAAAAGCTGTGGGGCAGAGCCGGTGTCCCCCAACAACACCTTTTGAGAGCGACCCTCCAGGAAGGACTGGAGCCACTGTAAAACCTCCCAGACCCATTACTGTGAGGTGTCTCAGTATGGGGTTTGGACTATATGGCTATGTTCTAGAAGCATTCTACGGTATTAAAGGCCATTAAGAGGTCCATCAGAACCAACAGGGACACACTCCTCCTGTCCAGTTCCCAGCGTAGATCATCCACTAAGGCGACCAAGGCTGTTTTAGTTCCATGTCCCGCCTAAAGCCAGACTGCATCAGATCCAGATAATCAGTTTACTCCAAGAACACTTGGAGTTGTGAGGCCACAACATATTCCATGACTTTATCCAAAATGGGAGATTGGACACAGGCCAAAAGTTGTTCAATTGAGTGGGATCCACTGATGGTTTTTTCAACAGCAGTTTTCTTCAGGCTCTTTTAGGCTGGCTGGAATTTTGCCTTCTCACAGGGAGGCATTAATCACCACCTTCACCCACTCTTCCAAACCCCCTCTGGCTTCCTTTATCAGTCAGGATGGGCAGGGGTCTAGGATGCATGTGGTTGTCCTAGTTTCTCCAATTATTTTTTCCACATCCTCAAGCTGCACCAATTGAAATGAATCCATCAAAACCAGACAAACAGGTGCTGGTGTTACATCTTCAGAGACTGTCGTTAATATGGTATCCAAGTCAGAACGGATCGGAGTGACTAAGGAGTTGGTGGGACAAGACAATTTAGTTCTTCAAATAACCTGGACCTGGGCCATATAGGACTTCATAGGTCATAACTAACTCTTCAGACTGTGCTGGTAAATGAACTGTCAGCTGGTGAAGTTGCTGCTACAAACCTCACTGAGATGCCACCAATTGCCCTGCTTTGAAGTAAATGCAAAAAGTTCAGTGAGACTTACTCCAAAACAGGTGTAAAAAGCATGTTCTACATAGAAACTTCAAGATCTATGCTCTTAGAGCCACTGGGAGTTTAGTGAAGTTTGCTCTCCTAAATTGCTGAAGAATTGCTAGTGACATTATGACGTAGAAACTCAATCACCATAGCTTATCAATTAGAATATTTTTCTCCTCCATACTTTCGCACAAATTTTCTCCATGCTCTCTGCTTCAAGCAGAACTGACCTGTAGTTTTTGCAGGAGTGGCTTTAGATGTTTTTCTACCTAACCCTACCTCAGAGAAAGGAAGGCACATTCATCCCAATGCAAAGCTATTTATTGTGGCACCGGAGTTGGGAAATTCCACAAGAGCCTGATTTCTTGTTCCTAGCAATAAAAAAAATACTAGAATGATCAACCAAATAACTCCCGAAATTCTGCCCTTGTACAACACTCAAGATCAACTGCCGGAGGCACTGTCAACTGCCTCACTGTCACCATGCACTAAATATACATTCTAATTGAAGCAGCTTCCACATTTGTTTTTCAAAGGAGATATCTGCTGATGGCTGGCATGTGAAATCTGTATAAAAGCTTTGTAGCATAAAAGGATAACCTTTGTCTTTCAGCTGAAAGCCAAAGTCTTCTCTAACTAGGTCCTGCCCTGCCCTCTTTCTAATCCTGTACACATGTGTTTTGCTAAATGTCAGCACACAAGAGACATATACTGTTGGACCTCAGTTATCTAACCCTATCATTAGAAGGTCAAGTGGTAGGAAAAGCTTGACTGTCCAAGTAGCCATGGACACTAGGCACAATCCTTTGAAAAGTTGTTTTTCTGAACTGCAGCTCCTTGAATCTCCCAATCACTACTGACATTGCTGGCTAAAGTATTCAGTTATAGTCCAAAAGAGTTTTTTTCTGAGTTCATACAAAAAAAAATCACATTTTCAAAGTACTGAAAACAGAGATAATTTCTTTTTAAGATCAGAGGGAACAAATGGTTTTTAGAACTTGGGAGTTCTCTATCCCAAACACCAAATTCATTTGTATTGGGGTCAGAAGGAAGCATGACTTTTCACATAGCTCTAGTCCATCTTCCTCTCCTTCCTTCTATTTGTGACTGCCTGCTGTACATGGATAAATATCTCTCCTCCCCTATATTTCACCTTTTCAAAGGTCTCCTGAGCATACCGACTTGCTACCAGATTACCACAAAGTCTGTCATAATTGGTTACCTTGACTCAGTCAGAACACAATATTTTTGTTTTATCTGGTGCCCTTTACCAGGAGTGTCTTCTGGAGAATGCTCACAGCCAATCTTGTCCTTGAGGGTTTATTTTTAAATTCCTCCAAGTGCTTGTACATTGTACACAACTGGTTCTGAGTCATTCTCCTCAAGGCCAGAGCAGCAATGACAGAAAAGTGAAAGCTGCCCACATATGGCATCCAGATAAAAGATGCCAAAGCCTGCAGTTATGGACTGCTCTGTTTTTTAGTCTTCACCTCTGTATGCATTAAACTTTAGAGAGGGGGGGGGGGAGGCAGAGGCTGGCTTTATGTTCGGTGCAGAACTTATCTTTGGAGTAAAACTCCCAGAATGGGCCAGTGACTATGCTGGCTGGGGAAGTCTGGGAATCATAGTCCCCAAAATAGTAGAAAGTTGAAGATCCCTTTATCCTTTAGTAATTTAGAAATGTGCTTATTTTCTTGTTCAAATTCACCAAGATGGGACCTTAGTGCAGTAACTCGTAGTATCACTCCCAGGCAGTTAGGTATACACCAACAGCTCCAGCAATTGGGAGTCATTGGAAGATGGAGACATCCAGTCTTTGTTGTTCACTCTCAGCCAAGGTAAAGTGGAAAGGCCCCTTGGGGATCCCCACAGCCCAGTCAAAGGGAAGAGATAATGGAAAGCATAAGAAGAGGATGACACTGCCACCCCTGAAGCAACTCTACCCAGCTCACCAGACAGCCAGGCAGCCCTTCCTCCCACCCCCATGGCCAGGATGTGCAATTTTTAGGAAAGGTGGAAGCAGAAGTAGAAGTCGCAGCAGCAGGTGGGAAGGGGCACCTGAAACTTATCTGTACTCCCCTTTGTGCCCACCTCATTGTCCCTAAATTATTGCAGCTGCCTAGTTCATCACTGCCTCCCTTTTCTCCTGCTACCCTGCTCTGCACTTACTTCTGGGCAAGAGAGGGAGTCTATGGCCACCACTGCCGTTGCTGCCACTTCCATTTTCCAGCCTAGCTAGCAGTGCTGTCAGCCCCAGTTGATGTTTGAAGCCACCAGCCAGCCAGCAGGGGCACCCTGATTGGTGGTGGTGGCTGGCCAGAGGATTTTGTGATGGACAGTGAATGACCATCCTAACAAATGTCAACCCCCCCCCCCCCACGCTTTCATCCAGTGTTCATGCACTAAATGAAACCCCAAATTATGCCACTGATTAAATCCATTTCCTTAAAAATAATTCGAAAAAAATTGTTTCTTTCTCCCTATTTTTTGAAATATTAAAGAAAAATAACTTTAAAGATTCCTAATTTAGATCAAAAAAATCAATATGAACAGCCTGATGGAAGAATGAAACAAATGGATGCAGAGGCAACAAAACTTGACAAAACTTATAAAGTCCGGCTCGTGTTCCTTCAGAACAACCCAGAAAAATCATCACTTTGACTTCAGGTGAAAAGGTTTTGTGATAGAACAGGGAGGAAAACACATTTCCTATTCAGAAAACCAAAAATGATATTTCTGAACAGAAAATGTGTCTCTAAAGGACACATTTATTTTTTTGTACATAAAATTGTGTTTTGTGCAAGGCTGTGAGGCGAACTTATATAGGGTTTGATGGACTATCAGGTCAGAAATCCTGCTGAATGCAGGATCTTCAGCTAGAGCAGTAGTTCCCAAGTTTGATCCTCCAGAATTCCTTTGCCAAGATGGATGAGGCTTCTGAGAATTGAAGTCCCAAACACTTGGAGGACCAAAGTTTGCGAACAACTGAGATAGAGCATCATCGGCAAGTAGTTTTTCAGTCTTTTTTGGAACACATTCAAAGAAGAGGACCCCACCACCTCTGACAAGCAGTTAGTTCAAATGCTGAATCATACTCATTGTCAAGAAGTTCTTTCTAATGACAACTGATATTTCCTATCCTGGAACATAAAACCATTAGACCTAGTTCTATCTTCTGAGACAGCAGACAACAAGCCTGCAACAAGCCTTCTCTTTGGGAGAGACCTTGAGATATTTAAAGAGTGCATTCATGTCACCCCTCAATCTTCTCTTCACCAGACTGAACAAGCCCAGCTCCTTCAACTCCTCCTCATATGTCTGCTCTCTGTACCTTTTATTCTCCTCTTCGCCTTTCTTTGAACTTTCTCCACCATTTCTATATCCAGAACTGAACACAGTAATCTAGATGACACCTGACCAATGCAGAATATATTGAGACTTTTACTTCCCTCTACTATTACTTTCCCATGATTTTTTGCACAAACTCCTGAATCCCTGAAAACTTGCAGTTTTTATCAACAGTCTCATAGCAGGGAGAAAAATGGTTAAAAGATTCATCATTGCCTGTAGGAATGAAGCTTATGAAGATTTACATCCCTATGTATTACAAAGGTCATAGTGTGCCTCATGGAAGAACTGGGCCAATCTTTCTGTTTTCTATCCTCTTCCAGTACAGCAGCATTATTAGACCACTAATGAACCCTGGCATTTTAAACAAATTAGCTATTGATCAAATGCTACTATACATGGTGCCGTAGTATCTGACAAGTTCCTGAAAAAGGAGCAGAAATAACAAATTGGTTTTATTGATGAAAGATGATTTACAGAGCACCACACTAGTCCCAGTTACACAAATAGAAATCTAGCTTAAAGGAAAAGGTAAGATTGTACCTATATGATAAAAAGGAAATTTGTGGGAGAAAGAGAGAAAAGATTGAAGGGAAACCTGAAAGCAGCACACAGACACCTTGAAGAAGAATGCAGAAGATTGGTCATTCCATCTATCAAGAGGGCACATTTACATTTAGAGAAATGACATTTCAACATGTATATTTATTTTTCTAAATCACTTGGTATGCTGTACAAATAATTATGTAATGTAATCATTAATAAAACTATAACAATATATTATTAGTTTCCTCATTCCATTTTATTCACCCACTCTTTCTCAGCTGAGCTTAATGCTATGGGGAACACCTTTAATTGTGTTGATCCTGTTATGTATTTTTAATAGTGTGCTTTAAATTATGTTTTTAAAGCATTTTAGCCTTAAACTGCATTTGTTTTGCTTATCTTTGCTCACTTCCATGCATGCCATGATTTCATAGAGAGGTAGAGGAAACTCAAATAAATACATAGTAAATAAAATCAAAATGTTCTTTTAGATTTTTTAAAGGGAGAAATTTAAATTTTAAAGAAACATAAAATGTTTACAATCTCATTATTTTTAGATTTAAGGGAATACAGAGCTAATTATCTGTTTGTGGGCAGATTTCTATGTAGCAGTGATTATACATGAAGCATTTATTATCAATGAAGTAAATATTGTATACATTAGATGTACTATCATTGAGTTGTCAATATTTTGATTTGATGCTAAGAAAGAAAAGACAGATTCCAATCTAACGCTGCGATTTAGTCCCATATAAAACAATGAGTCTGGTCTGATTAAACTATTGCTCTGGTCCCACTCTCAACTAGTTCTCTAAAGCAAATTTTTTCAAACATAATCATAGCAAACATTTTAAAAAAGAATAAACATTTGAACATATTAAAGGAACAGGGCAAACCCATGTTAAGTGAATTAATGGAGCTCATTTCATTTTGAGTATATTTGTGATTAGCCCAATGGAGTTTTTCAAAATGATCTACCCTCCCAAAAAAAAAATCCTATGAAAACAGAGGACAGAATGATATTGCTAGAGAGAAATGTGTTTAAGAACACACTGATCTTTCCAAATGGCTTCAGTTCCAACATTTCTCAGTCTCATAGGAGCCAGGTGGAGCTGTGTAGGTGTTGGACCTGTACCTCGGCTGGAGGAAAGCCTATAAACTGATAATAAATCTGTTTAAAGATAAAATCTCTGTGGTTTGGCAGAAACAGTATTTTCTGAAGCTTCATTGCTTGGAAGTAGTCCTAAATCTTTCTCTGTCTCTAGAAACCCAGATGGATTTCCTAGCCTGGATTTGAGTGATCTGCCAGCTAAGGATTTTGCCACAGTAGTTCTAGCACTGTTAGCTTTTGGATTGGATTACTATAACAGCCCCTTTAAAAGCAATTCAGGATACAGCTAGCACAAAATACAGCAACTAAGTTGCTAATGTTGTCTAGAAATAACGCAGGAAAAATGCTCATAGACTTCCATTGATTCAGTGAGCTGCAGCCAGTCTACTAACTGGGCAGATCACACTAAGCATTAAACTCTCAAATTCTCTTTGTTTTACAGTTTAAAGTATTTTAAATTGTTTAAATTGATTTTATTGTACACTGCCCCAAAATCGTATTATATCAGATGGAACATGAATATTGTTATGATACAAAAATACATAAATAGGAACAGGAAGCAAAAATCATTTAGTGTGTAGAGATCTTCCTGCTTCTTGGCAGGGAGTTGAACTGGATGGCCAACGAGGTGTCTTCCAACTAAATGATTCAATGATTCTATGAAAGACACTTCCCAACATAGCTGAGGTTTAGAATAAAAGTATCATAGAATCAAAGAGTTGGAAGAGACCTCATGGACCATCCAGTCCAATCTCCTGCCAAGAAGCAGGAATATTGCATTCAAAGCACCCCTGACAGATGGCCATCTAGCCTCTGTTGAAAAACCTCCAAAGAAGGAGCCTCCACCACACTCCGGCGCAGAGAGTTCCACTGCTGAATGGCTCTCACAGTCAGGAAGTTATTCCTCATGTTCAGATGGAATCTTCTTCCTTGTAGTTTGAAGCCACTGTTCTGCGT
Organism: Anolis sagrei; assembly: GCF_037176765.1. Lineage (NCBI taxonomy): Eukaryota > Metazoa > Chordata > Lepidosauria > Squamata > Anolidae > Anolis > Anolis sagrei. The sequence continues at coordinate 274,706,218 of NC_090021.1, forward strand.
CCTAGTCTCCAGGGAAGCAGAAAACAAGCTTGCTCCCTCCTTCCTGTGACTTCCTCTCACATATTTATTAGGCCTGGGTAACAACGGAAAAATTTGTTTCTAAAATCGATTTGTATTTGGGGGTTTTTTTGTTTCGATATTTAAAATAATTACAAAATTTTCCTTTTAAAAAGTTCGATATTTACGAAATTTCGTAAATGGTAAAAAATTAACGAATCGATTTCCGAAACAATAACAAATCGATTCGTTAATGGCGGACACAACCGCGAAATACGCTAAAAAACCTCCAAAACCTTCTGAAGCTTCCCTCTCCTTCTGTTGTTGACTGTTGGTGTGATATTATAATTTTTTTTCACTAATTAAACCATAAAACTGGCCCAGACATGCGGAAATAATAACGAAACGACCTCAAAACAATAACGAAACGAATACAATATCGAAATACGAGGCATTTACAAAACGTTTTTGAAAATTCGTTTTTTTTAATAATTGCTCCAGAATGGTTCGTTATCGTTTTGTAATTGAAAAAATTAACGAATTATTAACTAATTACGAATTAACGAAACGAAACCGCCCAGCCCTAATATTTATACATGGCTATCATATCTTCTCTCAGCCTTCACTTCCTCAGGCTAAACATGCCCAGCTCCTTAAGCCGCTCCTCATAGGGCTTGTTCTCCAGACCCTTGATTATTTTAGTCGCCCTCCTCTGGACACATTCCAGCTTGTCAACATCTCTCTTCAATTGTGGTGCCCAGAATTGGACACAATATTGCAGGTGTGGTCTAACCAAGGCGGAATAGAGGGGTAGCATGACTTCCCTAGATCTAGACACTATGCTCCTATTGATTCAGGCCAAAATCCCATTGGCTTTTTTTGCCGCCACATCACATTGTTGGCTCATGTTTAACTTGTTGTCCACGAGGACTCCAAGATCTTTTTTACACATACTGCTCTCGAGCCAGGCATCCCTCATTCTTTATCTTTGCATTTCGTTTTTTCTGCCTAAGTGGAGTATCTTGAATTTGTCCCTGTTGAACTTCATTTTGTTAGTTTTGGCCCATCTCTCTAATCTGTCATTTTGAATTCTGCTCCTGTCCTCTGGAGTATTGGCTATCCCTCCCAATTTGGTGTCATCTGCAAACTTGATGATCTTGCCTTCTAACCCTTCATCTAAGTCATTAATAAAGATGTTGAACAGGACTGGGCCCAGGACGGAACCCTGCGGCACTCCGCTCATCACTTCTTTCCAGGATGAAGAGGAAGCATTAGTGAGCACCCTCTGGGTTCGTCCATTTAACCAATTACAGATCCACGTAGCCATAGTTTTGCCTAGCCCACTTTGGACTAGTTTGTTTGCCAGAAAGTCATGGGGGACCTTGTCGAAGGTCTTACTGAAATCCAGGTATGCTACATCTACGGCATTCCCTGCATGTACCCAGCTTGTAACTCTATCGAAAAAAGAGATCAGATTAGTCTGGCATGACTTGTTTTTGATAAATCCATGTTGACTATTAGCGATGACCGCATTTATTTCTAAGTGTTTGCTTTTCCAGAATCTTGCCTGGTATCAACGTGAGGCTGACCGGGCGGTAATTGTTTGGGTCATCCTTTTTTTCCTTCTTGAAGATTGGGACCACATTGGCCCTCCTCCAATCTGCTGGAACTTCTCTCGTTCTCCAAGAACTCTCAAAGATAATCATCTTTGAGAGTTCTTGGAGAACGGGAGAAGTTCCAGCAGATTGGTTCTAAAATGACTTCCGCTAGTTCCTTCAATACTCTTGGGTGTAGTTGAACTGGCCTGGGGACTTGAACTCATTTAGAGCGGCCAGGTATTCCTGGACGACTTGTTTACCAATTTGGGGTTGGATGTCCTCTAATCCCTCATCCACTCCGTCTTGCTGAGGTTGAAGATGACTTTCTTTTTGTGAGCAGACTGAGTCAAAGAAGGCATTAAGTAGTTTTGCCTTTTCCCTATCACCTGTCAGCATTGCCCCATCTTCTCCTTGAAGAGGCCCTATCACCTCCTTGTTCTTCCTTTTTCTACTGACATAAGAAAAGAAGCCATTTTTATTGTTTTTAATGTCCCTGGCAAGCTTGAGCTCGTTATGTGCTTTAGCCTTGTGGACCTTTTCCCTACAGGTGTTGGCTATTTGTTTGAATTCTTCTTTGGTGATTTCTCCCTTTTTCCACTTCTTGTGCATGTCTCTTTTGTGTCTTAGCACAGTTAGAAGTTTAATTTGAAACTACTTTAATGTTAATCTAAGATCATGACATCTTTCTACTAACAAAGTCTTATTAATTAACTCCTTTTATTTTCATATATATCCCTTTCTACATAAAGCATCGGACAAGGGTAGCCAGTTTAAAAACTAGAGAGGGTTCCCATATTCTTAATGGTTATGTGTAGAAGAGAGAATTTCAATACAACCATTTGAAGTATAGAAGCTATCTATACTTCTAACAGGTGAGAGGGAGGGAAAGATGGGTGCCTAGCTGTATGGCTAAGCAAGGAAGAGTCCCTTTTGCATATGGCCAGTCCAGGGATAAACAGGCAGAGACCACACTCACATTAGGCTTTAACATGGGAAGTGAACAGAATTCTAGGAAATGTAGTTTAGGGTGGGGGCCTTTTGAATTATCTGCCACAGGAGTCCTTGCCTTCCCAAACTACATTTCCCAGAATCCTGCTTACTGCCTTGTACCATCTCCTTCTCCTCCTCCCTGAAAGTTTTGGTGCATTCTCTAAAGGGATTTAGAGATAAAGGAGGATTCTCTTCTGCCCTCTTAAAAAGAATTGTTTACATTCTAATGGCTTTTCTTTCCTGTGTGAACTGTATTTTTCCATGGGTAATAATAAATGTGATATAATTTGTGTGTGCATTCTCTAAAGGGATTTAGAGATAAAGGAGGATTGTAGGGAGTTGAATCAACCCTGTGAGGTAGGCAAAATTGAGAGGCAGTAACTCCAAAGTTTACCTAGTAAGTTTCCTATTATTATTATTATTATTATTATTATTATTATTATTTCAAAGGCTTCATGGACATCTGTTGGAAGTGATTTGACCATGCTTTTCCTGCCTGACAGAAGGGGGTTGAGCTGGATGGCCCCTGGGGTCTTCTAGTGAAATAGTACTGTTAATGTTGGTTAAAATTCCCTAAAAATCAGTTGATGTGCAAATATTTCCAAAACCCTGGGGGGAATTGTGCCTGGTTATGTTGTATAATTGAAAATAAAAATTCAGGGAGATAGCCTTTGTAGTTAAAATGGTCATAAAAATTTAAATTCCCTAAAATCAGTAGATGTGTGAAATATTCTGAAACCTGGGGAGGGGGGATAATAGTGGTAAATGTGTTTTACTATTGTAGCAGGTTTCATCCTGATAGCTCTAAAAATGAGGGAGAAAGGAGTTCCCCCCCCCACTTGCGCAATTAAGAAAAAGTAACAAAAATGTCATTACTTCGTTATAGTTACAATATTGATCCATTAGATTATTTTTAAAACACTTTAGAAACAATTCACACACACACACTAATATTGTAATGAGCATTGAAAGTTATTTTTTATTAATTGCACAGGCCTAATTGTGGTGAAGTGTGAGTTTTAATCTACAGTTATATATAATTATAGATAGGTGTTTAAAAGGGTAAGTATTTAAACTAGCATAACTGGGGGATGGTAGCCAGCTTAGCTCACTTTGAGCTGGGTTGCCATGGAAAAAGGGACGGAGCCAACTGCCATTTGGCAGGGCAGCCATTTTAAAACAGTTAGTCTGTAGTCAGTGAACTACAGGGAAAGGCTGATTCTACTGTTTTGAGAATCAGGAGGTTTTAGGCTTTTATCCTGTGAGGTTTAGATAGGTCAACTTATTTAGGTTAGTAGTTAGTGTATGATAGAAAGGGCGAGAGAAACCCAGTAAGCATCTTTACTGCAACAGAAATAACACAAGGAAAGAATAAGCTTGTACCTGAAATAATTGGTTAAGGAAAGAAACACATTTTGAAGGAAAATAAGTTCAAAACCTGTTTAGTAAAAGGAATAGTTCTCTTAAGAGTTGTTTTATGAAATGTATTAAATGTGACCTCTGAAAAAATGTGCCTCTAAGAGCTAAGAAACATTGAAAGCTTCTTCTATACTTCAAGAATCTTGTTACAGTTTCTTCTAAAGCCAAGTCTCTGTTGCAAATACTTTCAAGTTAAGCCACGCTACACATTGAAGAAAGACCAATTCAATATTACAAGCCATTAGTTGTGTTATCAATTTAGTAAGTCCGTACAAAGTGGTGGCTCCTTTACAAACTGTTACAAATTGGGTGCCTCCTTTACAAATTGGTGGCTTTGTCACAAATTTGTGGCAGACAATGGGATGCATTTAACATAACTAATTTAGTGCCTGAGATCGCTTGAGAGAAAAGTTGTGAGATAAAAGTTAGAGCAAAAGATGGCCACTAGAAGGCAAAAGAAAGTAACAGAGGAAGCTGAAGTTTATCAGGAAGAAGAAAGCTCAGACTCAGAACAAACACCAGTCTGACATGCACCTTAAATGCCAACTTGAGTTAAAGAAACTAGAAAAGGAGGCAGGGGAGAGAGAAAGAGACAGGCAAGCAGAATTGAGGAAAATGGAATTAGAAATAGAGAGACAACGTTTTACTCTCCATCAAGCATCAATAAATGCACAGGAGGGACAAGAAGGGATCCATATGGATCACATTTTGAGGAAATTTCCAAAGTACAATAAGGAAGACAATGTGGAGAAAATCCTGATTTCCTTTGAAAGATGCTGTAAGGATTTTGGTATCACTGAGGAGAAATGGATGGTATATCTTAGAACGCAAATCTGTGGTTAACTCCTAGAAATTTATAGCGATATGGCCAAAACTGAACACAGAGACTACCTTAAATTTAAGCAACAGGTTCAACAAAAGTTACAGTTAACCCCTGAATTCTATCGAATGAAGTTCAGGACACTTAAAAAGGAAAAAAATGAAAGCTTTTCACAATTGGCCTCAAAGCAGGCACAATACTTTGAAACCTGGGTTAGAGGCGCTGAGGTAAATAACTTCCAACAACTTAAAAACTTGATTGAAATGGAACAGTTTTTCCAACAAGTACCATCAGAATACAGATGGCTGGTGCAGGACAGGAATCCTGAGTCCTCTAGCCAAGCGGCACTCATAGTAGATCAATTAATTACTTTAAAGGAAGGATTTAAGAAAGAGGAAGGGTTTAAAAAGGAAGAAAGACAGTTCAAGCCGCCATTTAAAACCTTCCCCCGCAGTCAATCAGGGAGAAATTCTTCAGTAGAAAACACCCCCTGGAGGACGGCAAGCGCCATACACCCTAACAGTGCTGAGGGGAATATCTCAATGCCATCTTCTGAGGAAGAAGAAATCCTCTTTCTTTATTAAAAAGGCCTCAGAAAAAGCCTCTGGAAAAGAGATAGAACCCAGTGCTGTGAAGAATTGCACTGAGGTGATTCCAAAGGGAGAAAGGCCTGAAAAGCAATGTTTGTTTGTGGTTCTGAACACAGTTCCAGATTATTACTTTACGTGCCTTATACGTGCCTGATTGGGAATGACCTTGCCAGAAAGGTTAAAAAGATGCAAGAGGCAGCTAAAGAAGAGAAAAAATGACTATGGAACAAAATGTAGGACAAGATGTTCTTTTTCTACCTATCTGTCAGAGTCTGAAAGAAGAACTGGAGACAAGCTCCGTAGTTAAAGGAATAGAAAGAGAAAGTGAGATTTCTAGAGAACAAAGGGCTGATGACACACTCCAGACCTTGTTCAATACGGCTCGAACTGATAAGACTGAGTTAACTCCAGAAAAGCCCACCAGATTCGTGATTAAGGATGTTAGACATGAATTGTGTTCTTGTTGCCTTTCCAAAAAAGCTATCTTTCAGTTGAATAACTCCATGAAAAAAGTGATTGGCAGGTTAAGGGTTTTTAGAAACAGAATTGGAAACAAGTGGTTCAATTTAGCTAGTCTGGTACTAATCCCCCAACCACTTCTCCACTGAGGCTTCCTAAGTCTGGCAAACCTACAAAGTAGCTATATTTTTTATTTCCAGTCAGCTAACTCAATGTTGTTAGCCAATCACCCAGTATTCTGCTGGCCTGTCCATTAAAGTTATAACCTGTCAAGTCTGGAAAGCCATGCAACTATGAATTCTGCCATGTTCAACCATCAAGGCCACTTTCTGACAAGTTCACACATAATGCCAGATTCCAATCTGTTTTCAGTATGGAACAAACAGATTTCATATAGGCTGAACTCTGACCTTGAAATGGTTCCTTTTTTTTTTTAGATGACAGTACCCCAAATATATTCCTGCAAGGATGGCCACCAGCCATGATGGCAGGAAAAATTTGGGAGCTGTCAAAAGAAAATAAAATTCTGCAATCTCCGACTCTGTCCTATAACCTCGTTGAGTTATTTCCTGCCTCTGCCTAACTTGCTAAGGAGTTCTGTTAAGAATCCAAAGCAATGGCAACTCTACCTTGTCACTGTAACTATAAATCATTTATTTCAAAGTTAAAGGTGATACTCTGTTCTACAGGTCATGAATCGTGAGCCACATATCTAAACGACATTTCCATGTAAACAGCTTCTCCTAAAATGTCAGGTTCAGCCACAAGACAAAACACGGAGGACGCCTGGCCTATCTCTGCAAAGAAAAAAGAAAGAAAGAAAGAAAGAAAGAAAGAGAAAAATGAAAGGGTAACAGGAACAACAACCTCCATTCAAAGGAAGCAAATTAGGTTTCAGAACAACAAAAGGGATAAGCCAAAACAAGTCTCAAACTTGCAAAGATATTTGCATGCTGTTCAGTAGCACACAACCTTTAACATAATGGAGGGCAGATTTACCGGGCAACTCAAATTGATTGCTGTGAGCCTGCTTATAAAACTAAAATGTTTATAAATGGGATTTAATTTTAGTTCACCTCTATGAAGAAAAACAAAGGAAATCCTAATTACTGCTTCCCTAAATGTATGAAAGGCATCAATGGGTAGCAATTTGATATTCAACATACAGTGCTCATTTTTCTGTGTTGCTGCCAAATCATTTAAGCAAGGACAAATTATTTCTTTTTCTTCCTCCCCTTAAAAAAGCAGCATTTGACTGGTTTGTTTTTCAAATTAATACTGAAACAGATCAGTTTGGATTGAACTATTTGATTATACACAAAACCGCACAATGCTTTTTGGGAAGGACTCAGTCAGATACTGGGGTTAGAAACTGACAGTCAAGCAGTTTTCAACAAACTGCCCTTAATTTCTTCAAGTTGCCCCATTAAGACATGGCTTGGAAATCTTCAGCCAGTAAACCAACTCATTCTGCAGCCTGTCCACTTTTACATCCCATAGCACTTGGGAACAATGTCTTTACCTTAAACAGTTACAGTTACCTGAAACCCTCTTAAATTTCAGCCATGGCTTCTTCCTGCAGGATCTTGAGATCTATAGATTCTCAAAATTTTGTACTAGAAGACTAAAGTGTTGCAGTTTAAGGGATCACACTAAAGAATTCACAGAATTCCAAGTATTTCATCCAACTACGTTGAGCTCCCGGTAGCACAGTGGGTTTATACTGAGCTGCTGAACTTGCTTACCTAAAGATCAGTAGTTCAAATCCAGGGAGCAGGGTGAGCTCCCACTGTTAGTCCCAGCTTCTGCCAACCTAGCAGTTTGAAAACATTCAAATTTGAGTAGATCAATAGGACCCGCTCTAGCAGGAGGTAACTGTACTCCATGCAATCATGCCGGCCATATGACCTTAGAGGTGTCTACAGACAACGCTGGTTCTTCAACTCAGAAATTGAGATGAGCATCACCCACCAGAGTCAGACATAACTAGACTGAATGCCAGGGGGAAACCTTTATCTTTACCTCATCCAACTACAGGATGGAGCCAGAGTAGTTAGTGGTATCAAACTATAATAAATGTGTATCATGGATACACTCTTAGCTGGAAATTAAATTAATGTTTACTTAGCATCGCTGCAAGATTTTTCCAAATTTACTGACAGTGGGTACAGTTGGAACTCAGGAGGAAAATGTTAACAATGCTGTCTTCCCTTCTGCTCCCAAGCTCTTCCTTACAAGGCAATTTGAGCTAGTTAAAAGCCTTCTATTAAAGCCATCTGAAGGCTTTTCCCAGGCCTAACTGATATATTAGAAAATACAAGCACGCTCGGTAAAGCACAAGACAGATAGAATAAGAAAAAGCCACAAGTGCCCTAAGTTTGCAAGTCATGAACCAGACAGCTGAAGACTATGGATTTTATTGCACAAACCTACAATTCCACTACAATCGCGTTATCACTAATATCAGAATCATACCAGGTTTGATATTGCACTCTTTTCAATAGCACAATTGTGTTGGCTTGCCAATTTGTAGTATTTTATAATCATACTTCCATATATGCTTGTAATTCTGCCTTTTCACACTAGCCCTGTTCCTATTTTTTATTTTAGTGCAATTGTGCCATTTCAACTTTTAAAAAAGGAAATATAATTATAAAATACCAAATACAAGAAAAACATCTTAGAAATAGCAAGGAGGAGAGGCGTAACATCACTTTACAGCCTTCCTACCAGCATAGAAGAGGAAGGGTCCAAGCTAGGTGATAGAAATTTAGTGAGACTGGAAATTATTGATGGGTTTCACCCATTAATAGGCAAAGATCACATAATCATGGGGAGTAGGCTGACTGGCAGCTGTAATTCCAGTTTACCTGCTTCGTGTGATAAAGGCATGAAGCTCCCATCCATAGGGTCATCATAAGTAGAAGCTAACTTTATGGCAAATGACTGAAAACACCAATAGCTGTAGAGGCTGAACAAGAAGTGAGTTCATAGTGGAGAAGAAGAAAATTACCCTTGAATTCCTCCTCCCCCTTGAAATGAAGGCATTTTTTTCAAGCCTAACTGCAACCTGGGAGGATATTTATGTGTTGGTTATTTGCATTCAGATTTCACTAAACTCAAGTGGCACTCAAGATGGGTGAGAGTAACAAAGTTCCAATAAAATGAAATTAAAACATAAAAAGGATGAGAAACATGTTAGAAACACATGAATTAAGAAAAACACCACCCATTTAGTTCAACTCCTTCAATAGTGGTGCAGTTCAGAAACCTACTGGAATTAAAAGATCCTTTTCTCCTGGCAGGTTGACAGCAGAGACAGAAATAGCTGAGCTTCCCACATCAATGGGTTTCACAGCTTGAAGTCACTGAGAAAGGATTCCCACTCATCCCACCCCAAGTAACTACAATGACAGTATAAGCAAAGGAAAGACACCCTTCAAACATCTCATCACACCATCAAGCTAATATGGTAAAATGCCTTTTCACTATCCTGGTCATATGACATTAACAATGTTGTTGGACTTATTCCATATTTTGTACTGTTTTAATGAAGGAGCCAATAATCTCAGCCAATCAAGGGGCTTTTGCGGATTAACTTGGTCTACTTTAGTCACCAGGATATAGGTATCTGTGTCTGCATAGACATATATCTGCCTAGCTCCAGCACTATAAAACATCATCATATAATGGCATGGACACCAAGGGGATCTTGGGGGTATGCATCTGAGAATTATTTGTTTTACTAAATTATGTGGAGAGAGGCGTTATCATGAAAATTCATCTGGAAGTGAAAAGGGAATAAAGCTAATGAGAAATTTTAAAAGAGTAGCAGGGAGCAAAGGGAAAGAGAAAGCATACTAGGGGAGTTAAGAGGTTTCTAACCAGGGCACTATACTTAAACCCACTTCAGAGCAGGTTTAAGAAACCCTCTCAGTAGTGGGTTTAAGTTACCACACCCCAAAAAAACGAGCTCTGCCGGTTGGCTGTCCCCATGCCATCCTGAAATCTTTCAGAATGGCATTGGGCCATCCAACCCAACCCCCCCCCCCCCCACTAAGCCTTAAAAAAAAAAAAAAGAAAAAAATCACTGGGTCACCATTAGGCCTCCCTGCAGGCCTCCTGGAATATACCAATGATGCACAAGGAGGTAGGGGTATAGCTCCTCCTGCCCCAAGATTGGTGTATCGTTGGTATGTTCCAGGAGGCCTGCAGGGAGGTCTATTGGTGACCCAGTAAATTTTCCATTTTTTTTAAGGATTTCAGGTGGATTGAGGAGGGATAGGGTGCCCTCAGGCATGTAGCCGGGGGGGGGGGCTTGGGGGGCTTGGGGGGCTTGAGCCTCCCCCCCCCCCAAATTCTCATGGTGGTTCACGAAAAGGCCTTACTGGTTCATTATTTAAACTGTTATGTTTATTCATATCATGATCTGATCACCCTACTCAATATATCCCATATGCATGAGGGTATTGGGGTAACGATACAAAAGGTTTGCTAGGGTAGACCCTCTTTCACTCGGACTCAGCCCCCCCCCCTCGAATCGAAATCCTGGCTATGGGCCTGGGTGCCCTCATCAGATCTCCAGGCATTTGGGCTATGGGGATGGACCCCTTGGTAGTCCCAGAAATACCCTGGAGGGAGTCCCCACAGGGCCTATACCCCATTAGAACCTGGCCTTTCAGGAGGAGCCAGACCTAACAGGATATCTAAATAATTCGGGACAAAGCAGGGTTTACCTGCTTTGGGTTGTTGTAGGTTTTTTCGGGCTGTATGGCCATGGTCTAGAGGCATTCTCTCCTGACATTTCGCCTGCATCTATGGCAAGCATCCTCAGAGGTAGTAAGGTCTGTTGGAACTAGGGAAAAGGGTTTATATATCTGTGGAATGACCAGGGTGAGACAAAGGACTCTTGTCTGCTGGAGCTAGGTGTGAATGTTTCAACTGACCACCTTGATTAGCATACAATGGTCTGACTGTGCCTGGAGCAAACATTTGTTGAGAGGTAATTAGATGTCCCTGCCTGCTTCCCCTCTGTTGTTATGCTGTTACAATTTTAGAGTTTTTTAATACTGGTAGCCAGATTTTGTTCATTTTCATGGTTTCTTCCTTTCTGTTGAAATTGTCCACATGCTTGTGTATTTCAATGGCTTCTCTGTGTAGTCTGACATGGTGGTTGTGAGAGTGGTCCAGCATTTCTGTGTTCTCAAATAAAATGCTGTGCACAGGTTGGTTCATCAGGTGCTCTGCTATGGCTGATTTGCCTGCTTTGTCTCAAATTACTTCGCTTTTACCTGAGGTGTTGTTTGGACACCTCAGATAAAAATCCGACAGGGTCCGGGATATGGGCCCTATCTGGAAGGGCCACCAGGGAAACTTACACTTCAGCTGGTTTGTTTTAATAACTTTTTACCTATCTGCCACATTATAATTTTTCAATCAACTGTTAAGCGTGACTTTCCAGTGAAAAGTTTGATAGAAGAATATAGTGATTTTTTTTGTTACAGGGAGTCACTTTACCTGTGATAGCTTAATGCTATGAAATCATTGGTGTTTTAGTTTTATAAGGCTTTTACCCTTTTCTGCCAAACAGTGCTGGTTCCTCATCAAACTACAACTCCCATTATCCCATGCCATTGAGCAATTGCAGGTCAGGTAGTTTCTAATTGCAACAATTCTATAGTATAAATGCACCATTAACTTTAAGACATCATTAAGATAACACGTTCCTTGCTTAGATATCAGAACATAGAGTGGAATTGGAATGTTTTTGTTTTCAGTATTCATTGGTCAAATATCTTACCAAAGTCAATGGTGTGAACTGTATCCTTCGTTGTCATATTACAAAGTGGAATCAAGAAAATAGTAGGACATGTATCTTAGTAATGCCTAATTAAGTCACTCTTTCATTTTATTTGAACTTTTTCTGGTATTTAAAGCCAGTAGACAGGTGCCTCTTATCCTTAATAGCAAACTGAACACGCACAGAGCAAATGAAGATTTTTCATGTGATTTAGCATTATGCCAGCAAAGAACACAACTGTAAATTATTTTGCAACCTGCTCTCAGAGTCCCAGATTACCTTTTTTAGTGTCTGCATTCATAATGATGCTTAATACATCTCCTGGAAGAAATACTGATCTCTTTTATCTTGTTGTAACTATTGGATGGAGGTGCCACCTCTTCTGACATAAATAAATAAATACATTCAAATGCAAATAAAACAAAATGTCTGTGGTTTGGTTTTGATATTTTTGAAAAAAAACTAGAAGTCATAAAGTAAATATATTTCAAGAAAACAGAAATCATTGTTCATGAGCAGAATGTTTTTATAGTAGAGTTTGAATCTAGTTGCTGTTTGCACTATAAACAATATTTCTGTCTGAAGTTTGTGTTTCCTGAAAAAGATCAGAAAGGTTTGTGTGCATTTTAATTTGCTTTATAGAGGAAGAACAACTGACAGAGCTGCCGTGTGTTTTGCCTGCTGAAGATATTGAAAGCAGTTTCCTTTCCTTCTGAAATATAAGTGAATGCATGGCTTGCAAGTGGGAATTTTTAAAAGTTTAACAATGGATTGCATTCTTAAACATGGTCTTCTGAATAGCTCTTTTGTACATACTTCAAACAGAAACAATGGGAAATGTTACTTTGTGGCAACTCTAGTCTGATCTATCTGAACTCTGCCACATTTTTTTTGTGTCAGGAGTGTCTTGAGAAACTTCAGTGAGAGAATTGGCCATCTGCAAGGATGTTGCCCAGGGGATTCCTGGATGTTTTGGGGTTATACCATCCTTGTGGCAGGCTTCTGGCATGTTCCTGAATGGGGAGCTGGAACTGACAGAGGGAGTTAATCCACATTCTCTCTGGATTCAAACTTCCAGTAATCACTCCTGCCAGCACAAGGGTTTAACCATGACTTCACTCGATCTAGACACTATACTCCTTTTGATGCAGCCCAAAATCCCATTGGCTTTTTTAGCTACTGCATCACACTGTTGGCTTATGTTCAACTTACTGTCCACAAAGACTCCAAGATGTTTTTCACATGGTCTGTTGTCAAGCCAGGCATCACCCATCCTGTATCTTTGCATTTCATTTTTTCTGCCTAAGTGTAGTATCTTACATTTGTCCTTGTTGAAATTCATTTTGTTAGTTTTGGCCCTGTTAAGGTCATTTTGAATTCTGATCTGCAATTCTGATCCTGTCCTCTGAGTATTAGCTATCCCTCCCAATTTGGTGTCATCTGCAAATTCGATAAGCATTTCCTCTAAACCTTCATCTTCTAGTAAAGAGCTATGCAAAAATATCTGAAACCATTTCATATCATTTGCAAATGTTGACTTGCCCCATTGCTAGGACTGTAGTCCCACCATTAGGCAGACCCAGCAATCAGAATCTGTACTGGTCTAAGCCTTGTGAGAAGATTAGCCATGCACCATGGGAGGCCGAGTTTGAACTTGGCAGTTTCCAAGATTAAATTACTGAAACAACATAACAGCTGTCCAGCCAAGTGTGTAAAGCCAATGAAAAGAATCAAAGCTTAGTGGAGAGAGGCAATAATAAGTCATAAGATCCATAGCATAAAGAATTTTATACACAGCATGGTGGCTATATCTTTTCCAGTAGCATTTCAAAGGGCTCATACCTGAGACTTTTCATAGATAGTAATGGAAAATGTGAGGCCTTAGGCTACAAAGGACATTTTTGTAATATGAATTTGACACTGTTTCTGTTGCTGAAGTTTTGGAATACTTCTATACTTTCCTTCAAAAACATGCCATTCCTTCACCTAATATAGCCCAGAAGGGTTGAAATAATGGCAAAAGTGTTCATTTGTCCCCCAGCAAGTATTTGGGAGTGGGGATTCTATTACTTTGAGGTGCCAATGCAGTCCCCTAATCCTTGACACTTATCCACCTCTATTCTACAGGTGTCATTCTGAACAAAGAAAAGGGGGTTGTCTCCAAGTTTCAGCAGGTTATACAGCAGGGTCTTGTCTTATAGCACAACATTTCACTTTAAAGGCCACGACAACTTTCAATGTAATACTGGGGTTTGTAGCTTAGTGGATGACGAAAGATCTGTGGCTGAGAAATGGAATTGCCTCTCTTTATACTGCAAATTCCAGGAGTCCATAATATGTTGCCATGACAGCTAAGGACAAATATAGCTCTACAACCAAAGGGTTCCTAGAACTTTCACCAAATAGGATCCTCATAATCCTGGTGTCCACTAGACTGTTTAAGTGACTCATTTTCAATGGACCTATTTCTGCTTCTGTTTTTCTTTTCTGTTTTTATATATTTGTTAGCTAGTTTGGACTTCCTATCATAAGCTCAACATGACATAAATGATGACATTCCTTCCAATTTATTTTCTTAGCAATCCTGTAAGGGACACAAGACTGGTAGAGTTTTGCATCTGTATGGTAAGAGTAGGAATTGTATGGCCCAACAGATATCATGGGGATTCAAGTCTATGGCATTTGTCTCCATCATAGTCAAAAGCATCAGGAAATGGAGGCATCTTCCCCCTTTGCTCCATGAGATTAGAACCTGAATCTCCAAAAATTAGCCCAACATTAACTACCAGCATTTAATGCCCCACCACCTGATCTGATTCCTCAAACTGAGATGTCAGGACAGCTATTTCTTAAAGCAATTAGTTTTTAATTATACCATTTCAAAATCTGGCACAGTCCATTAATTACCACCTCATACTAATCTGCTGTAGTAGAGTAACGCCTATCAAACAAAGGTTACATGTTGCTCACATAAAGAGGAAACTGGAAATTGACCTGAAATGCTGAGGTCCCAAAATACAATCTTCAATGGCTTGACCTCTGATGTTGTAGTAGAAGTAACAGGAAGAATCCAAGCAAGGTCATGCACTTTTAAGTACCTTTTTAAAAAAAATATAAAAAGGGATTAAATATGTTTTAACTTTCAGTCTCTCTCACTGAAGGTAATGAGACTTAAAGTGCTTAACTTTAGTGAGGTCTTGTTTCTATAGATACATAATTACTGGTGGAAAACAGTACCACAGATATCTAAGAGAAACAAGGTTCTTCTCTATTATGTAAGAATGGGGAAATAATTAAAAAAACTGTTCTTCTAAGCTGCCAGTTCCTGACCTTTCCTTCTTTATTTAAAGCATTTTACCTTTCCTTCAAAGTTGCAGTCTTTTTGTTTGCACCAGGACTTTTTCTATAGAGAACATTCACACCATTGTATATTCTAACACATGACCTTAAAGCACAAAACTGATGAGATTTCCATCTTGCTAAATTCTTAGATGCACCATAACCAATCCTGTGACAGATACTTGAACTCATCAATCTGATCACTACAAAGTTGAACTGCAAATAGGAACATGCATATAAATAATGATCCTTACTTGCAACTATTTATTTATTAATTGTATCAGGAGCGAACCAAGTGTAAAGTTGTAATGTATTCAAAAACACAAAGTTAAAAAAAACTTAGCATTATATTAAATATCCTTTGACCAGGAGGTGGCCACTTAGAATGCCTGTGGTGTTGCTGTGAAAAGGTCCTCAATTGTGCATATGGCAGGGCTCATACCGCATTGTAATAGATGGGTGTGTGGCTTGCTCTTCTCCACACTCGCATGTCATGGACTCCATTTTGTGCCCCTATTTCTTAAGATTGGCTCTGCCATAGAGTGGGAAGAGATATGGACAAGAAAATTAAAATATACTTACTCAATTGACTTTAAAGAAAACTGGTACAAATTATTTTACAGGTGGTACCTAACTCCAGAACAACTATCAAAATTCAACAAAAAAAGAACTGATGGGAAGTGCTGGAAGTGTGGGAAAGATAAAGGAGACTTCATCCACATGTGGTGGAGATGTAAGAAAGTTAAGTCCTTCTGGCACCAAATTCACAAAGAAATAGAAACAATTCTACAAATGAAATTTGAATTTAAGCTGGAATATTTTTTGTTAGGCATCACTAATTTTGATATGGACAATAATACGAACAAGATCTTCTTTTGCCTAATAACAGCTGCAAGAATAAAGCTGGCCCAATTATGGAAATCCCAGGAAATTCCCACAATAGAATAGTGGACACTGAAGGTCCTCGACATCATGAATATGGACCTACTTACACAGAGAATATCTCAAAACAGCAATAGTGCCAAAACAACAAATTGGGATAACTTCCTAAAATATCTTGAGAAGGAAAATAAAGAAATCCTCCAGATATAAGAGAAGGAAAGAACAACTTACATTAGTCCAAAGATCCAAAGACTAGTAGATGATAAGGCATTAGACAGAGAATACTTTTACACCCTGGGTAACTTAGAAGTGCTTTCCTACAAAGATTTATATCCTTTTCTGTGTGCGATGGGTGAGTACGGGTGTGTGTGTTTTTTTTTTTTGTGTCCTTCCCTCCCCCTTTCTACCAACCTTCTTATTCTTTATTCCTACTGTCCTACCCCAAACCATTGTTCTCCCACTTTTTATGTAATCATAAACTCACAATTTTAAAAAAGGGGAAAAAATTGGCTCTGCCTCTCATGGTGCCAGAGCACAGTCTGTTCAGAGCTTTCTAAGTCGCCCAGTCTTCTGTGTGCCCAGGACGGAATCGCATTTGGCATCAGCCATGAGTAAAGGTTTATTTATTTATTTATTTAATAATTCAAACTTATATGCCACTGCTCCCCTGGGGCTCGGAGCGGCTTACAAGAACAGGCTAAAATCTAACACAATTTAAAAACAATTTAAAAACAATTTAAAAACAACAATGGTTTTAGTCTGCCACTTTTGGACTCTCTCTTGCTGAGATGTTCCTGTGAGTATCTCTGTAGATCTTAGAAAACTATTTCTTGATTTCAGGCATTCACATACTGGCTGATATCCAAACAGGGAATGTGCTGGAGATGTCACTACCTTGGTCCTTTCATTATTGGCTGCTACTTCCCAGCAGATGTCAGGTGGTGCAATACCAGCTAAACAGTGTAATTTATCCAGTGGTGTAGGGCGCATGTCTCATTAAGAGCTACTTCCACTGTTTTAGCATGATGAGAATTGTTCCACACTGGGCACGTGTACTCAGCAGCAGAATAGCAAAGCTGAGTACACATGTTTGCTACTCTAATGTTTTCACTATATCTGGTTGTGATCCCCAGGTTGTGCCAGTCAGCTTTTGTATGATATTGTTTCTAACACCCACTTTTTGCTTGTATTCAAGCAGTGCTTCTTGTAGGTCAGAAAAGATCCTGAGTACTTCCAGGTATTTGGATGTACTGCAATGCTCCAGTGGGAGTCCTTCCCAGGTAATCCTCAGAGCTCGAGATACTTCTCTGTTCATAAAATGGAAAGCACATGTCTGTGTTTTAGACGGATTAGGAATTAGCTGGTTTTCCCTGTAATAAACAGTAAGAGCACCTAAAGCTTCAGAGAGCTTCTGTTCTTGCTACTAATGTACTTGCAACTAATGTACTACAAGAGTGTTCTTCTACATAAACATACTTGGGGATTCTTCACAGAAAATTTGTTTTAGGCAAAACAAATTTTCTCATTAATATAACACTTGAATATGTTTTCCTTAGATTCAAAGCATTTCCAGCCTTATACCTTCACTTTGCAAACTAGATAGAAGTACTGGGAACTACAGACCAGGACATCTCAGGTCTTCCTGATTAAGAAAGAGGCTGGTGTAAGGTTACACAAAATGTTATTTTCTGCCCACAGATGCTAGTAAAAACGTCATTCTTTTTTTTATATATATAATTTTTTATTGTTTTATCACATTTATTACATACTATTACATTTTGTACATCAACCTCTTTAACATGTTGTTTTGTTGTTTTGCTCTGACATTTCCACCCCTTTTCTCTTTTTCCCCCCCCCTTTTTCACCACAGTGCTCCCCTCCACCCGTCTCAAGCCACCATTCTTACATTTCATCTGTCCAAAATTTCATTTCTTCTTGTGACGGTAATTTTCCTTCCTTATTTTTTAATCCATTTACCACAAATCTTCCCCATACAGCATCAAAATCGCTTTGTTTCCATATACCTTTTTTAACCTTTAATATACATGTCAATTTATCATTTATTGCCATTTTCCATGCTTCTTTATACCACTCCTCTATTTGTATATTTATTTCTTTTTTCCAATTCCTTGCTATGAGCAGTCTTGCTATAGTTAGTAAGTTTGTTATCGCTTCTTTATCCTCCTTTTTCAATTGCTTATCTTTATATATTGATAGTAAGGCTATACTAGGGCTTTTATCTAATTCTATATTCATTATAGTTTCTATTTCTCTAAATACTTTCTCCCAAAAATTATTTACATATTTACATTGCCACCACATGTGTATATATGTTCCTGGTTCTTGACACCCTCTCCAACAATTTACTGAGTTATTTTTATTCATATATGCTATTCTTACCGGTGTTAAGTACCACTTCCATATTAACTTGTAATAGTTTTCTTTAACTCGTATCGATAGATTTTTTAAATGTCTTTGTCCCCATAATTGTTGCCACTCTATTTCACTTATTTTTATCCCTGAATCCTCCTCCCAAATCTCTTTAAGGGTGTACTTTTTTGTTTTTTCATCTTTCATTTCAATTAGTATCTTATAAATTTTGCTAATTATACCTCTCAAGTTTTCGTGTTCTTCTACACTCCTTCCCTTCTGTATTATTTGTTCGAATTGATTGAGTTGGCTTCCACTTCTATTAATTTTTTTCCAGTTTATTAACCATTGTTCTAATTGTATACAATGAAACCATGACAGTTTTATTTCTTTAAACTCTTCCAACATCATTTCCCTCTTCATTTCCACCTTCATCCAATCCCCTATCCTATCTAACTTTATTTCCCTTACCTTTTTATCCATTACTTTTTAAAAAAATTTTGGGAACTTCTTTTCCATCACTATTGGGGTTATGATTGATCCCTCCTTTATTAACCTCCCCTTATATTTATTCCATACTTTCAGTATGTTGCTCAACATTGGGTTTCTAATTTACCTCATTTCTTTTCTAGTAAACTGTTTAAAAAATATATTCCAAGTTTCATCTTCCACTTTTCCTGAATCATTACTAAGCCAATCTATTCCCTCTTTTTTGACCATTCCTTCTATAACCAAACTTAATCTACTTGCTTCATAATATTTTTTTATATTAGGTAACGCCAGTCCACCCTCCTTTTGCGATCTGTACCATAATTGTTTATTTAGTCTGTTTCTTTTACTTCCATTACAGTACTTATTAATCATTTGTTGCCATCTAGTTAGTTCTTCTTCTGTAATTTGAAGTGGTAGCATCCTAAATATAAAATTTATTTTTGGAAGTATTTTCATTTTTACTAATGCTATTCTTCCAAACCAGGATAAGCGTATACCTTCGTACTCTATTAACTTTTTCTGGACTCCTTTCCTTAATGTTACTACATTTACTTCCTCTATCTCTTTTAAATCCTTAGTTATTATTACTCCCAAGTATTTTAGTTTGTTCTTAATTCTTATTCCCCTTTTGCTCTGTTCTATAAAGTCTTTTTCTTCTTCTCTTGTATAATTAAGTAGCATCATTTCTGACTTGTTCCAATTAACTTGTAAACCTGTTGCTTTCCCAAATATCTCCAAATGTTCTTTTATTCTATCCATTTTCTCCATTATATTTTCTATAAATAACAATGTATCGTCAGCGAATAAACTCACCTTCTGTTTCTCCTTTTTTCCTAACCCTTCTAAATTTTTATCATTCCTTATATTATTAGCAAACAGTTCTATCACCATGGCAAATAGTATCGGAGACAAAGGGCACCCTTGTCTGGTTCCTCTAGTCACTTTTATTTCGTTTGTCACTCCGTCATTTATAGTTACCACTGCTGAGTTCCTTGAGTAAAATTGTTTTAGTACTCCTTTTATTCTATTTCCCATTCCAAATTTATTCAATATTTCCCTTAATGTCTCCCATTCCACACAATCGAACGCTTTAAAAATATCTAATGATAATATCCCTGCTTTTTCTTTCCCCTCTTTAGCCCAATGAATTTTATTTAATGCTCTCCCTATCAAATTTGACATTTGTCTTCCTTTTATAAACCCGCACTGATCTTCTTTTATGTACTTATACATACATTTATTCATTCTATTGGCTATTATCGCGGACAATATCTTTGCATCCTGATTAATTAATGATATGGGCCTATATGACCCTGGGTCTGTTAAGTCTTTATCAGGTTTAGGTATTAATATTATTAATGATTTCCTCCATGATTCGGGTATTTTATCTCCCTTCATTATTCCATTGTACAATTCTAATAATTTTGGGGTTAAAACTTCTCTAAAGCTTTTATAATATTCTGTACCTAGACCATCCAAGCCCGGAGCTTTCCCTACTTTTAATTTCTTAATAACTTCCTCTATTTCTTTTTTCTTAATAGGTTGTTCCAGTAACTCTTTATCTTTCTCCTCCAGCTTACTTTCCCAATTTTCCTCCACATATTTCCTAATTGCCTCTATGGGGCTTGCTTTGGTTTGATATAGTTCTTTATAAAATTCTTCAAATACTTTCAATTTTTCTTTCATAGCTCTACATAATTTACCTGTTTTATCTTTTATCGTATTTATCATTCCTTCCATTTTCTTTTTCTGTGTTGATTTGGCTAGCATCTTTGAATTCCTATCACTAAACTCAAAATATTCCCTCCTTAAATAAATTAAATTTTCTTGAACTTCGTCTATTTCCATTTTTTCCAATTCCTCTTTTTTTGCTCTTAACCTAGCATAAATTCGTGTATCTCTCTTTATTACATATGCTTTTTCAATCTCTTCTATTTCTCTTTCTAAATTCCTTTTCCTTTCTTCTTGCCTTCTTTTTAAGTTAATTGTCTCTTTTATACATAACCCTCTGGTCACTGCTTTCATAGTGTCCCATAGAACTCCCTTTGTCACCCCCTTTTCGTTAAAGCCCCATATTTCTTGCCATTCTGCTTGCACTTTATCTACTATCTCTTTGTGATTTAGTATTCTTGTATTTAACCTCCACCTTTTCATTTTGTCATAATCACATTTCAACACAATCTCAATTGAAACCAAAGCATGATCCGAAACCTTAATCATACCTATATCAGCATTTAGTACTTTACTTGTCATATTTTTGGAGACAAAAATATAATCAATTCTTGTATATACCTTATGTACCGATGAATAATATGTATATCTACTTTCATTCCCTTTTACCAATCTCCACACATCCTTTAATTGCCATTTATTCATTACTCTACTTAATTCCGTTGTCTCAATATTTCTAGCTTTTAATGCTATCGTAGTTTTATCCTTCTTTAAATCCATACAGCAATTACAATCTCCTCCAAATATTACATTTTGTTGATGGTAATTCTCTATTTGTTCTAACACTTTTTCATAAAATTCTTGCTGTTTTACATTTGGTGCGTATACATTTACTAATACATATTTTTCCTCCCCTATTTCCCCATATATTATTATATATCTTCCCTCTTCATCTTTCAATACCTTGTTTATGACAAAATTACATTTCTTTGCTATTATTATTGCTACTCCTCTTGACTTTGATGACCCAAAAGATGTTTCATAGTTCCTTATCCAGCTCGACTTTAGCTCGTTTGAGCCCCGCCTATTTTGATGTGTTTCCTGTAGGAAGATAAGGTCCGCTGCGTCCTTCTTCAGTAAGGATTCAATCCGCCTTCTCTTAATTACCGTCCCCAACCCTCTCGTGTTAAGTGTTGAAATTCTTAATTTATGGGACATCATTTCCATTTCCCTTTAAAAGCTTTTTTGTGGCTTGAAACAACGTGAACCCTTGTCCCTTTCCCTCCCCTACCCTTACTCCCCATTCCCCCCTTCCCCCCCCCAATCCCCCCACTTCCCTCGTTCCCCCCTTCCTCCCCTTCCAATCTTCGGGACTACTCGTCCCAATCATGGCCCCCGGCCTTCCCAATTGGGGAGGGGGGGGCGAAGTCATCCCGTGGCCCAGAGTCTCCCTCCCCCCGAGTGCTCATTTTAAATCAATAAAAAGCTTGATTGCAGTGTATAGTTTCTTCTTACATCTCGAATCCTCCAACGGCACCGATTAATTCCTCCAATTCTCCTCCCTCCGGATCCTTCACCTCCTCTTCCTTTCGATCTCTCTCTTGTCTTCTTACTATGCCAAGCTCCTCCAGTAGTTGATAACCTTGTTCCAGTGTGTCGATTCTATATCTCTTGCCTTTCCATTGAAATTTAAGAAAGATAGGGTATCCCCAGGTGTACACTATTCCAGCTTTCATTAACTGCGTCGTAATAGGCTTCATTGAGTATCTCCAATTCTTAGTTTCAGGACAGTAGTCATTAAATATTTCCAATTTTGAGTCGCCCATCTTTAGGAGATCTGGATTTTTCTTTAATATTTTCATCAAATCTTCTTTCTTTGCGAAATTGTGAAATCGGATTATTATGTTCCTAGGAATTATTCTATTTCTTCCAGCCGGAAGGCGATGAACTCTCTCAATATCCAGTTCTGACCAGCTTAGTGTTGGCGAAATCTTTTGCAACCATTTCAAGATCTCAGATTTCAGATCTTCTTTCTTGTTTCCTTCTGGATAATTTTTTATTATTACGTTGTTTCTTCTTTGGTTGTCTTGCATGTACACAAACTTTCTTTCCACATCAGAGAGCCTATTTTCATTTTTTTGCGTTTGTTGTTTGAGTACCAGTTGTTCCTGTGTACTTCTTTCAATTTCTGCTTTGTTTTTTCGTATTTCTCCCTGTGCAATCTCCAGGGCTTCTCTTATTGTCTGAAATTTTTCATCTGAGCTTTTCCGTTCCGCGTCCAACGCTGCTCTCATTTCTTTGTTGCTGGTCAGAATTTCTTGCTTCAATGCCTGAATTTCGCCCTTCCTTATTTCTCTTTCTTTATCAAACATCAGGTTCAAATTCAAGTTCATTTCCTTTGTTTGTCTTTCAGCCGTTTCTTTAATCAATTCTGCTATTTTACTTAGCATTTGACTACTGCCCATCCCCAATTCTTCCCTCTCACTGCTCATCCTGCTTTCTTTTGACTCTGCTGTTAAACATGGCAGCGAGGTAGAAATACAACTTTATTTCTATCATGTCCCTCTCCCCGAGGGGACTCAGGGTGGCTCACAACATATAAAATAAACAATCATCTAATGGAAACAATAAATTTTAAAGATCAAACAATTTAAATGAAAAGCAAACAAACAAGAAAAACAATTATGTTAAAAGAGCATAAAACATAAACTGTGAGTTAAATAATACTATAAAAACAATACTTACATCATTAAGACATTATAATATAATTGGTCCTCTATCCTATAGGCAATACAACTTCTAGCCATTTTCAAACACTTGCTTCCACAGCCAGGTTTTAAAATCTTTCCTGAATCTTGATAAGGCGGGAGCCTATTTAATATCCCTGGAGAGGATGCTCTAGAGGCAGGGGGCCACTACCAAAAAGGCCCTCTCCCTCTTTCCCACCAACAATGTCTGTGACAGAGGTGGGACCATGAGGAGGGCCTCCCTGGCTGATCTTAAGGTCCAAACAGGCTCATAAGGGAAGATGTCGTTGTGTAAATAGGCTGGACCTGAATAATTTAGGGCTTTGTAGGTAATAACCTGCACTTTGAATTGGGCCTGGAAACAGGTTGGCAGCCAGTGAAGTTGTCGTATGCTCCCTATAACTCACACCAGTTAGGAGCCTGGTAGCCGACCTTTGAACAAGCTGAAGTTTCCAAGCCATTTTAAAAGTCAGCCCCACATAGAGTGCATTACAATAATCCATCCGAGATGTAACTAAAGCATGGATCACCATGGCCAGTAAGGTGTAACTCCCAAGCAGGCCCGTAGCCAGGATTTCATTTCGGGGGGGGGGGGGGCTGAGTGAAAGAGGGTCTAGCCTAGCAAACCTTTTGTATCATTACCCCAATACCCCCATGCATATGGGATATATTGAGTATGGTGATCAGATCATGATATGAATAAACATAACAGTTTAAATAATGCACCAGTAAGGCCTTTTCGCAAACCACCATGAGAATTTCGGGGGGGGGTGAAGCCCCTCAAGCCCACCCCCCACCCCCACCCCCGGCTACATGCCTGCTCCCAACAAGAGAATACTTTTAACAGAGAGGTAGGAAAGTGTTCTGGGCACAGGGACCATAGTATATCTCTTGTCAGCTCAGTGCCAATGTTGCTTTCATTTAGGTGCCAAGTCAAAAAATGTCTATTTTTAAAGGCTTTGGGGTTCACTAACTTTCTTCAAATGCTATGTACAGGATTTTTGAACTGTTTTGGTCTTTTTAGCCTGTTTCAACTTGTTCATAGTTTAAGGACATGTACAATTTTTTTACTTGTACTTCACTCTGAAATCTTTTAATAAAGAGCAGGAGATAAATACATAACGGAAGGAAGGAAGGAGGGGTTTTTTTGTTTGATGAGTTTGGGGGGGTGGGTTAAAACTAAACAAACAACTTTATGCCATTTTGCATCATTTTAAGCTATTTGGCAGTAATTTTCCACCTTGGAATTTCAGGGTTCCTTGATCAGGTAGAGGGATACAAAAATGAATTAGAACCTCAGATAGCCATAGACAACTCTTTCCTAATCTCACTTTGACTAGTTGGCATATGTCCACTTTTTCCTCCTAGTCACCTTGCTTTGGGAAGGAATTCAGAAAGAACCCTTTGAGGTTTCCTCCATAATTTCTGTGACTGCCTGCAGGAACAGATGTAATGGTACTACTCAGGACTTTTAGGAATTATTCAAGATGGAGGAAAAAACTGCACAGAAAACAAGTATCATCTTCCACGTGGGGTTTTATGGAGATAGTATACATTCTATCTCTCCCAATTTGGCAATCCTAATTAATCCTCTGTCATCCCATTTTTTCAGATGCTTTGAGAATTTCCCATTGATTCTCTTTTCCTCCCACTAGCCTTCTTTGTCCTCAGTTTACTTCCACTGGTGCAAACTGAGTTCAAAGCGAGTTGTTTGCACTCAGCTAACCTAGTGGGGGGGGGGGGGGGAAGCACAGATAGAATCTTTCTACAGTAAGCTCAGGAAAAAGCACACTTTTGCAAACCCTCCTAGCTTCTGAGTTCTTCCTAAGTCATAACTTTTGATATCTTGACAACACTTATGTTGCTTGGCCATGGATGTTCCAGTTTAAAGAGTATGGAATACCTGAGGGCACATGGTATTTTGTAGTAGTTTGATCATTTGGTCCTGATTTTTACCAGAAAGTGGGCCAAGATTTGTAAGGAGGGGGAGGGTCAGTTGAAGGCTTTTACCAATGCTTGGAGGCATTGGAGGTCTGCAAAATGGGATCTGGCTTAAAACCAGTTTTAAAGGATAGCTTGTAACTATTGCTTTCTTTTCAGAGGGTGGGTTATAAAAAAGAAATTAGCATTAAACATCCCTTTAAAAATAATTTATTCAATGTATCATTTTTAAAGACATTGTTGTCTTAGTCTAAATCAGTGGTTCTCAACCTGTGGGTCCCCAGATGTTTTGGCCTTCAACTCCCAGGAATCTTAACAGCTGGTAAACTGACTGGGATTTCTGGGAGTTGTAGGCCAAAACACCTGGGGACCCACAGGTTGAGAACCACTGGTCTAAATAATTGGACTGACAAACCTTTGAGATTCACTATTAGAAATAAGTTTGTAGAATGAGCTATCAGAGACAGTGTATTTTGAATCTGAGGAAGTAGACTTGAGTCTGTGAAAGCTTACGCTGCAAATTTCTTTCTCTCAATCTCAAAGATGCTACAAAATTCGCTTGTTATCAGAGTTTTCCCCCCTCTCCAAGACTGGTTATGAGAGTGTGCATGTTATCTTCTGGTTCCCCATCATTGGTAAGAACACACAAGAAACCCCCTTTTCACAATGTGCTAATGTTCAGTGAACAAAATGCATATCTTTGCAATAGTCCAGTCTTCATCTGAAAAGTCATAGAGATGTCTGTCTGCATTTAGAAATGCATTAGAAAATCTGTGCACCAACATATGAATGCATTTCCTTGCAGGAGATGGAGAGTCAAAGACATGAAAAAAGAAGGCAGATGTGATTTGAAAAAAAACAACTAAATAAAATCAGAGAGATTTTCACATCTCTGTTAAACATCATCACTCCAAACTGATATTTGTATTCATTGGGTCCCCATAACCTGAGCCAATCTTTCCCAGCAATTCCATGACTGGAAAATTAAAGAAAAGACACCTCTTCTTACTACAGACACTAACCAAGATCCTATTGAGAGCCAATATAATCCCACTTCAACTTAGACGAGCTACCATCTACAAAGGTTTGTTCCATTACAATCAATACTCTTTTTTGGTGCCACAAGTTTAAATTCACCTAGAAAGTGCTGTAGTTAAAAGACTTCCTTTACACTCTACAATGTGAACAAGCCAGGATGAGAAGATGGTTTGATCATAGAACAAAGATAAAGCCAGCTGGCTACACCTTTCCTATTTCTATCTAAAACAATTAGGTGAGAGAAGTTTTGTCCTTACTTGTTATCTAAGAGTTCAGCTGTGCTCCTGTTCAGAACCATCCCTCCAAGCTCTTTTTAGTTATCTCTATTTCAAGGTTGGGAGATTAATCACAGAGAGGTTTGAGGAAACCAGGGCAAGGTGACTGTGCAATTTCTTCTCTTTGTTTTACAGAGTTCATGAAATTGCTCAGCCATTTCTTCTGGAAAGGTGTGAAAATGCCAGATATAAGAAAATGCCATGTTGTAAACAGAGCCCCTTGTTCTCATAGCTGTTCTGGAGGTACTCACTTCAACTGGCCACACCAGCAAAGCATTCGTTACGTTAGTCATTAGCCTATGGTATGTGCACAGAACCTCTTTTACACACCATGTAGATGATGGGTTCCACTTCAATCCATAATTTAATTTTGCAAAGTAATTTTGCAAAGCAAACCTAACCATACATTCCCCCTTTCTCCTGACTGTTCTGGAAGAAATCCTTCCCACAGAAATGTGAAATGGATTGGAAATGTTTATTGGTTCTCTGACCTTTTTCATTGTAATTTAAGTTTGAGTCAGACAGCTAGTTTAGTCAGTCTTTCCTATTTTTCAGTACCCCCACCCTTTTCTTCCACCACTCCTTTTCCTTATTTTGCCTTCAGTTCACTTAGGGAATTGCAGGAATCATACCCCACCTCATATTTCTTTTCCTAGGTTGCACCAGAGGGAATAATTGGAACCCCATAAGAGCCTCATGTAGTAAATGACTAGATTAATTTCCACCTTCTTTGCTATGTAGTGGCAAATATGGATTTTTTCTTCTGCCATTCTCATAAAAATTTTGTACACTTTTGAAGACTCCTTTTTAAAAATGTGCAAAATGTAATACTGCAAGAAAATGTTCCCTTGCTCTTTGGGCTGTTAATGTCAGTATGTATGTTTTTCTAGTGTGAAAATTGCTTATAGTTTAAACTGTGTGGTTTCAGAAATGCATGGGTTAAAACAGAAAACTGTATAATTGGTAGAGCAGTGGTTCTCAACCAGATATTTTGGCCTTCAACTCCCAGAAATCCTAACAGCCAGTAAACTGGCTGGGATTTCTAGGATTTGCAGCCCAAAACACCTGGTTGAGTACCTCTGTGGTAGAGGATCACTTTTGGAAGGTTCCTGTGCTGACCAGATGAAGAAGCTCTGATAAAAAAAGAAATGAGCTTCTTGCAGTGTGCCAAGATGTTAGCGGACATGATTGAAGGTTGTTTTGTATATTTTGTAAATAAAACATAAAGTACCAATTTCAGTGAAAGTTGAATTAAGGAGTCCAGTGTCTCTATGAGTTTGTGCCTTAAAGTAGAACTTCTAAGGTTGAAGCGGCTGAGACAAGGAAGGTATTTTATTTCAAATTTTATTTTTTTATTTATGATGTCAGGGGCAGACCAAACAGTTGCATTGGATTTTTCAACCAACAAACAAACAAACAAAACAAAACACAAAGTTTGCAAGCTTGGTAGTTGATTAAATGGCCTTTGACCAGTAGCTGGCCACTTGGAGTGCCTCTGGTGTTGCTGCAAGAAGGTCCTCCATTGCGCATGTTGCAGGGCTCAGGTTGCATTGCAGCTGGTGGTCTGTAGTTTGCTCTTCTCCACACTCGAATGTCATGGATTCCACTTTGTAGCCCCATTTCTTAAGTTTGGCTCTACATCTCATGGTGCCATTTCTGTTGTTCATCCCTGTGTGTTTCTTGAACACACAGCACATGGCATTTCTTATCTTGGCATAGTTCATAGAGCAGTTGTTCTTTGGCAGTTGACATGCCTTCAATGTTGATTGAGATTATTGTAATGGTTGGTCCTGAAAAGGTCCATTGGTTGTTTTGTTTGGTTGTTTGCATGCTGCAAGTTGCTTGCAGCATTCAAATGTAACTAACAGTTAAAACAGACTAGCATGGTATGGGTTGGGTTTTCTGTTTTTGATTAGTCCATCGATTTGTGTCTTGCTGTATGTTACTGTGTTTGTATATATGTATATGTGCAAATGCATACTTCTTTGCATAATGGGAAAAGATACAATTTTATGCAGAGTACAGAAGATACACTATTGATCACTGATCACTGCTTCTCCTGTTGCTCCTCCCAAGATGATCCACTGATAGAGCTTCAAAGCTAAGTAAAACCGAAGCACTGGACTCTTTGCTTACATAGCACAACACCCAACCAAAATGAAGACTACAACCAGCTTTTTCCAGTCCTGTCCACCAGCCAGTGGTCTCACTTCCCATTGGCTAATATTGTCCACTCCTACCTGGAGCCATAGGAAACAACATGCATCTCTGGAAGGAGGAAGCTGTCAGCTGAATCATCTGAGATGGTATTCACTGCATCTCATTGTTGTGACCTGCAAAATGCTTTGTTATAAGTAATGGAGTGTCATTGATATAAACTAAAGAAGATATGATAGTGGTGGAAATCACTGTGTGACTCATTGTCTTGTTGGAGGGCTGCCTGAACATGTTGAGAAGAATTGTTTCTGGTGACTTGGTCTCAGAAAATTTAACCATGCTTGGAGAAAAGGTCTCTCTTTGGCTTAGATGTGCATATATTTTTGCTCCAAATATACTCCTACAACAGTTCTGGTCTTGGTACTGTTCCATTATTCAGGTGGAGTTGAAGGAGAAAAATCAATTTCCCCGTTTTCACTGGTTATTCCACCTCCCCCTTTCACATATGATAAACTAGGGTTGTTTCACGACAGAGACATGGGTGGTGGGAATAACAGAAAAACAGGGGGAAATGGTTTTCCTACTTCAACCCACCCTCCACCCCAGAAAATGGACCATCCTTCTCTCTCTAGCACCACCTAGTATCCTCTGCCTCGATAATAGAACAGTACCCTGGTCTTGATGAAGTTTGTGGAGGCACAAAGTGGAAGTGTGTGACACACACACACACACACCATGAAGTACAATTTCCTACAGTGTACCTGGAGGATACCTTGCTCAATTAGATATTCTTATCGTGGGTGGTTTGGAAGAATTGCAAACTAAAACAAAACATAATAATGATTCATATAATCAGAATTCTTCATCTCATCCCAGAAAAAAGATTGGCTATGCATGTTCAATTAACATTGCTCAACTCAACATTATTTGAAAGATTAAAGACTTGCAGGACTCAACTCACCAATCATAACTTGGCATCTGCTTTTCTTAATTATTATAAATGACAGATATGATGTAATTTAATGAGTTACTATTTGGTTTCTGCTTAGAAGTTATAAATCTAAGAAAAATATGATTTTATGAAGAATTGAAGAGTTGGCAGAGGAATTAGTTCAATTTATAAAATATATAATCTTGACAATAAATATTTATTAGGTGAAGACTCCAGGCTAAAGGCTGGGAGCAACTCTAAGTCTAGAACCCTAACTAAGCATGAAAATCTATTGAAATCTGTAGGGTTTGTTTTCATATTCAAATTCATTTCTTTGGTATTAAGCCATCACTGGCTATCTTTTCTAAAGAATATAATCTGTAGCCACATAACTCCAGGTAGATTTGCCCAGTTGGTTTCTTTCCATGCCCAGAGATTTCATGGCCAAAATCTTAGATCATGGAAACCTTTAATAAGTCTAACAAATAAAAGCCAGAAACATTTTTGATGTCATCCTGAGAATTTCCCCCTCATCCAGAGTTTGCAGAAGAAGAACTAGGCTCTCTGATACAGGGCCAAAAATAGAAATTTGGCAACCCTACATATGATAAGAGGAACCAAAGTAATTAACAGACATAATAAGTAGGGGTGCTCTTCTTTTCTCAGTCCCCCTCATTCTCCCTTTCTCACTGAGACCTTTTACTTTCATTCATCCATTTTTTATCTTTTCCATTTATTCTAGAGATGTGCAAAGAGTGACTTGCATACCTCATACACACATACAACTGACCTCCATATACATGCACAATTATCCAAGTCTAGCACTCATTTATTTTGTTTCACTTTGTTTTTGCTATGTTTTCACGAAAGTTACTAGCCTTGGGCCTGGAAATTCCAATCACTAGAAGTGATTTTGAGGAAGTTCTGGTTTGGGGTCAGAATAGCTTGGAAGGGAGGGAAAATCTGGCAAAATTCTCCACACTGATTTTACAAGGTGTGAGGAGTCTAAAGATTTGGGGAAAAACACAATTTGGCAAAGTTGGGTTTCATGGGTGGGGAATAGAGTAACTCTCTGAGAGTCTGATAGAGATGTGAGCAGCCCACTAGAGCTCTAGAGATTTTATGCCAATAATTCTTTTCCTTGTATCACATGCAGATACATACACATACACTCCTCCAGTCACCCTCATTGACACATATGTTCACCCAGGCACATATGAGCACCCACTCTTCCCTTGGTTAACTCATAAGAACCCAAGGTTTAAAACATCCAAATATGGCAGGAAGCAACACTTACAGAGTCATCCATCTCTATCATTGGGGGCATAAGTCAGCAGCAAGCATGATCCCAAGTCATCCCATGCAATCACAAACACACACACACACACTCATTCACTTTCTCATATCATTTCAAATTCTATGCACTACTCACTCCTGGTAATTATCTTTTGTACCTTTTAGAAATCTATAAGGTGTTACTTGATTTTTTATTCTGATACAGAATGACTCCCCCATATTACTGGAGAAACCTGTAACCATGGGTAATTGTGAGCCCTATAGTTTGACTATTCAAGGGAAGCATACCACAGAATCTCACTGGAGAACAAAAAGGAAATATTCCCTGGAAGAAAATATTTTTGGAGCATTGTCGATATAACCATGGATATCAATCACAAAGATAAGGGGGTCATACTGTGTTCTGATTTTTCCTCCTCCTACACTTAACATCTGTTTTTCTTGTGTGTCCTTCTGTGTCCATGGAGAGGGAGCATGTCAAACGGGTCTGGCATGCCATTCAGGGAAGTCCTGTGGAATCTATCCCCAACCCTGATTCAAATCTGAATGCCCTCTGTTCAGTTCAAAGACATGAAAGAACAAATACAAGGGATGTTTCTGCTGTTAGGCAGCCAGGGACAAGTAATGCAAGAAGTAAAACAGAATGCAGAATGAATGAGTATCTACAAAGTAAAAGCATAAACTAAACATACAAAATGCTTGCTGATTTAAAAGTCTTCTTAACTCGATTCCTGGATTATTTGATGTAGATTTTCTGAACAAAGCTTGAATCATGGCAAAGAGGAACAGTTGGCAGTATTTAACAATATATTTCTTCCTTTTACTAAATGATTTGAAAAAAGACTCCTGTGCAAAATTAAGATAATTTTGCATCTGGTAAACAAAATCTCCATCTATATGAAGACATATAATGCAAAATAAGCAAATTGGTGAAGAGGAAAATTTCAGACTGTCATGCAATAATAGTAAGGGTGGATAGAATTATGGACATATGGGGTTGGAAGTGATCCTAGATGACAACTGAGTAACCTCTACAAATGCAGGAAATCTACTGATGAAGAATCCCTGACAGATGCCCATTCAGTCTCTGCTTAAAATTTTACAGAGAAAGAAAATATACAACATTTCAAAACAGAGAACATTTAGAACCTCGTCACATTGAGATCTTTAATGTGGGGGACAGTGGGGGACCCATAGGGCACCAAAGCAAATCATAAGCAGTGGAGCGAATCTGTTGCCCAGTGCCCAGCGCCCCACATTGCCCACACCACCCGCTTGCCCAACACATGATGGAAAGTACAGCACAGCTTTCTGGTTTGATCCTGCATGGCCCCCATGATTCCTAGCTTTTTTGATATACATTTTATTGTGATATATCAGAAAGAAACAACAGCATACAATCTTCAAGATTCAACAACCAAATCCTACCACCTCCCTATTTCGACCCGTGAACCATCACCCATGACTTCTGACACCACACCATATGTATCTAGTATCTTAATATGTATCTAGTATCTAGTATCTGCCCTTATCATTACACTAATAAATCCCCCTATTTCAAAATCTATTTTTGTCTTTATTTAAATACCCAGAGGCCAGTCTCCATTTTCTAGTGAATTCTTCTTTGTTTCCTCCCCTTATGCCATTGGAGTTCTTGGCCATTTGGATATACTCTACTACCTTTCTTCTCCAATCCTTAATAAATACAGGGTTAGTCAAAATGAATAGGCCAATAAGAAAATTAATTGTAGCCGAATGTATGTTTACAGTAACCAAACCACAGCTACGTAGCGACAGATAAACTATCAAAGTTTTTTTTGAGCAACACACATGTACGTTAATGCCGCTAGGCGTCGCTAGGAGTCGCTGTTTTCAAAATGGCGGAATCAGGCAAAGAGAAGGCGTCATCGACATTCCATTGCGAGGTGGGTAAAGCAATTTGAGGAGACGGGCTGCTTATGCAAGGGTAAAACCACAGGACGACCGCGTGTCTCCGAAGACACAGTGGAATCCATTCGTGCATCCTTTCCTTACGTCGGATGTGCTGCAACGGATGTGGAATGAACTGGACTATCGCTTGGACATCTTGACTAACCCTGTAGTTCTTTTTTCCCCTTCCAGGATTTTGCTATAATGATTCTCACTGCCACATAACAATATTGACAAATGTCCACATCATCTTTGTCAATTCTCTCCTGAAACAAACATAATGAGCATATTTCTGGGTTTTTCTTAATTTTCTTAATAATCATTTTTTTGGTTTCTTCAGTCACCTTTTCCCAAAACCTTTTTACCACCATACAGGTTCATCTAACACAGAAGAAGGTGCCTTCCTGCGTTTTGCATCTCCAACACCCCCCTGCTTTGGGATTTATCAATAATAATTAATTCCAGAGTTATATAACATCTATAGAACATTTTATACATGTTTTCTCTGATAGAACTCGCTGGAATAGGAAATCATTACTGTTTTTATTTTATCGTCTTCCAGGTGATACTCTAGAACAGGGGTCCTCAAACTTTTTAAACAGAGGGCCAAGTCACAGTCCCTCAAACTGTTGGAGGGCCAGATTATAATTTGAAAAAAAACATGAATGAACTCCTATGCACATGGCATATATCTTATTTGTATAGCAAAAAACAATTAAAACAATACAATAATTGAAATGAAGAACAGTTTTAACAAATATAGACTTAATAGTATTTCAATGGGAAGTGTGGGCCTCCTCTTGGCTGATGAGATAGGATTGTTGTTGTTGTTGTTGTTGCTGTTGTGTGCATTCAAGTCGTATCAGACTTAGGTTGACCCTGAGCGAGGGCCAGATAAATTACCTTGGAGGGCCGCAACTGGCCCTCAGGCTTTAGTTTGAGGACCCCTGCTCTAGAATATATTTGTATAACCTGGAAATCAGTCCTTTCTTTTCTCTCCCCAAAATATTTTCCAACTCTCTCTCTTTTTTAGCAAACCCAATTTGATTGTCTTTCCTAAATGTATCCTGTCATTGATGATAATGAAACCAGTCGTTCATCCCTAAATCTTCTCTCCCTTTTAGTTTCCATTGTCCTTTTTCTTCAATTAGATATTTCCTATAAGTTCTCAGTTCCTCATTATATGTTGGTTTTAGCACTGCTTCCAAAGGATCCATCCATAAAGAGATTTTCTGCTCTATCCCTTCCTTGTATCTTTTCCACATCCCTAGAAGGCTAGCTTTGTGGGATGTCTACTAAAATATTTTTTTATTCCTAACCTGAACACGGGTAGTTTCCTGTGTTCAGGTTTCTCCCCCCTACCATGTTCCTCAATACAGGTGGCACAGAGCCTCACCAGAAGTAGGTTTACATCATGGGATGAGATATGACAGGCTACATGCCAGTTGTATCAAGGAAGTGTTGTAGCACAGGGAATTTAGGTAATGTGATGTGGTCCTTAGTGTCAGAAAGTTATACATTTAGTCAAAATGTCCTTCCATTTGTTTATATCCAAACTCCAGGGTAACAGAAAACAAGTTTGTACCATCTTCTATTTGACATACCTTCAAAATACTTGAATAGGCTATCCTATCACCTACCAGTCTTCCATTATTTAGGTTAAACATACAGTTTTTAGACTCTTTACCATCTTAATCACCCTCATCTGGACACATTCAAGCTGGTCAATCCAGTTTGCCCTCCATTTTTGAAAAGGATAAGTGTATAGAAAAGGGGAAGGATTTTTTTTTTAAAAAAATCAACCTGAGAGGATATCTCTCTAAGAATCTCTAGACCAACAAATGGCTACAGAAGTATTATCTCTAGGAATCACTAATTTTTCCAGTATATCTTTATCAGATGATAGAGTCATGCCAGAGGATCTAGAGATTCTTAGAGAGAACATATTGATCAAATCCACTAATAATCAAATCTGCAGAAGTTAAATGTGCAAATCTGGAGGGCCAACTGTACCCTTTTTATAAATTGACAATAAAACTGTATATGTATGGCTTTATAGCTCTAGAGTCTGTACGAAAGCTCTTGACTTAGGGAGGGAGTCTACATGAATACAAATTGTATGCTCACTGAGTCCAATTTGGTGTTCAGATAAATATATGAAAGTGAAGAGATTTACTCCCTTCCATGTGTTCAGATGAATTTGCAACAGAATCCTTCATGTGGCATTATAATGTAGGCAGAAGAGATTTGGAGATTCAGACTCCCAATCATTGCATAGAGATTAATCATCACTTGCTTCATATTACATCAACATCTTGTCTATAATGTCCATCCCCTTGGAATGGTATTATAATAGGGTGTGTTCCTTCTTAAGGTAAACTGGGTAGCTTTGAAATTCAGCTCCTGCTACACATAATCGTACAAATCAAAATCATGTACACATTTGGAATATGTAGGTGTGCCATTTTGTTTTCCTTTGAATGCAACTTGTAGTATCAACAGGGTGAAAGGAAGAAATTTACTAGTGGGGGAAATTTTGCTGGCAGGGTGGTTTTTACAATTGTTGTTACTAGCAGTCACTAAATTTTACTCCTTGCTGACAGCTCTCATCCTGAAGATTGCGCTTTGTCATCTACCTTTCAATTCTTCTTAGAAGTGATGAAGCCATTTGTGAATGTCACATAAATCACCCTGCAGTTTGTTTATAGTTGTGCTTGTTCATGATGGTATCAAAATTAGATGTGGAGCACACAGTCCAGAACAGAACAGTGGATTTCTTAAGGACCCAGGTGTTGTGACCCTTTCATGATTGGCTGTAGAATTCATTGTTGCCATTGATAACACCTTTTAACTCTGAATTGAACTGGTCAGATGCCATGAAGTGCTTACATGACAAAACAAGGTTAGAAAAATCACAAACCGAACACATTAAAATCCTCCAGGGGCACATTGATTTTGTAGCCAGCAAACTACCTCACTCACAAAAAAGTTAATAACCTATCCTACTCTAAAACTCACTTCTGAATACTTTCCTGTATACCTCAAAGAGTTCCAAAAACCTAACCATTGTTTAAGCTTTCTCTTGCTTCAGTCAATAAATAGAAGGGGACAAAATAAAAGTTCTAAATGAAATTCATGATTAATCCAAGATAAACAGGACCTATAATGAGATTTATGATAGTTATGGTAACCATACACCTCATCAATGTCCAGGTATGTACTCTAAGGACACCTAAGTTTGGATTTAACCTATAATTTCTTCTCCAAGGTCAACAAGGTAAAATAGATGCTACTGACAACTTTGCTTGCTGACAAATAAATGGAAGTTTGGGGAGGAACCTTTGGAGTAGCAGTGCATAAGGAATTTGATTCTGGAAATAAACTATGTGATATGACTTAATCTTCTAAACAAATGGAAGATTAAGTCTCTCCTCATCCTTGCATTATGAGGTATGAGATGACTCCAGTTATCCAATCAGAAAGTGGATGATAGAAATAGCATTGCAAAGAAAAAGAAGTGTCATCACTTTTCCCCCACTTTTAGATCCTTTCTCAGATACAGTACTACTTTCCTTTACTGATAGTTTGAGATTAGATAATCACTAGTTTTTAATGGAAGTAGGGATGTGGGAAAAGGTGCTCTCACAATTGGCTAAGAGTACCTTTTTCACTGCTTTGTAAAAGGTTGCTAGAATTAATGTGGCTGTTTGTACTCTTTTCTTTTCAGCACACCTAACAGATAGACTGCTAGCTTTCATACAATGAAGCTGAAGTTAGCATCCCGAAGCATTCTTGGGACAAAAGGCTGTGAAAGAGAGCTGTCCTTATGTTCTCGCAGTCTCAGCCTCTAGGGCAAGGGTTTCCAAATATGAGTCTCTGAATATTGTTGAGCTGCAACTCCTAGAAGTCCTGACCATTATTAATGTCCAACAGCATGTGGGAGATTTAGTACAGGAACCTTTGGTCTAGAGTCCTCACAGTTATGATGATATAAAGTCAACAGGAACATTTGGCCCACCATGGGTGAGCGGGAAGGAGAAGCATGGGGCAGTGCATTCACTGCTCATTTTAATTTTAATTTTAAAGAAGCTATTAAGGATCCTAAAGATATTTCAGAGATGAGGTTCACCCTCTTAAAATTCAGAATAAATCGAAGAATAGAGTGATCACCCCTTGATATTGATGTCACTAGCTTTCATTGCTGTTTGGATGGCTCCTTCCTACTGCTTTGCCAGATCCTACCCTCCTATTGCCCTCCAACTTGAGGCAGTTTTGGATGACACACACTTCCTTGACCCATTTCAAACTGGCTTCAGAGCAGGATACGGAGTTGAGGCTGCTATGGTCACCTTAGTGGATGATCTCCATCTCAAGACAAACAGGGGAGTGTGTCCCTTCTAGACTTCTCAGCGGCTTTCGGCCATCGGCCATAGTTTCCTTCTGGAATGCCTGGAGTGGGGCTGGGTATCAGAAGCACTGTGCTACAGTGGTTACAGTCATACCTCTCAGGCAAGTTCCAGATGTTGGTGCTTGGGGATAGCTGTTCCTCAAAAAAGGAACTGCTATGTGGTATTCCACAAGGTGCCATTCTATCCCCAATGCTTTTTAATATTTACATTAAACCGCTGGGAGAGATCATTTGTAGTCATGGAGCAGAGTAATATCAGTATGCTGATGATGCCCAAATATATTTCTCCATGCATTCAAAAGCAGCTACAGCTAAGGATAGCATGTCTTCTCTGAATGAATGCCTGGAGGAGAAAAAACAAATTGAATCCACACAAAACAGAGGTGCTTGCCATCAAGGGTCCTAATCTGGAGATGGAGTTGTATCAACCCCTGGATGGGGTTACACTCCCCCGAAAGACTGTGTTCGCAGCTTGGGAGTGCTCCTGGATCCATCTATTCAAATGTCAGCCCAGGTAGATGTGACAGTCAGGAGTGCTTACTATCAGCTTCAGCTGATCTGCCAGCTGCACCCCTTCCTAGATTTGGAGGACCTGAAGATGATATTGCACACACTGTTAACTTCAAGACTTGACTTCTGCAACACGCTGTACATTGGGCTTTCCTTGTACAAACTTCAGAAAGTCCAGCTGGTTCAAAATACAGCAGCCAGACTGATTATGGGAACATCTAGAAGTGAGCATATTACACTGATCCTAAAGTCACTCCACTGGCTGCCAATTAGTTTCTGGGCAAAATACAAGGTGTTGGTTTTGACCTTTAAAGCCTTACATGGTTTGGATCTAGGTTATCTACAGGATTGTGTTCTCCATACGATCTGCCCTGGCACACTTAGGTCATCTGGGGGGCAATTACACCAACTAGTCAAAACCCAACTGGCAACCACGACCCAGCTGACCTTTTCATCTGCTGCTTCATAACAGTTAAATGACCTGCTGGTAGAGCTCCTACAGCTGAATCAGCTGTTGGAATTTAAGATACAAGTGAAGAACTATCGCTTCCAGCAGGCCTACCCATACAGTTTTAGTGGTGAATTTTAAAATCCACTATATGCCTTGTTTTTGTTTTGTATATTTTGATACATATTTTATGGAGGTATGTTTTTAATACGTGTTTTAAGGGATTCTGTGTTTGTTTCTGTTTAGTAATTCTGTAACCCACCTTGAGCCATGA
This sequence comes from Anolis sagrei, assembly GCF_037176765.1. Lineage (NCBI taxonomy): Eukaryota > Metazoa > Chordata > Lepidosauria > Squamata > Anolidae > Anolis > Anolis sagrei. The sequence continues at coordinate 274,744,599 of NC_090021.1, forward strand.
GGAGAGGTGGGCAAGAAATAAAACTATTATTACTACTAGGCTTGTTTGATAAAAAAAAAAAGGTTCAATACTCATTTCGGATGTAGGGGGCGCTGGCGATTCGATTTGAAATTATTTCTGAAATTTTCTTGAAAAAATAGTTCGGAAATATCAGAAATCCGAATCGCTTTGTTAATGGAAGGTGCCCTCCAGAACCATTAAGTAACTTAGGCAAAGCCAGAAAGCCTAAACAAACAGTTTTAAAATCTTCCTCATTACCTCTAGCATGTTTCCATCTTTTAAAGTGATTAGATCCCCAGTTTCCCTTCCCTGGCGGCGAGCTGTGATGCAGAGGGACGAGGTGGGCATGGCTAAGCACAGCTCTCCTTGAAAGCCACGTCCCCAGTGGCCTTTAAGAAGAGCTGTGCTTAGCCACGTCCACCTCATCCCTCTGCATCGCAGCTCACCACCAGGGAAGGGAATAGTTTTAAAATCTCACAGTTTCCCTTCCCTGGCGGCAAACGGCAATTTTAAAACCGATTTTAATTTGTTAGGCTTTGCCAAAATTGCTTAATGGTCTTAAAATGAAAATAAAAGTAGGAGACATCCGAAAATAATTCCGAACAATGGGTAAGCGGTTTAAATTCGGAATAGCTCCTCCCACTATTCCTGCATGGCTCGAAATTGGTTCAAAAGGAAATTTAATCTGAATTAATTCTGATTTTAGAATTTTCCGAACGAACTTGAACAAGCCTAATTACTAGGCTTGGGCAGTTTCGTTCGTTAATTTCGTAATTCGTTATTAATTCGTATTTAAACTAGCTTACGATCCAATATTGAGCCATGCAGGAATAGTGTGAGGAGTAAATTAGATTCGAAAGAATTTTTTCAATTTATTTCGTAATTATTTTGTAATTATTTCGTAATTATTTCGTAATTATTTCGTAATTATTTCGTAATTATTTCGTAATTATTTTCGCATGTCTGGTGCAAGTTTTATAGTTGTTGTTTGTTTTATCACACCAACAGTCAACAACAGAGGGAGAGGGAAGCTTCAGAAGTTCCCCCTGTCCCATTTGGAGGTTTTTTTAGCATATTGCGCAATCGCGTCCGCCATTAACGAATCGATTCGTAATTATACGAAATTTTGTATATTTCGAAATTTTTAAAAGGAAAATTTCGGAATTATTTAAAAAAACGAAACGCAAGGGCCCCCTAAAAACAAAACGAGTTTAGAACCAAATTTTTCCGTGGTTACCCAAGCCTACTAATTACTACTACTATTACCCCATTTCAGTGGTTTGGCTTTACACTCCTCTGGCATCAAATATAATCTTGTCTTGAGTAGTGGGTTAAAGCACTGAGCTCTTGAGCTTGTTGACTGAAAGGTCACAGGTTCGAATTCAAGGAGTGGCGTGAGCTTCCGCTCTCAGCCCCAGCTTCTGCCAACCTAGCAGTTCAAAAACATGCAAATGTGAGTAGATCAATAGATACTGCTCTGGCGGGAAGGTAATGGCACTCCATGCAATCATGCTGGTCACATGACCTTGGAGGTGTCTATTGACAACGCTGGTTCTTCGACTTAGAAATGAAGATGAGCACCACCACCCAGAGTCGGGCACGGCTGGACTTAACATCAGGAAAAAACCTTTAACTTTACCTGGCTTGAGTAACATACCTGGTTCTGCAGCCTGGGTGATTTTTGGAGATGGAAGAGAATGGGAAGGGACAAGGAAAACGGAATCTTTTCGAGGCTTGAATTTGGAAGGGTTTAAAACCTTATCTCTCAGTAATCTATTTTGTCATATGGGTAAATATCCAATTTATGTGGTGAACCTGTAATCTTGTCCATAAAACACTAACCACATCCAATCAAGAAGACAGATCCATAAAACAATCAACAGACAGCAGGAGAATAAGAACAACAAATAAAACGAGGGCATTTGGACAGTCTATATCGCAGAACAAAAGATTAGTGTTTATTATTTAGTTGCACCTGGAACAAATTATGGGTGTGCTTTTTTCAAACAAAGAGCTCGGGTACAGTTTATATTTTCTTAGCACGTGATGCATAAAAATCCATTTGGGTTCATATCTCACTTTTGACAGCACCAGGCCAACCCCATAAACCTTCCTGGTTAGATAGGGGTTTTTTTTTTTTACTAAATAGAAACTCACAGTATAGTCACATTCTCATTATATATGATATTAATAAATGTGCTATTGGAGCAGTCTGCTCTTTTAAGTAACTCAGCTAATCTGGCACATTATGCTGGATTTATATGGCAGCATAAAATCTTAGGGCAAAGCAATCACACATCTTGATAACGATAATCCAGATTTACAGTCATTTCAAAATATGTAGAACAAGATGAGGCAAAAGAAAATGGGGAAAGGAAGGGTTTGACTCCAAATCACTGCAGTATATTTTATCAAGCCTAATTCCTATTTAGAGTCTCACAACTAAATCTATTGCTCTGAAATTATCTCTTTAGTGAATGACTCACCTTTCCTTCTTCGTGGTTACAGGGAAGGAGAAGGAATTAGTACAATCTTGAATCTGATGGCTTTGTGTGACCAGAGATCAAACTATTTTATCCCATTTCTTCAGTGAGAGATCCAAAGAGGGAGGAACTCCCAGGTTCATGAAAACAGAACAGAAAAGGAGAAGAAATAGCATTTTTGTTTGTTTGCTCTCTCTATTTCCCTCTTATAGCTTTTATTGAAAATACATAGGCCATGCAGTGTAAAGATGCTGTGAGTAGGATACTAATTTGATAGCCTCCGTGGCCTGAGACCAGGAGACTTTGCACCAGTATTCACCATAGGATGGAGACAAGGTCTAGAGCCATTTCAGGTACATTTTGCATGGCCCACTCTCCCACCTTTGTTACAGTATGAATCTTGCTAGTTGCTTTGGGATGAGGTAGGATTTTCTCCCTTTGCATAGGGCTTTTTGCCTAGCCCCTGCTGTATCTGAGGGACCCTTGAGAGGTGTCAGTAAATAGCTTGTCTCTTGACAAGTAAGCAGGGGGAGATTTTGAGAATTAGGTGTTCACCTTTGACTCTCTTGCTGAAGGGTACAGTTCTGGAATGGCCTCCATAAGTACCAATATTTGGGGGATGGAGGAGGAGAGTAGAATTAAGGTGAACCTGGGGGCTTTATCTTCCTTACAGGATATTGGGAGATGGATGGGAGTGCCTAGGGTTAGGGTTTATCTCCTGGTAGGTAGCCAGCCAATTATTGGACTGTCCTTGGGAATGCTGAGGAAGAAATCTAAGATACATACATACAACCCAGGTTGCTCCCAGTTTATTGCTTTTTCACATTTAGTTTACTTATAGGATAAAAGTCAAATAAGGTTTTTATTTAATCCAACCCTTTGTGTCTGGGCTTGTTATTGCAGGGTTGGTCTTCAAAGGATCTAGGCTTCTGGAGTCAGATCAGGAACGCAAAAAGGATTTCAATTCCACGAATCCAAAGTGTGCCCTAGCATGCCCATGGAATGTCCCCTAACGGTTCTTTTTGTACTCTCAAGCACTAGAGCTTTGTCATAGGAGACATTTTCTATTAAGGTCTCTGCCCTATATGAAATATTTTATTTTTTCCTAATACTACTAAAAGTTGAACATCAATCTCTAATGTTGATTTCTTACATTAAAATCAACATATCTGTTTCCCATATAAAATGATCCTTCAGTTCCACAATTTCTGGCATTGCAGAAATCACAGTAATTTCTACCTAGAACTCCCATATTTGCTGTGTTTGCATTCACTCAGTAACACTGAGTACCGCTGTTCTTGTGACACCTTAGCTGAATTTCTAAATGTTTAGTTGGAGTTTTAGTTTACGGCAATGCTACAAATTTGGACTGAAGGATCATTTCATGTGAGGGACAGAATTTTTAATGTAGACAGTGATCTTATTTTGCAGCTTCTGTAGTTAAATTGCTCTACTCTGTAAGCCCTACTCTGTTCCTTGAGCTTACTTTGGAAACTTGATTTAGAATTGTAGTCTCAGACTCCTTTGCAGTTCAGCAACCTTCTTTTAGCTCAACATTCCTTATCCTACAAAGAATGACATCAATGTATTCAGCCACTAACATCTGCAACTGCTATAAAAGTGGATATTTGAAGTAATATCAGTGCTCCCACCTTAGCAGCAAGCAGTGAAAGTAAAATGCCAGTGTTAGGTCAAAATTAAGATGTGATACTTTACTTCAGAATTTTCCACTTTCAAATATATATCTAAATTTGTAAATCCGAAGATTTGTTTTTGTTGTTGCTGCTCCTGCTGCTCCTGTGTTTTAAAGTTATTTCCAACTTACGGCAACCCTAAAGCAAACCTGTAATGAGGGTTTCTTGGCAAATATTGTTCAGAGAGGGTTTGCCATTGATTTCTCCCAAGGCTGTGATAGTATATGGACACTAAGAGTCTGAGTCAAATGAACAAAATATTTCACCATTCTTGCCTTCAAGGGTTTTTAAATCTCCAAATTTGAAGGTTGCTTGGTAATAGTATACTATTATATAGTCTGATTCCAATGATAGCTGACTTGCAATGGTGTTTGTTGTGTAATGTTATTTGATACATAACATATAGTAACACTAAACATTTGTAAGTGTTTGAAAATTCATGTTTGATACCTGTTCAAATTCTAAGCACCCCAGAATCCCCACAAGCTGAAAATCTTAACAATTCAGCTTCTGAAATTACAATTATACATTTAAAAATATATTTTGCAATTGAAATTTCAAATTAATTGTGAATTTGAAAACTGCATCATGCTTCAGTTCTAGGGAGCTTGTCTAGCTTAATTTTTTTTCTTGGAGTAGTAAAACTGAATGTGGAAGCAATGTTACAGGTGCCCTATCATAAAATGATTGATCAATCAGTAAAATCTCCATTCAGATATTTTCCTTTTCTCTGGCTCCTAGCAATTCACTTCCTTCATTCTGTTGAGCATTTGTACAAATCTTTCCTCTCTTCGGTGTGTGGAAGGCATTTGTCTTCACCTGTTTTCAGATCTACTCTCATCTATACACTGAAACTCTTAATGCTGTATGAAGAATAATTTGGTTCACCTTTCAAGCATTTCCCCCATAGTTTCACCTGGATCTCTGCTATTTTTTTCTTTGATGTATATTCACTTGCTCAGATTTCAAAATCATTTTTCTTTCAGGTGATTTCCCACATTTTCTGGAGTCAGCTAGTGCTTTTATACACCAGGGCAAAAGATTCTTTCTTACAGTTCCATCAATATGACTATACTTTCTAAAAAGGCAGGGGACCCTTTTTGTGAGGTATGTTGGACCATGTAAATTCAGTAATGTCATTTTCAGAGTCTTATTATGACTGTGCCAGAGAAGTTCAAAACTGAAGGTTCGAAGTCTCTATTTTCATTGAAGATTTTGACTCTGTTCCTTAGTTGCTAATTGCAATAAAAGAAAACCTCATGACATTACAATATAACCACCGTATCTGCTGGAGATATATCCCAAGACACTGTGGATACATGAAACTGCATAAAGTGAACCCTATACATTAACTATATTTGGACCAGAAGCATACTGTAGAATAACATGAGGAGAAACACAAACATTTGGAATATTTGGAACAATAGATATTGAGTCCATGAATAAAGGTATCAAATTGTATCTCCATCTGCTTTGTTATTTATTTATTTATTCAGGACAAACAGAAGACTGGGTGGCTTGGAAGGTGCTAAACAGACTGCGTTCTGGCACCATGAGATGCAGAAATGGGACCACAAAGTGGAGCTCACGACATGCGAGTGTGGAGAAGATCAAACCACAGACTACCTATTACAATGCAGTCTGAGCCCTGAGCCCTGCCACATGCACAATGGAGGCACTCCAAGTGCCCAGCTACTAATGAAAGGACATTTAATATAATGCCAAGTTTTAAAACTTTGTGTTTTTAAAAACATTACAACTGTACCATCAGTTCGCTTCTGATGCAATAAATAAATACTGAAGTGTTTCATGAGGGCAGCTAACAAGCATGTTGGAGACCCATCTTGCTTGTTAGATTCTATGTACATTTGGGGCATTAACTATATTCATTCATTAAAACCAGGCTTGCACAACTTGGAAGTAGTAAGCAGCCGAAATTAAAATAGGCAAAACCTCTTTGGGCCACAGACAGTTATTTAGCACCTCACTTTCCAAGAAAAGAATAAACTATTGTGCAAACAAACCATATTATAAAAAGGGAATTTTCAATTGATATCAATTAATTAAACTTATGATGTACATTTACATCATGATGTACATTTACATCAATGTGGGGGGGGGGGACTTTGCTTCTTAAGTAAATGTAAACATAAACATTAAGAAAATCTGAAAAATGCATTGAAATTTGTATCACTTATCAATCATAAAATTATAACACTAACAATTAGTATTTCTAATAATTAGCATTAGAAAATGCATTCCTGAACAATGCTGGGTACATAAATTAGTTTGTGTTGTCTTGAGTGACAGTAAATGGTTGTCTTGAGTGAGTCGTACTCTCTCAGCCTTGAGCCACACTGTCTCAATATAAGGTACAAACTTTTCTTCTGTCAGTAGGATTGGTTGACACTGAACAGTAAAGTGATTTCAATTCAATTGTCCTTTATACATATTTCAATCAGCCATTGCTTCTTTACCATCAAATCCAAAGTATAGCCCTTTAAGGCACAGGCTTAATCTGACTGATCCTGCATATACCCAAGAGAACGACTATATTTCACCACATAATCTTTCCAGGGAAGCAGCATCCATTTTAAATCACTTTTTTCCAGCTTTTTAACTTACTTCTTTCCAGGGAAGTACATGTAGCCAGCAAATCTAGGTGGGGGCAGAATTAACGAGGGCAAAAGAAAGGGTGATGTCATTATCTGAAGAGGGCAGCTTCTGTTCTGATGATACTACGCAGACAATCTCGAGGTGATCAAACTCCCCTTATAGTGACCAAACTCCCAGTTGCCTTTCTCTAAAAGAATGATGCCCAAAGCTCCCACAGGCTGCACGGAAGCCCTCTGCAGGCTGCATCCAGTCCATGGGCCCTATGTTGTGCAGGCCTGATTTAAACCAAAGCTTGGAAGTATGACTTATCATTGTGATGTTTAAAGAACATTAAATAACATTTCAGTCCTCAAAAGTACCTAAAATTTTATTTACTTAAAAACATAGTGTAACAAATCATCACGTGTGGTATAAAATGCTTCTTGTCCAGCTTGTCATTGCCTGAACACCTACAATAAAGCATGAGTTAGCAATAGAGCACATAGCTTTAGAAATAGCTCAAAAGTTACAGGTACAAAAGGAGTGATAGTATCGTGCATCTCCTCAGGCAGAGATCTAAGTCCGATGTGAGTTTTCTTGGGCTTCAGATAAATCAGCATTTTTTAATCTTGTGCTTTATCAAGATTTTGCTTTAAGCTTGCAATTCCCTTAATGTTATCTGAGATGTTTGGAAGCAACTTCAAAGCCCATGTTAAGCCCAGACCTTCCAAGGCTGCCACTATAAGAGCAGCTGCCTCAGCTACTTACTAGGGCTGAATATGTTCATTCGGAAATGACTGAAATTCAGAAAAAAATATGAATTTTGACATCCAAAGTGGATTTTGAACCATACAGGAAAGGGGGGGGGGGGAGAGGGAATCTTCCCATTTTCTTTTTCTTTTTCTTTTCTTTTCTTTTCTTTCTTTCTTTCTTATTTACTTACTTTGTTTTTTTAGAAATATTCTGTAATGTTCGCATGTCTCCCAAGGTTAATTTAATTTTCACAACCATTAAGCAAGAGAATGTTTAAAGTCTCATTCTTTCTGCCGGCACTGCAAAAAGGGAAGCGGTGAGCATGGCTAATCACAACCATCTTTAATTGTAGTTTGGGAAGGCCAGGCCCCAAACAGTAGAGATTGCAAAAAGCCCTGCTGTTAAACTACATTTCCCACAATGCATGTCTGCTCATTAGCCAAAATAGCTGAAGGACCCAAAAATAACTGTCTGTAGCAGTCTTCATCTAAATATAAAATAAACTGATTGAATCTACAAAGAAGTCTAAAGAAGGCAACTTTTGCAAAGCCAAGAGAACATAAACTGCTTAACAAAACAATCATTTTGCTTTTGCTTGATTGCCATGAACAAGGCACTGGGGTAGCCAGCCACAGCCAGCCTGCCTTTTACGGTCAGCAAGTAATGATAAAATAAAATGATTGATTGCATCTGCAAAAAGGAATAAATGGATGGATGTGTCTTGAGGGTCAGGTGAGTTTGGATGGTGCCTTTCTGCCCAGAAGAAAGGGGTCCGTCTAGATGTCCCTTGATGGGGTCTCTACTATGATTTCTGTTCTCCAACAATTTAATATAGTTTCCAACAGACCTCACTGCCTCTGAAGATGCCTGCCATAGATGCAGGTGAAACATCAGAAGAGAATGCTTCTGAAACATGGCCATACAACCTGAGAAACTACAGAACACCTACTATTACATAACATCAGCTAAAACAATACAATGCAACACAAACTGACACATTAAGAATCTCAATTTCCACCTCAATACCACACAATGCACATTAACATATATCTTCTCATACGTTAATGTATCTTTTCTTAAAAAATGTTTTCTTGGATATTGAATGACACAAATTGGTATTGATATTCAGAGAGAGCGTGTCTGCACCATGGGCCAGAATTTAGTTTTTGTGAACCTGTTACTTGTAATGACATGGGAATTTCTTCAAAACATTTTTTTTTTTGTATGGACATGACTAGATTACTGGATGGGATGGTTTCCTCTTCAATTAATATTTTAATTTGTGATCAGTGAAGTCTGTTTTCCCAGCCCTATCTAGAAAGTTTCTAGCCAACCAATTTAATCCTGGAGCATAGTAAATTAAATTGTAGATGCCACTTTGAGTAGTTTCTCAGTGAGGCAGTCCTGTAGCCTTTTGTTACACATATAGAACTATGGTGGTGGGGAAGCATCAGATACTTAATCTTGGATATATACATGCTTAGTTCAATATTGTTCTGTAGCTGATATGCTAAAGAGTCCATATAAGAAATTCACAATATAATCAACTTTCAATATTTATGGGTTCTGTACTCACAGATTCCACTTTTCATGGCTTAAAATATTCCCTTCTTAATTTTGCCTTTTTATATCAGTGACAATATTTTCCTATGTCACTGTATATAATGGGTCTTGAACACCTACAGTTTTGGTTTCCATGGGGGGCTCTGGAATCAAACCTCAGAGGATACCAAGGGCCCACTGTACATATCTTTCATCCTGGTTCCTGTTGCAGCCCGCTATCTTGAATTTTTAATTTTATTTTTTATTTATTATTTATTATTTATTTTTTTCTTCTTAGTTGTCTGAATGTTGTGTGTTAGTTTGTTGTATGTTGTTGTGCAAGAGTGAGATAATTTTAATTTATTTTTATGTGGAGAAGCAGTGGGGTCTCTTGGGAGTTGATGGGGAGGGGGCAGGTGTTAGGAGATTCTAAAGAACATAGGAAGTGATCACATAGGAATTGGGATGGGAGTCCATCATTTACCACATGAGATATTTGAGTTTGATTGTCTTGTTTGTGATGGAGGCGGAATGTGATTGATGGTTTGAGTAGGATTATGAAGTATGATTGATGGTTTGTGAATGTTGAACTGTGGAAGACCTGCTAGCGGGTGTTGAGGAAGTTTATATGTGATAGGAAATAGGAATATTGTGTCAGCTACGTAGGAATTTTTGAAGGAATTTTTGAAGGAATTGAGTGGTTACTATAGGAAAAGGTTTTTGTAGTGATAGGAACAAGTATGGCGGAAACATGAACAGTGATCTCTCCTACCTATGTGAACTCCTGGGGAAATCGCTCAGCCTTGTCCTGCAGCAGATTGAAACTCTGAATATGAAAATTGACTACCTTTTCAAAGGAATTTCCCTAATTGTGAAAAACCCCAGATCAAGTCCATTGACTGGCTCTATAGAGATTATCAATATCCATGCCGAGACCACATTGACAGGCGCAGCTCAGGATTTCATGGTTGCCATGAAGACCATGGGCCCACTTCTGATGACATTTTGAAGCTGGATTTGTTTTGTCTACGAGCATCATTGAGGATTTAGTCACAACGGACGGCTGGGAGAAAAATGAGTTTGAGGGGCAGAGGGTACCTGATGAGTTTAAAAGTGAGGTTTCAGGGGAAGGGGATGGGTTGACTTCCTTTCAAATAGGACAAGGAAGGACGGGACAGGAAAGAACAAACAGTGCTGAGCACGGTGGTGACAATGGTTTAACATCTAAACCCGCTGAACAATTTCTGAATATTCCACACCACTGCTAACACCTGTTACAAACAAACAACCTGGCTGTGGAAGTTTCAGACTTGTTGTGGAACAGAGGAAGGTGGATATCAAAGAGAGCGGTCCAGATCTCTTTATTGCAAATTCTAACTGTATGCAGGTCACGTTGGACCTTGTTTTGGAAGGTGGAACAGTCAGAGTGGAAGAACAAAACATCCTTCCATTGTCATGGTCTGACCATCATCTGATCAGTTAACCGTACCTGCTAACTTCTGCAGAGGTGGTGGACCCATTAAGAGGGTCCGCCCCAGGAGGCTAATGGATCCAGAAGGACTCCTGAGGTCTCTTGGGGATCTTCGTCTCTTGGAGACTGACGATCCTGTTGATGCCCTTGTTGATCGCTATAATTGCGAGATGGCCAAGGCGATTAACACGATTGCTCCCGCATGTCACCTTTCCTTGTGCAGAGCCACACCAACTCCTTGGTTCACCAAGGAGCTGGCTGAGATGAAGTGCTGGAGGAGGGGTCTAGAGAGCATCTGGAGGAAATCTTGGGGCGTATCTGATCAAGCATGGGCTAAAGCCACTATTAGGGCTTACTCCGCGGCTTTGCGAGCAGCCAGGAAAGTATCTTGACTGCTCGCATAGCATCTGCAGCAAATAGACCATCGGAGTTGTTCCGGGTTGTGGGGGAGTGTGATAGATCTACCTTTTAGTCGGCTAGGCCGAAGCCTGCATAGCAGTGTCTGGCATCTTGGTATTCAAGAGAGCAGGAGGAGGAGTCAGGCTGACTCCTGATTGGGTGTAGCAATTGGGGGTGGAGTCAGCTTAGAGAGGGAAAGCAGCTGTCTTGTTTGACAGAAAAGGAGAAGGGTTTAGACTAGAGAGAGAGAAGGGTGGATTTTTTGAGATAGGAAGTTACAGCAGGGAACTGACAGGAGAAGAAGAGTTTTTAGTGAGCCTCTAGGTTTGGGAATAAGGTGAAGACATTAGGCTAGAGTTTTACTACGCTGAGAGGACTAGTAAAAGAGAGCTGTGTCTTATTAAACTCAAGAGAAGTTTAAAGATACCTTATAGCCCAGTGAGGTGAGGCAGACTGGAGTCTGTGCTCTAAGAGAAACTGTGTCTAATAGGAGAACAGTTTGTTAAAGGGACTCACAGCTGTAAAAGCTATTCTGTCAGGGGAACTGTCTGTTCAAGCAACCAAGTTATTACAATCGCATCAAGATTTCTGTACCACTCATTTCCAACGAGTTGTTGTTATTCTAAAGTTATTTATTTATTTATTTATTTATTTATTTATTTGCTATATTTATATACCGCCGTTTCTCAGCCTAGCCGGCGACTCAATGCGGTTTACAACATAATATAACAATCAACAGTATACAGTTAAAAGCATAAAAAACATTAAAAACATAAAAACACAATTCATACGTCAATACCAATCCAGTTCGACTCTTAACTAAAAACGTGATCCAGTTCGTCATCCATGTTGCCAGTCCTTTAGTCAGTTACCATTCGTTGCATTGGGTTAACCAAATGCCTGCTTAAACATCCAGGTCTTCAATCTTCTTCGGAATATCATCAATGAAGGGGCTGATCTTACCTCCAAGGGCAGGGCGTTCCATAGCCGCGGGGCCACCACAGAAAAGGCCCTGTCTCTCGTACCCGCCAGCCGCACCTGTGAAGCAGGCGGGATAGAGAGCAGGGCCTCCCCAGAAGATCTTAGCGTCCTGGCGGGCTGATAGGCCGAGATACGTTCGGATAGGTAAGTTGGGCCAGAACCGTTTAGGGCTTTAAAGGCCAACGCCAGCACTTTGAATTGAGCCCGGTAGCAGATCGGCAGCCAGTGGAGCTGGTGCAGCAGAGGAGTTGTATGCTCCCTGCGCTCCGCTCCCGTTAGTATCATGGCTGCCGAACGTTGGACTAGTTGGAGCTTCCGGGCCGTCTTCAAAGGCAACCCCACGTAGAGAGCGTTGCAGTAGTCCAAACGGGATGTAACCAGAGCGTGGACTACTGTGGCCAAGTCAGACTTCCCAAGGTTCGGGCGCAGTTGGCGCACGAGTTTTAACTGTGCGAATGCTCCCCTGGTCACCGCCGAAACCTGGGGCTCCAGGCTCAGCGATGAGTCCAGGATCACACCCAAACTGCGAACCTGCGTCTTCAGGGGGAGTGCGACCCCATCCAACACAGGCTGTAACCCTATACCCTGTTCGGCCTTGCGACTGACCAGGAGTACCTCTGTCTTGTCTGGATTCAATTTCAATTTGTTCGCCCCCATCCAGACCGTCACAGCGGCCAAGCGGCCAAGTTAAAATAAACTCTTTCTTAGTTAACTTTCAACTGTTGTATGCCTCAATCCATCTGTTCTCTCAGAAACTTATTCAGTCAACTCATTTTTAAAGCCCAGTCGGCTAGGGAGGAAGCCATAGAAGACCAAGAACTCAAACCCACATTACCTATAATACATTCACACCCTTTTGGTTCCTCAGGCCAGTAATTTCTGAGGTGGTGGCGGCAAATACTACCAAGTAATTCGGTCACTTAGGGCAGCCTTTGTTCTACGCTAGCTCTAATTTCGCTATATTGGTGGCAGCTGTGGGATTTGTTTGACCCCCCTGCCCCAGACTGCCTTATAATTTCTTTATAGGGAGCTTCTCCGGCCTCCTGAGGTTGGGGGGCTTCCTGACGACTCGGCAACTCGGTGCAGCGATTTCGTGCACCATTTTGTAGGCAAAGTTGCTCAGATACTCCTTGAGCTGGACTCCGGCTTGAATACAGTGCCAGATGAGGTAACCGAGGCACCTGTCTGTCTGATCTTGTGGGATTCTTTCCAGCTTGTTCTACCTGATGGTGTGGAGGGGGTTCTTGGGACAGTGAGGGTGACCACTTGCGCTCTGGATCCTTGCTCTTCCTGTCTAGTGAAGCTGGCCAGAGAGAGGTTGTTGGAGTGGTTTGTGGCGATAATAAATGCTTTTTTGGGCCAGGGTAAATTCCCGACCTGCCTTAAGCAGGCAGTGGTAAAACCTCTGTTAAAGAAGACCACCCTTAACCCGACTGTATGTAACAACTACAGACCAATCTCCAACCTCCCTTTCTTGGGCAAGTTTCTGGAGTGGGTGGTTGCCTCGCAGCTTCAGAGATTCCTCTATGACACTGATTATCTGGATCGGTCACAGTCTGCCTTTAGGCCTGGGCAGAGTACCGAGACGGCTTTGGTCACCTTGGTGGATGACCTCCGCAGGGAACTGTGACCCTGCTGGTTCTCTTGGATATCTCAGTGGCTTTCGATACCATCAACCATGGTATCCTACTGGGAAGACTCACTGGGATGGGACTCGGGGGCATGGTTTTACTGTGGCTCCGGTCCTTCCTGGAGGGTCGTTCCCAGTTGGTGAAGCTGGGGGACTCCTGCTTGGACCCCTGGCCATTGACCTGTGGGGTCCCTCAAGGTTCTATTCTGTCCCCCATGCTATTTAACATCTACATGAAACCGCTGGGAGAGGTCATCCGGAGTTTTGGAGTGTGGTGCCACCTCTACGCAGATGACACTCAACTCCACTACTCTTTACCACCAGATTCCAAGGAAGCCCATCACATACTGGACCAGTGCCTGACTGCTATGGTGACCTTGATGAGGAAGAACAAGATGAGGATCAATCCTGACAAGACAGAGGTCCTCCAGGACAGTCGCTCAGCTGATCGGGGTATTGGGTGGCAACCTGTGTTGGATGGGGTTGCACTCCCCCTGAAATCACAGGTGCACAGTTTGGGGGTCCTCCTGGACTCAGCGCTGACACTCGATGTGCAGGTGTCGGCAGTGGCCAGGAGGGCCTTCGCACAACTAAAACTCGTGCACCAACTGCGACCTTATCTTGTGAAGTCTGACTTGACCATGGTGGTCCATGCCTTAGTTACCTCTAGACTGGATTACTGTAATGCTCTCTATGTGGGGCCACCCTTGAAGACAGCCCAGAAACTACAACTTGTTCAATGTTCGGCAGCCAGATTAATAACTGGGGCAACCTACAGGGAGCAGTCGATCCCCCTGTTTAAGGAGCTCCACTGGCTGCCATTTGTTTTCCGGTCCCAATTCAAGGTGCAGGTTATCACCTACAAAGCCCTAAACGGTTTGGGACCCGCCTACCTTTGTGACCGTATCTCCCGCCATGAGCCATCTCAGGCCCTCCGATCCTCCAGGGAGGCCCTTTTCTCGCCCCTGCTAGTCTCTCAAGCTCACCTAGTGAATACAAGGGAGAGAGCCTTTTCCGCTGTGGCTTCCCAGCTCTGGAACTCACTGCCTGGAGAAATTAGGAAAGCCCCTTCCCTAGAGGTCTTCAAAAAGAACCTTAAAACCTGGCTCTTCCGCTGTGCCTTTGATGAGTAGGTATATAATCCCACATGATTGCTCTGCCTCAAAGTTCTGTCATTGGAGTATACGTCCCCCCTCATGGGAAAGCTTGCTTCCACAACTCCCGTTAAAATAAGCCCTCCTCCATAAATTACCTGCTTCCCTCTTTTATCTCGGCTGACTTTTTAATTAGTTTTAATCAGTTAGTCCTTTTGATTACTACATGTTGCCCACCCATTATTATTGTGCCTCTGCATATTCTTTATTTTTCATATTGTTATGTATTCATGTGTTTTATATAACTATGATATTGTTTATTGTTCGCATTTTCGGTTTGTAATTGTCATTTGGGCTTGGCCTCATGTAAGCCGCTCCAAGTCCCCATTGGGGAGATGATGGTGGGGTAACAAATAAAGATTATTATTATTATTATTATTATTATTATTATCTCATCATATGTCACTTTTCATAGGTCAACAACTTTAACAAATGTGCAGTGAGTTATCCGTCACTATCAAAAAGAATTAGAATTATGTGGCTGACATATCTTACCCTAATGCTTCATTCTTCCTTCAAAAAGAATGAAGAGAATATCTGCCTTCTTTCCAATACACCACTATCTCATGTGTTCAGTTTAGAAGTACATTTAAATATGTGTTCTACTTAGAAACATTAAAAAATGAATGATAATAGGAAAGCAACATTTCTTGGATCGTTCTTCATATTGATAAGATATACAAATGGGAACAAGCAAGTGACAAGCCTACATGTGGCAGTTTTTTGTAGGAGAAGAGCACCCGTATGAAGATGCCTCACTTTGCTATTAGAAAACCTTCTGAACTTTTAATGGAATTGAACTTTGTGATGTTATCCATGATGCTGAACACAATCTCCTCATAAGCTCAGCTCCTTGGAAAGTTTGTTTAAAGTAAAGCATCCAAAGCAGCTTCATTGGTCCATTAATATCAGTGCCACAAGTGTTACTGGGTGCGTTTGGATATTAATTTTAAATGAGATTCCTGAGGTGTTGAACCCACTTGGGGACCATGGACAGTTCCTTAAATGTTCATATTAATTCATTGCTCCACTGACATGAGAGCCACAATCTGTCAACTTACCCCAGTGACAAGAGCACAGAACAAATGATAATATGTGAGAAGTGGTCATTATGCATATGCTGACATACTTGTAGAGATTTCTCCATGCAAATAATGAGGCAATAACCAAACTTGTGTACTACATCTCTAGGTATATATTGCTGCAAATATAGGGCATCTTTTCACATAGACCAAACAGAGTTAGCCTGAGAGTGTTCACATAAAAACCCCTAATATGGAGAAACAAAAGGAAATCACCACCATGGCAGCTGTATCTACCCCTTAGGGATGTGAAAATTGCAAATTCTCAATTTTCTTGTTTTTCTCTAAATCCAACATGCATTTTCTTTCTCTCCTTATTTTATATAGGGTTGCAAAATATGGGCTTTTTCCTTTCCACATCACTGTTACATAATTCTTTCCAAATATTTTCATTTATTAATTAATAAATTTATTAATAAATTTTCCCATTGACTAAAGAAGGTATTTAGAACCTTTTGCCTTCAGTTGTTCAAATTTGTTTTTGTTTGGCCATTTTAAAATATGCACCATGTTTTGTGTGTGCTTTATTTCTTCACAACAACCCATATGCTTCACAAATGTGAAAATTCCCAAGACGAAGTGCATTTATTCTGGCAATAGGAAGGTGCAAAAAGTTTCCTTTAAGAGTGTTGTGAATCCAATGGGATTCTGAGAACATTTGTCCTAGCAAAACCCCAAGTGCACCAAATGAGGACTTTTGTCTTCATGAATAGTTACTGCATGCTTGTTGGTAGCAACAAAAGATAAATAAGCAATCCAACAGGGGAGACAGACACTGAAGTGTAGCACAATTTCTTTCATTCCTCCCTTCGACTTCAGGGCAGAAATATCACTTGTAAAATGTCTCTGTGTGTGTGTAGAGAGAGAGAGAGATTGATAAAAAGAGAGGGATGGGGTGGGGAGGAAGGTTAGAGTCCTTTCTGTGATGTAGATTTACATTTCAGTCCTGCTAATAAATAGCCTAGTGAAACAGCGGACTGCTCCCCTATTGCAGGTGTGGGAGTTATTTACTTTCTAATCTTTTCCCTTTTAGCCCTGGCTGGACAAGAATGAAAATCCTTGGCACTAAGTATTAGGAGAGATGGCAACCACGCAGGAACCAATTTACAGGGTTTCACTTGGCTAGTTTTCTTC
The DNA here is from genome assembly GCF_037176765.1 of Anolis sagrei. Lineage (NCBI taxonomy): Eukaryota > Metazoa > Chordata > Lepidosauria > Squamata > Anolidae > Anolis > Anolis sagrei. The sequence continues at coordinate 274,761,517 of NC_090021.1, forward strand.
ATTTGACTCCTATTAGCTTTGATAATGTATCCCCATCATTAGTCAGCCAGAAAAAGGAAAAAGCAAAGCCTTTGCAATACTCAGGTGTTTTTGTGTGCATACACGCATATATGGATGTGTACCTGGAAGCTCCCAGATTCTCCACCGGGGGGGGAGGGGAGGGGGGGAGGGAGAGAAAGGGATTGGAAAAAGTTTAGTCCTTCAATCATCCTTTTCTCTGTAATAATGTAACCAAGTCATGGAGCCTGACTGGGATAATATTCTACACTTTCTCAAGAAATCTCAAATAATCCTTGTAGTGGCTTATCTAAATTCAAACAGACCAAAAGATAGAGACTCGTAGCACCTTGGGGTCAGTTTCATATTCCTAGTCTTAGCAGACAGTCATGACACATAACAGTTAAACAGATATAAAGCATATATAGGCTTTTAAGATAGGAAATGCATGCAGTGAGCAGTCCTATTTCTTGATGAGAGAATGCAGCAAAGTCATGGGGTCCTTTGACTCTATAGCACCATGATTCCACTTTAATTGCTATGGTTCCAGCCAATGAAATCCTAGGATTTGCAGTTTAAGGTCGGGTTTTTAGAATTCCTGGAGAGAGAATTGTAATGCTCCACCAAAGGATGGAGCAAGGTAGAGGGAGAAAGAAAGCAAAGCATTGCAATAAATACTACTAATGATTGTTGCATCAGTACAACATATGCAGATAAACTTGCCAAATTTCTGTCATATACACAGTTAATAGAGATAAAGAGGGACCTCTTTTTCTTTGCTGTGGGTCATTCTACATTCAAAATGCTGTATTTTTCTGACAACCTTTGTCATGATGACTACTATGTGGTATAAATATCATACCAAACTTTTGAGTGGACTGCATATGGCCTAGCAGGCTTCATAATATCAATGATAGGGCAAAAATGGATGCCACTGTGAAGAGGAAAGGAAAGTTTCTGTTTGAAACAAGGGCTTTTCAGTTTGAATCTCTTCCAAGTCCCTACCTCAATCCAAATGCAAAATGTTCCATGAAATATTTTGACTTTTTTTTTACTTTAGGCAGGAGAACAAAACAACACCCCAGTGCCCTGGTTAAGCATATTTTGGCTAAGCTGACGTTGTGGATCCATCAAACACTGGCTTCAATGAGTGGGGTTTTTTTCACAACTCTTTAATTTGCTCACTTTTCTCACCTGCTGAAGTAAGAAGGATTCCAGATGTGCAAACTAGGGGGGGATTAAAAGTGGAAAAAAAGAAAGGAAAAATCACTCTGGTTTTCTAGGCAGTTACAGCTGCAAAAAGCTGATGTCTGGGTGGCAACCTTGTTCTGATCAGTCACATGCAGTTTTCCAATGGAGTGCTCTGCTTGTTCTTCTGCGGTTAATCTCCCATGCGCTATTCATCCCATACAGTGTACAACATGTTCTGCTCCATTGCATATTTGGCCCAAGGTAACAAAAGTAAATACAGATTCTCTCTTTAATTAAAGCCCCTCAAATTTATGCATTAGGCAAATATCATATTTTCCCTTGTGGAGCTTTAGGACATCTGGCAGACTTAAGCAAGCTTCTGGTTCCATCCATCCCATCAGAATTACCTGTTACTAACAAAGGGAACTTACATAGCCCAAAGGCTCTCAGGTAATCTAACAGGCCAGAAAACTCCATTTGTCCTTCCCTCTTCCCCGCCACACACACACATACAAGGCAGGAAGAGAGGAGGTAAGGGAAGGAAGGAAACTGATAATTATGCTGATCATAAGTTATGTGTTTGGGTGAACAAAGTATTACATAAAAGCCAAGCTCATGTCTGTAAACTGCTTCTCAAGGTAGGAGTAAAGAAAGGTTCCAATTCTGATGACAGCAAGCGAAACTTGGAAAAGTTGCCTGAAGACTAGAATCATGTTGCTATATTGCATCAGGTATGTGGGTGCAGCAGATGTGAAGAAAGGGGGAAAATAGGCCAGTCAAAATCAGAATATTTGTGGGGGGTTTGCCCAGGTTGTGGTGGAGGCTCCTTTTTTGGAGGCTTTTAAACAGAGGCTGTCAGAGCTGCTTTGATTGCAATTTTCCTGCTTCTTGGCAGGGGCTTGGACTGGATGATCCATGAGGTCTCTTCCAACTCTATGATTCTGACTGTCCTCTTTCTCAAAAGCATATTGCATTGATAGAATTCCAGATTTTTACTACAATTTCTCAAATACATTGATCAGGCTTACTGCTAAATGCTGATAGTTGCAATCCAAAATAAAAATATTATTTTAATGGCCTGTAAATAAGTATTCGGTGGATGTTACCAGATTCAGCGTTGCATCAGTAGGCACAACAGAACTGCTTTCTTACAGAGGGTAGGAAAACAACATACTGAGCATTTACAGTGACCATGATATGCTGAATTGTGCTTAGAGGGAGAAATGAAAAAGCAAGGACAATGGACTGGCACATCTTGGAAACAAGCATTCAAGAAGCTTCTAGAATCCTGAACAGAATATGTATGATCACAGTCTAAACATTTCTAGTAATGAGAAGACCATTTTTCCAATTTAAACTTTCTATAACTGTATCCATTTTAAAGATTGCAATTTACTTCATCCTTTCAAGGTCACCCCAACAAGAAAGAATGTGTCCCACGTGGAAAAGATTGTTAGATTCATTTCCCTTGGCGCTGCTTGTTTATAACCCAACACCTAAAGCCAAGTGCGAGACAAGCTTGCAGGGAGTTTTTGATGTCTTCAGAGATCAAAGGCCAAAACCTGCTTCAAAAAATATACTACATTGTGAAGTTCAAGCTTGAAAGGGTTATGAGCAGGAAAAGCAGAGGACGTTCACAGCTTTGGTCTCCGTCTCCCAGTGAGTAATCAGTAATAGTATCGTGCTGCTTTTATGATGCAGTAAAGGGCACTTTAAGGTCTAGTGGAAAGTGCTTTGAATATTTTATTGATTTTTATTTCTTTTCCACGAATATGAAATTACCACCTTAGAGCTCTTGAGCCAATTGCAAGTGGTATCTGGTCTTAAATATTTATTTCCTTTTGTATCTTTCCAGTCCTACATCATCTTTAAAGCCATTTCAAACAGACAGCTATTAAAACTGAGCAGGGAGGCAGAAGAGAAATGGTTACATTTGCAAATGTGCTCTGCAGTTAGATTTGTCAGCCTTACCATATTTCCAAGACCTTCCGTTTTGGAGGCTATAAGGGACTTCCTGGTTCCTCCTAAAAATAACAAAAACATAGATGCTGTTGTTGCTGTTGCTCCTGCTGCTATTGCATCTTGGGGTAATAAAATATTCAAAAGGTCTGTTGAGCCATTTCTTCTCAGATTGACAGCTCTTTAGCCCTGAACATGTAACCATGGAGGTAGTAAATATATTGTAGTAAATATATTGGACTGTCACCTTGTCAAGATGAGGGGGCTTACATGTTCCAATGAACCTGTGGGTACAACGACTGGAGTCGTGCACTCCCAGGAGTGGCCGCAGGGGAGATTCCAGACCAAGCACAGTCCGAAGACCCAAATACTTCAATGGTGGAGCAGGCGGAGGATAACATGGTTCATGTTACAACGGCTGTGAAGGCGGAAGAAGGCTGCAACAGATTGAGAAGCCACGGTCATTGTGTTAAACTACACCACCAGTGGAACCTCACTCTGTGAAGACTGTGTGTTGATCAGTTGTGCACTGACCTCCACACATTAAAAAAAACTCACACAGGTATCTTGCAAAAGAAAATAAAAACAAACCAACAAAAGTCCCATGGTGATCAGCGAGTGGCAACGGGGGCAGGACTGTGAAATCTGGAAGCCCCTAGTCACAGACTGGTACATGGGTCGTGGGTACTGACTCAGTCCTTCTACCTCAAGGTCTGAGGCAGTTGAGTAGTTCGGCAGCTGTATCCATGACTGAGCAGCTCTTTTTAGGACTCACTCTGCTCACCCCACACAAGGAAGGGGCTAGAAAAGGTCCCCTAAACATAGTCTGCCTCTCTTATCCCTGACTGGACTGCCGCGTCCAGTGGGGTCACCACCCTGCGGCCAAAAAAGAAAAATGAACTTCGGTACATGGAACGTACGGACACTGATAAACAACAGTGACAGTGAACGCCCCGAACGCAGAACTGCCATCATTGCAAGGGAGCTGGGATGCTTTAACATCGACATAGCAGCCCTTCAGGAGACCCGGAGAGCAGGAGAGGGACAGCTGAAGGAAGAAAAAGGAGGCTACACCTTCTTCTGGAAGGGACTGCCCGAAGAAGACCAAAGAATGCACGGAGTTGACTTTTGCTATCAGAAATGATCTGGTGAAACATCTGACAGAAGCACCTACTGGCATCAACGAATGACTCTCAACCCTCCAAAACCAACAGGCAACCATCATAAGTGCCTATGCACCAACACTAGATGCTGATGAAGACATCAAGGAAAAATTTTACTGTCAGCTGGACATTGTCCTATCGGAGATACCTAAGGAGGACAAAATCATCCTCCTGGGGGACTTTAATGCAAGAGTCGGGCGAGACTTCGACCTGTGGCCAGGGACCATAAGAAAATACGGGGTTGGAAACAGCAACTCGAATGGCATCCTGCTTCTCACCAAATGTGTGGAACAGCAACCTTGTCATCACCAACATGCTCTTCTGCCAGAAAAACAAGCTCAAGACATCATGGAAGCACCCCCGGTCAAAGCATTGGCACTTCAGACTACGTAATCACACGTGCCAGAGACCGCCATGACGTACTCCTCACAAGAGCCATGATAGGTGCTGACGACTGCTGGACAGACCACAGGCTAATCTGATCCATGATGGCTATCAAGATTGCCCCCAAGCACAGACTCCAAGGAAGAAAGACAAGGTGCAAAATGAACACCCAAGCTCTTCAGGAGCCCTCCAGATGAGCCCTTCTCCAAACAACACTCAAGGACCATCTACCCACAGAACACCTCAAAAATGTTGAGAAACATTGGAACAAACTGAAGACCTCTATCATCCAAGCCTGCGAAGAAACTATTGGATATCAAACCAAGAAACATTTGACGAAAATGATGAGATTCAACAGCTAATTGACAAGAAAAGGAAATCCTTCCAAACATGGCAGAGAGACATCAACTGTGCTGCTAAGAAAAAGATCTACACCAGTGCAAAAGCTGAGGTCCAAAGAAGGACAAGAGAACTCAAGAACAACTGGTGGACAAAGAAGGCTGAAGAAATCCAACACCTGGCAGATACCCATGATGCTCAAGGATTTTTCAAAGCCACAAAGGTCATCTATGGACCAAGAAACCATGGCATACAGCCTCTCTAAATATATAATCAAGAACCCTCTGTAACCCAGAAACCTGATCTCTTCCATCAAGCTTATATCTCTCTCCTTCATGTTCTCTTTATCATGCTATTTCCTTGAATTATATGCAGTTAGGATTCCATTTTTTTCCAGTATAGAAAAGTTGGGCATCAGCGCCCAAAAACTGATGTTAAATGGCTGGAATGGGGTTGGACTGGATGGCCCTTGTGATCTTTTCCAACTATGATTCATTCATAAGTCCATTGGAGTATGTTGTTATTTTTCCAGTTATATCTCACCCAATCATCTTCAATACCTTCTAAGCAGGCATGTAGCCGGGGGGGGGGGGGGGGGGGGGCTTGAGGGGCTTCAGCCCCCCCCCCCCCAAATTCTCATGGTGGTTCGCGAAAAGACCTTACTGGTGCATTATTTAAACTGTTATGTTTATTCATATCATGATCTGATCACCATAATCAATATATCCCATATGCATGGGGGTATTGGGGTAATGATACAAAAGGTTTGCTAGGCTAGACCCTCTTTCACTCAGACTCAGCCCTCCCCCCCCCCGAAACTCAGCCCCCCTGAACCCCCCCTGAAAAAAATTCACACCCCCCCCCCCCAAAATGAAATCCTGGCTACAGGCCTGCCTCTAAGCCAGCATTCATCAAACTGTGACTCTCCAGCTGTTTTGGTCTCCAACTCCCAGAAGCCCTAGCCATCTTGTTCAATCAGAATGGCCTAAATGATGCAAAAGGATAAGGAGTTGAACTGGAAGACACTAATTATTATATTTTAATTGATTTTATATGGTTTGTATTGTGTGTTTTAACTGTTTTAATTGGTGAATGTGTGTTGTAGCATCTAATTTGTTGCCGGTCTGTACGCCACCCTGAGTCACCTTCAGGCTGAGAAGGGCGGGGTAGAAATAAATAAATAAATAAATAAATAAATAAATAAATAAATAAATTGAATGGCTACCAACTCAGAATTTTCACCCCAAGATGGTCAAAACTGAAAGAGGATAAGCCTCAATCTGCCTGTAAACCTCTCTAATGCTATATGAGCAATAATTAAACATAGCATCAAGAGCTGTTAGTGAGTAAATTTTCTCTCTCCAAATGCCACTTTGGCCATCATCTCACTAGATTAGTCCTAGGAACATTTTTTTATTAGCCTTCCACCCCATCGCACCCCTAAATTTGCAAAAAGAAGGTTAACCATGCTGACTCACTTCACATAATAAATGTAAAGATGCAAGGTTATCTCTGTGGAATAGTTTGAAGGTGATCATTGTCTCAAAATGTATGTGATCTCATCTCAACATTTTGGAAGTAAAAGAGAGGCACACACAAATATAAAGCAGTTGCTTCCTATCAGGGGTGGAAGGGGCTGTCCTATTACTGGGTAGCAGAAAACTGCTGTGAGACATAGCTGAGAGCAATTTCCTAGCCTACCAACATTACCACACTATTTTTGCAGTGTACGGAGTTCAATAGTCTATCAAAACCAATGGAAGTGTTGAGGAATGAAAGCCAACTTCATTTTCTCCTGTCCATGATGTTTTGTAACTCCCCACTTGGTGGGGTTCCAAAATTACCCCCTAACAACAGCAAGGGAAGGATCATATCAAACTGTCTTTATGTACTTAATTCCACAACGCACTGCATCCTCTGTTCTCTAGTAAGGGGAACAACATGGGGCTATTTGAAGAATTCAGTGGTAAAAGTGCTGTGACCACCACAAGATTTTCATTGAAGAACTAGTGGGGGTATTTTTCTATCCTATGCAGAAATACAAAATGAAGTACCTAGAAGAGGCCCAGGATGTAATGATCAGTATAAGGATGCAATAAGCACCCTTATGTCCATCAGATACAAGGTTTTAATTGTATTGTAGTTCTGCCTGAGTAATGTAGACAATATTACTTTTAATAGAGCCTGTGTTTAATTGTATTAAACACAATTATATTGTAGTTCTGCCTGAGTAACACAGACAATAGAATTCATTATTACATTTAACAGAAAATGTATTTAATTTTCTAGTAAGTAATCTCATTGAAATTGAAATGGGCTACTGATTTTTTCTCTTCCACAAAACAAATTATATTTGGTTGTAATGTTTTTGCCAAAGAAAACTGTCCCTATTCAATTAAGTCCATTCACTTTTAAAAGAAAGAACTGAAATGGGGAAAACTCATGAATTTCATTTTTAAAGGAATGGTACTCCCGTAGTCTCAGCATTGCAAATGGTTAATTAATCTATTTCTGAAGATAAGGTCTAGTGAAAACGCAAACATGGATAACTATACAGAATAGAGTTAGGTGTGCACACATGCAATATTACATTCATTGTTTGTTTCCACAGTAGTGTCATTTAACCTAGCAATGTTACTTCTTTGTTGTAATTAGCTGGAAGTGGTATTAAATCAGAGATTTGTCACAGTCATATGTCCTAGAGTTAATGTATGTATGAGTATACAATTAACTCACTTCACAATTAACAGGATATTTCTGATTATAGAGCTCCCCCAGTGGTACAGTGTGTCAAAGTGCTGAGCCACTGAACTTGCTGACCAAAAGGTTGCAGGTTTGAATCTGGGGAGCATCGTCAGCTCCCCAGATTGTTAGCCCCAGCTTCTGCCAACCTAGCAGTTCGAAAACATGCAAATGTGAGTAGATAAATAGGTACCGTTTCAGCAAGAAAGTAACAGCGCTCCATGCAGTCATAATGGCCACATGACTTTGGAGGCATCTATGGACAATGCCGGCTCTTTGGCTTGGAAATGGAGATGAGCACCAACCCCCAGAGTCAGACATGACTGGACTTAATGTCATGGGACAACCTTTACCTTTACCTTCTGATTGGAGATGTGGCCAATACATTGATTCCTGTTTATTGCAACTGGAAAATTAATAATGAATTGTCTAAATGCATTATCTGTTTGATTCAATCTTGAAGGAAGCAATGAATAATTTTAGTAATTATTTTCCTGCTTTAGGAATGTCTGAGGGGAAGGGAAGGTGGTGAATGTTAGTCCCATTACCTACATCCTTTCTTGGGAAAGAAAAAGGTTCAAACCTCCAAGTTAATGAGGAAACTCTGGAGGAAGATTCTAAACACAATCAGAGAAATCCTCTGTAATCACAAACTCTTCATGCCCAGGGATTCCAGTTGCAGTGGGACTTCTCTAAGCATGTTGATTTGAAAGCACTTTATGCGTACGCAAAGCTTCTGAGCAGAAGCAGTGGAATATACATGAAAGAAAACCTGAGGAGCCAGAGCCAATGAACAAAATCCCCAGCTTTCTATTCATTTCATGCATTCGCATAAAATGGCTTTGTCAGTGCTATCTCAAATCCAAGCAGTGTGGGATGTGAGACCTCAACCACCAAGACATATTTTCCCAAGATAGTCATTTTGCATCCTCAAACGGAATTGTGAGCAATTTTAACTATGCCTGTAAAACATTTAAAACTGAATACTTCAGAAAATATTAAATGTTTAATTTGGCAGAAGGAGAAGAAGAATTAAAAAATAAACATCCAGCAGGACCCAGCAATTTTAGCAGGACACAGTTTCTATTTATTCCTTCCTTTTTTCTTCTTCAGACTGGTTAATATAAAATAACTGACATTTATTTGGCCCTTTTGCTGATTTTTCTCTGTTGTATCTATGTTTGCCATGGCAATGGCTTGTGGCAGATCTTTTTCTTTAGATTGTTGAGTTTTATGCTCCATGCTGTTTCCGCAGTGCATTCTCGGCTCAAAAATGAATGCTTACTTAGACACACAATATAATATATATTACTAGAGAACCCCTGTATGTTTAAGTCAGGCAGATAGATAAAAATAAATAAATGCACTCTGTAATCAGCATCCTACCAAGTGAAATTAATTCCCATGTTGTGACAAATAACGTAGGAAACTAATTGCGTTAATATAAACACACACACTGTAGTTACTCCCTGCTGATTTCTACAGCATTATGGGGGCCTTAGTATGTTGAGTTATTTAGTTTTTCAACTAAAATCTTCTAGTACACTCCCTTGAACTACAGTTCTAGAGCTCTGTAGCAGATAATTGTAACTACTTTGTCAAACTACAAATTGCAGGAATCCACAGGATGAACCATGACAATTCAAGTGGTACCAAACTGCTATAATAGTGCATTTCACATACACTTTCAGAAAATGGTTCAGTGGATTGATCTGAACTTTGCAGTGTAGGAGAGGTAAATTTGAGGACACTCTGTAATGATCCTGAGGCAGAAAGAAAATGAAATGGATTTTTCTGGTGTGTTTCAAGTTTGATGAGTCACTTCCAGAAGTTTGAATGACATTGTCTAGGTCCCATCCCTGTCCCCACTTCCCACAGGGGACTACTGGATGCAGATGGGCTGAACCTCATGCAGTCCGAGAAAACAATATTTGGTAGTAGCATGGTAAATCTAAAGAAGGCTTTGAACAAAATCCTTGAATGATTGGAGATGATACCTTAAACATTATCTCGAAGACAAGCTCTAGCTACAAGGATGTGAATTCTAAAGGCGAAGCTGAGGAAAAGAATGTTATCCATAATAAAAATGACAAAAATGGTATGTTAGAAGCATTCAGATTTCTATACACCAGATATTAGAGTTTGGAAAAGAAACAGGATGACTTTCAAGTCCTAGTGGAGGAGGTTAAACAGCACCGGGACTGTGGCACAGTTGGCTGGGAGTCAGCTGCATTAAGATTACTACTGACTGAAAGGTCATGAGTTCGAAGCCAGTCTGGGTCAGAGTGAGCATCTGACCAATTTGTGTAGCTTGCTGTCAAACCTTTACCGCCCAAAAGACAGTTGCATCTGTCAAGTAGGAAATTTAGGTATCGCCTACACAAGAAGCCTAATTTAATTAATTTATGATACCATAAAAATATCCAGCAAGCCTGCAAAGAATGAGGAAGTACTTCATCAGTGTCACAAATGGACAGTGAAGCAACAGCTTCCCTGGTGGCCAGAATACCCTCATGAAAAGTTGGAATGTTAAATTGCCTCTGTGTCTGTCTATATATTTTGTGTGTCTATGGCATTGAATGTTTGCCATGTATATGTACATTGTAATCCGTCCTGAATCCCTTGCGGGGTGAGAAGGGTGGTACAAATACTGTAAGTAAGTAAATAAATAAATAAATAAATAAATAAATAAAATATGGCTTTGCCAACCAACCCACAAAATTACAAGACCACACAACAATATGGGATTAACTATGGGCAACTTTTATTAATGTTACCTAGTTAACCTTTTGTGACCTGCAAAATCTTTCTAAAGGGGCATGAACTTGATGTGAGGTAAGCCAAGGCAATGGCCATCTAGGACCTATTCCTGATCTAACCTGAGTGAAACGCCTGGGTCCTTGGATATAATAAACTGTTTCCAGGATGATCACCCAGGGTGACCACTCCCATTTCCAAGGTTATTTCCATTCACCCTCATCTCAGTTATTTAAACACAAGTAAGGGTTTCTCTTCCTGACCTACATCACAAAGGGGTGCCTTAGGTGTACACCAAAATGTAAACTCATTGCTGTTTTCCACATGATGGCCTATTCAAACCCACAGTCCCAATTTGCCCTTTTTAAAACAGCATAGGGCAGGTGAAAAAAAACTCTGTTGCAGTCCACCAAACCAAGAAGAGGTAATTAAAATCATAGAATCATAGAGTTGGAAGAGATCGCATGGGTCATCTAGTCCAACTCCCTGCCATGCAGAAAAGCACAATCATAGTACCCCCAGCTTTCAGAGCTATCCAGCTCTGTTTAAAAGCTTCCAAAGAAGGAGCTTCCACCACACTCAGAGTCAGAGAGTTCCACGGCTGAATAGCTCTTACAATCAGGAAGTTCTTCCTAATGTTCAGGTGGAATCTCCTTTCCTGTAATTTGAACCCATTGCTCCAAGTCCTAATTTCCAGAGCAGCAGAAAACAAGCCTGCTCTCTGTTCCTTAAGACATCCTTTGACATATTTATACTTGGCTGTCATGTCTTCTCTCAGCCTTATCTTCTGCAGGCTATGTATGTCCATTTCTTTAAGACAATCTTCATAGGGCATGGTCTCCAAGCCCTTGATCATTTTAGTTGCCCCTCTCTGGACACCTTCCAGCTTGTCAATATCTCTTTTGAACTGTGGTGCCTGGAATTGGACACAGTATTTCAGGTCAGGTCTAACCAAAGCAGAGGAAAGAGGCACCATGACTTGGCTCACTCTAGATAACTATATTCCTTTTGATGCAGCCCAAAATCCCATTGTTGTTGTTTTTTTTTTTAGCTGCTGCATCACATTGTTGGCTCAGTTAATTTTTTTTCAGAAGCAGATCACAAAAGTCTATGAGATGGAAGAATTAGTCTTTCTGAAAGATTTCAAATACTCCGATATCTGTTTGGAGAAAAACTCTGCTAAGAATAGGCTGTCCAACCAAATTCTTGATGTGCCTTAGAGATAATTTTCTATTTTAAAACCTATAGGAAGGAAATTGGTAATATTGGGTTATTTTCATTATTATTACCATAACTGCAATTACCCTGAAACCCACCTTAAAAGTCAGGGGTTTGTGCTGGATGACATGACCAGCCTCCTCCTGCCAGTAAGTGATGCTATGATGAAGATCTGCAAGAGGTCCCCGATGTCGTTCCTTACAGAACCTAGCCAGCAATGCAGACCATTCACAAAATTCATTTCGGATTTAGTTTTATTGCCCAGACTTCTATAGTCAAGAAAAAAGTGGCTAATGGTGTTTCCAATCAAAACCCCAGCTTTTCCTATGTAGTACCCCACCCCTTCTTGCCCGTTCTTGTTCCCCCTCTCTCTCACACACATAAACACACACCTATCTGTTATCACAATTTCCCACAAGAAAAAATAGTCAATCCAGATGCCAGCACAGTGTTCCACTGGTGCCTTCTACTGCCCTAAAGATGTCACAGAGATTTATGATAAACAGCACAAATGGGCTCCTGACACCCACAAAGCTCCCTGCTTCGGCTCCTACAGCATGATTTGCTGACTGGAAATCTGTCAGGACATCACTTGGCAACAGCACAGAGTTCCACTGGATAGGACGGGTCAGATGTGGAAATAGAGTGAGTGTGGTAGTAAGGTAGTGGTTTGAGTGTTGGACTAAGACTCTGAACACCTTGGTTTGATTTCCCATTCATCCATGAAAACCTACTGGGTGACCTTGGGCAAGTCATACTCTCTTTGCTGCAGAAAATCCTGTTATAGGTTTGCCTTAGGATTGCCATAAGCGCATAAACATTGAGGAAGCATGCTCAATGAGGATCTCAGTCTGTGGGCCTCATCTTAAAGGCCAGGCATCTAGGAGAAAAGAGGGAGGGGCACAGGATGAACCTGTTGCCCCATATGCAGCTCCCTGTTATCAACACTTTTCCTACCACATGGGGAAAATGTTGTCCTCCTGGTCCCCATGCTGGAGCCAGCACAACATGGAAAGCCTCTCATGTTGGAGGTAAAGTACTGTCAATGCTTTCATCCCAGTTGGGGTGGGGTCTCTGTCAAAAGTCACAAGACTGGACTTCATCCATTAGGCAGGGTGAAAACATCCTAGGATGCTAAATTAACCTCTTCTGATGAGGCCACAAATCAAAGCATTCAAAATCATAATAAAAACAATGCAGAAAGCACAATCTATTTCAAGATCTTCCCACACAGCCACTAAATCACTAAATATGTCTTCAAATTTTAAAAAGTCTTGACCTGAAAGAGAGGAGGGAGGAGGCCAACTTGATGTTACATAGCATAGGGTTTCATAGTCTGAGAACAGCTACTGAAAAAGATCTCTCCTGCACCCTTATGAATTGTGCCTAAGAAAGTGGTGGGACCAAAAGAAAACCTATATTAATGTAATCAGAATGCATGGCAGCAACTTGATAGTACAACTTGTTCCATCTGAAAAAAGTGGCAACTTTCCCAAACACCATTTCTAAAGATCCTCCTACGGGGTATATTTCTTTGCTCTCTTGGCTTGACATTCCTTCCAGCAGCTGCCATTTAAAACAGTTTAAACTTCTGCATGATAAAAGAGCCTGGAGAAACCTTTTAAGTTTTCAAAAGAACCACTTTGCCCAATGTCCTTGTCCAGGACATATCTGCTCAATGCTAACGGTGTTTGTTCTTCTACTGCCACATTTCTGCTGGTGCTGCAATTGTATTAGCATAGTTTGTGAAGCGCTTCAAAATCTTTCAGGATGAAAGGCTCTATATAAATGTAAAATATTATTAGATAAGTAAGTTAAACAGTAAACACTTTATTGATTCAATGCCTCACAAAATCTTAGAACAATTATGGCAAATAGGTTTGGAGCTAAGACCCATCACAGGAATCAAGATCTGGCTGCAGGCTTGTAAACAAAGGATAATGATAAATGGCAGCTTATATAGATATTCAGGAAGGCTTGCCAGCAATACTACCATCAGTACTAACCATAGGAAAAATCACAACACTCACAGTGGGTAGGATTGCTGAACTGCAGAACAAGAAGAGAGCTGGGAGGTAAAGCATACTACAAAGGGGTGAATCTTTTCTTCAATAAGTTACGTTTTTCATGCACCATTATTAAAGTCAGAGAAGCCCCGTCTTGACATCAACCTAGCTAGAGGCTGGCGAAGTCATAGGTTGCCTGATGTCAAGCCCTGAGCTTGGTTTTCCTGCTTTTGTGTATCATCTCCAAGGATACAAATTCTACAGCTTTGGTCACTTCAGCTGAAGCAAGAGAAAAGGAATGTGTGCAAATTTTCTGCTCAGCTAGGAGAGCAGCATTTTGCTACAGTTTGCAAGGCTTAATTGATTCATTGTTGCAACTTGCAAAGACTCTCCAGTTGATCTGTACATTTACTAAGGACCTCATGTTTTCCCTTTTCCCCATCCTAGGACACTTCCAGGATGCCTGCCAGAGTACATCATATGATGCCAGGCTACTTCCAGTCATGCTCCATCCTGGAAATGTCCTAAGACCGAGCCCAGAGAATACAGGAGACTCATTCCATCTTGATCTGGAAACAGCTCCTTTAATGAAGGACTTTATTTCATGAAGCTACTATCCTCTGGCATTCCCATCACCTGGGATAGTGACTGCTCACCAGCATTGCCACGTTTTCTTCACACTTCTGCTGGTGTCATGCAGCTACAATGCCTTGGTAGTGCAAGGCCACACTTCTGGGCAGGCAGGGTAACTCTGCCCCCCTGCTTTACCACTCCCTCCACCTTTTAAATATACTTCACAATAATGTAAAGTATAATAGTGTTAAAAAATAAATCCTTTTTTTCAGAAACGGGAGAGGACATTCTTGCCTCCTGAAGTGACCAGTATGCCACCAGAGAAGCAACCAGACCTCTTCAGACTACATAAGTTCCAGGACTGTGGCATGATCTATTAATGGGTTTTGCTTATCAATAACAGTGACAGCTTCATTGCAGGGCAATGGGTTTTGCAAGATGTTGTGCAAATGGAACTGTTACCAAATGCAAAGGTCCTGCTTCTGTTCTGGTTTCCATCTTCATGCAATAAAGTCATAAGAGTTCTGTCTTCAGTCCCAAACAGGAAAATCAATTATTTCTGTGTAGATGAGTATATTTGAAGGACAAGCTGTGAGCAATTCTGGTTGGTATTTCCCTTGCTCTAAGTTTCTAGCCCCCAATGTAAAAGCCTTAGGGCAGTGGTTCTCAACCTAGGGTCCCCAGATGTTTTTGGCCTTCAACTCCCAGAAATCCTAACAGCTGGTAAACTGGCTGGGATTTCTGGGAGTTGTAGGCCAAAAACATCTGGGGACCCCAGGTTGAGAACCACTGCCTTAGGCAATTCTGAAGTGGCAACTCTATTCATGGCCCTTCAGATTTTGATGATATAATCTTTCCTTTGCCTGACACCATTGTCCATGTGGGTAAAGGCTAATGTGAACTGGAATGCTGCAATAGCTGGAAGGCCATGGATTCTCTGATCTATCTCAATACACTTGTGTCCCTCTAATAAAGAAATAGTATACAATATCTGGGAGCTGGATCTCAAATTGAATTTCACCAAGTTCACTCTGTATAAAACACACATTTGTGTATAAATAATGGCACAATTTCACTTTGAAAATCTTGTGTTCAGTTATCAGGGAGCAGGTTCAATCTGTGAAATGGTCAGATTAATTCAAAACTAAAATATAGTCTTATGTTTTAGATACAGTTTCTCAAAGTATAAGAACAGACATAAAATATATATTACTAGCCGTCCCCTGCCACGCGTTGCTGTGGCCCTGTCTGGTGATCTGGAAAATAAAGTAATGAGAAAGCCTTGGTTTCTAATATATGTACTTTCTATATGCTTGTGGGTAAACAGTATTTCTTGTTTTGTCGAAGGCTTTCATGGCTGGAATCACTAGGTTCTTGTGGGTTTTTTCGGGCTATAGAGCCATGTTCTAGAGGCATTTCTCCTGACGTTTCGCCTGCATCTATGGCAAGCATCCTCAGAGGTAGTGAGGATGCTTGCCATAGATGCAGGCAAAACGTCAGGAGAAATGCCTCTAGGACATGGCTCTATAGCCCGAAAAAACCCACAAGAACCTAGTATTTCTTGTTGTTTCTTTGTCAGTGTTGATGTGGGGATTGTCTGGTTTGCCTACTCTGGAACATGCAACATATAATTATCCTTCTTTAGGGGTCCCTTTCAAATCTATGATACTATATATCTGTGGCTGGGTGGCTTTTTGTCAGGAGGGCTTTGATTATGTTTTCTTGCCCTGGTGAAGGGAGTTGGACTGGATAGCCTTAAGCATTTTCTGTTGGTCATGAGGGTTCTATGTGGGATGTTTGCCCCAATTCTGTCATTGGTGGGGTTCAGAACACTCTTTGATTGTAGGTGAACTATAAATCCCAGTAACTACAACTCCTAAATGTCAAGGTCTATTTCCCCCAAACTCCATCTGTGTTCATATTCGGGCATATGGAATATTCGTGCCAAGTTTGGTCCAGATCCATCATTGTTTGAGTCCATGGTAGTCTCTGGATGTAGGTGAACTACAACTCCCAAACTCAAGGTCAATGCTCACCAAATCCTTCTTGTGTTTTCTGTTGGTCATGGGAGTCCTATATGCTCCAGTTGGTTCAATTTTATCATGCTATTTGATTGTAGGTGAACTATCAATTCCAGCAACTACAACTCCCAAAAGACAAAATCATTTTTTTTGAGTGAAGGACATACATTGGGTTGTTAGGTGTATGCTGTCCAAATTTGGTGTCAATTCGTCCAGTGGTTTATGAGTTATGTTAATCCCACAAACAAACATTACATTTTTATTCATATAGATATGAAAAGGCATGACAAATGTAAATATTACGGGAAAACAAATACCACCTTTCTAAATACCAGTTTAAAGTCTGAGGATGACCTGGCTACTAAGATGTCCTCTTATTCTACAACCATCATATCTGAGGTTCAGATATTGCTAATCTATTGAATTACATGTTATACTGTCCATTCTGGGCTGCACTGCTTCATGCTGCAGAGAAAGGCTAATATATCTATGTGAAAAAAATCTACCTCCTCAAGAGAGAAAGTTTACTGGGAAGATTAGTCCCCCAATCCCATATGCCATTTTGTCACATGTGAAAATGCTGTAAATAGGGAAAATAGTCAAACATACAATTCTAAACCTTAACATACAAGTCAAACATCTGAACTTTGTATGCTTTCTCATCCCATATCTGAACATTTGACTCAAACCAGTTGTCAGGCATTCACCAACATTTCTGTGATTCCTAGGGCCCTTTCACCACCACCACCACCCGCCCTAATTGTTGCACTATGATTGTAGCACTTTCATAGCCATAACAACATTCTATGGGATCCTGGAATTTGCAGTTCAGGGGAGGTATGTAGGATTCCCTTACAGTGAGCTCTAATTCTTCATCAAACCTCAGGATTCCATTGGATACAGCCATGCCTTGCCAGATAAAATGGAATCACAGTGCTTTAATAGTCTAGTGTGGAAGGGCCCCTGGACATTTTTCTACCATGTGATGTAATGAAACAATGTATCTACTTTAAATATAAACACAATTCTCTCCTACAGCACATTCTTCATCTGTTTCTGAATTTACTGGGACGATCTAGCCTACAGGTGTAATGCTGACATCTCTTCAAATGTTTGCACAATTCTAGGAGATGAGTATGCAGGTCTGAGATTCTTCTCCCACCAATACACTTTTCTAATAGTGTTTGTGCTGTGTGTGCTACACCACCTGATGAATACCAAATTCAGCATAACCTCCAAGTGTCCTCCTCAGCTAGTAAAACACCAGCTGTCTTCTGTTGGTCCCCAAGCTAGCAATTTTGCTGGTCTGTTCCCTTTCTGAATTCTACCTTTCTCTAATAGGGGGTGAATGCTTTGTATGTTTTGCTGAAAAATATGCAGACTTGTTTTAACTGAATTCAAAGAAGTTTGATTTCCAAATACAGTGATTATGAAATATTGAAATTAGTGTTTGATCTTATGAAAATGACTTGTTAAGCTGGTTGCTATAAGGTGATTGTTTCCTTATAGTAAATAGATATGGCATACTCCTTAAGTATTAACTAGACAAACTAAAAAAAATTAACATAGCATACTCCAAAATTATTAAAAGTGGGTTCTGTAACAAAATATTTTAGCATGAAATTCCCCTCTCCAGTTTCCAGGCAGCCATGCCCTCTTCTCACATACAAGAAGTCTCCAAGTTACAAACAAGATAGGTTCTGTAGGTTTGTTCTTAAGTTGAATTTGTATGTAAGTCAGAACAGGAACATTTTGAGTGTAAAATTCTCTCTCTCTCTCTCTCTCTCTGTGTGTGTGTGTGTGTGTGTGCAAGCTTTGGATAGCATAAGGAAGGGTTAACACCCCTGTGGTGTTTGTTTGGCCGTCTATGCCCCTGTTTCACCTCACTTTCTGTCCCTGTGATAATTGGATTTTGAAAAAAATGGCTTGTTGTGGAAACAAGGATTAGTGAGAAAGCTTCAGGTAAGACACTCTTTCTACATGATAGCTCTTCCAGAAGTGAATTTCTCTTCTTGGGGGGGGGGGGGTAGATTCAATTTAGGGCCAGAGGGTTAGCACAGCTGGTAAATTATCAGCAATTACAAGATCTATCAACTAAAAGGTTGCAAGTTTGAAGCCCCAGGTTGGCGTGGGCTGCCAATTGTCAGCCTAGCTCATTGTTTACTTAAGCAATTCGAAAGCAGCTTTATCTGTCATTACAGAAATTAGGTACCGCTAAAAGTGGGGGAGGTGTTTTATGACACCATAAAGAAAGAAGATCAGAAAATGCTGGCTGACTAAAAGAAAGGAGGAAATCCTGCCAGCTCTTCATTATAGAGGAAAGAGCAACAGCACCCCCTGGACTTGAGCCCAACCTTCCATGGCACCTCCTTCTGTTCTGTCTGTCTGTGTATTGTCTATACAAAGCGGCATTGAATGTTTGCCATGTATGTGTACTGTGATCCACCCTGAGTCCTTTTCAGGGTGAGAAGGGTGGAATATAAATAAAGTATTATTATTATTATTATTATTATTATTATTATTATTTAGAATCTAGGCCTATGGTCTCAAGGAGGCATAAAAGAATTGACCACTAGATCCCAGAGGGAAGAGTGATATCTAAATACCTTTGTGACAAAAGTTCACCCATCTTGAATTGCTGTAGGTTTTTCGGGTTATATGGCCATGTTCCAGAAGCATTCTCTCTTGACCTCACAACCTCTAAGGATGCCTGACATAGATGCAGGTGAGACGTCAGGAGAGAATGCTTCTGGAACATGGCCATATAGCCCAAAAAAACCTACAACAAACCAGTGATTCCAGCCATGGAAGTTTTCAACAATGCGTTCACCCGTCTTGTCTGGTGAGATATACAAATCAAAAGTGATTACAAGAGCAGTTTTCCGTTTGCCAGTAGACAAAGACATTTTTATTTAAGCAAGCTTTTAATGTATAAGTTGGGGGGGGGGCTATTTTAGTGGTCCTCATTACCTCTGAGGATGCTTGCCATAGATGCAGGCGAAACGTCAGGAGAGAATGCCTCTAGAACATGGCCATATAGCCCAAAAAAACCTACAACAATCCAGTGATTCCGGCCATGAAAGCCTTTGACAATATTCTGTCCACATTATTCACTTAAAGTTGAATGCAATGTGTGCCTTCACTGCACAAGTGAGCTGCAAGAAGATTCTGGCCCATTTCTACACAGAGTGCAATTGATGTAAACTTGTTTCTCTTAGTCATACCAAGAAAGATTAGTAGGCTATGTTGGTGAATCAAGAATCCAACTTTATTTATTAAAAGAAATATATTTTTCTCCTTTACCCTGACAGTTCAGAATCCAAACAAAAAGGAAGCCACAAGTTCACACGCTCCAACAGTTGCGAAATTACTAATGCATGGTAGAAAAATTCCATCAGGTTAACACAAGTTTTGACTACAGATAAGGTGTCAATTGGTCGTGCACAATGTCCTTTAAGATAAACAATTTCCCAGTCCTTATTAAGTAACCCATTCCCCAATACCCAGTCTGTAGGCATCACAGGGAGTGAGATATATCATATAACCTTCCCTGTTGCATATGATGAATTAGACTTATGTCTATGAAAGGTAATGCTAACAATTTCTTTCTCTCTGTTTGTCTCAAAGGTGCTACAAACTCTCTTTCCACAACCTTCACAAGGTCAGCTTGTCCTTCTGGAGAAAAGATTCTGAGACCAAAATACACAATTCAAATGATATACAAGAATTTTCCTGGCTTAGACCAGTCAAATATATGTTACTTTCCCCTTTATACTCCATGACAGAAATATGTTATGGAGAAGCCCTTGGCCATACCTCATAATGTATTGTCATGTGTCATTCACAGTTTCCAAAGGACTGATGAACCTCGTCACTGACGGATAAGTGTTTACAGTGTTTGCAGCAATGGATCAAGAACATCTATCTTTTATATTATCTTTCAAGAAACATTTGTGTCTGATTAGTGTCATAAAAATATGTTGGCAATTCAAATGTTAGAAAGCAGTTCAGGCTGGTCACCCCAGCATGACAGATTCTAAATAGATGAAACTCTGAAGGTTATTTCTGAAAGTTTCTCCTATTACTTAAGTGGAAAGTTCAGGATCTGTAAACAAAAGCAGAGCAGGACACACCAAAGAGAATAACATCATGAACATATAGGGTCTGGTGTGTTTTTCCATTTATCTTCAACTTGATGAAAGAAGGTCTCTAGTAAGTGAAGGATGGGCTGGCTATAATGAAGCTGTCTGCAGCAATGAGAGTCACTTGTGCATGGCCGACCACTCTAAATTACTGCCAACTGCCTGAGCCCAAGGACTCATCAATCGTCCCAAATACACCTGCTGGAAAGGGAAATGTGGACCATGGGGCAAAGATGTCATTATTCTCCACAAGATCTTTCCACTGGTTCTTCATCATCTCACATCTCCTTCTACATAGCTGATCATTGATCAAATCCTGTTATTTCTCCAAGTGTGGAGCTACGTACATATAGCAACATTGTTTTTCTACCTCTGAATTATTTCTTTACTTTCTGTATGAATTATTGCATCATATTAAGACTTCCAAATGCCACCCTGCATGCTACCTTCAATACAATACATATTATTTTGTATTGGGAGCTCGTCTTCCTCAACCCATATTGCCTTGAGCTCAGAATCATTCACTGTATCTCTACCAAAACAAGTGAGTGGCCAGATCAATTCTATTTATATCCAGCTGGGATGGGATCAGGTGTTTTTGTAATTGCCAGATCCTGCTTTATTTTGAAATTGTACCCATTAATACAAACCTGTACTTCTAAAAAAAGCTTCCACTGTATTATTTGAGGTTTTGCTAGCTCAGAGTATGCACTCTTCCTGGTGCTATGCATGTTTACACCAACCAGTTGGTTTACAACGTGTCCCATTTATACATTTTTTATATTTAGAAAGTGAATCTGGAACAATGTTAGAAATCATTATAAAATTAACATAGTTTAAAAATAAAACATCAAAGAAAGGTAAAACTCAAATGAATAAAATGTCTTAAGTAGATACCAAAAGAATAGCAATATTAGAGTAAGCTTCAGACCTACTGGTAGGACCTCTTTCCAATGAATTGAGTATATTGAGACTGATAAAGATGATATGGTTTCAGTACTGGTCCCCAAGCAAGAGCTTTACTTCAAAACATGGTAGTAAAAAATGTTTGAAGGAACTGCTTTTTATTTCATCTAGATAGCATCAGACCTCCAGTTTGTTGCCATGAATCCCATTTGGATTCCCTGGGTGAATTGTACTGACAACATAGTTTGTTTTTCAGAACTGAGTGTTGTTCATTTGGTCATTTGGTGCCCAAAACTGACACAAATTACTGCTGCAAGACACGGTTCACTGGTGGCAAATGATGCAGCAGATGCTATACAGTAGAGAAACATTTCAGCCCTTTCACTGATAGGATCCAGCATATCCTCACATCCAGTGGCAAAACTATCTAACAGCCCCCAGCCTGCAATTCAGTCTTGTACCACTGGCTATATAGAACAACTGAAGTGTAGTGCAAATTACACTCACACCCTAGGTGGGGTCAATGAGAAATGGATTCCCAAGGATTTTATAGCCCAGAAGAAAACAAATAAAATCAAAGTTGGCTGAACCCCTCCATGGCCCAATAAAAAGCCAATTCATAACAGAAAAAACAGCTCTTCATATCTTTTCCCAGTCTCAAACAAAGAAAGTAATGCAGACTTAGCAAACAGAGTCACTTGTAAAAATAATGTATTTCTGTACAATTGAGGAGTGAGCCGTTCATAATTGGCCATGATAACAATAAGGACTCTAAAATCCAACAGCTTAATGGCATAATGCATAAAATAGAAATGTGTGTGTGTGTGTGTGTAAAGGAATCAAACAGTGTCTTTAAGAATAACTGTTTTTTACACCTTTCTAATCCAGTCACTCAATACACTGTATGATATTGCTTTCTTGGGTCCCATACTGGGAAAAAGATAGGATATTAAATAAATAAATGGAATGGAATGGAATATATTCATACTAGTCTGTGCATTAATTAGTAAAGATGGACCCTACCAAGTAAGCAGCACTATTATTTCTAGGACACATATTCAACAGCATCAAGTGAAGAAAAGAGGTAAGTTAGCATTATAACAAAAGGTTACTATTGCTTAACTAGAACATTATTATCAAAGTCTTTAGCACTATGACAGTAATTCCTAGATATTTTATTTTAAAGGCTGAAAAAAGGTGTAAATCAATTTCTGAAATATTGACATATAAGACAAAATACAATGCAGGATCTGTGAGAAAAGAGGGGGGAAAAAGAGAATCCTAGAATATTTCAAGAAAGTGGATGCAACCCCATGGATATACAGGTAGAATCAAAGCAAAAGAACCAGAAAGTCTCGAAACTTGCTGAGATTTTTTCCTATCTGAAGGCACAGTTAGTGTCCAAATGAGGCAATCAAAAATAAACAGTAATTGCAAATATTTTACTGGCTGGATAAAGTACTTTGATGACAGGAATTGTTACTAAACAAATCAATGATTTGCCCATTCACAATGTATATTTTTGTACATCTGTGTGTAATCAAGGGAGGTGGGGACAGTATTCACAGAAGTAAAAATGTTTTGTGTAAATCAGCTTGAGGAATCATAGACTCATAGAATCAAAGAGTTGGAAGAGACCTCATGGGCCATCCAGTCCAACCCCCTGCCAAGAAGCAGGAATATTGCATTCAAATCACCCCTGACAGATGGCCATCCAGCCTCTGTTTAAAAGCTTCCAAAGAAGGAGCCTCCACCACACTCCGGGGCAGAGAGTTCCACTGCTGAATGGCTCTCACAGTCAGGAAGTTCTTCCTCATGTTCAGATGGAATCTCCTCTCTTGTAGTTTGAAGCCATTGTTCCGCGTTCTAGTCTCCAGGGAAGCAGAAAACAAGCTTGCTCCCTCCTCCCTGTGGCTTCCTCTCACATATTTATACATGGCTATCATATCCCTTCTAAGCCTTCTCTTCTTCAGGCTAAACATGCCCAGCTCCTTAAGCCGCTCCTCATAGGGCTTGTTCTCCAGACCTTTTATCATTTTAGTCACTCTCCTCTGGACACATTCCAGGTTGTCAATATCTCTCTTGAATTGTGGTGCCCAGAATTGGACACAATATTCCAGGTGTGGTCTAACCAAAGCAGAATAGAGGGGTAGCATTACTTCCCTAGATCTAGACACTATGCTCCTATTGATGCAGGCCAAAATCCTATTGGCTTTTTTTGCCGCCACATCACATTGTTGGCTCATGTTTAACTTGTTGTCCACGAGGACTCCAAGATCTTTTTCACACGTACTACTCTCGAACCAGGCGTCACCCATTCTGTATCTTTGCATTTCGTTTTTCCTGCCAAAGTGGAGTATCTTGCATTTGTCACTGTTGAACTTCATTTTGTTAATTTTGGCCCATCTCTCTAATCTGTCAAGATCGTTTTGAATCCTGCTCCTGTCCTCTGGAGTATTGGCTATCCCTCCCAATTTGGTGTCGTCTGCAAACTTGATGATCCTGCCTTCTAACCCTTCATCTAAGTTATTAATAAAGATGTTGAACAGGACCGGGCCCAGGACGGAACCCTGCGGCACTCCGCTCGTCACTTCTTTTCAGGATGAAGAGGAAGCATTGGTGAGCACCCTCTGGGTTCGTCCATTTAACCAATTCCAGATCCACCTCACCGTAGTTTTGCCTAGCCCACATTGGACTAGTTTCCTTGCCAGAAGGTCATGGGGGACCTTGTCGAAGGCCTTACTGAAATCCAGGTACGCTACATCCACGGCATTCCCCGCATCTACCCAGCTTGTAACTCTATCGAAAAAAGAGATCAGATTAGTCTGGCATGACTTGTTTTTGATAAATCCATGTTGACTATTAGCGATGACCGCATTTGTTTCTAAGTGTTTGCAGACCACTTCCTTAACAATCTTTTCCAGAATCTTGCCTGGTATTGACATGAGGCTGACCGGACGGTAGTTGTTTGGGTCGTCCTTTTTTCCCTTCTTGAAGATTGGGACCACATTGGCCCTCCTCCAATCTGCTGGAACTTCTCCTGTTCTCCAAGAACTCTCAAAGATGGTTGCCAATGGTTCCAAAATGACTTCCGCTAGTTCCTTCAATACTCTTGGAATCATCATCCCCTCTCTACATGAATCATCATGTAGAGAGGGGATCTGCACAAGGTATTGGTCAAAAACATTTTTTGAAGTGCAAGTTGTTCAAAAAGATTTGAATGCCTAATAATTGTATTTTATTTTGCCAAAATACATCTCACTATAGAATAGAATAGAATAGAATAGAATGGAATAGAATAGAGAGCAAACAATCATTTGCAGTGTAGAAGTGGTGACCTTTTGGAGCACCTTCCTATCTGCCACTGTGCAGCTATTAAACCATCCACAGATGCAGTAGGTTAGGACACTCTCTATATCTCAGTGGTAGAAAGTCACCACCAGTTGGTGGTTCCTTAGGAGTCTCAGATAGTACAGTTTCTGCTGGACCCTCTTAACTAATGCTGCCTTACAGGTGCCCCAGGACAGATCTTCCTTCACAGTGACACCCAGGAAGGAGGATCTGACCTGGGGCACCAGGAACTTAAAACTGGTCACTGTGAGATGTTATGCAGCCTTTAACATTTATAAGTAGCCCTTAGATAGCTGCTATAAATCTATAGATTGAGATAGAAGCAAAGATGGTAGTGGTAATGGGTAGGGCTCTAATGTGGACTTTCCCCTTTCATACATTGTCCCAGTCAGAGTCAGACCATATTCTGAAATGTTTTGCTAAGAGAGTGTTGTGTGACTGTTAAAGCTTACAGATCATTAGTTGAGTTTATGTAGGCTAGATGAGATTCCATGGAAGATTTAATTTGACAACTTGCTCTGCATACTGAACATTTCTGTTAACACAGTATCTGTTCTGTCACTGTTCAAACTGAATTAACTTGTCTCCCGCCATTGGGCTGCACTGTGACTTATCACCATTGCTTTTTAAATCTTTTACTCCACCAGCTGCAGCCAAGGCTGCCAATGGGTCCATCAGGCTGGCCACTCATAATTCCATAAGCTGTGCAAGCTTAGATGAGTCATTAATGACATTTGGAGACTGTGAAGGAAAATGTCGAAGAGAAATGGAAAGTAATCGCCTTAACATTGATTAATTTTTTTGAAAAACAAATGGAATGTCCATAATCAAGAGAAAAGTAGCTCGAACGAGTCCCAAAGGCAAACAGGAGCCAGATCAAATTGAGGACTAGCAGTTATTCTAGCAGCTAAGCCTGCCAGATGAGAAACTCTGGGCATATTCCATAGCACAGTCGAGCTGAGCCTCTAAAATTGTCATAGTTTGTATTATGATAAGCAGGCATGATCAAGACCCCTTTGCAGACTACATGACAAACAACTTGCTCAAGCTTGCTGTTGGAAGAGAAAACATCAAATATATTCTAAATTTTTCCAATTAGTTCACTCCCATGCACAATTTCTTAAAGAGTCATTAATGAAAACACTGACACAGTTTATATACTATTACTGGAGGGGTGCAGATCAAATGATTTGCAGGGGGAAACAATTGAAAGTACAGGGGAAAAAAACCCTAGTGCATACCAAGGGGCCACTGTAGCTTTGATCCCATGAACTCTTAACAGCACAGCCAGAAGCAAACAAATAGTATTTTGAATACTACAGATATGGTGGCAAGAATAACAGGCAATCCCAGAGCTGGATGTCAGCCCTACAAAGCTCTCATTAAAAGGTGCTGCTTTCCATATTATCTTCTGAAGCTCAAACTATATATTGACATCCAGTTTTGGGATGTTCTAGTTCCAGAAGCAATCTTATTTTGCTTTGAGACCACCAGAACTAGTGCAAGAGCCAGTTTAGATCTTGGGTTTCATCTCTATGCGCACCCCTGAAAAATATCTTTAATTATACCTTGTTAAGACGCTCCTACTCCCATATAGCCATATTAAAATAGGCAACCATTTGAGGTACTTTCATTTTCTTGTAGTCTGGTTAGTATGGTGCAAACATGAGATTCATCCACAATAAACAAAGCTTAAAATAAATTAATATTTTATATAACTTAGGTTCAAATGGAATTTTATGGGAGGGTTGAATACTTCCGTAGGAAAGTACATGTGGACCCACATACCAAATCCTTGTTATAGTGGACATATTCCTATTCTTTTTCCAGTTTCTCGTTGTTGCATATTCCTTAAGCTCTAGGGAAATCAACAGAGTGTGCTGGCTGTGCCACAAACTTTCAGAAGAGACATTTCAGTCAATTTGAGGATGGATGAAAGAGAAGATTAGCCAAGAAAAGGTCATGTTGAATTCCTTTTTGAAAATATATCTTTTCAGGGGCTTGGTGGCAAATTTCAAGAAAGCAAGGCAATGGTAACCATTACCCTTGCCTTTCCACTGGTGATCATTAATGCCATTTTCAGCAATTATATTATTATAATGTTGCATTAGTCAAACTTGCATTATTGTGAGAAAGAGTAGATCCAATTGGCAAAAGCAATTTCACATCCCAGTATAGTAGTTCAGAAATGAAAAGCTGCAAATCTGAGTATCTGGAAAAAGTACCAGTGAGTTTTGTATTCTCCCCCTCAACATTAAGTGATTTTATTTCCCTCTGCCTAGGCAAGATGTCTGCTGCCATGCCTTCTTATTTAGAGATCTTTAGGTCTTTTTCCCAAGTGTGGCTCAAACTGTTACATAAACTTTGAAAAAGAGATCAACCAGAGATCTTGAGAAAGTTGTTTCACTAGAAAGTATGCAAGAAGGTAAAAAGTGAAGTCGTCTCTCTGGAGAGGGCTTTTGTATCTTTTTGTACCTGAAACACAATGGATGGTTAACATTTTGGGTGAACAAATCCTTCTTGGTATCAGCTGAACGCTTGCTGCTGGTCTTGTTTTTTTCTCACATTTAAAACAAAACAGAGATACCCAAGGTATACCTCCCTGCTCGAGACTTAATAATCACTCAGTCTAACTCCTTTCACACATATAGATAGGAAATTTCACGTGCTAACAGTAATTACTTGATGACACACAGTCGTGACATCATTACAAACTGAATGCCCAATTGCTTCTCTGAGGCAACTTTAATGAACAGAGAAGAATCAATAGTTGCAAATGATGGGATAGGAATGTTTTCATTCCTGGTGTAGTTCTATCTTATTTGACAGCAGTCGTTATCCAGATCTGTAGAATAGAGAACTTGGGTTATGCTTGACCAAATCCAGTGTCTTGATTTCCATAGCCTGCAACTATCACAATTTGGCAAGGCCGTCCCAATTAATCTTCTGGAATCTCACTATTTCATCTGCTCCTTAATGTTGCAATTTCTCTATTCTCCTCCCACTTTTTCTCCTTTGTCCTCTGCTTACTTAAGCTGTTTCTGGTTGCTTCTGGATCCTCGGCATGCGAGTGCGGAGAAGAACAAAACACTGACAACCTGCTGCAATGCAACCTGAGCCCTGCCACATGCACGATGGAGGACCTTCTTGCGGCAACACCAGAGGCACTCCAAGTGGCCAGATACTGGTCAAAGGACATTTAACCAACTACCAAATTTGCAAAATCTGTGCGTTTTTTTCTTTTTCTTTTTAATCTGTGTGTTTGTTTTGCTCTGTTAGAATTGTAATACAATGGTTGCTGATGACACGATAAATAAATACTTAAGCTGTTATATACTGAGAAATCTATCGCACAAAGATGATAAACCAACATTGAAGCAGGACTGTCACTTTTAGTGACATTTCCTATTGTACAGTTTCATATGCAACCCACTAATCTGCCACCTCTCTGCAACAAACCTGTCCCCTGATATTGATGGAAAAATCTGTCAATAGTTCCTGATCATGCCACGTTCACATCATTTATCTTCTGCTGTGAGCAAGGCATGCTACCAAAGAAGTGGCATCATTGAGCAGTATTGTCCTCTTCTCCCCCTCTCCCACACTCCCCCTCAAACTAATTCATAATCGTTCTTTGACTAAACTTCACTGATATTGCAAAATTGCTTTTACAAAATATGCTAAAAAATCTGGAACAGCAGACCTGCAAAAGGGTGAACTAACCAGAACTAACCAGAAGTGAGACCACTGATCACTGAAACATCACAGTTACAAAATAAGTATTTGCTAGACTTGAAATGCTATTTTTCCTACATATCATATTTTGTGCAACTGTGATTGGTGATTACCATACTTAAAGGCATTACCATGGGACTTGTAACACTGCCAGAGGCAACATCCTGTAACATGAGCAGGAGCCATACATAGATGTTAAACCTAAAAGCCTGTAATTGTCCATACCTGCTCACCTTACATAAGAAACAAGATCTACTTGTATTCATTAATGCCATCACTGGTATAAACACAACCTAGACCAATTAAGAATCAGGGCACACCACGGTTGTCAAATATATGTGAACCTTTCCTCAGTGCCTTCCTGTTCTCATGTGCAAAAAAAAGACCCCTCTCTGAAATCACAAAGAGAGATTCTGATAAGCTATCACCATGTTAAATGTCTCCCTCAGGACCTCTAGAGGAAAATACACACAGACAAAGCCTTGCATTCATGCATATGAATTTGATAACACATAGAGCCAGCTCTCTCCTAGGAGGAAAAGATTCAGACAACAGGCTAGACACAGCTGATGTGGCAGGAACTTTGCAAATTATCCTAGGACTCCAGAGGCGTTGGTTGCCTTTCTTTCCTAATTGGTGTGCTTGATTACTTCTGGGATTTTTTCCTTCAGTTTTCTTCGTTGAGTCTGAATTTCTATCTCCAGGAGTCTATTTCAGTACTTCTTCAGTGAAAAGACCACTGATTTCAATGTTTGTCATATGAAAAAATGAAAACCCATTAGAATGTCAGATTTTGTCCTTAATAGCCTTCCCATAGATGAGGGAATCACGTTTTTTACAAAATTTGTGGCAACAGTGATTCTGTATTTTAAAAATTAAGCCTGTTTACCACCTTCTCTTCTGCAATATTTTTTCTGATGAAAGCTAAAAAGATTTCATCTGAAAGCTGAGCTAATTGGAGAGGGAACCTAAGAGCTCATCTACATAAAAACCCAGAGCCTGTCTGAAGTAGAAATGCTCTGGACTAGCCCTAGAGGCTAGTCCCCAACCCACAGCAGCAGTGAGGATGAATCTAGAGATAGTCTAATTGGGCTGAAACTGGTTTGATTCCTCTGGACTCTCACCTTTATCTGTCCTATTGCCCTTATCACTGCACTGGAGAGCTCATGATTGTCACTGCACACCTTTGCTGATGTTAGCAAAGGTGGCGAGCATCACCAGGATCATCTACCCCTTCCTTCTCTCTGGTTGCACATGCATCTTTGCTGATGTCCGCAGACTGCTGGCAATGGGCAGAAGCTTTTCAGAGCTCTCCAGCCAGCTGCCACAGCAATAAGATGACATGCCCCTGATCCACCCCCCCCCCTTTCCCTGTATTGCTGTCCCATTTTAAGGGTGTTGATTTTAATTAAAACCCTAACCCCTTTTAAACTTGTGTATTTTACTTGTTTAAAATGTTTAAGTCCCATTTAGGAAAAAAGTGGGATAAAATTAAATAAATAATAAAACTGTACTACACACTGAAGCAGTAATATTATTTATTGTTGTAGTATCATTATCGTCATCACCACCGTTATCAACTATATGCCCTTCTTTCCCCCTAAAACTGGAATAAACAATACACCACCAAAATCCATAATATATCCCAGCTATTCATCTTCAGGTAAACACATGTGAACCTTGCACATTGCAGATAGAGTCTCCTTGGAATTGCTTGCTGCCATCCAGAGAAATCTGGAGGGCAAAACTCACACACACACACACACACACATGTAACATCTCACCTAGCCAGCTCTCTGTGGTATCACTAAAGAAGTGGCTCTGTTTGTAGTCCATTCTAACAGAAGACCCACCCTTTCGAAAGTCCAATTTTTGCAGTGCAAACAAAAATGTAATTGAGTGGATGGAACTCAGTGTCTGCTGACATAGGATCTAAGTCGTGCAAGGTTAAACAAACACACTGGTAAGCAGAGATCTATCTTCCATCTTAAAGTTTTCTGCTAACTTCCTTGGTCCTTCCTACCTAGGTCTTCCTTACCTTCATAAAGTCCTGCTATTATAGACATAGTCAAGGCTCCTGAATTGGATGGAAAGCTGTGCCTGCCAAGTCAAGACATCAGTCTGCAAAGAGAAGGGAATCCCACTGAGACAAGATACTCATATTTGTATGTGTGTATTACTGTGGCTGAAGAACTGCCAAGTTTTGCCACAATGTGCAGTAGCAAAAATTATATCTCAACAGAGAAGAAAGGGTCCAAAAACCTTGGGCATTCCTAATAGTCTTACAGTTCTGTGATTCAATTTGTCCATTTTCTGTTCTGTTCTCCTCAACAAAATGCTGTCTTGATTAATCAGGAATGTAAAAAACTTGGAGTGAGAATTCTGTTTCTTCTTCCATTCTCCAAGGATCAAACATTTCTCCCGATCTTCTGTTCCTTGATATTTCATCAGTGATGGACCTGAATTCATAATGTCTCATGCAGTTGCTATACACAATGTGTTTTCACATACAGTTGCAATACATTGTGGAGTCTACAACCACAGTCAAATGAATTTTGCAAATCTGAGTCTGCTGAATCCCCTAAGACATAAGGCTTAAGTCATCCACACATATGGGTATCCATCCCATTCTCACCCACATGCAGCCATGGGGTTTGTGAGTCTTGCAGCTGTACAAACAATTTGTCATTGTCATATGAATGTCAACATTCTTCAATTTGATGAAATCACAGGAGGAAAAGGTCTGAAATCAAAACAGCGAAACACCACATGAATACAGGATGTTGATTGTCTTGGCAATGAAAATATTAAAAGTATACCCATTCATGGATGAACATGCATATTTGATGAAAGTAATGTCGATTTTGGTCAGGCTTCCTGTAATTTTCAGAATAATTTCATGCCCTGATGGAGCCATAATTTTGACATAAATATTGTTCTTAGTGAAAAACCTCTCAGCAGCATATAGCCCAGTTCCACAGCAATGAGGCCATAATGCCTGTGAAAACATAAGACAAATTAAGACCTATTAGTGGGTGCAAAATGACCAGTTGAATATATTGATAATATTTCATAAATGCAGAATGTCATTTTCTGATCATAGATTCATTCTGGTCACCAGGGCAAGTGACCTGAGTCTAATGAAAATGATTAGAGTCTCTTTGTGAACAGAAGAGGTTAAGGCCTCCATATTATGGATAATTACACTATGTAACACATTTTTTGTTCCTGGGTTATAAATGTCAGTTCCTAATTGGTTCTATCAAAAAAAAACATGGTAAAAGTGTATGAAACTGCAAAAACTTTGTATTTGCAGGACATCCTGCAGCCCATTTTGCTTTAGTTTTTTAATGAATATTTCATCAAGTCTCAACCAATTCAACATAATTTGTGGCAGCCCCAAAAATGAAGTTTCTGGCATATAACAACTACTTTCAAATTAAGTACCACACATTTCAACAGGAATAACACTTCCAAACCAGGAACAGAAAATTTTTCAAATGTTGTTTCATAGCATTCTCAAAGAGGAGAACCCATAAGG
The DNA here is from genome assembly GCF_037176765.1 of Anolis sagrei. NCBI lineage: Eukaryota > Metazoa > Chordata > Lepidosauria > Squamata > Anolidae > Anolis > Anolis sagrei. The sequence continues at coordinate 274,793,542 of NC_090021.1, forward strand.
CCTTTGATCTCTGACATTGTTGTTTTAAATTGTTTTAAATTGTTTTTAAATTATGTTAGATTTTAGCCTGTTCTTGTAAGCCGCTCCGAGCCCCAGGGGAGTGGCGGCATATAAGTTTGAATTATAAATAAATAAATAATGGTGGTACAACATTTATGAATAGGGGTAAGCAATTCAGCACAAACCCATTTTCGGCTAACCCTTCTGTTTACCCGGAAGTTGCTGAAATTGGGGGTGGGGAGGGTGCCGTTTTCATTTGAGAAAGATTTGGCTCATTGGCTACAATGGGGAAACTTTATAGGCTTGTTTCTCAATAATTTTTAGGCCTATCTGCATGAAACCTACCTCAGTTGTAGACCCCATATACAACTGCAGGCCTGCCAAGCTTCTGAACAATTCACCAATCTCCTGATTGTTTGGAATTACTTTTGAGTTTTTACCATAACTTTTTTTGAAATAAGACAAACCACAAGAGAGGGTTCCGGAAATTATATTTATATATTTATTTGCAGTATTTGTATCAAGGCCTTCTCAACCCCGAAGGGATCTCAGGGAGGTTCACAGTGTTGGCAACAATTCAATGCCACTGATAAAATACAGTATAAAACATAAAAATTGACCCTTTCCTGATAAAACATTAAACATTATTATTTTATCAGCAACAATTATAGTCACTGGTTGTGTCCATTCTCAGCCAATCAGAGCATGGACACAACCAGGCCTTTTATTGGCTGAGAAACAAAGAGAAACTTCAACCGTACCTCACGAAGGCTGATCTGGCCGGGGTGGTCCATGCCTTAGTCACCTCTAGATTGGATTACTGCAATGCGCTCTACGTGAGGCTGCCCTTGAAAACGGCTCAGAAATTTCAACTGGTCCAACAGGCAGCAGCCAGGATGTTAACCGGGGCTCATTAAAGAGCGAGGTCAACCCTCCTGTTCAAGGAGCTCCACTGGCTGCCGTTTATTTTCTGAGCCCAATTTAAGGTGCAGGTGCCTACCTTCAAAGCCCTAAACGGTTTGGGACCATCCTACCTGCGTGACCGCATCTCTGTCTATAAACCCACATGCTACTTCGCTCATCCAGAGAGGCCCTGCTTGTGATTCCGCCTGCATCGCAAGCGCACTTGGTGGGGACTCGAGACAGGGCCTTTTCTGTGGTGGCCCCCCGACTCTGGAACACCCTCCCAAAAGATCTTAGACAGGCCCCTACATTGGCAGTCTTCAGAAAGAACTTGAAGACCTGGCTGTTCCGATGTGCCTTCCCAGATTTTGAATCTCCAATACCAAGTCCCAGAAGCACTTTAGTAGAACTAAGATCGCTGCACACTGCACACTGCACTTACTTTATAATCTTACATACCTCCTGCCACATCAGCACTTTTAATCTTGTACCCATCACTCTGGCCCGGCCCAGTTTTTATAGTGTCTTGATGTGTTGTTTATTGCTTGTTGTTTATACTGCTTAACTGTTTTTAATTTGCTTTAGGTGTTGTTTTGTTGTGTTGTGTTTTGAGGCCTTGGCCCTATGTAAGTCGCATCAAGTCCTTCGGGAGATGCTAGAGGGGTACAAATAAAATAATAATAATAATAATAATAATAATAATAATAACTCCCATCATCATAGCCTGAGAGGAGCTCAGAGGTTTTTCAATGCCTACCCCACACAAGTTCGACTGGGAAAGCAAGTTCCCAACCAGGCCCCCTCTGGAGGAAGGGCCTAGGGACGTTTTCTAAACAAAATGCTACTGGAAGCAAGAAAGAAGAAACGCTGCCTCAGGTACAATCCATCATCTCCAGGAGCCCCCATGGCAGGCCTCTATCTCAGATACAATGCAGTTAAGACCATTATCTCCAGTAGCCAAAAAATCCAGCTCTCTTGATTTGTGTCAGCCGGCTTTCTGCTCCCACCCCTGTCCTGTTTTCGGGGGTCTAGCAAACAAATTCCTGAATTTTCCGAAGCCGTTTCAGTCCAGATTAATATGTGCACACCTCTATTGATGAAAATAGTCTCCAAGTCAAACTTATGAAAGGCTGTCATTATTTCTACTCTAAATTTGCAGGAAGTGAAAGGCAATCTGTTCCTGTATGCTTGTGCAAATTGTCTTCAGTGTTGTTCCAAATTGAAGTTTGGGTCAATTAATCAGATTTATAAGAAAGAATTGCCAAGATTACCCGGTTATCCTTATCTTCAGGGAAACAATATTTGGGGTTTCAGTCTCTAGGTAACTACCCATTTCTACTCCCAGAATGACCTGTCATTATGCACTGCTAAAATATAGGAGAGGTTTGGAGATGCAAGAAGAGAGCAGTTATTTTCTGTATTTCTCAAACGGCTCAAGTAATATAAAAGATAAACTATTGCTTGTAAAAATTCAGTAAAGGAGAATGTGGGAGTAACTTCAAGGCTTTCTGTGAAACTGAGCTTATAATGCATGCTTATTCCTGAAAGGTTTTGGTTTTCATGCTTGCTAAAGAATATCCAGTTTAGGCAGAATTAGCTTTCCCGGCCCTGCCCACTGGGAGTGGAAGGAGATCTGCTGGCTCCCAGGGAAAGAGGCCAATCACCAAGTAGTCCCAATCAGGACCACTTTTAAGGGCTCAGAGGTAGATATTATCAGGAACAGCCTTTTGTTTTCCCGACCTGTTATTTTAGGTCATTTCAGAAATGAAACCAGATTTTTTTAAAAAAAATGTTTTGTATCCTGATGTGATATTTCCAGAACTACCAATTCATTGTTTGTGGCATTAAGTCTCCTTTGAAAAATGCCTAAAAGAACTGAGACTCTTAATTTTGTTACAAGAAAAGGCTGCTTTGGAACTAACAAGACTCCCGCCGAGCAAGACTACAGTGAGCAGAGATAAGGCAGCTTCTGACTTTCTTAGAGGAAGCAAATAATCCATTTTACTCTGGTCTCAGGTCAGGGCTCAAGAACAAAATAGATTTGATTTCCCTGACTTGATGGCTTGGTCTGAGAGAAGGACAGGAGAGTGAGGATGTGATGTTTTATTGATCATCTTGGCTCTTTCAATGTATTTTGATCCTATTCACCATATTTGTAGGAAAGGAATAGAGGCCATGGTATAAGAATGGTTTTCTTCAACTTGCATATTACCATAGGTTTTTTTTATCCATTCTATAACTAACAAGCTACAGGGTTCAAGAAAAGTGCTTCTATTTTCCTATGCCCATATTACGTGATATTTATATTTTGCCTGGAAGCTATTCACCCTATTCAATGCTTGGTTGAACTATTGCCGTACTAACATACAAGAGTTTCCCTGGTATCAGAATGTGATCTGTTTTTCTTTTTATTTATAAATATGTGTACAGAAATGAATTCTCTACTGGCTAATTTTGCATAAACTACATACAAATTGTTTATAGTATTTATAAGCTTATAATGAAGACACTAATTTATTGTTCAGATCACCTGTGACACCTAAAACATTAAATGGAGAGATATTTCAAGTAGAAATTTCGTATTCACAAAAGATTTCAAACCAGACACCCAGAAACATAAAAAGTTGAATTAAGCTTGAAAGCGTAGTTTTAATACTTATGACTCCCCCTGAGCTTAATTTATTTTTTCATTGTATCATGATAAATCTTTTGTCAGTTAACCAACATATTACAAATAGCAATTTTAAATATACTACATTCTATAACTAGCTATAGTTCCTGAAACATGACTGTTTTTAGTCACAGGTTGACCAATGAAGAGTTGATATGACATAGTAGCTAACCATATTAACTCTGAACTGCCTAAGCTGAAAGGCCAATGAGGTTAGGCTGCCAAAGAGCAAGCAGCAAGTTGAACCTACATCAAACCATACTGCTCTAGCTACTTTTCCATCATCAAACTTTTCATCATCTTACCATTCTGACTTGCTTTGGTGAGGTGGAAGAACTGCACTAAGATTGCAGTTACTCAGCATTTTAGGAAAACCTGTTTGGAAAAAAACCATTGTTTTTCTTTTCTAGGCTGCACTTTTGACTTGAAGTTTATCCATGTATCGTGTAAACCACAAATGCATTTGCAATTCAGAAGAGAATGGATCAGGACACATTACATGAACTTTTAAACATAATAAAATCATGGAATTGAAAGAAAGGCATAGAGTCCACCTGTTATTACAGGAATCCAAAGATGAAAAGATTGGATTGAGAGACTGGATGGATACTGTCCATCCAACCTTTATTTATAAGCCCCAAACCCATCAAACCACTGTTGAAGTGTTCTTAATATCAGAAAGTTCTTCCTATTCTTTGAAATTGGATTGATTTGGGTCCTATTCTCTGGAACAGCAGCAAACAAGCTCACACTATCTTCCACATGGCAGACCTTCAGATATCATATTACCTCTCAGTCTTTTTTTTTCCTCCAGGCTAAGCATGTCTACCTCCCTCAGCTGTTCTCAGCTGTTTATGGCTCAGTTTCCAGATCTTTTATCATCATGGTCGTCTCCTCTCAATACATTCCAGCTTGCCAATAGCTGAACACAAGTGTCTAGGGCTGACCAAAACAGCATAAAGTAATAATATTTTTTCCATTAGTTCAGGTAGCTCTTGAGCCAATGACTTCAAATTACTAGAAAAGAGGATTTTGACTAAATATTTGGAAGAACTTCCAGATGGTACCTGTCAGTCAACAGTGGAACAAATTATTTCAGCACATGGTGAACTCTTCTTTGTTAAGGGTTTTTAATCAGAAGCTGTAGTAGATGTAGTACATCACAGAAGGGTTTAAGTAATAGTTTAAGTAATAGTATAGTCCATGAATCATAACTAGATGAAGAAGGCTCAACTAGATGTTATGATTCCCTGATAGGAATACATCTCAACAGTGTCTATTTGTGATAAATAAAGCAGCAAAGAAAATATTTTGAATCATTTTTTTAATTGCATGTCACCAAACCTACTGTATTATTTTTTTTAAAGAAAATAGTATTAAAAGGGACCAGATTTCTCAAAAAAAAAATACAATAATAAATAGCACAGGGGAAGTGTGGTAGGTGTGAACAAAGAAAGAATGTGGAAGGTAACAATCCAAAAATACTTTGGAAAGAAACTGAATGTAGCTGGAGGCTTATAGCATGAAAATTGCATATTTGATTACAAAGATGTGTGGGTCTGGAACAGTAAATGAGGCAAGGTAAAGTCCTTGCATTTTCAATGTGAATATTTGTTGGCTTCAGTTTCTCATCCATTTACTGAAACATAGACTGCTCCATAAAACAATGGATAGGCTTTCCATTATATTTTCATTGCATATGCAAGACCAAATGACTCCTAATCTAAGTTATTATGGTGATTTTTTTCTCTTTTTTCCCAAAACAGAAGCATAAAACATTGTGCTCAGCACCAAGACTATTTTCCTTGTATTTAAGAAATAAGGAGACAAATTATTTATAACTTAATGGCAATACGGAGGGGGTTAGAACTTTGATTGTACCCAGGAATGTAGGAATTGGGGATGGGATCCTCAGTGTGATAGTTCAAAACATGAGTTGAGCATTTAGAAATACATCCAAAGAAAAGGGCAGGCAAAGTTACCAAGGACCTCAACATACCAATGACCCTCTCCACTCTCTATTGTCCCATTTTGCCAGCAATCACAGGCGAAACAGAAGGTGTGCATGATGCCCTCCCGCCTTCATTCATCACATGGGGGTATTTGGGGCAAGGTCCATTTGTGCCCTATCCCTTCCCCCATCAGACAAGTTGCCATTTTCCCATCAAATGGGGGTAAAGCCTGAAAACCGCGGGTGGAGCTACCCAAAAGACAATTGACTCACTGTGGTGGTGAGGAAGCTAGAATGCAACACTTCCTCACTGCTTCTCCCACAGATGAGGCGGGGCCTCGGCCTATGTCATATGATAGCGTCCATCAAGATCTGTTGCAAAAGAGTATCTTCGGCATGGTAAGAGTTAAAAACAACTGCAGGATGATGAGGTCACAAGAGAATGCAAACACTGCAAATTTAACAACTTTGGATGTGAACAATATTCAGTGTCTCACTCTGTAATACTAGAAATTTGGGGAGCGAAGGAAAATATTCATTTGGGTGGCAAAATGGAGCAATGGCCCATTTTGCCTTATTCTAGCCCCACACTTAAAATGTTTTTTTTTTAATGATTCTGACTTCTGATTGCCTATGGCCACTGTGGAAAGCCAGATGGAAGACTCATTCATCTCACCAGTACATTTATGTTTGAGGAAGTATTATAAATTTGGGCAGCCTTTGTTCTGTCGCCGCTGGAGCCGAAATGTTAGGCTTGCATCCAGCGGGAAGCCAGGGGGCTCAAAAAGAAGCCTTTAGGAAAATTCCCCTAATTAAGCAGACCTTATGAGGCTTGAGCTTAAATATAACAGTTCTTTATTAATGAACAAACAGGAATTGTAAGCTTTCTTAACAGACTATTAGGTATTGCAATCTTGTTTACAGGAAACAGGCACTATCTTCAAAAACTTTGCTCAAAGGAAAATTCCCCTTTTTAGCTCCTCCCAGGCTGCTGTGAACCTAAACCCGGCTGACATGAGTCCACTACCGGCTGAACTGCATCTCAGAACCTAGCAGACGTGCCAACAGGCCTGTAATCACTTGGCTGGAGATGAGCAGGGCTGTTATTCCCTCCAGAAGTCCTCAGGGCTGTAAAGCTGTTTCCCTGGAACCTTTTGGGAATCTGTAGAGGCTCTTAAAACTGTTCTCCCCTAGGAAGTCTTAAGAGACGAAGCCTTTGCACAGGAAGACGTTTGTGTACATCCTCTGCATTGATTTCCTTTTTGCGACTGACTGAAAAATGGCTCTTTCCCTCCAAAAAAAACCCAGAGAGGAGCGGGACCAGAGAACCTAACTGTTATTGACAGGTGGCTTGTCCTATGAATGCAAATTATAACAGGAAGCCACCCTGCTGCAAAATCCCTGCAACTTAGGACAATGAACAAACACTCAGTGTGGCACAAAATTGGAGCCCCTGGAGTTCCAGAACAGCCTTAGTTTTCAAATTCCTATATTAAAAACACTTCATTCACATTCTTTCCTCAGAAAGAGAAAACCTGTCTCCCTGGAACTCCCTCAACCCCAAGTTTGTGGCAGAATTAACTTTGACAATTTATACGCTACTGCAGCCATTCTAAGAATATACCAGCCTAACTCACTTAGGTTGTGAGGCCTCCCCCACCTGCCCGTCACTGCCTTTCTGCTGTAACAAGGACAACAAGTTTGCTGTTCTCTCTGCTCATGTCAAAAATGGATATTTTCTACCACTACTGTAAATGGAAATGTAATATTTCTGTTTGCCATTCCAATTTCACAGCTGAGTGGAATCTACAGAGAGAAAATTCTAATAAAACTGCAGAAACATTTAATATGGTGACTGGCAGATAGGGAAAGGGTCTGTGGCAGCTCCATTTTTCTGATTATGTTAACAAAACATGGCATGTGCTTTTCTAATGTACAGACAACAATTTGATTTACAATTTAAATCTGATGACTGAAATGATGATTAGATGACTTTTCTTTTCTAGGGGCTTGGTTTACCAACTGATCTGTTTAGTACAGAAATTAATATTTTTGTTCCCACAGATTGACTTTCCTGACTTGAAATTTAATTCCATTTTACAGAATACTTCCCAAAAATGGTTATGGGCAGCAATATTCAATACTGAGAAATCATTTCAATACTTGATTAAACAATTTTAAAAGTATACAGTTTTTAAATCCAAGCTAAAATGCCCTCTGGGAGTAAAAATGGTCATGACAGATTTTGAATATATTAAAGAAATGGTTCAAAGATGGAACACCAGGCACAATCCAGCCAAAGTTAATCACTTACATGGTCTACTGATTTCAGTGGGAAACAACTAACTCTTCTATTGGATTGATTCTACCCTGGTTGCACTTTTCCTTGCAAATACCACAGGAGTAGAACAGGAATACAGTTCTTCTAGGATATTGTCATCTGAAAAATAATTTAAAAACCAGGCTCAAAGTTTACTTGTGTTTGCATTAACCAAACACTAAAATCATCATCACCATCATCATCTCAACTTCAGCAAGTTTTGGGATACCCTGCTCCCCCCCCCCCACACACACACACACATGTTCAGTGGGATTTTTTTAAAAAAAAACCTGACATATGGACATTAATTTAAATTCCCCCTCGATGGACTGTCACCTTGTCGTGGTGAGAGTGCTTGCATGTTCCAACGAACCTGCGGACCATCCTCCAAAAATTCGGGTGCCCTAACAAATTTGTGAACATCCTTCGGCTCCTCCATGATGACATGATGGCAAAAGTCTTGGACAGCAATGGCTCCCAAAGTGACCCATTTAAGATGGAATCAGGTGTCAAACAGGAATGTGTTATTGCCCCAACTTTATTCTCCATCTTCATCGCTATGATATTTCACCTTGTTGATGGGAAGCTTCCCACCGGAGTGGAAATAATCTATCGGACAGATGGCAAGCTGTTTAACCTCAGCAGACTGAAAGCCAAAACCAAGGTTACAGCAACATCTGTTATAGAACTCCAGTATGCTGATGACAACGCCGTCTGTGCGCATTCAGAAGAAGATCTACAAGCCACTCTAAACACCTTCGCAGAAGCATACGAGAAGCTCGGCCTGTCATTGAACATCGAGAAAACCAAAGTGCTGTTCCAGCAGTCACCAGCCAACCCCTTTCCAATGCCAGAGATACAGCTTAATGGTGTAACATTAGAAAACATTGACCATTTCCACTACCTTGGCAGCCACCTCTCCACCAAAGTCAACATCGACACCGAAATACAACACTGCCTGAGCTCTGCGAGTGCAGCATTTTTCTGAATGAAGCAGAGAGTGTTTGTGGACTGGGACATCCGTAGGGATACCAAGGTGCTTGTTTATAAAGCTATTGTCCTCCCAACCCTGCGATATGCCTGCGAAACGTGGACTGTCTACAGACGTCACATGCAACTCCTGGAAAGATTCCATCAGCGCTGCCTCCGGAAAATTCTGCAAATCTCTTGGGAAGACAGGCGGACAAACGTCAGCGTGCTGGAAGAAGCAAAGACCACCACATTGAAGCGATGGTCCTCCGCCATCAACTCCGCTGGACCAGCCACATTGTCCAGATGCCCAACCACTGTCTCCCAAAGCAGTTGCTCTACTCCAAACTCAAGAACAGAAAACAGAATGTTGGTGTGCAGGAAAAGAGATTTAAAGATGGGCTCAAAGCCAACCTTAAAAACTCTGGCATAGACACTGAGAACTGGGAAGCCCTGGCCCTTGAGAGCTCCAGCTGGAGGTCAGCTGTGACCAGTAGTCCTGTAGAATTTGAAGAGGCACAAATGGAGGGCGAAAGAGAGAAACGTGCCAAGAGGAAGGCACGTCAAGCCAACCCTGACCGAGACCGCCTTCCACCTAGAAACCAATGCCCTCATTGCAGGAGAAGATGCAGATCAAGAATAGGGCTCCACAATCACCTACGGACCCACCAGAATACTGCTCCTGGAAGACTATCCTACTCAGCCAATGAGGGATCACCTAAGTAAGTAAGTAAGTAAGTAAGTAAGTAATTTAAATGCTCATACCAACATTTTTTTCTGAAAAGCAAAAAGTGTCCATGTAGGAATTGATTGTCTTTCCAGATGTTGTTCAACCGTAGTTTCCAACATTTCTCTCCTTCAACTTAATAATGATAATAATAATAATAGTAATAATTTATTTATAACCTGCCCTCTCCCCCTGAAGGGACTCAGGAAGGTTTCCAAAGAATAACAAAAATGACAAACATTCAGTGCCTAAACTGGCTAGGGCTACTGAGATTTGCCACTCAAGAACATCTGGAAGGACACATTTTACTCTTGACTTTGGAGAAACAAATTAAATCCCAAGAAATATTTGTATTTTTGCTATTGGAATATTGTAATAAATGTAAGATATTAGGTGAGGAAATATCCCCTTCCAATTAAAAGAAGCTAGTAGTCCCTCCAACCATTCAGAGAATGGAACCTGAGCTCTCTGACCCTCCTCTCCATGCAACCCAACAACTAGCACAAAGGACGACATGCAGAGTGCTCACTTCCCACTTCTACTGATAGATGTTGTCCTCTCAGCAATACCAATCAAGTCTAATTTTGAGCATGGCTTTGCTTTCTGACACATTTCACTCTCTTACATTGCTGTCATTGGGAAATTTCTCATCCTGGAGGTGGGGCTACACCAACAGAATCCTGTCAGTTATTAATATTTTTAACTTAAAGCCCTGTTTCTTGAAAAGCCTGTTCAGCTGCCTGAAATATGAACTGCTGTTGTCTCCTAATGTGCTGGCACTTGGAGGTCTCTATCAGGGCTGCCAGCAATACATCTAAAGATCCATTTTGAATGGAAGCCTGATTGAATTCCAGAAGCACTTTAGTGAACATCTAAAAGAGATGTGTTTTGCCCATTCAAAGGGACTGCCTGATATGTTGTTTGGAATGAATATTGTTTCTTTGAACATTTCTAGAAACACTTGAACAGTAAAATGGATTTCCCCACCTAACACTGGGTAATAAATCGCACTTCTGATGGTTAACTGAAGATACTAATGATAGCAATTATGTGAAGAGATAATGCACTGCCTACCAAACTTGTACAGACACAGACACTGCTGGGAGGGGTGGGGGATGAGGAAGAAGGATTGTAGTAGCTTTCCTTTCTACATTTTTCATTATATTTATTTTATCTTTATTCCCCTTCTCTCCAAACTGAATCAGAGCAGCTCATACATAATTCCAAGCAGTATGCCAAAAATGATTTAGACTGAACTATGCTGACTCCTGAAGACCATTGAGTAATTCCAGACACAGGTGAGATGTTCTGTGATTTTTTTTTTCTCCACTGGGTGACCCTGTTCCAATTTCACAGGCAAAGGGTCAAAATGCATTTCAAATAATAATGTTGGCAGGTCTCACCTCAGGCAGCAAGGGGAGAACAAGGCATAATGATAAAGCTCCTGCGTCTTCTGCTAAATGTGTGGGACTAAAAGCCGCCTTTGTTACCTGCCAGTTCTTATTTATGTTATATTTAGGGTTGGAAGAGTTCTCAGCTGTTTTGACACAGCAGGTGAGCTCAGGGCACCTTCTATTGTGTAGCATTTTAAACAGACTGTGGTAAATGAGGATAAATTCATGAACAAATTACCTAGCAGCAACAAAAGAGAACACCAAGTTCATTCTACTTTGGTTCCCAAAGGTCTCTGAAGTTGGCCTTACACACTGTGCAGGAAACTTGATGTGGGAACAAACCATCCCTTTAGTGCTCAGTTCCCAAAGCATGAATGAATTTAAAGTGAAGCACTAAAAAAATAGGTCAAGGCTAGGCAATTTGTGGTCCTCCAGATGTTGAACTATCATAACCCACCAGAACTATGAACAGAGCTAATAGTGACAGGTAATGACAGTTTAATTGCACCATCTGGAGCAAAAGTTGCCCACTTCTAGTTAGGCACTACACAGTGTTTCTGTCCCAAATTTCCTTGATATAAGTCTGTTAAGAATATCTGATAAATACATATGCACTGTTATGGTACAGTATATAAATTACCATCCCTTCCAAAATACTAGTTGTTTGTTGCCAGTGACACATCCTTTGGTTACATATTGACTGGATTACATTAATGTGGTGCATATGAAGCTGCCTTGGAAAAAATCCCTAAAACTTTTGTTGGCAAAAGGAAATGTAACAAGATTGTTAATGGGGACTGACTACAGAAACTATTATGTTCCTCTGATACAATATCTCCACGGGTTTCTGGTCCATTTCTGGGGCCAACTCAAAGTTCTGGCTATGATCAATAGACCTCAATACCTCTTAAGTCCACGCTATTTGAACAAGTGTATTTCTCTCCATAGATTGAACATCCCTTATCTGGAATTTCAAAATCCAAATTACTTCATAATAATAATAATAATAATAATAATAATAATAATAATAATGAGTTGCAGTGGTCTATAGAAATACAATCCCTCTGACCAAAGGCCCCATCCCACAGTCAACTTATTTTGAATGTGTCCACCTGAGGGTGGGTGACTGGGACAGAATAGGGATTCTGTTAGTGTACCGCCCACCTCGCTGCACTACGGTCTCCCTACCTGAGCTAGTCTCGAGCTTGGCATTGGAGTCCCAACGGCTTCTTGTGCTGGGGGACTTCAATGTACACGCCGAGGCTACCCTAATAGGAGCGGCTCAGGACTTCATGTCTTCCATGGCAACCATGGGGCTGTCCCAATGGGTATCTGGCCCCACCCACAGTGCTGGACACACATTGGATTTGGTCTTCTCTCAGGGATGGGAGCATGGTGGCGGTGTTGAGGAGTTGTCCATCTCTCCGTTGCCATGGACCGACCACCATCTGGTCAGATTTAGACTCACTGTACCTCCTAACCTCTGCAGAGGTGGGGGACCCATTAAGCTGGTCCGCCCCAAGAGGCTTATGGATCCGGATGGATTCCTGACGGCTCTTGGAGAATTTCCCGCCTCCTCGGTTGGTGATTCTGTTGATGCCCTGGTCTCTCTCTGGAATAGGGAGATGACAAGGGCAATAGACACGATTGCTCCGGAATGTCCCTTCTCGAGTAGCCGAGCTAAACCAGCTCCTTGGTTCAACGAGGAGTTGGCAGTGATGAAGTGAAAGAAGAGGGAACTAGAGAGCGTGTGGCGTTCGGATCCGAGCAAGCCAAACTGAACACGGTTTGTGTCCTTCTTAAGGACATATGTCGTGGCAATAAAGGTGGCAAAGAAATCTTTCTTCGTGGCCACTATTGTGTCTGCAAAGAACCGACCGGCTGAGCTGTTTCGAGTTGTCAGAGGCCTTTTAAATCCCGTCGCTCAAGACGGGAGCCCTGGCAACCCGGCAGCCCGCTGTGATGCTTTTGCTCGGTTCTTTGCAGACAAAGTCGCTTTGATCCGTTCTGGTCTGGACACCATATTAACGGCAGTAGATGAGGATGTAACTGGAGCACCTGCTTGTCCGGTTTTATTGGATTCATTTCAATTGGTGAAACCCGAGGATGTGGACAAGATACTTGGAGGAATGAGGCCTACCACATGCATCCTGGACTCCTGTCCATCCTGGCTTTTGAAAGAAGCCAGAGGGGGATTGGCCGAGTGGGTGAAGGTGGTGGTTAATGCCTCCCTTCGGGGGAAAACAAGCTATAATAAAACCGCTGTTGAAAAAACCATCACTGGACCCCACTCAATTCGACAACTATCGGCCAGTTTCCAATCTCCCCTTCTTGGGCAAAGTCTTGGAACGTGTGGTGGCCTCACAACTCCAGGTATTCTTGGTAGACATGGATTATCTAGATCCGGCACAGTCTGGCTTTAGGCCGGGACATGGTACCGAGACAGCCTTGGTCGCCTTAGTGGATGATCTGCGCCGGGAGCTCGACAGGGGGAGTGTGTCCCTGTTGGTGCTGCTGGACCTCTCAGCGGCCTTCGATACCGTCGACCACGGTATCCTTCTGGGACGCCTCGCAGGGATGGGCCTTGGAGGTACTGTTTTGCAGTGGCTCCGGTCATTCCTAGAGGGTCGGTCTCAGAAGGTGTTATTGGGAGACACCTGTTCAACCCCACAACCGTTGTCTTGTGGGGTTCCTCAGGGTTCCATACTGTCTCCCATGTTGTTCAACATCTACATGAAGCCACTGGGTGAGATCATCCGGAGTTTCAGGGTACGGTGTCATCTGTACGCAGATGATGTCCAACTCTGTCACTCCTTCCCACCTGCTACTAAGGAGGCTGTCGAGGTCCTGAACCGGTGCTTGGCCGCTGTGACGGTCTGGATGAGGGCGAACAAATTGAAATTGAATCCAGACAAGACAGAGGTACTCCTGGTCAGTCGCAAGGCCGAACAGGGTATAGGGTTACAACCTGTGTTGGATGGGGTCGCACTCTCCTTGAAGACACAGGTTCGCAGTCTGGGTGTGATCCTGGACTCATCGCTGAGCCTGGAACCCCAGGTTTCGGCAGTGACCAGGGGAGCATTCGCACAGTTAAAACTCGTGCGCCAGCTGCGACCGTACCTTGGGAAGTCTGACTTGGCCACGGTAGTCCATGCTCTGGTTACATCCCGCTTAGACTACTGCAACACTCTCTACGTGGGGTTGCCCTTGAAGACTGCTCGGAAGCTTCAAATGGTCCAACGTTCGGCAGCCAGGTTGCTAACAGGAGCGGCACTCAGGGAGCACACCACTCCTCTGTTGCGCCAGCTCCACTGGCTGCAAATCTGCTACCGGGCTGAATTCAAAGTGCTGGCGTTGGCCTTTAAAGCCCTAAACGGTTCCGGCCCAAGCTACCTATCTGACCGCATCTCTGCCTATGAACCCACCAGGAGTTTGAGATCTTCCGGGGAGACCCTGCTCTCGATCCCGCCTGCTTCTCAAGCTCGGCTGGCAGGGACGAGAGACAGGGCCTTCTCGGTGGTGGCCCCCCCGCTGTGGAACGCCCTACCTGTGGACATCAGACAGGCCCCCTCACTGCTGGCATTCCGGAGGAAGGTCAAGACCTGGCTTTATGAACAAGCGTTTGGCTAATTGTGCAATGAAACACAGTAAGATGGTACAACCGGACATAGGAATTGGTATAAAGGATTATGATTGCAGATTCTGATTTTGATTTGTTTGCTGAGGCGCACGTCTAGGTTAATGATTGCTTGTTTTGATATGTTTTGTATAATGTGTTTTAACTGCTTTTTGATGTTGTTGTGTCAACCTTTACTATGTAAACCGCCTTGAGTCGCCTTTTTTGGCTGAGAAAGGCGGTATAGAAGTAAAGCAAATAAATAAATAATAATAACAACAGCAACAACAACAACAACATGAAATCCAGCAGATATATCTCATTTGTTGTGACGTGTTTTTGTGTCAGACTAATAATAATAATAATAATAATAATAATAATAATAATAATGCAAAATTGTCCACATGGGTGGCTGAGATGCCTTTGCTTTCTGGATGGTTCAACATATACAAACTTTGTTTCATCCACATAATTTTTACAAATATTGTATCAATTACCTTCGGATTCTGTGTATAAGGTGTATACAAAACATAAATAAATTTCATCTTTAGCTTGGGTCCCATTTTCAACATAGCTCATTATGTACATATACATATACATATACAGATGTTTATGCATATATGTACATAATGAGCTATGTTGAAAATGGGACAAGTGTCCCAAAATCTGAAAAAAAAATGAAATCCATGGCACTTCTAGTCACAAATATTTCAAATTCAGGATGTCCCATATTATAACCCTGATTAAGTTTTGAAATCTTTAGGATAGGTTCTTCTTTCTTTCCCACTACTTTCTCAGCACATTGGAAGAGAACAAGAGAAGTAGTTCAAGGCTACTTCTAGACTTCAGAATTTCCTGGTGGCGTCTTTCCTCTCTGCTCTTCTCCCTCCAACAAGTTAAAAGTTTCCAATTCTGTCTGACTTTTTTTAAAATGGACAGTGAGGAACGTTTGATGCAGTGTTGTTTTGTTGATTTTTTCCCCCACTATACTGGAATGGATTTTGAAAGTTTTATTTAATCGTTTATAAAATGATCCCCATACATGCATTTTTGTAGACTTTTAATTTGTTTTGGTAAACTGTCCTGAATGCCACTATTGACAGAAATGTACAATATAAATTAATGAAATAAAAAAGTACTGTAACTAAAAAAGTACTGAACCCAAGCCTTACATAGCTTAGGTTCAAGCAATTCCTCCTATATAACTTGCCCTGTAGGCCAGGTCCTCTAAGGGACATTGCATTCAGTCAGCCATGACTAGACTGGTGACTGTCACTCAGAGGACTTTTTCTTCAGCCGACTACCAGACAATGACATAACCTGCCAGAAGAGATTTGACAACTCATTACACTGTCTCAGTTGAAAACAGCACTAAAGACTAGTCTCTTCTGATAGAATTCTTGCAACGATTTTTAAATTATAAAGTTTGCATTGATTGTGTTTAATATGTATTGGTTTCATATGTTCTTTTCAGTGTGTTATATGTTTAATTTGTTATTGTCCCTTGCCTCGATTCATTGTTCCCATTCTTGTTGTTCTTGCTGTTGCTCTGCAGGTGTTACTGGACTGAAATTTCCATAATCCCCTCATCCTTACTGAATACGCAATTGATGTTACATGTTGCCCTGGTCTAAACTCACCCACTGCACAGTCTCACAGATGCAAAGGATAACTGCAAGCCAGAAATGTGTGAACATAGACCTCAGTTTCCATTCTGCTGCAGTTGAGGACTAGAAGAAGTTTTGTTTTCAGAATGAGTGAGAGACAAGGGAGAATTGTGTATTTCTGCTTTTTCCTTTTTCCTTTTTTTTTTTTTGCTCAGACTGCAACTGCAATCTCATCTCTGAATCTGATCATTTCAGAGCTTTACAAATAACAGTCCTCATTAATATAACCTGATTAGTAGTGACCTGGGAAATCATGATGTTGTATGTGTTTGACATTTGGCCAGTTGCATCTTCTAAAGATGAAGTGTTGATGTTTTAAAATCATTTGAAAAGTAGTTGGATGTTTTCTCCCACTCCCCCCAAAATACCCCAAAGTATATTGTTTGGAACTTATACAAAGTTCATTCTGACAGTTGGCTGTTAAGGATCAAAGCTTCATAAGGCACATCGAAAGGTCAAAACATGCATTAAATTGTGCACTGAAAATCAAAGCTGTGCCATTTACAGGCTGATGGTTAAATTTCTGTTACTGTGGAAGCAGGGTCAAAGGCATGATTTTATAGCATCTGATAGCAGTGCAATTTTGATCTGTGCCATAGCAGTGCCTCCTGCTAGATTTGATTTTACTCAGATACAGAATCCAGAAACCACAAAAGAGTGATATCTTTATGCACACATGCAAAGCTCTGTTGGCTTCTTCCTCAGGTGAAAAATGTTACCTACATAGCACCTAAACATTTTTCAAGATGTACAGAGAAATTATTTTTTTCTTTGGCTAAGAAAGAAGTTTTAGGAATGTCTACTAGAGACTTCTAGTGCAGCAATTTAAGAGAGGGGACTAGAATTTTGACAAAGAAGTCTAACTATTACACTAAACTGCAAATCCCAGATTTTCATAGGATGGAATCATATAGTACTTAAGTTTGTCAATGTAGCCACACAATGCTACTAGTTGATTGTGTGGCAAGATTCCTGGCATCTTGAGTCACTGTCTTGTCTCTGTCATTGATGGGTTAGCATATAAAATTTATTGTCCATCCACCCCTACTATGTCCCTTAATGAGACGTTGTATCAGGTGTGTGTGTGTTTATCATAACGACTGTATTTGTGACTCACATCAAGATCTTAGTAAATGTATATTTTCAATTATTCATGGGTAGATTTGTAACAATTTTCCCCAATTTTCCCAATTAAATCTCTGTTACAATCCATTTTGCTTACATGTTTGCATGTATTACAAATATAGATTCAGACATTCAAGTCATTTCCAAGACCCTTAGTCACAATGATTTCATACTCATTTCCATCTAATTTATATTGTTTGTTGGCAGCATTAGTATTTCATTGACTATATATTGTATTGTTCTAAGAAAAACTGAAGGGGCAAAAGACAAGGACAGCAAGGAGAACCTGAATCCTGAGGCTAATCTAATTTGTAGTTTAGTGGAACTTAATGACTTGTCCTGCTGCAGTATGTAAACCTTAGGAACAAATGTCACATGCTACTTAAAGTTCATAATCAAATAATAACCCACTGTGGTTTGTTTTGCTTAAAACTGTTCATCATTTAAAATATTTTATTATTCTATCTTTTTTCTACTTTTTGGTACTACAAATAAGATGTGTGCAATTGTGCAGTATGCATAGGAATTCATTCTTTTCTTCTTTTTTAAAACTATAGTCTGGTCCTCTGCTTAAAAAGATTGAGAACCTCTGGTATAGAATATGAACTCTTGGAAGAAAGGTAACAACTGGTTCCATTAGGAGGCAGTCTTCAATTGCAAACTTTGTAAAAAGATGTGCCAACTCCCTCTGAAACTAACTTCAAAAAACAAGGGCAAGCAGGCATTATTCATGTTAGGAAACTACAATGTTTATTAGGTACTTTGAACTATGCTTTCTAAACCTATATATATATATATTACCCAAGTCCTGCAGGAGGCAAATCTTGGAAGAGCTTGAAGAAGGAAGAAAGGGGAAAGACAAGAAAGAGACATGGAGGTCTCTTTGTGACCACAGACTCCTGAGGGTTTCTGGGGTTAGATGATCTTACTATCTAAAATTAGATGGTTCACAACCTTTGGTCCTCCAGTGTTTTGAACTTCAGCTCCCACAATTCCCAATATTTGGTAGGCTGGCTGGGATTTCTGAAAGTTGAAGCCCAAAACAACTGGAGGTTAGTATAGACTAGTGTTTCTCAACCTGAGCATCAGGACCCTTGGGGGGGGGTCGTGAAGGGGTGTCAGGGGGGTCACCAAAGACCATCAGAAAACACAGTATTTTCTGTTGGTTATGGGGATTTTGTGTGGGAAGTCTGGCCCAATTCTATCATTGGTGGGATTCAGAATGCTATTTGACTATAGGTGAATTATAAATCCCAGCAACTATAACTCCCAAATGCCAAGGTCTATTTTCCCCAAACTCTACCAGTGTTCACATTTGGGTATATTGAGTATTTGTGCCAAATAATATCCATCATTGTTTGAGTCCACAGTGCTCTCTAGATATAGGTGAACTACAACTCTAAAACTCTCGGTCAATGCCCACCAGATCCTTCCAGTATTTTCTTTTGGTCATGGGAGTTCTGTGTGACAAGTTTGGTTCAGTTCCATTGTTGGTGGTGTTCAGAATGCTCTTTGATTCAAGATCAGTGATGGGCAACCTTTTGAGCTTGGTGTGTCAAAATTTGCCAAAAACCTGAGCATAACTTGGGTGGAGTGTCACTTTGAGAAAAAAAAAAACATAATTTTGCAATATTTATAGTTTAAATAAGAAAAAATGTCTAGTCCATGCTGAGTTATGAACAATGCTCAAACGTGCAGATGTTAAATTTGTAGAGCCTTCTACAAATTTAAGGATGGAATTAGATTGGCTCTATAAGGTGTATTTCTCTGCATGTGGCCGCATGTGTCTGCGTGTCATCAAAAATAGCCATGCGTGTCAGTGCTGACACGCTTGTCATAGGTTCACCATCACGGTTCTAGATTAACTATAAATCCCAGCAACTACAACTCCCAAAGGACAATAGCAATCCCAGTATTCAAATTTGGACATATTTGGTATTTGTGCTAAATTTGGTCCAGTGAATGAAAATATATCCTGCATATTAAATATTTACATTATGATTAATAACAGTAGTAAAATCACAATTATGAAGTAGCACACAAGTATGGTTGGGTTGTGGGTCTAGGGCTGGGCGGTTTCGTTCGTTAATTTCATAATTCGTTATTAATTCGTTATTTTTTTGATAACGAAGCGATATTGAACCATTCAGGAGCAACTAAAAATCGAAACGAATTTTTAAAATTTATTTCGTAATTGTTTCGTAACTGTTTCAAAATTGTTTCGAAATTGTTTCAAAATTGTTTCGTTATTATTTCGTTATTATTTCCATATGTCTGGTGCAAGTTTTATGGTTGTTGTTTGTTTTATCAGTGATAAAAATACATTATCACACCAACAGTCAACAACAGAGGGAGAGGGAAGCTTCAGAAGTTCCCCCTGTCCCATTTGGAGGTTTTTTTTAGCGTATTGCGCAATCGCGTCCGCCATTAACGAATCGATTCGTTATTGTTTCGAAATTGTTTCGTAATTTCCAAAATTTCGTAAATATCGAACTTTTTTAAAGAAAAAATTCGGAATTCTTTTAAATAACGAAACGCAAAAATTGCCTAAAAATGAATCGAGTTTAGAAACAAATTTTTCCGTGGTTGGACAGCCCTATGTGGGTCATCACAACATGAGGAACTGTATTGAGAGATCACTGCATTAGAAAGGTTGAGAAACTTGAGAAACACTGCTATAGAGTTGGTTAGGTTAACTTCATTAAAACCTTAAATTCGTTAAAACCTATTGAATTTGGTCTTTCAAATCAATTTTGAACCATGCAGAAAAAGAAAGAGGTGTAATTACAATTTGAACCACTTACCCTTTTTATTCATAAATATTTTGTAGTGTTTGGAACTCTCCCAAGGTTATTTTAATTTTCACAAGCATTAAGCAACTTTTGTAAAGTTTTGCTTCCCCTCCGGGCGATGCAAAGGAGGGATGAGGTGGGCATGCCTAAGCACAGCCATTGTTGTAGTTTGTGAAGAGAAGGCCCCCAATGGTAGAGATTGCAAAAGGCCCTGTTGTTAAACTACATTTCCCTCACTGCCTTGCTGCGCATTAGCCAAAATGGCCGAGCAGCAGGCTCCTCCTCCTCCTCCTTTTCTGCATTACCAGCTGGATTCTCCCTCCTGAGTTTGCATTATTTAAACTGTTATGTTTATTCATATCATGATCTGATCACCATACTCAATATATCCCATATGCATGGGGGTATTGGGGTAATGATACAAAAGGTTTGCTAGGGTAGACCCTCTTTCACTCAGACTCAGCCCCCCCAAAAACTCAGCCCCCCCCCCCCGAAACTTCCCTGAAAATTTTTTAGCCCCCCCCCCCCAAACGAAATCCTGGCTACGGGCCTGCTCACCCCAATCTCAAGGTATGGCAACTGGGAGTTTAGCCAGGCAGGAGGCAGCCTCCACTCAACAGGATCAAGCCAATGCTGGGTTTAGGGGGGGGGGGGGGAAGGAAGGGGGGAAGGCGAGAGAAAATTGGGAAGGGAGAAAGGAGAGGGTGCTTTCTGTTATAGATCAGTGGCACTAAAGGTTGATTGGGATATTGGTTAAAGCAGCCGATTTTGGAAAGGAAGATGAATCTGTCAGAAGCACCTTCCTTCCCTTCCTCCCCTTCCTTCCCTCCTTCCCTCCTTTTTTCCTTCCTTCCTTCCTTCCTCCCATCCCTCCCTCCCTCCTTTCTTCCTTCATTCCCTCTCCTGCCTCCCTCCCTCCAGGTGGATCAGGCAGATCTTATCAAGGAACCACTTCCAACTGCTTTGCCTCAATGCTACACAATCCTGGGAGCTGTAGTTTTGCATTTTTTTAGCCTTCTTTGCCAAAGAGGCTAAAACCCCAGGATCCCATAACATTAAACTGTGGCATGGCTGCATCTAATCCAGGCCTGGGTAAACTTTGACCCCTCCAGGTGTTTTGGACTTCCACTCCCATTATTCCTAACAGCCTGAAGCCCACTGCCAAGTGGCACCTGAGGGGGTGTCGCTGCCTCCTCCTCCTTAGCATTGACAGCTGAGGCAGGCCTGGAGTGGAAGAGCCCCTTGGTCAGGAGTGGCCTGAGCAGAAGAGCCCTGAAGTTTCCCCAGTGCCAGTGCTGTTTTTTCCTACTGCACATGTGTATCTGCCATTAACGAAGCAGCTTCGGAAAGTTTTGAAAAAAATATATTTTTAAAGGAAGTGACTTTACCACCAGCCTACATTCGAAATGAGTTTTGAACCATTTTTTTTTTTATCAAACAAGCCTAATAGAGACAGCTAATGTTGATTCATATACTTACTAATTTTGTTGCCATTTGATCTATGGTGACTCTGTCAAGTAGATACCTCCAAATCATTTTGTTATTAGCAGCTCTGTTGAGCTCTAACAATTTCAGTTTCTTTGGCTAAGTATATCTATTTGTAATCCAGTCTTCTTTTCCTACTGACTTCTACTTTATGAAGGATTATTGTGAGCATATGGGGAAAACCTGAGAGAAAGTGTGAATAGAATACAAGAAAGCCTTATACTGCCTAAAGCCTCCATTGCTGTAATAAGAAATGGGAGTGGGTATGAAGAATGATTGATTAGAACTTGATTGGAGCAGTCCCTTTCAAGAGGTATCACTTTAACTGTCATGGCTCTATTCTACAGCCTCCTGGCTTTTGTAATTTGGTTAGGTACCTCCTTTTCCCTGAGCTATTGTTCCCAAAGTGCCCTGATTCAATCCTCCAGTCCTCTTCAGATAGTACCCCATTATCTTCCACCATTTCACAGAAAAAATGTGTGGCCAAACAACATCAGAATATAGTCAAAACAGAAAAAGGTATAACAAGGAAGAGCATAAAAGCTATGAAAGACTACATCAGTTTGCTTTTACCTGACCTTCCTGGAAATTGCAAAAGTCTGTTCCTTCCTTTTCCCCTAATGAATTAACTGAGCACAAGCTACTTGTACTTTGTATTCAGCTTGCAGCAGTTAACATAAGCTGAATACAAAGAGGGAAAGTGGAAGGAGTAGTGGAAAACTGGGACATTTAAAAGGCAACTGAACAAATGGGATAGTAGTATTAAGAGGGACTGTCCCTGTCAGAATTGTGATAGTAGGAGTATATGACACTCTGGAAAGTGTGTTAAGGATGGTGGAATAAGGAACACCAGCGCACAACTCTTCAGTGACCCGCTTGCCCTGTGGGCACCAAGTTCCCCGGGTCTGTGGACCCTTGCCCTTGAGGGGTGGGGGTCTCCTAGACCATCGGCTGGTGTCCTGTGGGTTTAGTAGTCTGTCAGATCATTCCCACCTGATAGAGGGAGCCTTATAGAGGCTCTACCTGGTCGCGAAGGCGATGGCACTTCGAGAGCCCTCAGAATGCCCATCCTGCCACCATGCCATCCACCCAGAATTCGTGCTCTGGTTTCTCTTCAGATTGTATAAATCTTTCGCCTTTTACCGGTGCAGATCCATTCCTATGTCCTCATTAAACAAAGTACTTTTTCGAGGCATGTGCCAGTTCCTTTTAGTTTTACAATGGAGCCCACTGGCTCCCAACCCACGGCATACAGCTGGCAGGGCTCCATCATAAAACTATAGAGGAACCGGTGCATGCTACAGCTTCCTGTGTTGCATTGGATCAATGGGGGAATCTGGGCAGTGGATGCTTCCCCCCATGAGATGAGGTAGGGGAGCAGCCGGGCAATGCAGTGTGTGGGGCATGTGTTCCCCACACCCCACACCAGGCACCACTGGATTTGCCATGATGCATGGCAATTCTGGTGGCCCATCTGATGAGGTTGCTAATTTTCCAATTTCTTATTGGATGACATCCCATATCAACAATACTAACCTCCTTAAGAGTTCTGATGCTATTACTATTGAAGGGTTCAGTTTCAGATTATTGTTGCAACAGAAGCAGTTCATTCTCCCAACTAGGAACAACATTTGAGGCTTCTGCAACATAAAAATTCAAAAGCATAAATGTGTAAATGAGACCCAAAAATGCAGACTGAAAAGTGAGAGAGAAAGTGTTTGCAAATAGATGGGAGTGAGGAACAACTTGAAAAGTTTCTGTTATGTAAACATCCACACTCAGAAGTCTTAAGTAATCAGAAGTGGATGTAAGGCATTCAGGAAGAACAAACCTCCCCAAATAAATAAATAAACTGGCTAGACTCAGTATAAAAGAGCTATCAAAGGGAGTCTCGCAAAGCTGTCAGTTCAGAGTGTAATTCCCACATATCTTCACAGCATCTTTCTAATCTCCATAAATTGTTCGCGAGATTTGTGCTGCGGCTGCTTGTCATTGAAGCCAACTCTTGCCCCAGTTCTGAAATGAGGACCTATTCATGTTTTAGGAGAAAAAGGGCCTATTTACACTGCCAGAAAATGCAGTGTATATATCTCATTAGTGTGAGGCATCAGAACAACACACTCAAACTAATTCAGATTAACTCAGGGTAAACCTTTGAACGTGGTTTACACTCAAATTTTAAAAATGCCTCCCTTGAAGATCCGAATAAATGCAGGTATCAAGGGAGTAGAAACTACCACCTAGTATAGCCCGCACCATCCAAAATCCCACTGGCATCGCCACTTCAGGCAGCCCAAGGAGGTGGAATGACAGTCCCGCCCAATCCCCCCTGCCTCATTTCACCCCCCCCCCAAAAAAAAAACAAAGAGAAAGCCTCTTTATCCTATTCCTCCTGTATGGTGCTCAGTGGTGAGGTGATGGAGCTTTGGTGAGTGGAGAAAGGCTTCCCTATCCAAAGCTCCATCACATCATTACTGATTGTGATACAGCAAGTGATAAGGGGGTTCTGTTTTTGTTTTGGGGGTGAAATGAGGGGCAAGGAGGCTAGGGTGGCACTGGCCATGCCTAACCATACTAATCCGATGTAGGCTCAGCTGAGCTGTATGGCCCCTTCCACCCCCTCACCAATAAGGCAAGGTTGTGTCTTTAAAATGTGGCTCAAATAGGCATTTTAATGCTGTTCATTCCACATATTGGGGAATGTAGAAGCACCCATGCTGCAGTTCCCAGTATTATATTCCAGGCAACTCCTGCATTATCAAAAGATAGGAAGGCTGTCACTAATGTGACCTGTTCTCATGTCCACCCATTTAATCAGCTGCTTGTTGACCAATGTAAAAAGCGCAGACATAACTAAAACATGGAAATCCCAGAGACTGGAAAGTTCACTTTTGAAAAGTGATTTTTTTACAAACATAAATAAAATCCCAAATTTCTCTTCACTTTTTTTTTTGTTTTCAGACGTAGCCATATTGATTGTTGCTTGCGAAACCCATCACATCATCACCTCTGCACCTAACAATGCAAAGCACCTCCTCAACCTTTTAGTGATTCCACATCTCTATCACTATAGAAATAATTAAAAAGTTGACATTAACACTGGAAAAAGAATAGAATAGAATAATTGAAAAGAATTTCAATTATTATACTACTGTTGTGATGCTATAAGCTATATGTTTATTATTGAAGAAAGGAATGAATCAAAAGTAATTATATATGGCCCTTCTCATTTTCATGTTTAACCTTTAGATAATTTGATTATTTGCAGATTTGATTCTTAGAATTTGATTCTAGGACTCTCTAGGTTCTCCAATACAACTCTATGGTTAATCTCCAGTAGAGGTTAATCTTAGAGTCATACGATTAGTATCCTTCTCCTCAAAACCTGAGTAATTTTGCTTCTGCATGGCCAGCTATTCCCTTTGACAACATTTAAACTACCATGGCTCAATGTTATGTAGATGCAACCTTCAACTATTGGTTTTCCTTCCTTTCTAGAGAACTTGCTAAGGACAAGAAGTCAATGGCACTGGTTCACAATCACTGCTTTGTGTAATACTAGTTTATGGAGTACATCATCCCTGTGAAAGGTGGGGAATATAGTGTAAGTTAGCTTGTTGGAAATGGTTTTTCAATGCCTAGAAGGCAGTGTTTCACCCTTTTCATTTGTTTAGATGTTCGTACCAGGTCAATGCAGCAAAAAAGAGCAGAAGAAAGAAAAGAGAATGAAGACAAGAAGAAGAAAAGGACACTGTGATTCTTTGTCTCCCAGACTTGCCTGCTCTGTTGCTTTTACCAGGAACAAGACAAATGCCCTTGAACTACAGCTTTTTTAGAAACTACACTGTAGTCGTGTGTCATCTCCCTCCTTGTCATTTCACTTAGCTATTCTTTTGTGAAACTGCAACCTTTCAGAAATACAATGCTGACACTGACAGCCGCCCCTTCTCAGTGATGCTGTTATTGTATAACCATCCTAACACCTCAATTTCAGCCAGCATTTTAGAGTGATGAGTGCTTTTATGTTGGCATGATTTGGATGTTTGTCTACAGCTTGGAAATGCATTTTATTGAGATCTTCAGAAAGAATAAAAAGTGAGTGTGACTTTTCAAAAGCAATTTTACACAATTCTGGTACAGAACATGCCAACTTTGTTTCATGAAGCGTTCTTAGCTGCTACTTTTCACTGAATCAAACACATTAGGATTTAACATGGTCATATCTTAAAAAGATGCCCCTTTGCTAATATATACCCAGCCTCTTTGCACTAATAAAGAGAAAAGCTGCCCCAGGATTTCTTTCAGGGTTTGTTTACATGGCTCTTGAGCTCCACTGTCTGGCAGTGATTTAAGTTCAAAATAGAAAAGGTTAAACCAGCTAAATACTTTTGCAAAACTGTAAGTTGTAATGCCATACTCTACAGCAAACTTGCACAACATGTGCCCCAGGGGGTGAATGCAGACCCGGGGGCAGATGTGGCCCTCACAGGCCATTGGTGCATCCCACAGAGGCTCTGGGTCTGAGCCTGAGAAAGGAAGGTCACATGCAGCACCACAGCAAAGTAGCAGTTGGAACCCATCATTCCCCCCTCCAAGTGTTTTACCTCTATGCATTTCTTGTCTCTGCGCACCAGTTATCAAATTAACCTGTGGCAATGTGGACACCACTGGTCAGGACACTGGAATGATTGGTCTTAGGTTAGTGGAGAGCAGGGATAAAATGTTAATGGGTATCTGACCTTTTTTCTGTGCAGACGGGGGTAGGCTATGTTGAAATGTAACATTAGATTGATCATTTTAGAGGGAGGTGGTACGAAAAGATGTGCCCCCATTCTCTCCAATACAGCTCTTCCTTTTTCTTTGCCTCTGGGTTGCCTGTGGGTGCCTCTGTTGTCTCCTTCTCATCTGGCAGCAAAATGGCCAACCCCATGTTGTTTCTTTCCTTTGTTTATCAGAGAGAAACTTAGCTTCACCATGAAGTTGTTGTGGGCAATAGACAAAGGAAGGGCAATGGAGGCATTAAGTGAGACACTTCTTTTCCTGAGAAAACAACTGCAACCTGCCACCACTTTGGGAGGGGGGGGGGGAATCAAGACTATTCCACTTGGTTGGTTGCTCTGAAGGAAAGGTGCCCTCTCATAAACCCTGAATGCTAAAAGCCTATCTGTGGCCCGAAGAGCTTTAACATATTTTAATTTTGGCCCCTTACTACTGCCAAGTTGTGCAAACCTGCTCTACAGTGTAACACAAGGCAAAGAGAACATGTATCTGGATTTAGTAATAGTCAGCAAGGATTTGTAGTGTGGTTAGGCACCAGCATTCTGACAGAGAAAGCTAAAGATCTTGAAAAACTACAATTCCTGTGATTCCATAGTATAGAACCATGGCATTTAAAGTGGTGTCAAACAGCATTAATTCTACAGTGAAGATGCATTCCTAGTTTCCAGCCATGGTGTGTCAATTTGTATTTCACTTATATATAATTGTTAAATGTTTGTTTGCACATACAGCTGAAATATGAAAATATTATACACATGAGTGTTCTCTTTTGCTTTTTTTGGAGGTACAAGACTCTGTGTGTGTGTGTGTGTGTGTGTGTGTGTGTGTGTGTGTGTGTGTAATAGAGATCGGTCCATGAGTATCCTTACCAAGAGAGGAAGTCTGGCTTTGTTCCATTTTTTTCTTCTCCCCACAAAATAACTTGCTTCAAAGATGTTGAAAGTAGATCTTTTTCTTGCAGTACTTGTTCAATCACTAGGCTGCCCCCAAGCTTTCAAAGAGGTTACAAAAATACTTTCAGAGAGAATCACAATTTGAAAACATACATGACCTCTGTGATCTACATGGGCCTATTTGCAAAATCGCACATATCGGTATAAAGGTGAGATAAAATGGGGCAGTCACAAATAACATCGGCAAAAGTCTGTTACAGTGATGATGGGTTGTTTTGTTGTTCTAATTTTTCTGTCTTGCTTAAAGCATACCCACAACCTGACAAGGTGAGTGGGTAATTATTTGTTCTCCCATCTCCACGCTTTAGGTCCCATTTGCTTGTCATTTTCTGAAGTCTATATGGAAATACTGTTAACAGATCTTAAACAACTCTAAATTGTGTTTTTCTTGGAATGTTTTCACTTTGTGAAAAGCTTTTCAGTGAATCACTAAGGAGAGAAGCAAAATCCATTCTGACAGATAGATAATTCACAGAGGAAAATAACTGTTGGAAGGTACTGGTTGAAGCCTGAACCCGCTTGTTGCTGTTTTTACCTGCATGCAAAAAATATGCAGGCCAGCAATGTCAAATGCTTAAAAGAGAAGATTGTTATTAAAGCTTTTGTTAAATGTAGCTATACTGTTAAATTGTCTGTAATCCTGGAGAGCAGAACTTTAGAAAAATAATGTAAGCTTTACCAGTCAATTATAAAATGATTGGTCCCTGTTCTGTTTTCAAGGCACTCTTATTTGACGTGTACCCTTTTTAATATTAAAAGATTTTCCCCAAACTCCTTATTGTTGTCTTGGAATGAAAGACACCTTTGGAGATCATGGGATAACTATTTGCAGGAGTATTTAATAAATACTAAAAAGAAAGGCATCCAATGCTGTCAAATGATGAATGTATAAAATGGAGTTAATATGCACTGCAGTCAGTACCAAGTTGTTGTCCTCACAGTTGACAAATGTAAGAAGGACCACAGCATTTTGTAAGAGATGTTTGT
Organism: Anolis sagrei; assembly: GCF_037176765.1. Classification (NCBI taxonomy): domain Eukaryota; kingdom Metazoa; phylum Chordata; class Lepidosauria; order Squamata; family Anolidae; genus Anolis; species Anolis sagrei. The sequence goes on from NC_090021.1 coordinate 274,821,881, forward strand.
GATTATAACCTGCTAATCAATTCCTGGATGTTCTTGTCTATTTTCCTTTTCCTACTTACATTTGTTCCTTTTATTTTTCCCCATCTAAGAATGAAACTGTAGTATGTTGCACCTCTGCTCACAGCAGATGGTTTTGGAGTTTTTGTTAGGATCATAGTCAAGTGATAACAGATGCCCAGTGGTATAGAAATTGTTAGTTTGTATTATAATAATAGAATCTTAGAGTTGGAAGATACCACATGGACCATCTAGTTCTGCCATACAGGAAAAGCCAATCAAAGTACCCCTGACAGATGGCTGGCCAACCTGTTTGAAAGCCTCCAAAGACAAGCTAAAAAAACCTATCTGTGGCCCGAAGAGGTCTAACCTGTTTTAATTTAATTAATGCTGCTGTTGTTGTGTGCCTTCAAATCATTTCCAACCTATGGTGATCCTAAGATAAACCTATAACTGAGTTTTCATAGCAAAGTTTATTATGAATATCACAATTTTTTTACTTTAAGTAGGCATTTTGAGTCCATGAAAGGATAAAAAGGCTTATCTGAGAGCCCTTACAGACATGCCTAAATCCTGAGAACTGGGATCTATTCCATGTTCCTCTTGGGATTTAGGTCACAAAGTGGGCCCATATCCCAGAATTGGGAGGGGGGGTAGCTAGATCCTCTCCTGGGTCGACCAGAGATCAACCCAGGAGGGCATCAAGACAGCCCTCAGTCCTCCATTTCCACCCTAAACTTATCAGAGAAGTCCTCAGCATCTCAGACTAAGCTCCTGTAGCATCAAAATGGAAAATCCCCCCTCTCCTCTCCAAAGCTCCTGCTGCATCATTTTGATGTGACAGGATCATAGTAGACTCATAGAACCATACAGTTGGAAGAGATTTTGTGGGCCATTAAGTCCAACCCCCTGCCAAGAAGCAGGAGCTTAGATGAAGGCTGGCCTCTCTGGTAAATTTAGGGGGGAAATGGTGGCTGGCAGGAGAAAGTGGCAATGCCATCCTGGTTCTTAAGGCTCCTGGAATCCGAAAAACCAGGATGGCAGTAGGGAATGACCCTCGGCATCATGGAAGGGGATCCTGAGACTCAATCCCCAAAGGGTCCACCTGCAATAATTTGGACTTTATTGAAAGGCCTGGATCTTTTCAGGCTTTTTTTTAACCTGGAGTAAACCTGGAAATCCAGGTTTCCTCTGGGTTAATCCAATTAGCCTAAAACAGTGGTTCTCAACCTGTGGGTCCCCAGGTGTTTTGGCCTACAACTTCCAGAAATCCCACTCAGTTTAGCAGCTGTTAGGATTTCTGGGAGTTGAAGGCTAAAACATCTGGGGACCCACAGGTTGAGAACCACTGGTCTAAAACATCATTTGAACTCCTCAGGCTAACTCAGAACCCATCATGGGTTTTGGCCTCTATAAAAGGGGCCCGAGTACAAGTAGTTGCTTAGAAGCCCAGTTCTAACATTGGCTATGAGAGAATCTGGGGAACAATCAGCAAAAGAGTTGGAATGCCTCTCTCCTATATACTACATGCTACATTATTTATCACCAATAAAGCTTATTTTATTGCAGTATAGGTTCTGTAAGATTTCCCCGGAATTCCAAAATCCAAAATCCTGTCACCTTTGTTCAATGTAAAAAAATGTTTTTCATGCAAAACATTATTATAAAATATTGTACATAAGATTACCTTCAAATTGTGTGTATATGAAACATAAAGGAATTTCAAATTTAGTTCTATTATTATTTATTATTTATTTACTTTGCTTATATACCGCTGTATCTCAAGCCTGAAGGCGACTCATGGCGGTTCACAAACAGTAAAAACAGTAGAAACAGCAGTGGTTCCATACAACATATAACAATTGACTTAACACATTATCCATAAATTACCAATAAGCAATTACAATGCACAATTATTACAAAAAACAACCGTACCCAATCTTCTCATCATCCAAGCGTAGTCCAGGTTCGTCGTCCATTGTTCCATTCCTATGTTCCATTACCAGATTGCACTAAATTACTCAAACGCCTGCACAAACATCCAGGTCTTCACCTTTTTGCGGAATACCATTAGAGATGGTGCTAGTCTAATATCCGTAGGAAGGGCGTTCCACAGCCGAGGAGCCACCACCGAGAAGGCCCTATCTCTCGTCCCTGCCAGCCGAGCTTGAGAAGCAGGCGGGATCGAGAGCAGGGTCTCCCCGGAAGATCTCAAACTCCTGGTGGGTTCATAGGCAGAGATGCGGTCAGATAGGTAGCTTGGGCCGGAACCGTTTAGGGCTTTAAAGGCCAACGCCAGCACTTTGAATTCAGCCCGGTAGCAGATCGGTAGCCAGTGGAGTTGGCGCAACAGGGGGGTTGTATGCTCCCTGCGCTCCGCTCCTGTTAAAATCATGGCTGCCAAGCGTTGGACTAGTTGGAGCTTCCGAGCTGTCTTCAAAGGCAACCCCACGTAGAGAGCGTTGCAGTAGTCTAAACGGGATGTAACCAGAGCGTGGACTACCGTGGCCAAGTCAGACTTCCCAAGGTATGGGCGCAGCTGGCGCACAAGCTTTAGCTGTGCAAATGCTCCCCTGGTCACCGCCGAAACCTGGGGTTCCAGGCTCAGCGATGAGCCCAGGGTCACACCCAAGCTGCGAACCTGCGTCTTCAGGGGGAGTGCGACCCCATCCAACACAGGCTGTAACCCTATGCCCTGTTCGGCCTTGTGACTGACCAGGAGTACCTCTGTCTTGTCTGGATTCAATTTCAATTTGTTCGCCCTCATCCAGACCATCACAGCGGCCAGGCACCGGTTCAGGACCTGGACAGCCTCCTTAGTAGCAGGTGGAAAGGAGTGACAGAGTTGGACATCATCCGCGTACAGATGACACCGTACCCCGTTCTATATCAAAGATATCTCATTATGCATATTCAGGTATTCCAAAATTTGGGGGGGGGGGGGTCCAAAATACATGATACTTGTGGTTCCAAGCATTTCTGATAATCAAGCTGTAGCATGCGTCAGTGTGAAACATCATATGAAATCTTAGGGAGATCTGGAACTACATCTAGAACAAGACTAGATGTAGTTCCAGGGATACGTGATGTAAACTTCTCTTCTTCTGCATTTTAATGTATTGGCTGATCATCAGAAGTAGCTTTTTTTACTAGAGTATTTTGATTTTTAGTCCCTTGGTCTTTACTGGGCTTCCTAATTGGAAGTTCCTGGTTCCTGTTTGGTTTGATGATGGTACTTGTGGTGGACATGGGCAAGTATCTTAATTCTGTCATTTCATCTTTTCCAATGAACACTGTACAGCAGAGACAGTCAAGCATTGCTGCTATTGACACAACATACAGAATCCTGCATTCTTAAATTAAGGCAGAGGACATTGTCTCAGTGCAAATCCAATTGGCTACTGAAAATGTGATGGAGAAAGGCATTAACTTTGCTTTCAAAATCAAAGTGGCTTGTCAGTTATAGAATCATAGAATCAAAGAGTTGGAAGAGACCACAAGGGCCATCTAGCCATGCAGAAAAATACAAGCAAAGCACTCCTGATGACAATCTGCTTAAAAACCTACATAGAAGGAGGCTCCACCACACTCCAAGGCAGCATATTCTACTGTTTCAGAGAGTTCTTCCTAACATTTAGTTGGATTTTTTTCTGCAATCTGACTGCTCTGTCTTAGTCTTTAGAGAAATAGAAAACAAGCTTTCCCCAGTATGTGACATTCTTTCAAATATTTTTAATTTACCCCAAGCTGAATGTACCCATCTCCCTAAGCCACTCCTCAAAGGGCTTGGCTTCTAGACATTTGATGACTCACCCTTCTCCGGGCACATTCTAGCTTGTCAATATCCTTCTTATTCCTATGTTTATTAATGTGCTTGTTAATTTCCACTATTTCCTCTCTTTGAGTTCTTTTTTTATTCCTTTTTATTCCCCTAGCCCATCTGAGATATCATAGAATGATAGAATCATATAGTTGGAAGAGACCTCGTGGGCCATCCAGTCCAACCCCCTGCCAAGAAGCAGTGCAATCGTGTTCAAAGCACCCACAACAGGTGGCCATCCAGTCTCTGTTTAAAAGTCTCCATAGAAGGAGCCTCCACCAGACTTCGGGGTAGAGAGTTCCACTGCTGAACAGCTTTCACAGTTAGGAGGTTCTTTCTAATGTTCAGATAGAATCTCCTTTCCTGTAGTTTGAAGCCATTATTCCATATCCTAGTCTCCGGGGCAGCAGAAAACAAGCTTGCTCCCTCCTCCCTATGACTTCCGCTCACATATTTATACATGGCCATCATGTCTCCTCTAGTCTTCTCTTCTGCAGGCTAAACATGCCCAGCTCTTTAAGCCACTCCTCAAAGGCTTTTTCTCTTGATCATTTTAGTCGCCCTCCTCTGAATACATTCTTGCTTGTCAATATCTCCCTTCCATTGTGGTGCCCAGAATTGGACACAGTATTCCAGGTGTGGTCTAACCAAGGCAGAATACAAGGGTAGCATGACTTCCCTGGATCTAGACATTATACTCCTATTGGTGCAGGCCAAAATCCTGTTGGCTTTTTTTGCTGCCACATCACATTATTGGCTCATGTTTAACTTGTTGTCCACGAGGACTTCAAGATCTTTTTCACATGTACAGCTCTCGAGCCATGCATCCCCCATTCTGTATCTTTGCATTTCATTTTTTCTGCCTAAGTGGAGTATCTTGCATTTGTTCCCATTGAACTTCATTTGGTTAGTTTTGGCCCATCTCTCGAATCTGTTAAGATCGTTTTGAATTCTGCTCCTGTGTTCTGGAGTATTGGCTGTCCCTCCCAATTTGGTGTCATCTGCAAACTTGGTGATCATGCCTTTTAAGCCTTCATCTAAGTCATTAATAAAGATGTTGAACAGGATCCCGCCCGCCCCCCCCCCCCCATTCTTCCTCTGACATGACTTATCAATGTACTTTTCTTAAACTTTCCCCAAAAGATGCCGGTCTTTTATGTACACAGAACTTGAAATTTTATTTCCAAGGTCTACTTAAGCAGAGCAAATGTGGTAGTTCCTTTGCTGGACTACAATGCCCAGAATCTGCAGTCAGCACAACCATTGAAGAGCATTTCAAAAATTAGCATTGTCTATGACATGTGCACAAGGGCCATGCAGAAAGGTACTTAACATTATCTCCATTAACTGGCGATAACTTTCTAGAGTTTAGATAGAGGACTTTCCCACTCCAGTCTGGATATGCTGGGCTTTGATTCTGGACTTTTGCATGCACATCATATGATTTGCCAGTATGATCAGTGTTTTTAAAAAGAAGTGGACTGCAAAAAGCAGCACTGGTAGTGAAGGAAGAGAAATGGCAACACAAAAGAAGTTATTTCACCAATAGTTCTGCCCAGCTGGATGCCCTTGGCAAACGGCAGCCCTCTAGACTTCTACTTGCTCTCTTGTTTGTGGTCCTGGGGTTAATCAGCATCAGAGCTGAGGCCTCCAATCTCATGACTCTTAATCATGGTTTCAGGCATGAAGTATCCAAAGTGGCTGTAAATCATAATAACAGCTACAGCAAATTGATCTATTGAACTGGAAAACAGGCTTCTTTCATTGATGAGAAAAATAAGGAATGAGCTTGGATAAGGAAAGTAATGGAGTGCAATGTAATGTAATGTTTATTTGTTTTCCTTTTGGGATGTAGATTCCTTCAGTCATTTACATCTCATACATTCCCCAGGCAGCTAAATGTCCTTCACTTTTTCATCCAAGCTGCAGCAACTTCAGGCACAAAGTCTAGAGGAATGCGCCCCCCCCCCCTATATATATACAGTCACCTTACTATTAGATTCACAACATAATCTCAAGGACTAATCCAATATTCTTTCCACGAGCCACAATTCTACTGTGCTTAGTGCAGTTGGTTTATGCCTTCAGGGAGGAAAATCTACTTGTCATATCTTACAAACCGTTTGAGTTTTATATATCGGGCAGCTTTTCTTTTTCTTTAAGAAAAGTATCATGCAATAGAAATATAAATTACACTGCAATCTGGTCAATGAATTCATCATATACAATTGCTTTGTAGAAACAGAGAAGGTGGGGGAAGTTAGTGGTGAAGATAAAGACTAGAATATCATTACAGTCTTGTGAGAGCTTCAGTTTAATAGTATTTGACAGGATTCAGCTATGTATCTTATGGAAAAACCATAAGGGAAGTAGATAAAGGTGCCCTCCTGAGAAATAAATTGCTGCTCCAAAATAAACAGAGGAAAGTGCTTGATCACATATTTTGAGGGAAACCGATTCTACTGAACAACTCCATTTATGCAATGAAATAATGGAAAATACAGGAAATTATGAACATGTCAACAGTGCCAGCTGAAATATTTTGTTGTTTGAGACAGGAATTGTCTCTTCTTACCACCAAAGATATAGTGCCCAAGGCTGGATCTACACTGCCCTATATCCTAGGATCTGATCCCAGATTATCTGTTTATCTAAGATTATATGGCAGTGGAGACTCATATAATTCAGTTCAAAGCAGATAATCTGGGATCAGATCCTGGGATATAGGGAAGTAGATTCGGCCTAAGGCAAGGGAAGGCACTGGAGGCAACTAATCCGACAAGCTCCTCTTTGGCAAAATAAAGTATAAATTCCCTTCCGTTTTCATGTCACCCAAATTCTGAGGCCTATGCAAGCCACCTCACTCCATTCAATAGTAGGGCCCTCCCTAGAATCATAGAATTGTAGAGCAGAAATAGATCACAGGGGCCATCGACTCCAACCCCCTGCCATCCAGGAACACAGAACCAAATCTGTCAAGACCCAGAAGCCTTAGTAAAGCCAAACACAAAGGAAAAGGTTCAAACACAGTTTTATTGTACAAAAAGAAGTCTGTTAAGCACTTAAATTCAGTGCAGTAAGCTCTGGCAGTAAATAGGCATCAAAAACGAGATTTAAACTGCTGTTTAATCCGGGTTAACAAAAAAATTCAGCAGTCCGCTCCAAAATTCACACAGTTCAAAAGCACAAGAACTTGAGGCACAAAACAAAGTCCAAAAAATGTTGCAAGGTCAAAACAACAAAGTTAACAAGTTATTTAAGTCCAGATAGCGAAAGCGTGGTCAAACTAGTCCAAAGTCAAGCCACTGAGTTGAGGTAAACACTGGAACTCTTCCTACCATTTTGGTGGAATATTTTTTTTATGTATTGCTCTCTTAATCAGATTGAGATAATAGGAAGCTATTTCATGCCAGATTATGTTGCTGTATTAATTTTTAAGACATTTTAAAAATGGGCTCCCATTCACTTATTGTCAAGTCAAATAATAATGCAATGAAATGCAAGCAGATATCTAAAATGAAATATCATTATGCTACAATGAAATGTAACCATACAACATCAAAATGGTACATGCACACACACTCACACATACAAAATGATGATACAATACAAAATAAGCAAAAATGTGGTTTAAAAAGGAACTAAAACCAAACATGAAATAAAGCATTAGTAAAAACCATCAATGTGCAATAAGGATTGAAATAGCAATTTTAAATGTCTTGGGTAAACAAAGGAATTAATGCCAGGTAAATTTCTCCAGGGGGGAGTATTCTTTTTTAAAAAAATGCACAATAAAAATTCATCTAACAAAATATATAGACACATTTTAAAAGTATTGTGGTTCATTAACATAATTAAGAATAGTTTACAATAATTGCCCATGGAGCCCAAGATAATTCATTTTGATTTGTAGAGGTTCTCTGGGGTTTCCAATAGATGCCACTCATGTCATATTATCTACTGAGTAGAGTCTACTGGGTTAAAGTTAAAAGCTCAGGTATTTAAGGTAGTACCTTATTTGTGTAAAGCATATATTCTGCCACTGAGCTATAAATTCCTTCCCATAACTGATTGGTTTATCAATCTATTGAGTCATTCCTTGGAAGATACAATTGATGAATTAGAGAGGGAAATGCCACATTCGGCATAGCAATGGCAGCCAGAGAAACTTGCAAACCATGGTTGGAAAGAAAAGGCCACAATGTTATTAGGTACAGCTAAGTGGTATCAGCTTGAGAAAGAAACTAGTCTTGGTTACTTACAGATCTGAATTTATTCTTTAAAAAGTTCAACATGTTTTAGCCTGGACATAAGTTGATTGAGCTTCTTCAGGGGCTCTATTTAAAGTAAATACAAATGCATATAGTAACTTTGGAATTTGGAGATCATTTTTCTGCTGATTCATAATATGTGCCTCATTATCTATTTGTGCTCCTTTAATATGCAGAATTGAAGGTTATTGGCAGACTTTTCTACGTCCTAAACTGTCAGCTTCTAATATTTGGGTGCAAAACCTACTCATGAAGAGGACTTCGTTCACAGGGAAATTTTAACTTGACTCCTCACGAGTTTTTCTTCACTCATTCTTTTCAGCTTCTCCTTTTCTTGTGGATCTGGAAGTAGTGTTGCTGTTCAGCTGGCATTTTACAACTTAAAACCTAAGATTAGTAGTTAGGCTTTTCTGATAGGTCCTTGTACTACAGCTACAAGAGAGACTGAATGAAATCTAGGACCTTTTCACATGACCCTTTTGGGCCATGCTGTTTTGCCATGAGTCACTATTTATTTATTTATTATTTTATTTTTTTATTTATCGTGTCATCCACAACCAGAACATTGTATTACATTTCTAACAGAACAAAACAAACAAACAGATTAAAAAAACACACAAATTTTGCAAACTTGGTAGTGATTAAATGTCCTTTGACCAGTATCTGGCCACTTGGAGTGCCTCTGGTGTTGCCGCGAGAAGGTCCTCCATCGTGCATGTAGCAGGGCTCAGGTTGCATTGCAGCAGGTGGTCAGTGGTTTGCTCTTCTCCACACTTGCATGTCGTGGATTCAACTTTGTAGCCCCATTTCTTAAGACTGGCTCTGCATCTCGTGGTGCCAGAGCGCAGTCTGTTCAGGGCCTTCCAAGTCGCCCAGTCTTCTGTGTGCCCAGGAGGGAGTCTCTCATCTGGTATCACTCACGGATTGAGGTGCTGGGTTTGAGCCTGCCACTTTTGAACTCTCGCTTGCTGAGGTGTTCCAGCGAGTGTCTCTCTAGATCTAAGAAAACTATTTCTTGATTTAAGTCGTTGACGTGCTGGCTGATACCCAAATAGAGGATGAGCTGGAGATGTCTCTGCCTTGGTCCTTTCACTATTGGCTGCAACTTCCCGGCGGATGTCAGGTGGTGCAATACCGGCTAAGCAGTGTAATTTCTCCAGTGGTGTAGGGCGCAGACACCCTGTGATAATGCGGCATGTCTCATTAAGAGCCACATCCACTGTTTTAGTGTGGTGAGATGTGTTGCACACTCAGCAGCACAGTAGCATAGCGCAAGGGCAGATGTCTTCACTGTATCTGGTTGTGATCCCCAGGTTGTGCCAGTCAGCTTTCGTATGATATTGTTTCTAGCACCCACTTTTTGTTAGATGTTCAGGCAGTGCTTCTTGTAGGTCAGAGAACAGTCCAGAGTGACTCCCAGGTATCTGGGTGCGCTGCAATGCTCCAATAGGATTCCTTCCCAGGTAATCCTCAGAGCTCGGGATGCTTGTCTGTTCTTAAGGTGAAGGGCACATGTCTGTGTTTTAGATGGATTAGGGATCAGTTGGTTTTCCCTGTAATAGGCAGTTAGAGCACCTAGAGCTTCGGAGAGCTTCTGTTCAACCATCTCAAAGCTCCCTGCTTGAGCGGTAATGGCACGATCATCAGCATAGATGAAACTCTCTGTCCCTTCTGGCAGTGGCTGGTCATTTGTGTAGATATTGAACATGGATGGAGCGAGCACCCTGAGGCAGGCCGTTCTTCTGTTTCCGCCATCTGCTTCTCTGGCCCTGGAACTCAACAAAAAAGCTCCTGTTTTGTAGCAGGTTTCCTATGAGACGGGTGAGATGGTAGTCCTTTGTGATATTATACATTTTTCTCAGGAGGAGGCGGTGGTTTCTCAGGAGGAGGCGGTGGCTGTGAACCGCCATGAGTCACTGGCAAAAGGGAAGGTACACAGGGCGGCTCGTGACACCTTGTGCACTCTCCCTCCCAGAGGCGGCCCTAGGTAATTTTCAATGGTAAACAAACAGTATTTTGGGCCCCTCTCAGCTCCACCAATAATAGAATTGAACCAAACTTGCCATATAGGACTTCCAACACAAAATACTGGAGGGATTTGGGGAAAATAGACCTTGACACTTGGGAATTGCTATTGTGTGGATTTATAGTTCACCGGGCACCAAAGAGCGTTCTCAGCTCCACCAATAACAGAATTGAACCAAACTTGGCATATAGGACTTCCATAACCGCCTTGAGCCTTCAACTCCCAGAAATGCATACCGCCTTGAGCCGCCCCTGCTCCCTTCTTCCCTCATCATATGGTGGAGATGGGACAGGGTGCATTGGTGCCCTTTCCCTGTCCCCATCAGGTGGGGAAAGGGGCCTTTTCATCCTTTCCACCATCATACAGGGAAAGGGAGAGGAGCTACACAAAACACCCTTTCCTCCCTGCAGCAGTGGAGGAAGCATCTTTTGGTGCTTCCCCTCCACATTAGGAGAAAAGTGAGCAGGGCCTACCATATGTTATGCGACAGCAGACGGTAAGCTCCATCCAAGCCATGAATAAAAGTGGCAAAATGAGGCTATTTTGCCCCATGTGAAGAGGTCCTTAGTCCATCCTACATTTGTCTATTCCCACACGGTAGAGGGCTGGATTAGATGGATCTTGTAATATTTTTCAAATGTGAAGATTGGCTCCTGAAGTCAGATACAATAACTAGAATAAACACAGAACAGAGAGGTGTGTGTAGAAATCAAAACTTATGATGCTGCTGCTAAAGGAAAGGAAGAAATAAATGAGAAGTAATGGCTCTATAACCCATTGCGGTGAAAAGGGACAAATCTAAATTGTCCAGAAATCAGGTTCAAGCATTTGAATCAAAGATCTGCATCAGACTTTTTTTTTTTTTTGCTGAGAATATAATTCTCAAGTTTTATCTGTGCCCCTCCAAGCCAAATGTAGTACAAACAAGTATTTAAATGGGTTTTATTGTATGATTTTATAAATTTGTTTAAATGTTTTAAATTTTATGCTGTATATGGTTACGGCATCAAATAGTTGTAAGCCACCTTGACTCACTTTTGGATTTGAGAAAGACAGGATAGAAATATCATAAATAAATAAATAAATAAATTGCTCTGATGAATTTTCAATGGGTAGTTGTCCTAATTGAATTGTGAGATTAGAATCTTAATTATCTTTCCCTGAGGATGTAAAACAGTGGTTTTAATGTAAAAGTTTATTGTATTTACGTTTTGGCATCAAATTGTTGCCTAATTTGTAAGGCCGCTCTGAGTCTCCTTCGATCTGGAAAAGGGTGGGATATAAATGAAGAAAATAAATAAATAAACAAATAAATAAATAAATAAATCATACAAACCAAGACAAAAAGCCTCTTAAAGTAAGGAAGGAAATATTACATTTAGACCTCAACTTATGGATTCGAGATGGCAAGGGGATTCAGGATGTTGGAGTCCAAGACGTAAATATTCTAGACATTTTTAAACACTTGAGATGTATAACATGAATTGATTCTGAAAGCACAACTCAAAGGGCAAATTCACACATTTTTATGGTATGCCTGTGACTTCTTTCCAAAGAATAGAATGCAAATCCATGGCAGATATTTGTATATAGGTGTTGGCTACATATGCTCATGGTGACAAATATGCTTTTGCTCTTATCTGTGAAACAGCTCTAAGAAACAGAGTACCTTGTAAATTTAACCTGAAGGAAGAATTAAAATTATTATGCGGAAAAGAAAATGGTTAAGGCACAGAGAAAGGCCTCAATTCTGAACACATTTTGAGCCAACCTTAATAATAAGCAAACCTGTCAGCCTTTTCTAATGTATTTTGTTGTTTTGCAAGTAATTTTATGATTAAAGAATTTCCTCAGAAATCATTTTAAAGGAACCTGAATGCAAATAAAATTAACAGTGTAAAAAGAAAGCAGTGACTTTACATAAAAGACTATTCGTCTTTTCATCAGTGTTTATTGCTTGCAAACTGAGATCATTCATGTGTTGTTGTTGCTGTTAGCTGCTGTCAAGACGATTTTGACTTATGATGACCCTATGAATCAGAGACCTCCAAGTCATCATCTATTTAATGTTTTCATCATCCATTTTAACGTTATGTAAATCATTTGTGGTTGTTATTTTTTATTGTTAATGTACAACTGTAAACCTGTCTCTTCATTTTCTTCCTTGACCTTCTTCAATAATCACTCAAAGTCATTGCTATTTTCTGCTAGTAGTATGGTATCATATTCATATCTAAAGCTATTGGTATTCCTTCTCCCAGTTTTTAAAGCTGCTTCCTCTGAATCTAATCTTGTTTTACATATATATGTTCAGCACACATGTTAAACAGATACAGTGATAAAATACGGCCTTACCCGGCCCCACTGGAATCAGAAACAATCTGTTTCTTAATATTTTATCACTATAGTAGCTTCTTGTCCTGAGTACTGGTTACACATCAGGACAATCAACTGTTGTACTACACCCATTTTTTTCAGGAAGAGCGATTCCTTTTTCATGATCTACACAGGGTATTTCCACACAGGCAAAAACACTGAGTTCCAACACATCTTGAGGTTGGAGTGTCCACAAAACGTACACCCTTCAGTATGCGCAACAATGTGCATCCAACAAGAAACAGCATACTGTATTTTTAAAAGTCACCAGAAATTCAGGAATAAGCCATAAAATCTGCTACAGTCAATTAGTGTATTGGCAATGCAGAGCTGGAACCTGAGAACGAAATGCAGAGCCCTTATGAGGATAGGGTTAGCACTAAAGCATGGGGGGAGGAGGGCAGAAACACAGCTTGAAGATAGGTACACAAACACCTCCCTGCTGGAGAGGAAGCCAAAGCAGTCCCATGGGAATACTCACTTTCATTTATTTCTGTGCCCTGCTTTCATCTAGTGCTGATTCTTATCAGACAACCTGCCTATCAACTCATCCCATTGGATTAGGTAGGGAATAAATATTTCTTGGATTAGATTGATCTGCAGTCAGCAGATCTTTGTGGCCACTGTCCCAGTTTCCAAATGGTTCCTAAGGTGGCTGTGTGGTTACCTGGATGGGACTGGGTTTTTTAATCTACATCCTAACCTGGGTTAAATGACTGTGTGGAAGCAGCTACCGTCCAAGCCTTTGCTATAGTCTATAAAACACAGACAGATTTACTTCTGGAATTCTTTAGTGCACACCCTTATCCAGCATATGTCTGCAATATGATTGTCTAGTGCCTGTTCCTTTCTGGAACTCAGTGTTTGTTGTAGAATTTTGAGCATTGCTTTGCTTGCATGGGAGATTAATTAAATAGTTGCTGCAACCACCTTTTTCATGGGGATTCAATGTGTGGGCCATTTTTGCATATTTGTTGATACATTTTGGTTAGAACTAGAGTAGATTCTGCTTCTAAATGAAAAATAACTGTTCTACCTGTGGATTCTTCCTTTAAAAATGTAGAAATGAAAGAGTTTCTCTTTTCTTCCAGAGCACATCAAGAAGAAGGATAATAACCAGTCCAGTCACTATGTAGTTTTATTGAATCAGTGGGATTTCTATCATTGTTGCCTTACCATTCATTAGGTTTACTTTAATTTGAACTAGCACCTGGATTTAGAGCAATAATATCAGAATTCAGACAAGTCACTCTTTTGAACCTCCAGAATCTCCAGCCATTGCGAGAAGCATCAACAAGCACTGATTAGGGCACATTGATTCTAAAATAAATCATTTTGTGGCCAGAAAGAGTCTCAGATCTATAAAAATTACTATTCTTAGGTCCAACCTATTCATGGAGATGAAAAAGGCTGAGCTAGGTCCTGCTCTAGAACTAAATATCAGTGCCTGAAATTAATGTGGGGTACAACTCTATAGGGCTCTTCTAAATTTAGATGCCCCATTTATCCAGCTTTCTGTCTCTCTGAAAGCATTTTAAAAGCCTTCAAAATCTACACTAATGTTGTATACCTCTATTTTTAGTTACTACAGTGTGAAGCATCTAGGCCAAAATTTCTCTTCAAGCATCTGCCTAATAATTAGCTCCTCGGTAAACATTGCCTTGAATATATTTGAAGAAACTATCAGCAATTCACACCTGATTTATTTTCTAATTAAACCAGACTTACAACAGTCTAATTCTTTGTAGGAGGAAAAGGAAAAGAAAAAAGAATGTTAAACTACTACAGAGAAGTACCGAAACAGCATATAGGTTTCCTATCTCTTCATTTGTGGATATTCCTTTTCATAGCCTACTAATTCTTAATATGTCATTCAACACTTGAAAATGAGATGGCAGGTGCCATTTTAAAGCCTGGCCTTAGGTTAAACTAAACACATTTTTAGAAAAGGTGCTATTCAGAGGTATAGCTGCAGGAGGCAAAAAAATATATATGAGAGCATATTCTCAAATAAGAATTTTGACTCCAATAAAATTTTCATTCAGTAACAATATTTCTAATCTCACAGAAAGTGAGGCATTTAAAATGATGAGGGAAAATAACTTCTTTTCGCTGTACAGTACGACCCCTGTATCCACAGGAGATAATGCCTGTGCATGGTGTAGAGCAGGAAACTATGGGTAACATGGTGAACTCTATTAAAATGAATGGATTCTGTTGGAATAGAGTTGCCCCGGAGCACCTAGAAAACATCTAAAGAGGGATCATTTCTCAGAATTTGCTAGGTCCTCCAGGGCAGCCTTATGCTAACTTTTGTTGGAAGCATGCCTTAAGATTATTTGAAGGACCTAAAAAATTCCTAGGGTCACCATATTTTGTCACATGTGGATATGTAAAACTAGTCCCATGGGAACTAATCAAATCAAAACATTTATTTCGGTCATTGACCAGCACAGGAAATAGTGTCACGTTTCCATACAAACCTGGCATGTTTGGTACATTAAAAATATAAATACAACTACTAAAAACACAATATGGGTGAGGGAGCAGAAGGGGAAACAGGGTAAAAACATACAATGCCCAGATACATCACCAAATTGTAGATTCAGGGAAGACGATTACTGGACACACAGTTGACTTTTGGAACTAGTCATTCCCTGGCGGATTTTGTATGCTGCTGCACAAAACTTTGCGACATTGTAGGTTGTAGCTGAATTAGTATCCGCAAGTAGCAGGGAGGTATAAAATTGTCCTGGATGGCCTGGGTGCTTGTCTATCAAGGGTAAGATAAGCCTGGCACGGGTATCCCTGTAGAACGGACACTGAAGGAGCACATGTTCTATTGTTTCCACATGACCCGAGTCACAGGGGCAGAGTCTCTCTGGGAAAGGGATCTTCCGGTAGCAGCCTTCGAGTACAGCTGATGGGAGAGCGTAGCATCGGGCCAGGGTGAAAGCCCTCCGATGAATAGGAACCTCTAAGTATGTTAAATATGCCATAGGGGAGGCAAGGTATCTGCTGTCTTCACTGACAAGAAAGGTTGGAGCCGAGGCCAGATCTAGTCGGCGCTCTGTGTCTGTGATACGTTGTTTAATAAGTGCTTTGGCTTGATTGTAATCCATAGCTAATAGTAGACCTGGAGAAAATCCCAACGAGGAGATTTTGGATGCTACCGCCTGCTTCCATGTGGATTGGAAGTCATCCTCCATGGTTAGTGGGGCAAGGCCAAGGGGTGCACGGGACAGTCTGAGCCAGAGGTTGAGTATGGCCACCTACACCCTGGCCTCCACTCTCATAAAACCCGTCTCTAGTCGCAGGGTGGCATTAGAAACACATTTAGGTACCTGCAAGGCCGATCTCAGAAACTTGGACTGAACCACCTCTAATGGGGCAAAACTGGGGAAGGGGCCCAGCTGAGCACCATACAAGAGTTGGGCTAATGACTTGGCTTCAAACAGCTTGAGCGCTGCCGGTGTGAAGTGACCCCCTCTTGTCCTGAGATATTTAAGAATGGCAATTGAGCTCCCCTGCGCGGTGTTGGATACTTGATCCCCATGAGCTCTTCTGCTACCATTAGATTGGAAGACTACACCTAGATATTTGAAGGATGTAACTTGTTCAATTTTATGACCATCTATGCTCCAAGAGTAAGTCCTGGGCCTATTAGCGAAAGCCATGATTTTGGTTTTATTGTAATTGAGTTGGAGCTGATCTGTGTTGCAATGTTGTATTAATGCTCTCAAAGCTCTTTTGAGCCCAATGGGTGTTCTAGAGAGCACAGCAGCATCATCTGCATAAAGCAGGATGGAGATGTGTCTTCCCGCCAGCTTTGGGGGGTGGAAGTCCATGTTTTGAAGCTGGTCCACTATAGAGTTTATATAGAAGTTGAACAGCAAAGGGGCCAGAATGCAGCCTTGCTTGACACCCTTGCATGTTTCAACAGCCTCAGTGAGGTGGCCCTGTGGGTTGCATCTTACTTTGAGTGTGGTCTTTTCATGAAGTTGGCGTATTAGATATAATTGACGGTGATCAATTGTAGAACTCTCCAGTTTTTCCCAAAGTTTAACTCGCGAGATGGAATCAAATGCTGCTTTAAAGTCAATAAAAGCAGCATACAGTGAGGTTATGTTTTGAGAGGAATATTTTTCCACAAGGTGTTGCAGCACTAGGCACTGATTTATGGTGGATCGACCTTCCCTGAATCCAGCTTGCTCCTCAGCTAATATGCTTTCTTGTTCCAACCAATCTTGGAGTTTCCATTGTAGATGTCTAGCATATAGCTTGCTGATAGTGTTAAGGAGGCTGATTGGTCGATAGTTCATAGGATCATCCTTTTTCCCTTTCTTTTTATAGATGGGAACAATGATTGCAAGCCCCCAATCCTTGGGGATTTGGCCATGGTTGTCAATACATGTAAAAAGTGAGGCTAGGATGGGGGTCCAGAAATCCAGGTTGTTCTTGATGGCCTCTGCTGGGATAAGATCTTCTCCTGGAGCCTTACCTGATCGTAGTTGGGCAACCAGGTTCTTAATTTCTGTAGCTGATACAGGTGGCCATGGTGGAAGGTTCTCTGTATCAAAATTGGGACAGTCCCTTCCAGTAGAGGTGTCCATATAGAGATCCTGGAAATATGCCTCCCAAATCCCCGGAGGGATGTGGGAATCCACAATAGGTTGATCAGATCTTTGGGCATTTGATGTAATATGCCAGAAAGTGGCTGAGTCTTTCTCTTTGACAGCTTTGATAAGCTGAGCCCAGTTGTTTTTCATAGCTTCCTTTTTCTTATATGCGAGCATCTGCTTGTAATGCCTCTTTTGTTGAAGAAGGTCTTGCGCTGCTGATGGTGAGGTATTGGATATGAAGGCCTGATAAGTGGCAACAAGAGCATTTTTAGCATTGACGCAATCTTTATCAAACCAGGGCTTGGAGTATTGCTGTTGCTGCTTCCTTGATGTAAAATTGTTAAACCTTAGGTGCTTCTGTATTTCTTGAGTGATGTTCATATAGTTGTCAAGTAGTATGTTGGGGGATGCTGATGATGTCAAGGCAGTCTGTAGCCCCATTAGTCGATCAGAGGCCAGGAGCTCAGATATTCTTTGGTTCAGACAGGGAGTCCATTTGGCCCTGACATGGGTTCCTCCTGGAGGTGATAGGGAGGGTTGGAAACATTCCACTGTGTGGGTATTTTGGGTGAAAGAATTTAGGTGCAGCAGGACAGGAAAATGATCACTGTCAAACTTGGGCTTAACTTCCAAGGTTTTGGCATATGGAAGAAGGTCCCTTGAGATGGCTATATAGTCAATACTGGGGGTATTGTTGTAATGGATTTAAAAACACAAAGTTTTAAAAACTTGGCATTATTGTAAGTGTCCTTTGCTGGCCACTTGGAGTGCATTTGGTGTTGCTATAAGAAGGCCCTCCACTGTGCATGTGGCAGGGCTCAGGCTGCATTGTAATAGGTGGTCTGTGGTTTGCTCTTCTCCACACCCGCATGCCATGGAGAGAAGCCTCCCCATAGGATTGTAACACATACGGGTGTTCCTGTGTAATGTCTCTATAGATGGCTGATTCTCTCACAACCAGAAGCGACTAGCAGCATACAAACAAACAAACCAGCAGACCTTTTCAGGACCAACCATGACAATGAAATGAATGAAATTATTAGTCAAAACCATAGCTAAGTCCCACTGAATTCAATAAACCTGATAACACTGGATTTAAATGCTGACCATTTATAAGTTTACCCAGGGTTGAGATTTGTGTGTTGTTGATTTGCAAATCTCAGAAACCATAACTGTTGGCAGTGAATTGTGTGATCTGTGTCCATCAGCAGTCAAAAGAACAAATAATGCCCATTGCTGAAATGAACAATCCCAGGAGTTTGTCCGAATATTGATCCTATACCTGGCTGTGCTTGGGGTGAATTCTACATTGCAGAAATATTGCAATTTGACACCACTTTCTCCGCCATGGCTCAATGCCATGGAATCCTAGGATTTGTAATTTGGTGAAACAACAGCACTCTTTGGCAGACGTTACAGTTGTAAATCTACAACTCCTAAGGTTCCATAGCACTGATCAATTGCAGTTAAAGTGTGTCAGACTGCATTAAGTCTACCGTATATATGCACCCTAAGTTTCTACCAATTGATTTTGCTGAGTTCTGCAGTAATGAGTGAATAGTGTACAAAAGACTTCAGGGGGCAACTTCACACCTGCAGCAGGGACAATGGACAGTGAGTTTGATCATTACATTCTTTCAGCCTCTTTCTCCATGTCAACCATTAAGGTTCACTGTCCCTTACAAAGAAAATTGGAAGATAAAAGGACTGCAGCTGATCTTACAGGAAAGAAGTGCTCCTGGAGCTTTTCCTCATCTGTTGCTTAAGTTTGGTTCTTGTCTTAGTAGTTAATGTTTCTGCACTGTCATTCCCTTAAGCAAGAAAAAAGAGACATAAATAGCTTTTTAAAAGAGACATACATAGAAAATGCCTTCTCTACACACTTGCCTTTGATCAGTGACAGAGCACATGCATTACATACCAGGCCCAAGAAAAGACATTCCACCTAAACATTAGAGTGTGATGGAGTCTCCATCCCTGGTTTTTAAATAGAGGCTGAATGGCCATTTATTGGAATTACTTTGGTTATGTGTTCTTACATGGCAGGGATTGGATGCCTCTTGTGATCTCTTCCAATGCTATATTTCTATGATTCAGTCAGTGGCTTTATTAGATAAAAGAACTTTGATTTGTAGCCTCAAGTAGCCACAACCACCATTGGATTGCACTGACTGATGATTATACAAAATCTTTACATATTCAGGTTCACTCAGAAAAAAATAATATATTGAAACTTCTGTTGGTCCAAAGACATTATTATCAGGTGCTGGCTTTAAATTATCCAAGCATAATTCAAAGTGCTGATAGTTCAGAAAGCCCTATACTGCATAGGTCCTTGTTACTTGAAAAACCATATATAAGCCTGTTCAAGCTCTTTTTTTGGGGGGGGGGGGAGAAGCCCACCTTTCCATCCCTCTACTTTTTCACGCAGTTTGGTGAGAACAAAGAAACCGGCCTTCTCAGTGACTGCCCAACTTTGGAGCTCTCTCCACAGGGAAACTATGACAGCTTCTTCTTTGCTTTCCATCCATGAACATTTTTCTATTTTGCCAGGACTTTAAGATCAAGCTGTGATAGGCTAATGCTGTGCTGTTTGTTGATTTTTAAACAGTAGCTATTAAATGGCTTTAACTCTATAGATACTTTGTAATGCCTCACATATAGAAGCCAACATGGTATAGTGGCTTGAGGATTGAATTATGAGTCTGCAAGACCAGTGTACATATCATTGGTGACCAAGGAAACCCATTGGATGACCTTGGGCAAGTCATACTTTCTCAGACTAAGATGAATGTAAGAGCAAACCACTTTGGAACAAATCTTACCATGAAAAGCTATGCTAGGTCTCCTTAGAATCTCCATAAGTCAAAACAACTTGAAGGCACACAAAATAATTATGTGTGTTTGTGTCTATTGATGTTTTTGTTTGGGATTAATATGGATTTGTTTAAATAATTTGAATGCGACCTTGACTCCTGATATTAGAGAAAGATGGTGATATTGATGATATCTTCAAAACTATCAAAAGGTAGAGTAGGGATGAGAAGAATTTTCTCTTTCTCAAAAAGAAATGCTGTCTTAACAGAACAAGACAGCCTACTGAGAAATGAGCAACTATCATAAGAGACACAGAGTACTTCACTTTTTGATGAAGTTTGTGAATTATGGAAACTACATCCCAAAGCAAAGTGTTCCTTGTCTCATACATAATTAGAACAAAAAAAATAGCTCTGCACAAAATGACTACCTTTTCCATTTTTGAAGCAAAGCACACACACAGCAGGCACAGTGTGACTGGCAAATGAAGAGGAAAGACTTTTAAAAACCTCATTGATAAGGAAGACTGCAGTTTAGAGGAATTAACTATCACAGCCATCACAGTTTTCTGCACTTCCAGAAAAGGCAAAAACCCTGCTTCTCACAAAAAGAAGAACTCACACCAAAAAGGGTCAGTAAATTACTTTCCATTTCCGAGGAGCAGGTAATAACTATGTACTTTTTATTCACATGCACAAGAATGAGCCAAGCATGAATTTGTAATACCAATGAAGAACTGTCTGTTCCTCAAGTGATGAATGTCATGGCTGGTTCTGACTCCTATGAACATAACAAAATTTCACCGCACTGAGGGTACTTGAATATTTATTTTTGTCCTTTCCTAACACAGTTTACATGCAACATTCACAAAACACTGAGGAAAATTGAAATGTGGGTTGCTTGCTTTATGTATATAATTTATAAAACACCTGGATCCATTTTGTTTCATCCTGGATCTAAGATAGGGAACCATTTTGTTCCAGGGATTAGATTATTATCCTTCTGCAAAGTGGTTAACATCAGAGGACATGACTCCCTTTCACAGGACTGAACACCCTGAATGTGGTGCCAGGTAGAATCCTACAACCAAGTAAATTGTTCTGCAATTCTCTGGTAATGGAAAACAAATGAGAAACCAAGCCCTCTCAGATGCCATAGTTAAGCCTATGTCGTGCTTGACCGAGAGACCCCAGGGTTTCTTATTGTTTTTCTCCAATTAGGTAAAAAGTAAGGGAGAACAAAACTTCCATGGTTGGGTGTCCAAAAGTCCTGTGGCTAAATTCCAAATGGAATTTGATTATTGTGCTTGCAAACCTTCCTGAAAACTTTCCTCCACAGAGAGACTGTGGAGCAGGTCAATATCTCCATCTTATACTTAATTAGTGATACCAGAGGATGCCGTCAATCCTCTTCCAAAAGAGGACAGAGAGAATTTTGAGGGCAAGCAATTTGCAGAAAGCATGATGCTTCAAGGAGGAACCATCCCATTGAGGCTCCATGGGTCAGATTCAGATCCTTCATGGTCTGTTGGCCAGAAGTTCCCTTCCCAGTGATAGATGATAGAAGCAGCTGTGTTTATAAACTGACTTCTCTCTAAAACCAGGATAGCTTACAAGTTAAAACAAGTCCACTATAAGTGAAAACCTACAAAAGGTCAACAGTAACTATTTATAAAATTGGCATATTTTAAAACATGCATTTCAAACTAATTAAAAAAACAGAGTTAACAATGATACAATGTATCATTCTCTTAAAATTCCTGAGTGAAATTTACTGTTACAGTTATCTATATGTAACATAAGGTGGTTATACATTGACAACTAAATTCGGCCCAATCCACCCCCACCCCCAAATCCTTAAAATAAAAAATCTTTCCAGCTGCTATCACACTGCTCCAGCAGGCTTCGTGGTGCACAAAAATGATGCACCAGAAGGCAGAGGTTCCCCCGCCCCCATGTGACATGCTGGAGCAGTGTAATGGCAGCCTGGTAAGATGTTGTTTTTGTTGTTTTGCTTTTTTGGTGGAGTTTTGGGGTGTTTGGGTGCATCTAGACACCACCCCTCCCCCAGGAAACCTCAGGTTTTGGGGAGAGGTGTGGGGACAGAAATATACACCAAAGTGGAGTTTTTAAGCTTGCTTTGGTGTGCATTTCTGTGAAGCGCCCTAAGTAGCTGATCTGGGAACTCAGCCCTTTTCTTTAAAAAATCTTTTTTTCCAAAAAGTATATATATATACATACATACCTGCCAATGGAAGGACAGTAAGAAACAGAAGAACCTTGCAGCAGCCACCAAGAAAGACTTGGCTAACATTCCCACCATCCATACCTGAGAAGATGGTATAGGAGACTCAATCTGTCAAACAGCTTAAACTTAACCCATATAAGACTTTATAAACCAGGAGTTTAAATTGTGCCCAGAAACAAACTAACAGCCAATGGAACTGTTTTTACAAGTGAGTTTTATGATCCCTGTAACCAACCCAGTTAACCGTCTAGCTGCAGCTCTCTGTATTAGCTGAGGTTTTCAAACACTGTTCATAGGCAATTTTGTATAACCAAGGCATGTCACTGTGGCCAGATGAGGAATCATCAAGAATGAGCACTTTTGGCACCTATATGCAAAGATACTAGCGACTTTAGGAACCTGAACCTACAACCTCAAGGCTGGGTCCCTAAGTATACCCATACTATGAACCTTCCTCTTCAGCAGAAGGGTAACTCCATCCAAAAAACAAAAACAAAAAAACAGAATCCTTCTTCATTGATCCTTGAATGAGCAGAAATATCTCTACCTTGTCTGGATTTGTTTCAGTTTCTTCACTGTCACCCAATTCATTATTGCTGAGACATTGAACTAGATCCTAAACATCATCCTTTTTATTAAGTGGAAAGAAGAAAGAATATGGTGTCATGAACATCCTTCTGGCATCTCAACTTAAACTATGGGCAATTTTCCCCAGCAAGTTCATGTAGATGTCAAATAGCATTTGGGACAAAATAGAGCCCTGGGGGATCTTTTACATCAGCCATGAAGGAATGAACCATAATTCCCCACACAACCTTTATTTGAAAGGAGGTGTCACTTTTCTATATAACCCTGGCATATCCCTGAATCCCTCTCCCATTCCATTTCTTGGTTGTTACAAAGGAGTTGTCAATTCATAGGCACTAGCATGTCTAGAAAGAGACACTTAGCTGCTTTGCCTGAAGTAGAATGCAATCACTTCCCCTCATTACCTTTAATGGTGAGACTCAGATTATTCTTTACATATTCAATAGATGCTTGGCACATGTTCTGGCTTTAGGGCTCCCATCTTCTGCTCTCATTGCTTTCTAAATCTGTCTCTAGTTCCAAGAGCTGACTACATGCCGAGCAATGTATAAACCACATCAAAGCTTTCTGAAGGTCAAAGGGAGAGAGTTGTGGTTTTCACACCCTTCTCTTCTACCCACCACCATCAAATCAAGCAGCACTTCTCTTAATCATTATCAGCAAGACAAAAAGTTATAGCACAGAGCAGTGGACCAGAATTTCACACTCCATTTACACAATAACTCAGAGGGTTTCTAATGTGGTACTTGCTGACCCCACCTCTTCCCATCCCCACACTTCGGCAAGCATCTCTGCAGCCATCACTGAAATGCATTTTGGCGCTGCTCCCAGGGCAACTTAACTATTTATGACAGCTTGTCTTGAAGTGCCTACATGAACATTAGGATGTCCACGGCAATCTGCAAATTGACCCATCCATGTGGCATTTGGGATCAGATGGAGAGAGCTGTAATAATGTGATGACGGTTAGGGTGGATGTCATTTTTAATTTATCCATTTCCCACTTCCCTTCATTCCAGGCTCCTGCGGTGATGGCAGCCACAGCAATTCTCTCTCAGATCTTTTGCCCAGGCTATGTCAAGTTGCGAAATCTCCTGTATTAACCGATGCTAATGACCTGAATTGGGTTTAGGCTATTTTTATTACACACTCAATCAGCCAATAAACTGCAAATACAAACTCTCTCTCCCCCACCCCACTCTGCTCAAGGCATCTTCCTAAGGACAATAAACCTGTCATGCCAGACCAGACTGTTTACTGGTTGTTGCTGACTCAAGGAAGGAACTAATGTGGGTTGCAGGTAGTGGTCTATGTATATTTTGTGACAAACTGTTTTATATTGTTCTACAAGCCAATCAAAGAATCATAAGAGCCCATGCACGAATCTATGGTATGACACCTATATCTGCAGGGTGAGTAGCCATGGTTTTATTTACCCACATCTGACAAAATTGTATAGGTTTTCCAAGTGATTCTATGGTATACTTTCACCAGACATTGAGCATGGATGCCCTCGCTAGGCATTTCCCAGCTACTCCAGCATTACTCTGTGATACGCTTTTGCTGGACGTCATTCATGCAGCAGAATTTGCTCTTACCCACTGTTTCACATATCCACATCAAGTCCTGGGATGGAAGTTCCATCACCCCATGCATTTCCCTAATTTTTTGTTGTTATTATTACTGGGTTTTTTTACTATAGTCAGTTTTAGATAAACTATAGTTTATTCAGATAGTACATAAAGTTATCCATAAGGAAAGGAGCCTCCCAACAGAACTAACTCTAGGCCCTTCATTATTTTTCCAGACTCAATTGAGATATGCAGATGAACAGCAAGCCTTCGTGATTAGAATTGGAGAGATCAACACAAAGAGTTTTCATTTTCATTTTTTCTAGCTGACTCACATCATGTCCTAAGGAAATGTCTTTCAACATTCTCTATCTTGTGGACACTGACATTTTACTCTCAGGTTGTTGAGCTCATTGGGTCCCCTTTAACCTTTAAATTCCCTTGGTTGGTAAAAAGTCTTCACTTGCAAGTGCTATTACAAAATCAATACAATGAAGTAGAATGGGCAAATTCCAGCTGGCAAATATTTGCCTTTCAGCCAATTAATTGATTAATTGATTATAAGGAAATTACAGATTGCAAAAATCACAGTATCAAGGTTTGAAAATACATGAAACATTAACAGGTTATCAGAAATGGCAAACATGTTTTTTAAGATAAGCTTTCAAAGCTTTGGGTTCACTTTGTCACAGAGCTCTAGGCCACCAAAGCTTATCCTAGAATAAATCTGTTCATCTTTAAAATGTTAATAAGACTGTTTGCAAAGTATGTAATTGCTAGAGTCTTGCAAAAGCTGTGGGTGAAGTATGGATGGAAGCATAGGTCCAAAGTGAATAATATGCTGGAGGTATTTTGGCTACCTTAGATCTAAAATTGAGAAGGCTACTCCCAAGACCTCCAAAACACATCCAAATCATAGAATTATAGGTATTATTTTCCCCAGCTAACTTTTTAATCTTCCAAAACTATCTCCAAGTATTGGAAATGGAGCAATGGAGAACAACAATAAGAAGATAGACACCAAAGTGTAGTTCTGTGACTGATCACTATAGCTTCTAACCAGGGGGCCATTCAGACTTCATAATAGTAGCACTATTACTCCACAGTTGTATCCACACTGAAAAAAGCCCGGGGTTTTCATGAAGATTTTCATGAAAAAAAATTGGGCTTCATCTGGCTGAGTCAATCTGGCATCACAATACTGATCTTCCAAGAAAGGCTTCAAAACCACCACTAACTGGTAAAGCCCTGTATCCCATGGGAGTAAATTCGCTGGGTGACTGACATTGCCCTGGCATCCTGTTGATTAGTTTCCATCAAAAGTAGACCAACTCAATCAATTTGTTGAACCATGAGTGAACACATATACATGGTATATACTAGTTTGAGAATATTTTTGATTTTAGTTTGAGAAATGCTTGGTTTTAAAAAATGGCCCCCAAAACCTGACTTAACCTAAAAAGGGAAATGATAGCAGCAGATCCTTGGCAATTACCTACCATCGCAGGGATAGTGGAGAGGAGTTAGTGAATTCACATTGGATCTGAGTTTGAATCTTAGAGGTGTGGTCCGAAATGCATATCTTATGCATAACCTGCGTGACCGCATTTCCATCTACGAACCCACACGCTCACTCCGGTCATCTGGGGAGGCCCTGCTCGTGATCCCACCTACGTCGCAAGCGCGCTTGGTGGGGACGCGAGACAGGGCGTTCTCTGTGGCGGCCCCCCGACTTTGGAATGCCCTTCCAAAAGAGCTTCGTCAGGCCCCTACTCTGGCAGTTTTCAGAAGGAACCTAAAAACTTGGCTGTTCCGATGTGCCTTCGCAGATTAGGAATCCCCATCCCAAGTCCTAGATGCACTTTAGCACAACTAATGTTGCTGCACACCGCACTTAATCCCACGTTCCTCCTGCCATCTCAGCACTTTTAACCCTGTACCCCATTGCGCTGGCCGAACCAGTTTTAATAGTGTCTTGATGTATTGTCATTGTGGTTATTTTGCTTAATTGTTTGATTTGCTTGTTTATTGTTGTGTTATGTTTTCTATTGTATTGTGTTTTGTGGCTTCGGCCCGTGTAAGCCGCATCGAGTCCTGCGGGAGATGCTAGCGGGGTACAAATAAAGTTAATAATAATAATAATAATAATAATAATAACTCATTTAAAAAGAAATGTTGTTCATAAAAACTTCAAAAACATCCTTAAAATCAGTGGATGAGCAAAATGTTCTGAAACTTACAGTGGTAAATGTGTGCTGCAATTATAGCAAGGTTCATCCAAATAGCGCTAAACATGAGAAGCCCCAGAGGAGTGTCAACATTGGCACAGATAGGCAAATAATGTAACAAAAAACTAACTAAATTTTAAGAATCTTGTGTTAGATATGACACAGACTCCTTACAAATTTATCAAAACACTTTAGAATCAAAACAGAAATTGCACAAATTAATATGACAGTTTCCTGCCCTCATACCTGCAAGTAAGACATATCACATAAGGAAAGGGGAATGGACATGAGGGAGGAAATTAATTCCAGAAGATGTGGGCTTCCTCTCAAAGACCAGAGCAATGGCACTTGTAACAGGGAGGAAGGAAAGGGTGCCTTCTCATCAGCCACTAAAGCCAAAGCACAATGGAGTTGTCTCTGGTGGCATTCCCTCCCTCTGAAGCCAAAGGAATGGAGTTAGAATGGAAGGAGGGGTTTCACCGGACACTGGGCCAAAGCAGGATGGAGCTTTGCCTTACTACTGTTCTCTCCTTCAGAGGACAGAGCAAATACTGTGGGCAAAGCAGGGGTAATCCATAATTTGGGCCAGATCCAACCATCCCTGCCTTTCGTTGGCCCAAAGAACATCCAAGATGTCTTTCACTGGTTCTACCAGTAACAAGCATAAGTAGAAGAAATAAAAGAAAGGAGGGAGTGAGGGGAGATCCTTAATGTGTAATCAGTCCTTCTACCAAA